>NC_090333.1:7274190-7901960 GCF_035084215.1 Heptranchias perlo | reverse complement strand
CCACCCCTCCTCATCTAACCCTAACAGCATTTCCTTCTATTCCTTTCTCCCTCATGTGTTTATCCAGCTTCCCCTTAAATGCATCTATGGTATTCACCTCAACTACTCCTTGTGATAGCAAGATCCACAGTAGTAGTCGCATAACTCAGATGTCAGGCCAGCAATCTGACTCCCAACGGTACTTAAAGCAAGTAAAGTGAGACCCCCACCGGTCCCCTCTCCCTCAGTCCAGGGGTCCGTCCTGCACCAGCTTAAGTTCGTACCGGCTGCTCTACAATTTCAGCCTAACGCAAAACAGCTTTTTAAAACTCCGGAGAACTTTTCAAACTTTCTGTGGAATTTTTTTAATGTTAGGAAGAAGCAGGAGCTCCCATTCACTCCCTCCCTATCATTACACATTAGCTGGCAGAAAGTGGAGCTCTGCACCAGCATCCATCCAGACATGCACAGGACTCCTTTACGGCTGACCTCAATATAACTTTGGGGTGCCGACTCTGTACCGCACTGGGCACAGACTGGTAGCTGCAGCATATCTGCAGCCTTCGTAATGAGATGCAAAGTAAAAGGGATTAGCACTGGTATCAGGGAGTTCAAAGAGTGATCAACAGAGGCAATGGATTCCCAGATCCAGTAGCTGGGACAAAATCCTTGGATTCATTTGAGTAGCAACTGGATGCAATAATGGGGTCGGGATTTGAGGGTTTTCTGGATGGCCCGAGTGGCCTCTCTCATCTGCAATTCTCTTTTGTGTACATTAAATTTGATAACATTGTACGAATGCTTCATATTTGTAGCGAATTCTTCTGACCATCAGTCAACTGTGATATTCACCCACTTATTTTAAAAGGGGTTAGTGCCTGTGTTAAAATAGAGCTAAATGCCTTCAAGAAAGAACTTGCATTTCTATAGCACCTTTCATGCCCTTGGCACTTTGCAGCCAATGAATAACTTTTTGAAGTGGAGTCACTGTTGTTATGCAGGCAAAATGCAGCCACCAATTTTGCGCACAGCCGAGGTCCAACAAACAGCAAGTGAGATAAATAACCAGTTCTCAATGTGTCCTGGTCAACGTCGATCCCTCAACCAACAACTAAACATGATCCAGATTATCTGGTCATTTATTTCATTGCTGTTTGCGGGAGCTTGCTGTGCACAAATTGGCTTCTGCGTTTCCCATCTTTACAACAGCGACTGCACTACAAAAGTGATTCATTGTCTATGAATAACAACAACAACTTGCATTTATATAGTGCCTTTAATGTAGTAAAAAGTCCCAAAGTACTCACAGGAGCGATTATCAAACAAAATTTGACACTGAGCCACATAAGGAGATATTAGGACAGGTGACGAATAGCTTGGTCAAAGAGGTAGGTTTTAAGGAGCACCTTAAAGGAGGTGAGAGAGTTGGAGAGGCAGACAGGTCTAGGGAGGGAATTCCAGAGCTTAGAGCCTCGTAACTTAACCCTTGAAGTCCGCGTGTCATTCTAGTAAACCTACGCTGCACTCGCTCCAAGGCCAATATGTCCTTCCAAAGGTGCGGAGCCCAGAACTGCTCACAGTACTCCAGGTGCGGTCTAACCAGAGTTTTGTATAGCTGCAGCATAATTTCTGCCCCCTTGTACTCCAGTCCTCTCGATAAAAAGGCCAGCATTCCATTTGCCTTCTTGATTATTTTCTGCACCTGTTCATGACACTTTAATGATCGATGTACCTGAACCCCGAAGTCCCTTTGGACATCCACTGTTTTCAACTTTTTACCATTTAGAAAGTACCCTGTTCTATACTTTTTTGATCCAAAGTGGATGACCTCACATTTGTCTACATTGAATTCCATTTGCCACAGTCTTGCCCATTCACCGAATCTATCAATATCACTTTGTAATTTTATGTTTTCATCTACACTGCTAACAATGCCACCAATCTTTGTGTCATCGGCAAACTTAGATATGAGACTTTCTATGCCTTCATCTAAGTCGTTGATAAATATTGTGAATAATTGAGGCCCCAAGACAGATCACTGCAGGACTCCACTGGTCACATCCTGCCAATGTGAGTACCTTACCATTATCCCTATTCTCTGTCGCCTTTCGCTCAGCCAACTTCTGAACCAAGTCCGTACTTTTCCCTCGATTCCATTGTCTTCTATCTTCGCTAACAGTCTCTGAGGTGGGACCTTATCAAATGCTTTCTGTAAGCACATATAAATAACATCCATTGACATTCCCCTGTCCACTACTTTAGTCACCTCTTCAATAAATTCAATCAGGTTTGTCAGGCACGACCTACCTTTCACAAATCCATGCTGGCTCTCTCTGATTAACTGAAAATTCTCGAGTTGTTCAGTCACCCTATCCTTAATTATAGACTCCAGCATTTTCCCCACAACAGATGTTAGGCTAACTGGTCTATAATTCCCTGGTTTCCCTCTCTCTCCTTTCTTAAAAATGAGAACCCAAGACAAAAAAATCATAAAAATGAACATTCAGGAATTAAAATGTGCATAAAACAGACAGCACACATGTGCATGTCAGAACTGCATAATTACCCAACGGGAAAGCTGAATTGTTCCCTGAATATTAAGTATTTAGTGGCAAGAAGTTTTAGCCTGCACTATCATTAAGCATTATGATAGTCAATACAGGTTTGGCGCACTTTGTTAGCAACTTAAGAAGCCTGAAGCGACCAGATCTTGTGGTACAAATCACATTAGTACATTCCCCCGCCCTCGCCCCTTAGCTCTGGAAAGCTTTTCCTTTCAAGTACGTATCGAATTCCCTTTTGAAAGTTTTTTTTTATTCGTTCATGGGATGTAGGCATCGCTGGCAAGGCCAGCTTTATTGTCCATCCCTAATTACCCTTGAGAAGGTGGTGGTGAGCCGCCTTCTTGAAACGCTGCAGTCCGTGTGGTGAAGGTTCTCCCACAGTGCTGTAGGTAGGGAGTTCCAGGATTTTGACCCAGCGACGATGAAGGAATGGCGATATTATATCGAATTCACTTTTGAAAGCCACTATTGAATCTGCTCCACCACATCTTCAGGCAGTGCATTCCAGACCACGACCACTCGCTTTGTAAAAAAGTTTTTTCTCATATCACCTTTGGTTCTTTTGCCAATCACCTGAAATCTATGTCCTCATTCTTGACTCCTCCACCAATGGGAACAGTTTCTCTCCGTCTACTCTCTCCAGACCCTTCATGATTTTGAACACCTCTATCAAATCTCCTCTCAACCTTCTCTGCTCGAAGGAGAACAACCCCAGCTTCTCCAGTCTATGCACGTAACTGAAGTCCCTCATCCTTCGAATCATTCACATAAATCTCTTCTGCACCCCCTCTAAGGCCTTCACATCCTTCCAAAAGTGCGGTGCCCAGAACTGGCACAATGCTCCAGTTGTGGCCGAACCAGCATTTTATAAGTATTCATCATAACCTCCATGCTTTTGTAATCTATGCCTCTATTTATAAAGCCCAGCATCCTGTATGCTTTCTCAACCTGCCCTGCCACCTTTAACGATTTGTGCTCATCAACCCCCAGATCTCTCCTTTCCTGCATCCCATAGTTTACATTGCCTCACCTTTCTTCCGACTGAAATGTGTGACTTCACACTTTTCTGCGTTGAATTTCAGCTGCCACGTGTCCGCCCATTCCACCAGCCTGTCTATGTCCTCTTGAAGTCTATAACTAACCTCCTCACTGTTCATTACACTTCCAAGTTTTGGGCCATCTGCAAATTTTGAAATTGTGCCCCTGCAGCTCCAAGGAAATCCCAATCTATCATTTTTAACACTCAAATCAATTAACTCATCTGGATGCTGTGCAACATATGAACATAAGACACACATTTAAAGCGCAGATGGGACCTCAGTTTAGCGTGTCATCTGAAAGATGGCACCTCCGACAGTGCAGCGCTCCCTCAGTACAGCAACTTAGAAAAATCCAATGCACAGCCCAGATGTCAATTCAGATGCAACAAGGCAAATGATTATGGTGTTCGATTGGGGAAAAAAATGATTTGGGGGAAAATAGAAAGAGATAGATGACTTGCAAGTCAGAGTTAGCATTGGCCTCCAGAGAAAACAATTTAAAACAATAGGATAAACCAAGGTCTGATTTAACTCAATGTGGAACATTCTATCATCTCAAAATAATCTTTTCAAATTGCTCAAAGTAACAAAATATTGCAATCGAAAGGTGGAAAACATGATTTAAATGTTACTGCTAAAAGCTCAAGCATCACAGCCTTTGACTGCAGTGAGTCAAGTATCTCAGCAAGATTTGGCCAATGTCAATTAGACATGTGACTAGGTAGAATGCAGTAGGTCGAGAGTGTGTGGTATTTGCTACTGTGCAGTTTTCTTATGTACAGGGCACGCTACCGTCAATCTTTTGTGTTAAATTGATCATCAAATGGGAGACAGGGGCACACATTTCACGAACTAAACTATGATGATTTTCACAGGAGGGTCAATATGGGTTGTGTAAAGTGATCTATTTGAAAAGTCCACAGCTCGGAATTGGTTTGGTGCTTTGTATGTCAACTCCCATTTTCTTGGCTATTCTCCAACTACACACATTTTGTACTGTAGAAACTGTACATTCTGAACTTTGCTGAATCCTGTACACAGAGAATATTGAATCATGAAACACTGCAATGTTTGCATTCTACAAAGAATGGACAATGCACAACTCTCCATTGTGTTTTGATTGATAGTCTTACCATGTAGATATAATATGGGGCTTTCTGCTCATCATCCCAATATCTGCCAGTAATTGATTTGTGCACGTGCTGTACGATCTCTTTGTATGGGACCTGACGTCCAGCTGCACCACTGCAAGGGGCACCTCGGGAAGCAATCTTTTCCAATACACACCTACCACCCTGAAAAGTACGAAAGGATGAAAAAATAACACTTGTGAATAGAGTTACTTTGGTCATTTCAAAAATGCAGTAACAGCATGACTGGTCTCTAAGTGTAAAGGCTATGAGGGACAATTAGAGAAACATAAGCTTTACAATATAGAGAGGAGGGTCTCTCACAGAAATATATAAATTAAATAGTACATTTATAGATAAGGACAAGGTTGTAACTTGAAATAGACAGCAACAAGACTGAATGTCGAAGATTAAGGGGTGATCTAATTGATGTGTTTGAATTGATCAAAGCAGTTGATAGGGTAGATAGAGAGAAACTATTTCCTCTGGTGGGAGAGTCCAGAACAAGGGGACATAACCTTAAAATTAGAGCTTGGCCATTCAGGGGTGTTGTCAGGAAGCACTTCTTCACACAAAGGGTGGTGGAAATCTGGAACTCTGGACCTCAAAAAGCTGTTGAGGCTCGGTCAATTGAAAATTTCAAAGCTGAGACTGATAGATTTTTGTTCGGTAAGGGTATTAAGGGTTACAGAACCAAGGTGGGTAAATGGAGTTAAGATCCAGATTAGCCATGATCGATTGGTGGAACAGGCTCGAGGGGCAGAATGGACTACTCCTGTTCCTATATTCCAATGTCTCCCACTGGGTATGGTAGCATTGTTGTTATGTTACTGGACGAATGAACCAGATACCTGGACGAATAATCTGGAATCATGAGTTCAAATTCTGCTACAGCAGCTGGGAAATTTAATTTCAACTAAATAAAATCTGAAATTTAAAAAAACTATTTTCAGTAATGGTGGCCATGAGACTATGGGATTGTTGTATTTCATCTGTTCACGAATTCATCCACTCTGGCCGATATGTGACTCCAGACCCACAGCAATATAGTTGATTTTTAATCACCCTCTGAATTGGCCAAGCAAGCCACTCAGTTGTACAATCTTTGCTACGGACTGCAGCGGTTCAAGAAGGTGGCTTACCACCACCTTCTCAAGGGCAGTGAAGGATGGGCAAAAAATGCTGGCCTTACCAGTGATGCCCACATCCCATGAACAAATAAAAAAAATTGTAAAGGAATGAGTTTTGAGAAAAGATTAGCAGAAGCTTAAGATTTGTAGCTCAGAAGAATGCAATTAAGGGGAGGCCTCAGTGGAATAAAATGTTGAATAGCACGGGTAAGGTAAGTCCAGCCAATGGATGCATGTGGAAATTAGTGAAAAGTAAACATAGAACAGATATCAAAAATCTTCTTTATGTAAAGAGAAGTTTTTGAAATAGTCTACAAGCAAGTGAACAGAGGCAAAAATACTGGACTGTTCCAAAATATAATTCGATGCCCTGTTCGGACAGATAATGTACCAGAGGGATGAGTTTCAGGTGAACTGACTTCACTCTCATTTCTTGTGCAATGCAAACAATTAATTTCCTCAGAAAAGGGAATCAATGGGATAGTTTGCACAGCAACAAGACAACGGTTTACTAAAGTTAATTCTCAATAATTAGGATATCTGAAAGCCAGATAATGACAACACCTTACCTCAAACAACTGCCTGCAAGTATAGTCATAACCATACCATGGAACTCCCAGCACGAGCTTTCTGGAATCAATACCCAGATTGATATAAGCGGAGTAACCTAAATGGGGAAAATAATAATGAGGGTCCTAGATTCACATTGATATCGGGCAGGTAGACCCTGAACCAGATGGTCTTATTGTACATACCTGATAAAGTCTGGTAATAGGGAGCATTTGGCTTTGAAAAGCAAATGTCCCACATTTGACTCTGCATATCATAGGACATCACAAATAAAAAGTCACAGGAATTTGCAATTCTCAAAAAGTCATAGCATCGGCCATCAATGCAGTCTGGAGACCAAGGCACGTTAAATGTGACCTAAGGGCCAAAGAGTAACAAGAAGAAGTTAGTTTCATCTCATACCTTATGTTGGATATCACTAGTAGTTATATGGTTTTTATATGCACTCGCACATGCTCCATGGGAGCTGTGAATTTAACAGGTTAGGAGTTCGACAGTGTTCATGACTGTATAAAAAGGAACAGGATAAAGTTGGGGCAAATAGTGAGTTAGAATTAATAGGATCCTCGGTTATCAAATATTAATCAGGTTCGATTCCCCACTGCTCACCCACCTTCTTCCTCCAATTTTCTGTCAGTTTTCTCTCCTCCTCTTCAAAAGGCATTAAGTTGTGACCAAACTGCAGTCCGAAAAGGGCCAGCCCCACTCCAATACCGAGTCAAATTGGCCAAAGTTTGTTTACACGAGGCCAGACATTGAGTGCTGGCAGGCTATTTGACCGTAGGGCCTAAGGTCAAGAATTAAATCACTGCAATCTGAGTTAACAAGGTCTAAGAACAGAAGAACATAAGAAACAGAAGCAGGAGTAGGCCACATTGCACCTTGAGCCTGCTCCGCCATTCAAACAGATCATGGCTGATCTTTGACCTCAAATCCACTTTCCTGCCCAATCCCCATATCCCTTGATTCCCCCTGGATTCCAAAAATCTATCTATCTCAGCCTTGAATATATTCAACAACTCAGCATCCACAGCCTTCTGGGGAAGAGAATTCCAAAGATTCACAACCCTCTGAATGAAAAAATTCCTCCTCATCTCAGTCTTAAACGGCCGACCCCTTATCCTGCGACTATGCCCCTAGTTCTAGACTCTCCAGCCATGGGAAACAACCTCATGAGCCCCCTCATAATCTGAGATGTTTCAATGACATCATCTCTCACTCTTCTAAACTCCAGAGAGTATAATAATGATCCAAGATGGCGTATGATGTGGGGAAATGTGAGGTTATTCACTTTTGTAGGAAGAATAGAAAAACAGAATATTTTTAAATGGTGAGAAACGAATAAATGTTGGTGTTCAGAGAGACTTGGGTGTCCTCGTACAAGAAACGCAAAAAGTTAGCACGCAGGTACTGCAAGCAATTCGGAAGTCAAATGGAATGTTTGCCTTTATTGCAAGGGTGTTGGAGTACAAAAGTAAGGAAGTCTTACTACGCTTGTACAGGGCTCTGGTGAGACCTCACTTGGAGTACTGCGTACAGTTTTGGTCTCTTTATCGAAGGAAAGATGCACTTGTCTTCGAGGCGGTGCAGCGAAGGTTCACTGGATTAATTCCTGGGATGAGAGGGTTGTCCTATTGGACATTCAAATTCTTGTTTGACAGATGGGGATAAAAGGTGAGTTCTTTCACACAAACCTTTGGCTGAGAGATCTTCGTGTTTTCACTGAAAATTCTTACTTTCCACTCACAGTTCTCCTGTTCACACATATTGAACAACTATTCGGACCGCCTCAAACTCACACCATCAGGATGGGGAGTGCCATGGCTCCATTCACCACTACATCCGAGGACGAGTAACATCATCAGCCTCACCACTCCTCCCTGCACAAAACAGTCCTGCAACTACACATACACCCACTGTAAAGTGACCCAATGGGCGGCAAGTGTCGCCATTCATGGTGAATCTCATGAAAGGGCCCGATCACAAAAGCCAGTCAAGAATGGGCAAGACGTGGCAGTAGTGCTGATAATCATGACATTTAATGTGACTTTAACAAAAGGGAAATATAAATGAAAAACATGACCATCTGTCAAACAAACTTGTGCATCCCCTTCGTGCTCACAAAACATTCGCCTTTCTATTACGACTACTTCTACGTTGTGCATCCCCTGTGGCTGCTGGAGAGGACGTGGCAGGTTGCTCATGTTCATGCCTTGACTACTGAGATGCTTTGGGCCGAAGCCCTCTGGGTTTTGGGCCCCTCCAAAGACTGCTCTACTTGCACATGTGCACGGGCAGATTTGGAAACCTGGAGAGGAGGCAGCATTGCGGGTACTGGTTGAGAGGAGGGGGCAATGGGTGAGACGTGGGAGCGCTTTAAGTGGCGTCCCCAATTCCATGTCCCCTTTCGCCATCATCCCTCCGCTGGGCCAGGCCCACTCAACTCCTACCACACTGCTGGACAACAGTTTGGAGGACATGTGTGATGCCTTGTAAGGCCAGTGCTAGTGTATCTGCCTGCCTGTCTGAGGCGGCAGAATGTTGTTCACCCTCATTCCGAACGGCCATTGTCAGGGCCTGAATGGACTCCTTTGTGAGCGGTGCTTGAGGTTCAACGGAGGCTAGCCTTCCCTCCATCGCAGACATTCCCGCATTTACCTATGACACTATCTCACACAGTTGCTCATGTCCTTGCGACACCATCTCAGAGAGTTGCTCACATCCCTGTGACAGTATCTCAGAGATTCCCTCCCGTACCTGTGCCACCATTCCACTCATGCAGGAGTTGGACTCCTCCATCCTCTGCGCTATTGTGGAGAGTGAGCCTGGCACCTGTTCCAGTACTGCTGTCCCTTGATCATTGTCTTTCTAAAGGATGGGCCCCGGGGTTCAGCATCTGCATCCAGCTGAGCAGAGCCTGGCGAGGAGTGCTCTCACCGACGCGGACTCTTCACAGCTGCTCCTGCCACCAGCGTCTGCTTGTTCTCACTTGTGTGTGGTGAATCACCAGCTGCCAACCCAACTAACTGAGGACCAGGACCCACCGAGGTGTGAGTATCTGCGCTGGTGGATGGCTTGCTCAGATGTGACGGTGCACCCTCAGAGACCGGCAGGTCCTCTGAGGAATCGCCCTCTGCCGTCACTGCGGTCGCTGAAGGCCCTGGAAGAGAACAGAAGGCAATATTACGCATCATCACAGATGTGTCATGTTGCGATGAGCATACTGAGGTGCTGAAGATGGCAAGCATTCTTAACATCATTTCATATTGTGTGTGATCAATGTTAAAGTTATGTCACCAGACATTTGTCGGGTGCCAGTCTCGGAGTCCCCGACAGACAGGCACTCGAGGGTTCGGCTGAGCTCCAGCGCCTCCTGCTCCACGTCTGTGAGGACCACTATTTGCTGTGGCCTCCTCCAGTCCTCGCCCTCTTGTGTGCATTTTGCGTTCTCTCCTCCTGGAAGGGGAGAAAGAACAGACGTTTGAGTGTGTGATGGTAAAGTCGCCAACTGATGAATGCATTGGTTTGGGGGAGGCTGACCGTGAAAGAGATGCATCTCTGGGTGAGTATGAGACAGAGTCATCACATTGGATGAGGATTGGGGTGTGTGGTAGTGATGGGGTACTAATGGGGAGGTGAGGTAGTGCTGAGGAAGTGAAGGTAAGTTGAGGATGAGCCTCAAGTGGGTGATAGAGTCGTCTTGGCAGTGCAGAATGAGGTTTTTTTCATTCGTTCATGGGATGTGTGCATCACTGGTGAGGCCAGCATTTATTGCCCATCCCTAATTGCCCTTGAGAAGGTGGTGGTGAGCCGCCGCCTTGAACCGCTGCAGTCTGTGTGGTGAAGGTTCTCCCACAGTGCTGTTCAGAAGGGAGTTCCAGGATTTTGACCCAGCGACAATGAAGGAACGGCGATATATTTCCAAGTCGGGATGGTGTGTGACTTGGAGGGGAAAGTGCAGGTAGTGTTGTTCCCATGTGCCTGCTGCTCTTGTCCTTCTAGGTGGTAGAGGTCGCGGGTTTGGGAGGTGCTGTTGAAGAAGCCTTGGCGAGTTGCTGCAGTACATCCTCTGGATGGTACACACTGCAGCCACAATGCGTCGGTGGTGAAGAGAGTCGATGTTTAGGGTGGTGGATGGGGTGCCAATCAAGCGGGCTGCTTTGTCCTGGATGGTGTTGAGCTTCTTGAGTGTTGTTGGAGCTGCACTCATCCAGGCAAGTGGAGAGCATTCCATCAAATTCCTGACTTGTGCCTTGTAGATGGTGGAAAGGCTTTGGGGAGTCAGGAGGTGAGTCACTCGCCGCAGAATACCCAGCCTCTGACCTGCTCTCGTAGCCACAGTATTTATATGGCTGGTCCAGTTAAGTTTCTGGTCAATGGTGACCCCCAGGATGTTGATGGTGGGGGATTCGGCGATGGTAATGCCGTTGAATGTCAAGGGGAGGTGGTTAGACTCTCTCTTGTTGGAGATGGTCATTGCCTGGCACTTATCTGGCGCGAATGTTATTTGCCACTTATGAGGCCAATCCTGGATGTTGTCCAGGTCTTGCTGCATGCGGGCTCGGACTGCTTCATTATCTGAGGGGTTGCGAATGGAACTGAACACTGTGCAGTCATCAGCGAACATCCCCATTTCTGACCTTATGATGGAGGGAAGGTCATTGATGAAGCAGCTGAAGATGGTTGGGCCTTGGACACTGCCCTGAGGAACTCCATGTGCCCGATCGAACCCATTCATAACTTTAAAGACCTCTATCAGATCACCTCTCAGCCTTCTCTTTTCTAGAGAAAAGAGCCCCAGCCTGTTCAGTCTTTCCTGATAGTTATACTCTCTCAGTTCTGATATCATCCTTGTAAATCCTTTTTGCACTTTCTCCAGTACTTCTGTATCTTTTTGTCGTGTGGAGACCAGAACTGTGCACAGTACTCTCAGTGTTTTCTAACCAAGGACCTATACATGATTAACATAACTTCTCTGCTGTGAATTATTTCCCTCTAGAAATGAACCCCAATGCTTTGTTTGCGCTTTTTAAGGCTTTCTTAACCAAGCATTTCTGCTGAAATGCTCAAGGCAAGTACAGAAGATCGGAATAGGGCGACGATGAGGGAAGCGGTGGTTCGGGCACCTAACTTGCAGGAACATGTGAGGGGTGAGGGACTGATGCTTCCAAAGATGTCAATAACAATTTGGGTCGCATTCCATTAGATCACCCTCCTCCCCAACAAGACATGTTAGACCCTCCATTCCCTCATCTCCCCAATACTGCCAGATCCCAGCAATCCCTGACCATCTCCTGAGTCCTTGCTGGATCCCACAATCTCCCTCCTCAGAATTCTCCCCCTCCCCTACTCCTAGATCAGAAGACTCCCGCTCAGTGCTCACGAATCCAGCAAGTTTGGGAGGTGAAAAGTAGAATAAAAATACATCACCAGTCAATCTCCCATGGCAATGGACAAAGAGAGTCCAGACTTGTGCAGTATTCAGACGAAGCAGGATTAGAGTGTGGGGGATAATTCAACCAGGGTGTTCAGATGTAACTCAGTCCCCATTGTGAAATCATGAATTTTGTCCTAATATTTAATATAATACTTTGATCAATTGTAATTTGTATTTAAATGGCAATTTGAGCTGAAAGATGCAAAACAGAGGTGCTACAGTGCCACCACTGGTGGGGAGGATGTAATTACAGTGCATCAAGTTTACGGAGACAGTTCCCATTATAAATGTGGACAGACGAATTTATAAATGGAAAAAGTTGCCACAAAAGTGTGAAAAACTTGACGACAGAAAGTAAGGTTTTGTAGACAGGAGGTGTGTGTGGATGTAAGATTTTAATATATTATAGATGGAATGTAGAATAATTTGCTCGAGTTGCACAGGAGCTGTAGAGGAATTTCAGCACTGTAAGGTCGCAATTCAAGGCTGTGCACTGAATGTCCTTTTATGTGGTGCTCAATAATACAGCTTGCATTGGAAGACAGAAGGACATTTGTTTTTTCTGTGATAAAATTACTTACCTCTCAGGACAACTCGAACTTGATTCGCATGAGCATAACACAAAAGCTCAGGATCGTAAGGTCCAAAGGCTGCAATAGTCGTAACATTAGACCAGTCATAATACTTCCAATCCTTTCCTCCAACATCAAAGACAAAGACCTAGTACAAAATAAAGCAGTCAATTGCAGTAATGAAGGGCAGAAAACTGCCATTTAAAAATATATATTTTCACAATCAATGGCCCAGATTTTGTTGACAAAATAACGGTGAGGCTAATGGGGCTCGTTTTATTTATGTGTAAATGGTACAGCAACTTCAGGCGAGGGGCAGATACGCAGTTAAACTCAAACATCCACAAGTTGCTGACCGAGTTGGGCTGCTCCGCTGTTAGCTTCACGAAAACAGCATCTCGCTATCTTGCTCACCGTTAAAATTAATTGAACGACGTAAAGTTCATGTATTTGCGCAGGAGATTCAAACTAAACTCGCCATGGAAAGTTACGTCTTTTCCATTCCAGTCTAAGTACCTTTTTAACGACGGTGAATGTGTTCATTATCGGCAATCAAGATCTCTGGCACTGAAAATTAACTATTACAAGAGTGGAGTCTCATTCCTTCAGGATTTAATTGTTGTTGGAGCTTTTAAAAATGGCAATTTTAAAATTAAAACTTTTTTTTCTTCCCCTTTCACTCGCTTTTTTTCCCCTCTTTTAATCCAATCTTTCTTTTCCTCTCTTTATTTCTCTTTCTGTACCTGATTTGACATTGAATTCGCCCACTCTAATTTACACTTCCTTCTCAATCCTTGCGCTGTTAATTTCCCAATCCTTCAATCTCATTGGTTAAGGAGATACCCTGTTGCTTGTCCTGTTCACTCGGCTCCCAAATGCCCTGTTTCACTCACTGCCCCGTTATCAGTTCGCACTTTCAGCAACTTGCCACTCAAAAACGTGCAAGGGCAGGTCCAAGTAACGGCAAGCACCGTTGGATGCCCTGTTAGAGCAAAATTTGGCCCATTATCATTTCCCCAGGTTACGGGGTAAGGAACGGCTGGTGAACTGCTTCTCATGTTACCACCAATGTCGATCTAAATGCAGCCACCAGAAAAAAAGAATATGCTAAAGAGGAACAACCTCTCAGAACTTCCATCTCCACAATAGTGCAGGTGAGAGGAACTGAACAACATGAGGAAAAGGAGCTCACATCCCAATACTCCATTCCAAGTGTTGGTGCTCAATACACTTCAAAAGGACAACTTAAACTAAATAAACTCATATTACAAGGGACTTTGGAGTTACAGTTTAAAACATTTTCCATTCAAGGTACCTGGTGTCAAATCAAGCATTTCTACCATGAGACCAGCAAGACTAGATCAGAATATAGTTCCCGAGAAAGAGAAACAGCCCATACTGCACCAGTGTGACATTTTTCCATTTCCCACACCAACCATCCTGTGTTCTCAAATGAGACTGCCTATTTAGTGCTGCAGTGTAGTTCATCACAGTTTTGTGATTTGGGCCCTTTGATTTGGACTGAGACTATCAAACATGCATCATCCAAGCTGGCACTTTTGTGCAGTAATGAGAGAGTGCTGCATTGTTGGAGGGGTTGTCTTTTGGATGAGATGTTACAGTGGATCTAATAGACCACTGGCAATATTGAAGAGCAGGGAGTTCTCTTGGTGTCCTGGCCAACACTTTTCTCTCAACCAACATCAGCAGAAACACATTAACTGTTCATTCATGCAACTTGCTGTTTGTGGGACCTTGCTCTGCACATATCAGCAGAATTGTATTCCAGCACAATCTGTAACCTCATAGCCCGGCATATTCCACTCTCTACAATTACCAACAAACAAGGGGATCAACCCTGGTTTATTGAGGAGTGCAGAAGAGCTTGTCAGGAGCAGCACCAGGCATACCTAATAATGAGGTGCCAACTGGGTGAAGCTACAACACAGGACTACATGTATGCTAAACAGCAGAAGCAACATGCTATACACAGAGCTAAGTGATTCCACAAGAACCAACGGATCAGATCAAAGCTCTGCAGTCTTGCCACATCCAGTCGTGAATGGTGGTGGACAATTAAACAACTAACGGGAGGAGGAGGCTCTGTAAACATCCCCATCCTCAATAATGGCAGAGACCAGCACGTGAGTGCAAAAGACAAGACATGAAGCGTTTGCAACCATCTTCAGCCAGAAGTGCCGAGTAGATGATCCATCTCGGCCTCCTCCTGATATCCCCACCATCACAGAAGCCAGTCTTCAGCTAATTCGATTCACTCCAAGTGATATCAAGAAACAGCTGAGTGGATTGGATACATCAAAGGTTATGGACCCCGACAACATCCAGCCAAACTGTTCCAGTACAGCTGCAACCCTGGCAACTATCCAACAATGTGGAAAATTGGTCAGGTATGTCCTGTCCATAAAAAGCAGGACAAATCCAATCCGGCCAATTACTGCCCCATCAGTCTGCTCTCAATCATTAGCAAAGTGATGGAAGGTGTCGTCGACAATGCTCTCAAATGACATTACTCATCAAAACTTGCTCACCGATGCTCAGTTTGGTTCCCGCCAGGACTACTCAGCTCCAGACCTCATTACAGCCTTGGTCCAAACATGGACAAAAGAGCTGAATTCCAGAGGTGAGGTGAGAGTGACAGCCCTTGACATCAAGGCAGCATTTGACCGAGTGTGGCACCAAGGATCGAGAGTAAATTTGAAGTCAATGGGAATCAGGGGGAAAACTATCCAGTGGCTGGAGTCATACCTAGCATAAAGGAAGGTTGCAGTGGTTGTTGGAGGCCAATCATCTCAGCCCCAAGACATTGCTGCAGGAGTTCCTCAGGGCAGTGTCCAAGGCCCAGCCATCTTCAGCTTCTTCATCAATGACCTTCCCTGCATCATAAGGTCAGAAATGGGGATGTTCACTGATGATTGCACAGTGTTCAGTTCCATTCGCAACCCTTCAGATAATGAAGCAGTCCGTGCCCGCATGCAGCAAGACCTGGACAACATCCGGGTTTGGAATCATAAGTGGCAAGTAATATTTGTGCCAGGTAAGTGCCAGGCAATGACCATCTCCAACAAGAGAGTGTCTAACCACCTCCCCTTGATATTCAACTCCATTACCATCGCCAAATCCACCACCATCAACATCCTGGGGGTCACCATTGACCAGAAACTTAACTGGACCAGCGACATAATTTCTGTGGCTGCAAGAGCAAGTCAGAGGCTGGGTATTCTGTGGCAAGTGACTCACCTCCTGACTCCCCAAAGCCTTTCCACCATCTACCAGGCACGAGTCAGGAGTGTGATGGAATACTCTCCACTTGCCTGGATGAGTGCAGCTCCAACAACACGAAAGAACTCCACACCATCCAGGACAAAGCAGCCCGCTTCATTGGTACCCCATCCATCACCCTAAACATTCACTCCCTTCACCACCGGCGCACAGTGTGACCCATCCATGGGATGCATGGTCGCAACTCACCAAGTCTTCTTCGACAGCACCTCACAAACCCACGACCTCTACCACCTGGAAGGATAAGGGCAGCAGTCACATGGGAACAACACCACCTGCATGTTCCCCTCCAAGTCACACACCATCCCAACTTGGAAATATATCGCCATTCCTTCATCGTCGCTGGGTCAAAATCATGGAACTCCTTACCTAACAGCACTGTGGGAGAACCTTCACCACACGGACGGCAGCGGTTCAAGAAGGCGGCTCACCACCACCTTCTCAAGGGCAATTAGGGATGGGCAATAAATGCTGGCCTTGCCAGCGATGCCCACATCCCATGAACAAATTTTTAAAAATTGCCGCTGAGTTTGCCGACAACACTTCAAAAAGTAATTCATTTCATGTGAAGTTCTTTGGGACATCCTGAGGACATGAGGTGCGACATAAATTCAAGTTTATTCATTCTTGGAACCAACAGACAGAGGAAACTTTTATCCCACCCATCTGTCAGAAGAATGTTTTGTTGGTGGGAAGGTGGGGGAAGTGGGATAAAAGCAGAATGAACACATCGAGCCTGCAGGTTATATTGGTGGTGCTCTTGTTGCTGCCACACTGCCCACTTAGTAACATTGCTCTGAAGTAAATACTGACCTCATCAATACAGTCAGCAGTTACAGAGTCATTTTGCAACCAATGTATTTTTTAAAGATCTGTTACGTTGTATTCAGTTTAATCGTGGCCAAGGTCCCAGTTTTACAATGAGTGAAAAAGTCAAATGTCATTTTTATGACATGAGATTCCAGGATTTTTAACTGGTGTTTTGGGGATCAATATTCTGTGAAAACCGCAAACCGGTGACCTTAACCATGGTATTAGACAGACACACTGCAGGAGTTAGATCACACATCATTTAAGACTCTGCACATTGGAGAAATATTTGAAGAAACACATTTTATGGATGCTGCACTTGTTAAAATATCTTTGCACTGCTCAATACTACGGTTGGTCCTATTTTATACAAACTGGAACTATATCAATATTAACACTTTAACATACGGATTATAATATGATACACTTTGCATTTCAACAATAATCGGACATTCCTCCCCCTACTATCCCCATCCCAATAGCTCCACCTGTCCCTCACCCCGACCCACACCCCTCAGACTGTTCCTGACATTTGGACCATATCAACGACCCCTCTGCAGCCCATCTCTCACCCATGCTCCAGGCTGGAGCTCTCTGTTCCACCGCCGGCCCCCAGCCCAGCCCGTGCCCCAATTCCAAAAAAGGCTGTGCCCCTCAACCCAACTCAGCCCAGCCCGTGTCCCCAACCCAAATCAGCCCAGCCCGTGACCTTTAAATTCACCTCACTCCCCAGGCGCCTTTGGCTCCAATATTTTAACAAACACCACCCACCGTGGTAAACAAGCCCATGAGCAGGGGGCCCCCACCCCCGGCTCCCGAACACCCACCCCCGGACCCGAACACCCACCCCCGGCCCCCGAACACCCACCCCCGGCCCCCGAACACCCAACCCCAGCCCCCGAACACCCACCCCCAGCCCCCGAACACCCACCTCGAACTCATGCTCCACGGTCACGGGTTCGCACAGAGCCCGATCCGAACACGGGCAGCCAGTCCCGGAGCCGCAGCAGACCCACAGCACGAGCACGACCAGGGCCTGCGCCAATTCCAAACTCCAGCGCATCCTCTCCGCCTGAGCTCTGCCCGATATGAAGATCCACCAGATGCAGCAAGATCATTTATTGAAATCCACCCGGATGTGACTGATGATGACACCTCCTGAGTCTCTCTCTCTCTCTCTCTCTCTGTGTTGGTGGATGTGGCAATCGTGAAATGTTGACACAATCTTCATACTCTGAAATGCAACATTTCAAGGGAAGTTCTCTTCTCCCCCTTCCTCCAAGTCTTGGCCAACAGCAAACAGAGTAACTAATAAAGGAAAAAGAATGAACTTGCATTTTTTAGTGCCTTTCATGACCTCAGAATGTCTCAAAGTGCTTCATCCCTCTCCATGACCACAGTTTGAGGCTGAACCAGACCGTTTGCAAACTTGGAGTCCTATTTGACCCTGATATGAGCTTCTGACCACAAATCCTCTCCATCACCAAGACTGCCTACATCCACCTCCATAACATTGTCTTCTCCGACCCTGCCTCAGCTCATCTGCTGCTGAAATCCTCATCCATGCCTTTGATACCTCAAGACTTGACTATTCCAATGCTCCCCCACCGGCCTCTCATCTTCCACCTTCCAAAACCTTGAGCTCATCCAGAACTCTGCTGCCCGTATCCTAACTCACACCAAGTCACATTCACCAATCACACCTGTGCTCGTTGACCTACATTGGCTCCCAGTCCACCGAAACCTCAAAGTTAAAATCTATCCCTCAACCTACAACTAAATGTAAACCAGATTATTTGGTCATTTATTTTCTTGCTGTTTGCGGGAGCTTACTGTGCGCAAATTGGCTGCCGCGTTTCCTACCTTTACAATCATCCTTGTTTCAAATCCCACCATGGCCTCTCCCCTCCCTATCTCTGTAACTGCCTCCAGCTGTACAACCCTTCGATAACTCTGAGTTCCTCCAATTCTGGACTCTTGCGCATCCCCGATTTTAATCGCTCCACCACTGGCGGCCATGCCTTCAGCTGCCTCGGCCTTAAGCTCTGGAATTCCCTCCCTCAGCCTTTTTGCCTCTCTCCCTCTCTCTCCTCCTTGAAGACACTCCAGCGAGTGACTCACCTTCTGACTCCCCAAAGCCTTTCCACCATCGACAAGACACGAGGCAGGAGTGTGATGGAATAATCTCCACTTGCCTGGATGAGTGTAGCTCCAACAACACTCAAGAAGCTCGACACCATCCAGGACAAAGTAACCCGTTTGACTGCCACCCCATCCACCACCCTAAACATTCACTCCCTTCATCACTGTGGCTGCAGTATGTACCATCTACAGGATGCACAGCAGCAACTCACCAAGGCTTCTTCGACAGCACCTCCCAAACCCCCGAACTCTACCACCGAGAAGGAAAAGGGCATCAGGCAGATGGGAACAACACCACCTGCACGTTCCCCTTCAAGTCACACAACATCCCGACTTGGAAATATATCACCGTGCCGTCATCGTCGCTGGGTCAAAATCCTGGAACTCCCCACCTAACAGCACTGTGGGAGAACCTTCACCACACGGACTGCAGCGGTTCAAGAAGGCGGCTCACCACCACCTTCTCAAGGTCAATAAGGGATGGGCAATAAATGCTGACCTTGCCAGTGATGCCCACATCGAATGACCGAATATAAAAAACCGACGTCTTTGACCGAGCTTTTAGTTACCTGTCCTAATATCTCCTTATGTGGCTCAATGTCAAATTTTGTTTGATAATCGCTCTTGTGAAGCGTCCTGGGACGTTTTACTACATTAAAGGCGCTATATAAATGCAAGTTGTTATTGTTGTTCACAGCCAATGAAGTACTCATGAAGCGTAATCACTGTTGTAAAGGTAGGAAAAGCGACAGCCAATTTGCACACGGTCAGCTCGCGCAAACAGCAATAAAATAAATGACCAGATAATCTGGTTTTTGTTTCGGTGTTGGTTGAGGGATCGAATTTGACCAGGACACATTTATAACTGGTTATTTATCTCATTTGCTGTTTGTTGGACCTCGGCGGTGAACAAAATAGGTGGCTGCATTTTGCCGACAAAAAGACAGTGGGCTCGATTTTACCAGCGGGTTCCGGGTGCGTTCCCGGCGGGGGAGCGTCGAAAATCGCGATATCCAGGTGCGTCACCGGATCGCGCCTCGATCCCGGCCACTTCCGGGTTCCACGCTGACGTGCGGGGCTGCGTGCGCAGGCCCCGCTGGTGGGAATCCCGCAGGCAATTAAAGCCAGCGGGATGCCACTTGAGTGTATTTACCTTGCTTGTTGAGGTCATTAAATGACCTGATTCAGCTGTCTTAATCGGAAGTGTGGGATTTTACCTTCAACGCAGACTGTTTCACACACTGGGGGAAACAGTCTCACTTCAACCGGACGTGTTGCAGCCAGCAGCCTGTGGCAGCTGCCAAGGTGCACTCCACAGGGGGGGGGTGGGGGAGACCCCTCACCCATGCAGGAGGCCACTCCGTCACATAGGGCAACGCCTGCCCTCCACCACCCCGCTCCGAGCCAGAGGAAACCCCGACGTGGAACCACAGCCCCAGTGCGAGGAAACACCGACCGACGTGCACAACCCCTCAAACCAACACCTGCCAGATTGATGCCGCTTCGACATCCTCGGAGGACGAACAGCATCACCAGCCCCAGCAGCCTCGCAGTCCACGCCGTCCGCCTCATCGACGTGGAGCCCACCAACACGTTGCTGCGGCACACCCACCTGCACAGCAGGAGGGAGGGCAACCGCAGAGAGAGATGCGTCGCAGGAGGCACTACCCTCCGCACAGGGTCTACAGACCGAGGCTCAGCTTCATGGACCTCTCTGAGCAGCAGTGCATACGGAGGCTCAGAGTCACTCGCCAGGTCGTCGCCGACATCCGCAGCCTCCTTAATGACGAGCTGCTCCCGGGTGCACCAAGAAGCATCTTCTTACCCGTTGCCGTCAAAGTCACCACTGCCCTCAACTTCTTCGCCTCCGGATCCTTCCAGGGTGCCACGGGGGACATCACCGGGGTCTCTCAGTCTTCTGCACACAAGTGCATAAGGCAGGTCACCGATGGGCTGTACCGTAGGGCCTCGACCTACATCAACTTCGCCATGGATGAGCGCAGCCAGATGGAGAGGGCGGTGGGATTCCATGATGTGGCTGGCTTCCCACGGGTGCAGGGTGTAATCGATTGCACCCACATAGCAATACGGGCACCTCCACATGAGCCAGGGCTGTTCATCAACAGGAAAGGGTATCACTCCATGAACGCCCAGCGCATTTGTGACCACCGCTAGAGATTCCTACACGTGTGCGCCAGATACCCTGGCAGCTGCCACGATGCCTTCGTCCTCAGGGAGTCCACCGTCCCGCCCCTCTTCCACGCACCCAACGCCGGCAACGGCTGGCTCCTCGGCGACAAGGGATATCCCCTGCACACGTGGCTTCTGACACCTCTGAGGAACCCCATTACCGAGCCGCATCGTCGATATAATGACAGCCACATTGCTACCAGGTCTACAATTGAGCAGGCCACAGGGCTGCTCAAGATCCGCTTCAGGTGCCTTGATCGTTCCGAGGGAGCGCTCCAATACACGCCACTCAGAGTGGGACGAATTATAGTTGTCTGCTGTGCCCTGCACAACATGGCACTACAGAGAGGGGTGCCGCTGGAGGAGGCCCCATGCACACCCGCCACCCACATTGAGGACGACAATGAGGAGGAGGAGGAGGAGGGGGAGGAGGAAGAGGAGGAGTACGAGCGAGAGGAGGAGGAACGACCCATGGCCCGAACACTGGCTGACCTGCGTGCTCGTCAGGCCAGGGAGGCACTCATATGCCAACGGTTCCCCTAACATCACACTGTGTGAGGCGTTCACATGTCATAACGTGCACAGACGAGGGTCCATACAGGCTCCCTCCACAGAAGAGTGGTGCCTGTACACCTGCACCCACTGTATTATGCCCAATGGGTGGGACGGGGTGGTCGTCGTGATGATGAGGCGCACGGAAGGGACATATTGCACAAGCCGCAGAATTATGGACAAGAGGTGGCAGCATTGGTGAGAAAAAGTGACTTTATTTCGTGTTGCCATTCAAAGACTGGAAATAAAAAGATAACAAATAGACAAACACCATGGTGCAATCCCTGTGTGCTCACGGAACTTTGGGTTCTCGTTTCCTGGTACCCCTACGTGGTGCTACCCCTGTGGCTCCAGCAGAGGTGGTGGCAGGTTGCTTCTGTTCATGCCCTGACCTGGTAGATGCTTTGGGCCGACGCCCCCTGTGTTTCGGTGCCCGTGAGGGCACCTCCACAGCCTTCCAGGCTGCAACCGGGGACATCCCCGGTGTCTCTCAGTCGTCTGCGCGGATGAGCCCTGCAAATACATCCACATCCACTCTGCAGTGACACACTGGGTGGCATCAGTGGTGGGTCCTCATAGGGATACCCAGGAGCGGGCATTATTGCACAAACCGGACAGGATTCGCGAAGACATGGCACTAGTGGAGCCAATATAATGTGTGATGTGAGTTGTTATTTAATTCAATAGAAGTACGAACCATGACAGACCCTCAAACACCCTTGTGCATCCCCTTCATGCTCACGGCACGTTTGCCTTACGCTGCCTACTGCACATATGTGATGCATGCCCTGTGGCTGCAGCACAGGTGGTGGCAGGTTGAGTGAGGCTGGCCGTGAGAGAGATGCACGAGAGGGTGAGTATGGGATAGAGCCATGAGATTGTATGAGGATTGGGTTGTGTGGTAGTGGCGGGATGAGTACTGGCGAGGTGAGTAGGTGCAGGTAAGATGAGGATGATGTTTGAGTGGGTATGAAGGGTGATGTGACAGAGTAGTGTTGGCAGTGCCGAAGGATATGTGGGGTGGGGGCAGTGATGTGGCAGGCGGAGTGTAGGGGAAAGACTACGTGTTCTCACTGTGGCTGACCTACTGAGGTCATTGGTGCGCCACCTGCACTGTATGCAGGTGGGCGATATGTTGGTGGCGCAGCTCACCCCCTCTGCCACCTCGGGCCAGGCCTTCTTGGTGGCAGAGGCAGGCCGCTTCCTCCCGGCCGCTGGGGGGAAGATCTCTGTCCTCCCCCTCCTCCTCACCCCATCTAATGATACCTGGGGTGAGGCGTCATTAAACTGGGAGCAGCCTTCCCCCTGGGCTGCTCCATGCTGTAATTTTTACTTTTTGTGGCAGCATCTGTCAGTGGAGGACTGCCCCTTTAAATAGAGCGCCTCCAGCTGACAGATCGCACTGCGCATGCGCAGCCCACCCGACGCGCAGATCAGCAGCGCGGAACCCGGAGGAGCAGGTAAGTGGATCCAATTAGTGAATTGCCTGCTGCGATCACGCGGGAAACCCACTGATTTCACCGGGCGCGTTTGGTACGTGCCCGCAGGCCGACCCGCAGGGAACCCCCACCCCTGGTAAAATCGGGCCCAGTGACTCCACTTCAAAAATTTATTCATTGTCTGCAAAGTGCCTTGAGATGTCCTGAGGGCATGAAAGGTGCTATATAAATGCAAGTTCTTTCTTGAAGGTATTTCGCTCTATTTTAACTCAGGCACTAACTCCCCTTAAAATAAGTGGGTTAATATCACAGTTGACTGATGGTCAGAGGAATTCAAGACAAATGTGAAGCAGTCGTACAATGTTATCAAATTTAATGTACACACAAGATAATTACAGATGAGGGAGGCCACTCGGCCCATCCAGAAATCTCCCAAATCCCCACCCCATTGTTGCATCCAGTTGCTCTTTAAATGATTCCGAGGATTTTTGTCCCATCTCCCGGATCTGGGAATTTATTCCATCTGTTGATCACTCTTTGAACTCCCTGATATCAGTGGTAAATTTGCCTTTTACTTTACCTTTCATCACTCAGGCTGCAGATATGCTGCAGCGACCAGTCTCTGCCGAGTGCGGTACAGAGTCGCCAGACCAAAGTTATACTGATATCAGCTGTAAAGGAGTACTGTGCATGTCTGGATGGATGCTGGTGCAGAGCTCCACTTTCTCCCAGTTAATTTTTAATGATAGGGAGGGAGTGAATGGGGGTGTTTGCTTCCTCCTAAAATTAAAAAGATTCCACAGAAAGTTTAAAAAGATCTCGGATGTTTTAAAATGCTGTTTTGGATCAGGTGGAAATGATAGCAGCCGGTACAAACTCAAGCCGGTGCGGAACAGATTCCTGGACTGAGGGAGAGGGGAACGGAGAGGGTCTCACTTTACTGGTACGAACTTAAGCTGGTGCAGGACAGACTCCTGGATAGAGGGAGAGGGGAACGGAGGGTCATTGCTTTGCTTGATTTTAGTACCGTTGGGAGTCAGATTGCTGCCCTGACATCTGTTACTTCTGTGGAATTTGCTCCTTCAAGGAGTAGTTGGGGCAAAGTAAGCTGTGAGGAGAGCACAAAAAGGGATATAGAGAGGTTAAGTGAGTGGGCAAGAAGGTGGCAGATGGATTATAATGTGGAGAAATGTGAGGTTATTCACTTTGATTGGAAGAATAGAAAAACAGAATATTTTTGAAATGGAGAGAAACTATTAAATGTTGGTGTTCAGAGGGAATTGGGTGTCCTGGTACACAAAACACAGGAAGTTAACATGCAGGTACAACAAGCAATTAGGAAGTCAAATGGTATGTTGGCCTTTATTGCAAGGGGTTTGGAGTCCAAGAGAAAGGAAGTCTTGCTACAATTGTAAGATTCTCAAAATTCACAGATCTCCCAAAACTCGGAGAAAAACCCGAAAGAAAAGGAGTTTGGAATTTATCTTTTCCCTGAGTATGGAAAACTTTGACCATTGACTAAAATCCTAAGATGGAAGGATAGGTGAGAGGTCACCAGACGAATCCACAACAAACACTGTGGAATGTGGGAGAATGACTGCTTCAGACATGTCTCTGTTTTAATGCAAAACCTACAGCAGGTGGTCAACACTCACTGCCATTGAAAGAGGCAACTGCTCCAGACTTAGGTGGGGCCACGTCTTTGATTTAAAGCAAAACCGATCAATACCGAGGACGTTGGATACAAAAGGAAGCCTTGAGTGACAAGCTCGAAAAATTGGAATTAACAATGACCCATCAGGAGAAGCAATTGCAACATGATGAGGGACCATCAAAAAGCCATCAGAGATTCTTAAGGACTTTGCAAGAACTGTTTAAACAGGCATGAAGTGTTTTTTTTTAAAGTGACGAAGACCATTGTAAGAGAGGGATAAAGAAGTGGAAACTCAAAACCTCTCTCTCTCTCTCTCTGGTTCTTGCTGGCGCTTGTGTGCTGCTTGTCTTGTTCTGGCTGTCTCTGGAAGGAAGAGCAGCTTCAGCGAACAACAAGGCGAGGGGGCAACAGGAAAGCAGTTCAACAGGGAAGGTCAGGAGCTCCAGAAGCAGGCTGACACACAAGAATAAACCAGAGCAACAGCCCCAGTGACCATCAGACACCTCGCGGCAATAAGGGCCTTACGAAACAACCAACCGAATATTGCCACCAACCATTAACTCTGGCCCTTTAGAGTCCAACTTAGCTAGTATAGTGGGATTTGGAGGGGTGAGGTATCATTCTACTGTAATTTCCCTCATGTGCACCGAAGTGTTCCCCATTTTAGTAGAGTGTTAAGATTGTTGTGTTGTATTTTCTCTCTTGAATAAAGGTCAATGTTTCTTGCACCAAAACCAGTTGTCTGCTGCACTTTGTCACAACCCCCAAATAAGTCCAAGGTCGAGAACCCAGGGAGTGGGAGTGATTCGAACTGCTCAGAAGTCAGAGGTGAAGCTGACACACACCACCACCCCCTACAAATTGTACAGGGGCTTATGGAGACCACACCTGGAATACTGTGCGCAGTTTTGGTCTCCTTACCTAAGGAAGGATATACTTGACCCCTGGGGACGGTGCAGCGAAGGTTCACTAGATTGATACCTGGGATGAGAGGGTTGTCCTATGATGAGAGATTGAGTACAATGGGCCGATACTCTCTGGAGTTTAGAGGAATGAGAGATGATCTCATTGAAACATATAAGATGCAGAGAGGGCTTGACAAGGTAGATGCTAAGAGGCTGCTTCCCCTGGCTGAAGAGTCAAGAGCTCGAGGGCACAATATCGGGATAAGGGGTCAGCCATTAAGGACTGAGATGAGGAGCAATTTCTTCGCTCCGAGGGTTGTGAATCTTTGGAATTCTCTACCCCAGAGGACTGTGGATGCTCAGTCGTTGAGTACATTCAAGGCTGAGATGGATAGATTTTTGAATCGAGGGGAATCAAGGGATATGGGGATCGGGCCGGAAAGTGGAGTTGAGGTCGAAGATCAGCCATGATCTTATTGAATGGTGGAGCAGGATCGAGGGGCTGCATGGCCTCGTCCTGCTCCTATTTCTTATGTTCTTATGTTCAAATAGTATAGATGCATTTAATGGGAAGCTGGATAAACGCATGGGGGAAAGCGCTAGAAGGATGTACTGATAGGGTTAGATGAAGAGGGGTGGGAGGAGGCATCGATCATTTGGGCCGAATGGCCTGTTTCGGTGCTGTCCATTCTGTGTGTGTAATTCTATGTAAAACCTTGTTGATATGCAACTGAAAGTGGTTCACGTTGTTACAAAATGGCAACAGATACTGAATCCACAGTTTACGGGGATATTTTGTATCGAGCATAATGAATGAAATGTTTGTGAAAAACTCCAATGACGGCAGCAGAGAAGAGCTTCACTCCCTTAGTGACCTCATCAACCATCAAACCAATAAAGAACAGTGCTCTACTCACACTGACACAACAGACTTTAAGAAACTTGACAATTTTTTTTCTATTTCAAAATACACTTTATTTCATCATATTTAAAGATACACACAGTTCAACGTAAAAAGACACAATTTCAATCAATATAGTTCGAACCAATACAATGCAGATCGTACACACTATGATCTCATTATTACAATTCAAAACACAGTACATATCATCGAATAAATTTTGTACAATACAAAGTGGGATGGCCTTACTCGGTGGCCTTTCCCCATAGAGCCTTTGCTTGGGCTGCACTTGCTTCAGTGCATCCCGCAGCATCTACTCCTGGACCTTGGAATGTGCCTGTCAGAAACACTCGGTCGTGGACAGCTCCTCCAGCTGGAAGACCAACAGATTTCGGGCCAACCAAAGGGCCTCCTTCACCGAGTTGATAGTTTTCCAGCAGCAGTTGATATCTGTCTCGGTGTGTGTCCCTGGGAACAGGCCATAGAGCACAGCGTCCTGTATTACCCAGCTGTTGGGGATGAATCGGGACAGATACCAACGCATCTCTCTCCATACCTTCTGCGCGAAGGGGCAGTCCATCAGGAGGTTGACGACGGTCTTGTCCCCGCTGCATCCTCGAGGGCAGCTCGCGGTGGCACGGAGATTTTGTGCGTGTTGGAAGGACCGCACTCGGAGGCCCCTTCTCACCACCATCCAGGCTACATCTTGGTGCATGTTGGTCAGTTCTGGTGACAAGGGGTTCTGCCAAATGGTATCGACCATCTGGTCAGGGACTACCCGATCGGATCCACCCTCTCCTTTCCCTGCAGGACTCCCAGAAAGTTCCATGACAACCACCAATAAAGAACAGTGCTCTACTCACACTGACACAACAGACTGTATGAAGCTCACCAATTATGGTACAGAGGCAGGACACAGGGATTCAACCTTTGTGGGACTCTACTCATAGGAACACAGGAATGTACAGGAGAGAAAAAGCCGATTTTGGACCATCTGGTCATTTCTAGAGTTTAAAAAGTAGAATACACAGATCCCTCAATTGAATTACCCACCATCTGACCTGCTCTTGTAGCCACGGCATTTATGTGTTATTTGTGACTTTGATTAGAGCAGATTCTGTGCTGTGGCAGGAGTGGAAACCTGATTGAAGGGATTAAACCATGGAGTTGCGTGAAAGGTGAGTTGAGATTTGAGAGGCAACAACACGCTCAAGGAGTTTGGAGATCAAGCAGGGGTTGGAGATGGGGTGGTAGTTTGCAAGGACGGAGGGGTCAAGGGTGAGTTTTTGAGAAGGAGGAGTGATGATGTTGGTTTTGATAGGGAGGGGGGTGGCGGCACTAACCTGAGGAGAGGGAACCATTTCCAATGTCAGCTAGCATGGGGGCCATGAAGGAAAATTGGGTGGTCAGCAGTTTAGGGGTAAATGGAGCAGGAGGTGGGTCTCGTTGACAAGATGGGCTCAGAAAGGGCTTGAGGGAAGACAAGGGAGAAACTAGAAAAAGATCCGGGGTCATATTCAGTTGCTGACAGAATACTTTCAGTAATTGTTTATTCCTATCGACATAAATGATTCACAAACAATTTGTTGCGAAGAAATAAAAACTTATTGGCCTATTTGAAAGAACATTTCAGAATGTTGAATTTACTGGACAGTTTGTCCATCTTGTTATGAACACTGTAGTTCAGAATTTTCATATTATTCTAAATTCACAAATGAATATAAAGTTAATGTATACACTCTGCATCCTCCTTAAAGACAAGGTAGCCGTATGTCTTTATGCTTCAGTACACCTGCACAAACAGTCACTCTGGGAATCTACTGAGCGACTGAGGTCCACAGAATTCTTATTGAAGATCGTAACGTCAGGAACGGTGAAATCTGTAAATAGGAAAATATGGGATTAATGACAGAACCACGATGGAAAATGGAGATATTTTTAAAAGTGATGATTTTCCCCTCTGCATTTCAATACCATTGTTATGATTTTCACCTCGAAAGTATCTGGACAGATCTGTACATTGAGTGATGTATGGAGGAAAAAACTCAGACTCACAGATTGCAGTGATGTGTCAGCAGGTGATAACTGTCTATTATGCTGTGCTTTTAAAAAAATGTTTGTTCAGAAAACTTTCCACAGTCAAAGTGGACAGTTGTTTACTTTGGCATTGACTTGAAAGAAATGCAAGGAGAGAGGCTCAAAGCCATCTGCCATGGCTCTGACTGAATGCTTTGCGTCTGTCTTCACAAAAGAGGGGGACGATGCAGACATTGTAGTTAAGGAGGAGTGTGAAATATTGGACGGGATAAGCATAGTGAGAGAGGAAATATTAAGGGGTTTAGCATCCTTGAAAGTAGATAAATCACAAGGCCAGCATGAAATGTATCCCAGGCTGTTACGTGAAGCAAGGGAGGAAATAGCGGAGACTCTGACCATCATTTTCCAATCCTGTCTGGTTCCAGGCCTGGTGCTGGAGGATTGGAGGACTGCTAACGTTGTAACATTGTTTAAAACGGGAGAAAGGGACAGACCGAGTAATTACAGGCCAGTCAGCCTAACCTCATTTAGAAAGGCACGGATTAATCGAGGACAGTCAGCATGGATTTGTTCAGGGAAGGTCGTATCTGAAGAACTTGATTGAATTTTTTGAGGAGGTAACAAGGAGCGTCTATGAGGGTAACGTGTTTGATATCGTCTACATGGATTTTATTAAGGCTTTTGATCAGGTCTCACATGGCAAACTGGTCAGAAAAGTAAAAGCCCATGGGATCAATGAGACAGTGGCAAGTTGGATCCAGAATTGGCTTTTTTTTAATTCGTTCATCGGATGTGGGCATCGCTGGCAAAGCCAGCATTTATTGCCCATCCCTAATTGCCCTTGAGAAGGTGGTGGTGAGCCACCTTCTTTAACCGCTGCAGTCCGAGGGGTGAAGTTTCTCCCACAGTGGTGTTAGGTCGGGAGTTCCAGGATTTTGACCCAGCGACGATGATGGAACGCCGATATATTTCCATGTCGGGATGGTGTGTGACTTGGAAGGGAACGTGCAGGTGGTGTTGTTCCCATGTGCCTGCTGCCCTTGTCCTTCTAGGCAGTAGAGATCGCGGGTTTGGGAGGTGCTGTCGAAGAAGCCTTGGTGAGTTGCTGCAGTGCATCGAAGCAAAGAGTAATGGTCGACGGGTGTTTTTATGACTGGAAGGCTGTTTCCAGTGGGGTTCCGTAGGACTCAGCACTAGGACCATTGCTTTTTCTGGTATATATCAATGATTTTGACTGAAATGTAGGGGGTATGATTGAGAAGTTTGCAGATGATACAAACGTTAGCCGTGTGGTTGATGGTGAGGAAGAAAGCTGTAGACTGCAGGAAGATATCAATGGACCAGTCAGGTGGACAAAAAAGTGTCAAATGGCATTCAATCCGGAGAAGTGTGAGGTAATGCATTTGTGGAGGGCAAACAAGGCAAGGGAGTACACAATAAATGAGAGGATACTGAGAAGTGTAGAGGAACAGAGGGGCCTTGGAGTGTATGTCTACAGATACCTGAAGGTAGGTCAGGTAGACAAGGTGGTTAGAATCAGAGAATCACAGCATCATAGAAAGGTTATAGCATGGAAGAGGCCATTCAGCCCATTGAGTCCGTGCCGGCTCTGCATAAGAACAATCCAGTTCGTCCCACTCCCACGCCTTATCCCCGTAGCCCTGCAAACATTTTCCTTTCAAATACTTTTCCAATTCCCTTTCGAAGACCATAATTGAATCTGCCTCCACCACCCCCTCGGGCAGTGCATTCCCGATCCTAACCATTCGCTGTGTGAAAAAGCTTTTCCTCATGTCACCTTTGGTTCTTTTCCAATCACCTTAAATATATGTCCTCTGGTTCTTGACCCTTCTGCCAACCCTATCTCCTCTGTCGAGACCCTTCATGATTTTGAATAACTCTGTCAAATCTCCTCTCAACCTTCTTTGTTCCAAAGAGAACAACCCCAGCTTCTCCAGTCTATCCACGTAACTAAAGTCCCTCATCCCTGGAATCATTCCAGTAAATCTCTTCTGCTCCCTCTCGAAGGCTTTCACATCTTTCCAAAAGTGCGGTGCCCAGAACTGGACACAATACTCCAGCTGTGGCCGAACCAGGGTTTTATAAAGGTTCATCATGACTTCCTTGCTTTTGTACTCCATGCCTCTATTTATAAAGCCCAGGACTCCATATGGTTTTTAACCACTTTCTCAACCTGCCCTGCCACCTTCAAAGATTTGTGTGTATACACCCCCAGATCTCTCTGTTCATGCACCCCTTTTACAATTGTGTCCTTTAGTTTATATTGCCGCTCCTCGTTCTTCTTACCAAAATGTATCACCTTGCATTTTTCTGCATTAAATTTCATCTGCCACGTGTCCGCCCATTCCACCAGCCTGTCTATATCCTCTTGATGTCTATAACTATCCTCCTCACTGTTCACTACATTTCCAAGTTTTGTATCATCTGCAAATTTTTTAACTGTGCCCTCCATACCCAAGTCCAAGTCATTAATATAATCAAGAAAAGCAGTGGTCCTCGTACCAACCCCTGGGGAACACCACTGTATACCTCCCTCCCATCCGAAAAAATAAACGTTCACCACTATCCTCTGTTTCCTGTCACTTCGCCAATTCTGTATCCATGCTGCTACTGCCCCTTTTATTCCATGGGCTTCAATTTTGATGACGAGCCTATTATGTGGCACTTTATCAAACGCCTTTTGAAAGTCCATATACACCACATCAACTGCATTGCCCTCATCGACCCTCTCTATTACCTCATCAAAAAACTCCATCAAGTTAGTTAAACACGATTTGCCTTTAACAAATCTGTGCTGGCTTCCCCTCATCAATCCACACTTGTCCAAGTGACTGCTAATTCTGTCCCAGATTATCGTTTCTAAAAGTTTCCCCCCACCGAGGTTAAACTGACTGGCCTATAGTTGCTGGGTTTATCCTTCCACCCTTTTTTGAACAAGGGTGAACATTTACAATTCTCCAGTCCTCTGGCAACACCACCGTATCTAACGATGTTTGGAAGATTATGGCCAGTACCTCCACAATTTCCACCCTTACTTCCCTCAGCAACGTAGGGTGCATCCCATCCAGACCGCGTGACTTATTTACTTTAAGTATAACTCGCCACTCTGGTACCTCTTCTTCATCAATTTTTAATCCATCTGATATCTCAACCATGTGTTCCATGACTGAGACCCTGGCAGCATCTTCTTCCTCGGTAAAGGCAGATGCAAAGTATTCATTTAATACCTCAGCCATGCCCTCTACCTCCATGAGTTGTTCTCCTTTATGGTCCTTAATGGCCCCACCCCTCCTCTTACTACCCCTTTACTGTTCACATGCCTATAGAAGACTTTTGCATTCCCATTTATGTTGGCCGCCCATCTATTCTCATATTCTCTCTTTGCCCCTCTTATTTCCTTTTTCACTTTCCCTCTGAACTTTCGATATTCAGCCTGGTTCTCGCTAAGAAGGCAAATGGGATACTTTCCTTTATTGGCCGAGGCATAGAATTTAAGAGCAAGGTGGTTATGCTTGAACTGTATAAAACACTAGTTCGGCCACAGCTGGAGTATTGCATACATTTCTGGTCATCACATTGCAGGAAAGATGTAATTGCACTCGAGAGGGTACAGAGGAGATTTATGAGGATGTAGCCAGGACAGGAGAATTTTAGCAAAGAGGAAAAATTAGTTAGGCTGGGGTTGTTTTCTTTGGAACAGAGGAGGCTGAGGGAAGATTTAAATGAGGTGTTTCAAATCATGAGGGGCCGAGCGAGAGTGGATAGGAAGGACCTCGTTCCCTCAGCAGAGGGATCAATGACCAGGTGGCATAGATTGAAAGTAATTGGTAGAGGGGAGTTGAAGAAAAATGTTTTCATCCAGAGGGTGGTGAGGGTCTGGAACTCACTGCCTGAAAGGGTGGTAGAGGCAGAAACCCTCATTGCATTTAAAGGGTACTTGGATATGCACTTGAAATGCCACAACCTACAGGGCTATGGACCAGGAACTGGAAAGTGGGATGAGGCGAGATGGCTCTTTATTGGTCGGCACAGACATGATGGGCCGAATGGCCTCCTTCTGTACCGTAAATTTCTATGATTCTATATTAGGGTATTCCACTGTCACATATTAACAAATTCTGAACTATATTTTGTTGCAGCAACTTTCAAAGTCTGCCTGCAGTGAGTTGCACAATAATGAATCAAGGAATATCTTGCGATGATGCCGACTGCAGCATTCCCAGCGACCTGGATATTCCCACCCTCTCCACCTCCCATCACATCAGGGAAGGCCTCCAGCAGATCCTTGGCCGCACTGCCACTGGTAATGCAACCCACCTAGCACTGCTGACCACAGAGGTCACCAGGAGAGGGGTGGTGGTTATCCCTGGGCAGCAGCTGAAGACCTGATGAAGCCTCTTTTGGAGGGTCAGGGCCCCGGTAGTGGGCAACTCTCCCTCTGCCCAGACCCCAAGAATGTACCTTGCTTAGGCCTCAGCAACCTGCCCAACCCTCGTCGACAGAGGGAAATTCGGGAAACCGTGGTGTGATATCCTTTCCTCTTTCTCAGAAGTCGGATTTTCTCAGTATTCTCACATATATATATTGCGCTATTTTCTCAAATAAATACATTTGTAGAAAAGAAATGACTCTATTTGTGCAATTCACCACTCTAAAATGATACGAACATTTATCCGAAAGTAAGTAAAAGAAGAAATTCAGGATCTAAAGTCTTTATTGCTTGTTACCTGATAAGTAATGCAGAATAGGCAAGTTAACGGGTTTGCAGGAATGTGAAGAGGTTACTGAAATGTAAATCTGTCACCAATATCCCTTTAGGAGTGGAAAGGCCACTCATCACTTGGACTTGGAACTTGCTGGTTCAGAGGTCTTTCTACACCATTAACTAAGAGTCTTATTCCATTTTGGGTAGGAATTGCTTCAATGCTTTTGTTTTATAGCAAACGTACAAATCCTATTGAAACAGCTGGAAATGCTCGAGAGCACAGGATAACGGAAACTCGAAGAAAGAAAAGAAAAAAGAGAACAGAAAAGAAAAAGAGAAAAGATCGAAAAAGAAAAAAGAGGAAAGGAAAGAAAGGAAAGAACTTGCCTTATCATTCTCAAGAAAAAATTACAAAGTAAATAAAGATAAAATGGGACACAGACCTCCCTCCCCCCAACACTGAGTTTCACATGTTGGCAACGAGGAGGGCAAGTGATTAACTAAGGACTACTAAATATATGTGCCAAGATGAGACTTGAGGGGAATTTTTTCAACCGGTACCACAATTGTTTTATATTTACACAATCCCCACTTTCCTGCAGCAACACAACTAAAACACTTCCTTTGGAAACATCACATTTTATTTTGTGAAATACGTGTTCCCGTAAAAATTTAAATTGCCTTTCAAGAATAGACAATTGTAAAGCACTCAGGTAGAATAAAATTCAAATAGTTACATTGTCTTGTAATATTACAATTAAATAAAAATACTAGCAGTACACAGGATACTATTATCTGGTCCGTTCACCCCCCCTTAATGGAGGAAAGTTGAAAATTAAAGTTATCGAGGTTCAAAATGATAACCAATCAAAATAAAATCATCAAAATCATTGTCAAGAATTAAGATGTGCATAAAACAGACAACACGCGTGTGCATATCAGAATTGGATTATTACCCAACGGGAAAGCTGACTTGTTTTCTGAATTGTAAATAATTAGCGGCGAGATGTTTTAACCTGCACTATCATTAAGCATTATGAAAGTCAATACAGATTTGATGCATTTTGTAAACAACTTGAGATGCCTGAAGTGACCAGATCTTGGAGTACAAATTGTATTCGTACATTTTCTTTTCATTGAATAGAAATTCGTTAGCTCGACAAAATGTTAAATCTGTTCCCTCGATCTGCGTTATCTTTTATTTCTAATGTTGGAAGCTTGCTCACTTTTTGCTGAGTTTACTTGCAAAATTAAATGATTACATTCTGTTAAGATGAGATGGTTCAACGTCACCGTTTTCCTCACAAAGGGCAAAGAGCATTCCACATGTCTTCAGTTTGCTTTACTATGAAATGATCATCACTGTAGTTCAGCATATTTCCATTCCACATGCCGATGCCACGGAGTCTCAATTTCTTCATGATCGCTGACTTAATTGAAATGCTCTGTGGATCGTCATACCAGACCTCATGAAATGTATTATTAACCTGCCATAAAAAAATAAAGAGTTACACAGATAGGAGCGAGGGGTTTGGGTCAATGCTCAGTTCGAGACACTATGCTGAAAATCTTCATCAGCAGAAGACAGAATGGACTGAAATGTACGATGAGAAAATGCACAATGACAAATGAGCAAAACAAACTCAAAAATTAGGGACTTACGGCTACGGCCGACAATTTCCTCAGGGCTTCTCCCACTCCGTCCCCTGACCATCGGCAGAAACTCCATTTCCGTGCACAAACGCGGTTTTCCGCTGCACGTCCACACAAGTAACGGGAACGGAGCAGGAGCAGCTCCAAGTCTATCTTTTTTAACACCCAAACCAATCAACTCATCTGGATGCTGTGCAACATATGAACATAAGGCACACATTGAAAGCACAGACGGGACCTCAGTTTAACGTGTCATCTGAAGGACGGCACCTCCGACAGTGCAGCACTCCCTCAGGACAGCAACTTAGAAAAATCCACATGAACAGCCCAGATGTCAATTCGGATGCAACAAGTCAAAAGATTATGGTGTTTGATTGGGAAAAAAATGATTTGGGGGAAATAGAAAGAGATAGATGACTTGTAAGTCAGAGTTAGCATGGGCCTCCAGAGAAAATGATTTAAAAAAATAAATCGAATTATCCAAGGTCTGATTTAACTCAATGTGGAACATTCTATCATTTCAAAATAATCTTTTCAAATTGCTCAAAGTAACAAAATATTGCAATCGAAAGGTGGAAAACATGATTTCAATGTTACTGCTGAAAGCTCAAGCATCACAGCCTTTGACTGCAGTGCATCAAGTATCTCAGCAAACTTGGCCAACGTCAATTAGACATGTGACTAGGTATTTTTTTTTATTCGTTCATGGGATGTGGGCGTCGCTGGCGAGGCCGGCATTTATTGCCCATCCCTCATTGCCCTTGAGAAGGTGGTGGTGAGCCGCCTTCTTGAACTGCTGCAGTCCGTGTGGTGACGGTTCTCCCACCGTGTTGTTAGGAAGGGAGTTCCAGGATTTTGACCCAGCGACGATGAAGGAACGGCGATATATTTCCAAGTCGGGATGGTATGTGACTTGGAAGGGAACATACAGGTGGTGTTGTTTCCATGTGCCTGCTGCTCTTGTCCTTCTAGATGGTAGAGGTCGCGGGTTTGGGAGGTGCTATCGAAGAAGCCTTGGCGAGTTGCTGCAGTGCATCCTGTGGATAGTACGCACTGCAGCCACTGTGCGCCGGTGGTGAAGGGAGTGACTGTTTAGGGTGGTGGAACCAATCAAGCGGGCTGCTTTATCTTGGATGGTGTCGAGCTTCCTGAGTGTTGTTGGAGCTGCACTCATCCAAGCAAGTGGAGAGTATTCCATCACACTCCTGACTTGTGCCTTGTAGATGGTGGAAAGGCTTTGGAGAGTCAGGAGGTGAGTCACTCGCCACAGAATACCCAGCATCTGACCTGCTCTCGTAGCCACAGTATTTATATGGCTGGTCCAGTTAAGTTTCTGGTCAATGGTGACCCCCAGGATGTTGATGGTGGGGGATTTGGTGATGGTAATGCCGTTGAATGTCAAGGGGAGGTGGTTGGACCCTCTCTTGTTGGAGATGGGCATTGCCTGTCACTTATCTGGCGCGAATGTTACTTGCCACTTATGAGCCCAAGCCTGGATGTTGTCCAGGTCTTGCTGCGTGCGGGATCAGACTGCTTCATTATTTGAGGGGTTGCGAATGGAACTGAACACTGTGCAATCATCAGCGAACATCCCCATTTCTGACCTTATGATGGAGGGAAGGTCATTGATGAAGACAGGACATACCCAGGGATGGTGATGGAAGAGTCTGGGAAGTTGGTTGAAAGATATGTGCGTATGGCTGTGTCAAGCTGTTGCTTGACTAGTCTGTGGGACAGCGCTCCCAATTTTGGCACAAGTCCCCAGATGTGAGTGAGGAGGACTTTGCAGGGTCGACTGGGCTTGGTTTGCCGTTGTCGTGTCCGGTGCCTAGTGGTCCGATGCCGGGTGGTCCATCCGGTTTTATTCTTATTATGACTTTTCGTATCTGGATTTTACAACTGAGTGGTTTGCTAGGCCATTTCAGAGGGCAATTAAGAAGCAATCACATTGCTGTGGGTCTGGAGTCACATCTCGGCCAGACCGGGTAAGGACGGCAGGTTTCCTTCCCTGAAGGACATTAGAACGCAGTCGGTCGAGAGTGTGTGGTATTTGCTACTGTGCAGTTTTCTTATGTACAGGGTACGCTACCGTCAATCTTTTGTGCTAAATTGATCATCAAATGGGAGACAGGGGCACACATTTCACAAACCAAACAATCGCCAATTTTCACAGGAGGGTCAATATGGGTTGTGCAAAGTGATCGATTTGAAAAGACCACAGCTCATCTCATTCTTTGCAACTGGTCATACACAATGTCTTAACAAACGGAACTGGGTTTGGTGCTTTGTCTGTCAACTCCCATTTTCTTGGCTATTCTCCAACTACACACATTTTCTACTGTATAAACTGTACATTCTGAACTGTGCTGAATCCTGTACACAGGGAATATTGAATTATGAAATACTGCAAGGTTTGCATTCTGCAAAGAATGGACAATGCACAACTCTCCATTGTGTTTTGATTGATAGTCTTACCATGTAGATATAAGACGGGACTTTCTGCTCATCATCCCAATATCTGCCAGTAATTGATTTGTGCACATGCTCTGCGATCTCTTTGTATGGGACCTGACGTCCAGCTGCATTACTGCAAGGGGCACCTCGGAAAGGAATCTTTTCCAATACACACCTACCAGTCTGAAAATACAAAAGGATGAAAATATAGTTACTTTGGGAACTTCAAAAATGCAGTAACAACATGACTGATCTCTAAGTGTAAAGAGGAACAATTGGAGAAAAATAAGTTTTACAATTTAGACAGGAGGGTCTCTCAATGAAATATATAAAATTAAATAGTACATTTATAGACAAGGACAAGGTTGTAATTTCAAATAGACAGCAACAAGACTGAATATAGAAGATTACGGAGTGATGTAATTGATGTGTTTGAGATGATCAAAGCAGTTGAAAGGGTAGATAGAGAGAAAGTATTTCCTCTGGTGGGAGAGTCCAGAACAAGGGGACATCAGCTTAAAATTAGAGCAAGGCTGTTCAGGGGTGATGACAGGAAGCACTTCTTCACGAAAAGGGCCGTGGAAATCTGGAATTCTCTCCCCCAAAAAGCTGTTGAGGCTCGGTCAATTGAAAACTTCAAAACTGAAATTGATAGATTTTTGTTAGGGAAGGGTATTAAGGGTTATGGAACCAAGGTGTGTTGATGGAATGAAGATAGAGATCAGACATGATCTAATTGAATGGCGGAACAGCTTGAGAGGCTAAATGGCATCCTCCTGTTCCTATGTTCTTATGATCCCTTGTGTGAAAAGGATGAGCTTTGAGAAAAGATTAGAGAAGCTTAAGATTTACAGCCGAGAAGAATGCAGTTCAGGGGAGGCCTCAGTGGAATAAAATGTTAAATAGCACAGATAAGGTAAGCCCAGAGAGCAAGCACTGCAAACAAATAATTTCTCCAGAACAGTGAATCAATGGGATATTTTGCACAGCAACAAGACAATCATAACATCATAGTATCATAGTAAGTACAGCAAGGGAGGAGGTCATTCGGCCCATCATGCCTGTGCTGGCTCGTCACAAGAACTATCCAATTAGTCCCATTCCTCTGCTCTTTCCCCATCGCCCTGTAAATTTTTCCCCTCAAGTATTTATCCAATTCCCTTTTGAAAGTGAATATTAAATCTGCTTCCACCACCCTTTCAGGCAGTGCATTCCAGATCATAACAACTCGCTGCGTAAAAAAAATGTTTCCCCAGATCACCTCTGGCTCTTTTGTAATGGTTTACAATAGTCTATTCTAAATAATTCGGATTACTGAAAGCCAGATAATGACAAAACCTTACCTCAAAAAACTGTGTGCAAGGATAGTCATAACCATACCATGGAACTCCCAACACGAGCTTTCTGGAATCAATTCCCAGATTGATATAAGCGGAGTAACCTAAATGGGGAAAATAATAAAGAGGATCTTCGATTCACATTGATATCGGGCAGGTAGACCCTGAACCAGATGGTCTTATTGTACATACCTGATAAAGTCTGGTAATAGGGAGCATTTGCCTTTGCAAAGCAATTGTCCCACATTTGACTCTGCATATCATAGGACATCACAAATAAAAAGTCACAGGAATTTGCAATTCTCAAAAAGTCATAGCATCGGCCATCAATGCAGTCTGGAGACCAAGGCACGTTAAATGTGACCTAAGGGCCAAAGAGTAACAAGAAGAAGTTAGTTTCATCTCATACCTTATGTTGGATATCACTAGTAGTTATATGGTTTTTATATGCACTCGCACATGGTCCATGGGAACTGTGAATTTAACAGGTTAGGAGTTCGACAGTGTTCATGACTGTATAAAAAGGAACAGGACAAAGTTGGGGCAAATAGTGAGTTAGAATTAATAGGATCCTCGGTTATCAAATATTAATCAGGTTCAATTCCCCACTGCTCACTCACCTTCTTCCTTCAATTTTCCATCAATTTTCTCTCCTCCTCTCCAAAAGGCATTAAGTTGTGACCAAATTGTAGTCCCAAAAGGGCCAGCCACACTCCAATACCGAGTCAAATTGGCCAAAGTTCTTTTATGTGAGGCCAGACATTGAGTGCTGGCAGGCTATTTTAACATGGGTGGGGGGACTAACCCAATTGGTGGCCATCTGCACGGTCACACTTCCAGTGGGAGGTTTCCAGATAATGATCAGATGGTTCATTTGACCTTCCCCGACCCAGTGGCACTCGGGGTAAATTGTGCCCTCCAACATCCCAGCTGAAATCAGATAACTCAGCACGAACCAGGATTTGCATGGCTCATGTAGTCACTGCCTGAACAAGAAGGCATTCGGGAGCCTAAGGTCAAGAATTATATCACTGTAATCTGAGTTATCAAAGTCCGTTATGTGCAAACTTCTCAGCAGTAAAAGTCTGCTTCAAACTTTACCCAATAAAAATGCAGCGAGTGATTTCTTTTTTTGACTCCTTAATAGTCCCTTTATTTCAAAGTAACTCATTGGATATGAACTGTGGGACATTTCTGAAGGATGTCAAAGGGCTCTACATTAAGACAAGTTTTTCTTCCTTTGAAGAAGGGTTTTGATGGAGTAAATAAGGAGAAAATGTTCCCAGTGGCAGGAGGGTTGATAGCCAGAGGACACAGGTTTAAGGAGATTGGCAAAAGAATGAGAGGGGAGATGAGGAGAATTTTTTTTACACAGAGAGTTGTTATGATCTGGAATGCAAAACCAGAAAGGGTGGTGGAAGCAGATTCAATAGTAACTTTCAAAAGGGAATTGGATAAATAATTGAAGGGGAAAAAATTCCAGGGCCGTTGGGAAAGAACAGGGGAGTGGGATTAATTAGTTAGCTCTTTCAAAGAGCCAGAACAGGCACGCTGGGCCAAATGGCCTCCTACTGTGCTGTAACCTTCTGAGAACCTATGTGAAAATTACAGTTCGAACCATCCCATGCATGGAAGCTGGAACTCAAGTCACTTGTATAATTCTGGGCGACAAGTGATGCAGCATCAAGTTTGCTGCATATCCAGCTTAAACTGATTCAATCTCAAATTTCTAACCTCAGCAATTGTCAAAGCAGCTTTGTAACAAGATGATGCACTGATAAACAGCAGCGAAAAATCATGATTTCAATTCACTTATCCAGAAAAATATCAATCTTCCTTCATAATTAAGTAGAAAGTAAATTGCTTATCCCCATTCAATGAAAAAAATGGCTCCTTCACCTGAGACCCAGGTATTTCACGGTGGAACACACCCATGGTTTCGGAAACCAGTTGAGGCATGAAGAAATAGCCGACAGATGGATTTCCAGCAGCAATGTTCACATCCAAATTGATTCCATCCATAAATTGCCTTTTTGCCAACTGCAATTGCTCATCGATCCAATTTGCTCGGCGTTGTCTGTATACAATGTTCCATAGTATAAAAACTCCTGGTGAAGGGTGAAGAAACAACTTCCAATTATAGAGCATGTTTCGCACAACATTAAGTCCCAAGACACTTTGCAGGACAGAACTGCCAACATCAAGTCGGAAGTAGTAGAGGGAGATTTAGCTCGAATTTGCATTGACATAGTGCCTGACACATCCTCAGGATGTCCTTAAATGCTTCATAGCCAATTAATTATTTTTGAAGCGTAATCACTGTTGCTTTGCAAGCAGATGTGATAGTTAATTTGTGCCCAGAAAGGCCCCACAAACAGGAAATTAGATAAATGGCCAGTTAATCTGTTTTGGTGATGTCGGTTGAGGGATGAATGTTGTCCAGGACACCAGGAGAACTCCCTGTTCTTTGAATTGTGCCAATGGGGTCTTTTACATCCACTTGAACAGGCAGGTGGAGCCTTTGTTTCAGGTCTCATCTGAAACACAGCATCTCTGGTAATGCAGCATTCCCTCAGCACTGCACTTCTGTGTCAAGTCCTGGAGTAAACCCAAAATCTTCTGACCCAGGAGGAGAGACACAGTGCTACCACTGAGCCAAGCTGACACGTGAGGGAAGTGACCAAAGGCACAGTCAAACAGGTAGGTTTTGATGAGGCTTTTGAAGATAGGAAGAGAAATAGCAAGACAAAGAAGTTGAAGAAGAAGAATCTGGAGTTCAAGACAGTAACAGCTGAAGGTTCTGCCATTGATGGTGGAAGAGGAGAAATCTCAGCGGCCCAGAGTCGGAAGAATGGAGCGTGTGTGCTGGGCTCTGGACACAATTGGGTGGAGCTTTCATTAAACTGCATTCTTCATTCTAAATCCTGGCATCAGTGGCAGACTGCTGCTGTGCCAGGGAATAAAAGTTCCACCTATCTATTTATAGGTTGTTAAAAACAGTATGTCCTGTCATCTTTCTATTCAAAAGTTCTGTGTCAACAGTGTCTTTTGTTTTTCTATTTTAATTGTGTTCCCATCCAGTGACGCCCGTCCTGTCTCCTTTATAATAGGATTTTGCCCATAATGTGGCCTGTGGTGATGCAGTTCCACACTACGGCCACCAAGTGATGGTGTGGAACAGATTTCTCAACCTGCAGCTGAAACTGTTTTTCATGGACCATGTTTTTCCTCAGTAACTGCAATATTTAATTTATAAAATAAGAGTTTCTAAAATAAAATACAAATTCAAAAAATGACATTTCACAATAACATGTTTAAATTTATCCAACTAATTTTCTTTTGTGTCTTTTCGTGTCTTTGCTTGAAGCAAAGACTTTAAAGACAAGTGAAGTTTTTATTTGAAGGCCTCAGCCTGTCTCCAAAGCCTGGACATATCCTTCTCCCTCATATACTTCTGCAGCTTCCCCTTAAATGCATCTATGTCATTTGCATCAGCCACTCCATGTGGTAGCAAGTTCCACATTCTTTCCACTCACTGACGAAAGAAGTTTTTCCTGAATTCCCTTTTGGATTTATTTGTGACTATCTTATTGATTTGGATTACCTCTAGTTTTGGACTCGCCCACAAATGGAAAAATACGAACATATGAACATACGAGAGCTGGAGTAGGCCATTCAGCCCCTCGAGCCTGCTCTGCTATTTGGTAAGGTGATGATTGATATGATTGTGACCTCAACACTACTTACCTGTCTCCCTGCTACAACCTTTGACTCCCTTGTTAATCAGGAATCTATCGCACTCAGCCTTAGAAATATTCAATGACCCTGCCTCCACCGTTCTCTGGCAAGGGAGTTCCACAGACTCACGACCCTGTGAGAGAAAAAATTCCTCCTCATTTCCGTCTTAAATGGGAGACCCATAATTTATAAACTGGTGGCCACTAGTTCTAGTATCTCCCACAAAGGGAAACATCCTCTCATCATCTACCCCTTCTCGTCCCCTCAGGACCATGCATGTTTCAATATGATAACCTCTCGTTCTTCTAAACTCCAGTGTATACAGGCCCAACTTGTTCAACCTTTTCTCTCAAGATACCCCTTCTTCTGAGGAATCAGTTGAGTGAACCTTCTCTGAACTATTTCAAAACAATTATGTCCTTTCTTAAATAAGAAGACCAAAACTGCACACAGTATTCCAGATGTGGTCTCACCAATGCCCTGCACAACTGGAGCAAAACATCTCTACTTTAAGATTCCATTCCCCTTGCAATAAATGACAATATTCCATTTGCCTTCCTAATCACTTGCTGTACCTGCATACTAACTTTTTGTGATTCATGTACTAGGACACTGATTCCTGTGGCACTCGTTACATCTTGCCAATTCTTCTCTCCATATGCCCGATCGAACCCATTCATAATTTTAAATACCTCTATCAGATCACGTCCCAGCCTTCTCTTTTCCAGAGAAAAGAGCCCCAGCCTGTTCAGTCTTTCCTGATAGTTATACTCTCTCAGTTCTGATATCATCCTTGTAAATCCTTTTTGCACTTTCTCCAGTACTTCTGTATCTTTTTGTAGTATGGAGTCCAGAACTGTGCACAGTCCTCTCAGTGTTTTCTAACCAAGGACCTATACAAGATTAACATAACTTCTCTGCTGTGAATTATTTCCCTCTAGAAATGAACCCCAGTGATTTGTTTGCGCTTTTTAAGGCTTTCTTAACCAAGCATTTCTGCTTAAATGCTCAAGGCAAGTACAGAAGATCGGAATAGGGCGACGATGAGGGAAGCGGTGGTTCGGGCACCTAACTTGCAGGAACATGTGAGGGGTGAGGGACTGATGCTTCCAAAGATGTCAATAGCAGTTTGGGTCCCATTCCATTAGAACCCACTCCTCCCCAACAAGACATGTTAGACCCTCCATTCCCTCATCTCCCCAATACTGCCAGATCCCAGCAATCCCTGACCATCTCCTGAGTCCTTGCTGGATCCCACAATCTCCCTCCTCAGAATTCTTCCCCTCCCCTACTCCTAGATCAGAAGACTCCCGCTCAGTGCTCACGAACCCAGCAAGTTTGGGAGGTGAAAAGTAGAATAAAAATACATCACCAGGCAATCTCCCATGGCAATGGACAAAGAGAGTCCAGACTTGTGTAGTATTCAGACGAAGCAGGATTGGAGTGTGGGGGATAATTCAACCAGGGTGTTCAGATGTAACTCAGTCCCCATTGTGAAATCATGAATTTTGTCCTAATTTTTAATATAATACTTTGATCAATTGTAATTTTTATTTAAATAGCATTTTGAGCTGAAAGATGCAAAACAGAGGTGCTACAGTGCCACCACTGGTGGGGAGGATGTAATTACAGCGCATCAAGTTTACGGAGACAGTTCCCATTATAAATGTGTAATTTCAAATAAAATTGCTGGACTATAACTTGGTGTTGTAAAATTGTTTACAATTGTCAACCCCAGTCCATCACCGGCATCTCCACATCATTATAAATGTGGACAGAGGAATTTATAAATGGAAAAAGTTGCCACAAAAGTGTGAAAAACTTGAAAATAGAAAGTAAGGTTTTGTAGACAGGAGGTGTGTGTGTGGATGTAAGATTTTAATATATTATAGATGGAATGTGGAATTATTAGCTCGAGTTGTGCAGGAGCTGTAGAGGAATTTCAGCACTGTAAGGTCGCAATTCAAGGCTGTGCACTGAATGTCCTTTTATGTGGTTTTCAATAATACAGCTTGCATTGGAAGACAGAAGGACATTTGTTTTTTCTGTGATAAAATTATTTACCTCTCAGGACAACTCGAACTTGATTCGCATGAGCATAACACAAAAGCTCAGGATCGTAAGGTCCAAAGGCTGCAATAGTCGTAACCTTAGACCAGTCATAATACTTCCAATCCTTTCCTCCAACATCAAAGACAAAGACCTAGTACAAAATAAAGCAGTCAATTGCAGTAATGAAGGGCAGAAAACTGCCATTTAAAAATAGATATTTTCACAATCAATGGCCCAGATTTTGTTGACAAAATAACGGTGAGGCTAATGGCGCTCGTTTTATTTATGTGTAAATGGTACAGCAACTTCAGGCGAGGGGCAGATACGCAGTTAAACTCAAACATCCACAAGTTGCTGACCGAGTTGGGCTGCTCCGCTGTTAGCTTCATGAAAACAGCATCTCGCTATCTTGCTCACCGTTAAAATTCATTGAACGACGTAAAGTTCATGTATTTGCGCAGGAGATTCAAACTGAACTCGCCATGGAAAGTTACGTCTTTTCCATTCCAGTCTAAGTACCTTTTTAACGACGGTGAATGTGTTCATTATCGGCAATCAAGATCTCTGGCACTGAAAATTAACTATTACAAGAGTGGAGTCTCATTCCTTCAGGATTTAATTGCTGTTGGAGATTTAAAAATGGAAATTTAAAATTCAAACTTTTTTTTACTTCCCCTTTCACTCACTTTTTTCTCTCTCTTTTAATCCAATCTTTCTTTTCCTCTCTTTATTTCTCTTTCTGTACCTGATTTGACATTGAATTCGCCCACTCTAATTTACACTTCCTTCTCAATCCTTGCGCTGTTAATTTCACAATCCTTCAATCTCATTGGTTAAGGAGATACCCTGTTTCTTGCCCTGTTCACTCAGCTCCCAAATGCCCTGTTTCACTCACTGCCCCGTTATCAGTTCGCACTTTCAGCAACTTGCCACTCAAAAACGTGCAAGGGCAGGTCCAAGTAACGGCAAGCACCGTGAGATGCCCTGTTAGAGTAAAATTTGGCCCATTATCATTTCCCCAGGTTACGGGGTAAGGAACGGCTGGTGAACTGATTCTCAGGTTACCACCATTGTCGATCTAAATGCAGCCACCAGAGAAAAGAATATGCTAAAGAGAAACAACCTCTCAGAACTTCCATCTCCACAATAGTGCAGGTGAGAGGAACTGAACAACATGAGGAAAAGGAGCTCACATCCCAATACTCCATTCCAAGTGTTGGTGCTCAATACACTTCAAAAGGACAACTTAAACTAAATAAACTCATATTACAAGCAACTTTAGAGTTACAGTTTTAAAACTTTTCCATTTAAGGTACCTGGTGTCAAATCAAGCATTTCTACCATGAGACCAGCAAGACTAGATCAGAATATAGTTCCCTCGAAAGAGAAACAGCCCATACTGCACCAGTGTGACATTTTTCCGTTTCTCACACCAACCATCCTGTGTTCTCAAATGAGACTGCCTGTTTAGTGCTGCAGTTTAGTTCATCACAGTTTTGTGATTTGGGCCCTTTGATTTGGACTGAGACTGTCAAACATGCATCATCCAAGCTGGCACTTTTGTGCAGTAATGAGAGAGTGCTGCATTGTTGGAGGGGTTGTCTTTTGGATGAGATGTTAAAGGGGATCTAATAGACCGCTGGCAATATTGAAGAGCAGGGAGTTCTCTTGGTGTCCTGGCCAACACTTTTCTCTCAACCAACATCAGCAGAAACACATTAACTGTTCATTCATGCAACTTGCTGTTTGTGGGACCTTGCTCTGCACATATCAGCAGAATTGTTTTCCAGCACAATCTGTAACCTCATAGCCCGGCATATTCCTCTCTCTACCATTACCAACATGCCAGGGGATCAACCCTGGTTGATTGAGGAGTGCAGAAGAGCATGCCAGGAGCAGCACCAGGCGTACCAAAAAATGAGGTGCCAACCAGGTGAAGCTACAACACAGGACGACATGCATGCTAAACAGCGGAAGCAACATGCTATACACAGAGCAAAATGATTCCACAACCAACGGATCAGATCAAAGCTCTGCAGTCTTGCCACACCCAGTCGTGAATGGTGGTGGACAATTAAACAACTAACGGTGTGGAGGAGGCTCTGTATAGATGCTCATCCTCAATGATGGCAGAGTCCAGCACGTAAGTGCTAAACAAGGCTGATGTGTTTGCAACCATCTTCAGCAAGAAGTGCCAAGTTATGGGCCCCGACAACATCCCGACTGTAGTGCTGATTCGTGCTCCAGGACTAGCAATGCCTCCAGCCAAACTGTTCCAGTGCAGCAACAACACTGGCATCTATCCAACAATGTGGAAAATTGCTCAGGTATGTCCTGTCTACAAAAAGCAGGACAAATCCAATCCGGCCAATTACTGCCCCAGCAGTCTACTCTCAATCATTAGCAAAGTGATGGAAGGTGACATCGACAATGCTATCAAACGACACTTACTCACCAATAACCTGCTCACCGATGCTCAGTTTGGTTCCCGCCTCCAGACCTCATTACAGCCTAGGTCCAAACATGGACAAAAGAGCTGAATTCCAGAGGTGAGGTGAGAGTGACAGCCCTTGAAATCAAGGCAGTATTTGACCGAGTGTTGCACCAAGGAGCCCGAGTAAAATTGAAGTCAATGGGAATCAGGGGAAAAACTCTCCAGTGGCTGGAGTCATACCTAGCACAAAGGAAGATGGTAGTGCTTGTTGGAGGCCAATCATCTCAGCCCCAAGACATTGCTGCAGGAGTTCCTCAGGGCAGTGTCCAAGGCCCAACCATCTTCAGCTGCTTCATCAATGACCTTCCCTCCATCATAAGGTCAGAAATGGGGATTTTCACTGAATATTGCACAGTATTCAGTTCCATTCGCAACCCCTCAAATAATGAAGCAGTCCGTGCCCGTATGTAACATGACCTGGACAACATCCAGGTTTGGGCTGATAAGTGGCAAGTAACATTCACGCCAAGTGCCAGGCAATGTCCATTTCCAATGTGAGAGAGTCTAACCACCTCCCCTTGATATTCAACGACATTATCATCAACATCCTGGAGGTCACCATTGACCAGAAACTTAACTGGACCAGCCATATAAATTCTGTGGCTACAAGAGCAAGTCAGAGGCTGGGTATTCTGTGGCGACTGACTCACCTCCTGACTCCCCAAAGCCTTTCCACCATCTACAAGGCACGAGTCAGGAGAGTGTGATGGAATACTCTCCACTTGCCTGGATGAGTGCAGCTCCAACAAGACTCAAGAAATCCACACCATCCAGGACAAAGCAGCCCGCTTGATTGCTACCCCATCCACCACCTGAAACATTCAATCCCTTCACCACCGGAGCACAGTGGCTGCAGTGTGTCCCATCCATGGGATGCATTGTCGCAACTCACCAAGGCTTCTTCGACAGCGCCACACAAACCCGCAAACTCTACCAACTCGAAGGACAAGGGCAGCAGGCACATCGGAACAACACCATATGCACGTTCCCCTCCAAGTCACACACCATCTCAACTTGGAAATATATCAACGTTCCTTCATCGTCGCTTGTCAAAATCATGGAACTCCATACCTAACAGCACTGTGGGAGAACCTTCACCACACGGACTGCAGCGGTTCAAAAAGGCGGCTCACCACCACCTTCTCAAGGGCAATTAGGGATGGGCAATAAATGCTGGCCTTGCCAGCGACGCCCACATCCCATGAACGAATTTTTAAAAATTGCTGTTGAGTTTGCCGACAACACTTCAAAAAGTAATTCATTTCATGTGAAGTTCTTTGGGACATCCTGAGGACATGAGGTGCTCCATAAATTCAAGTTTATTCATTCTTGGAACCAACAGGCAGAGGAAACTTTTATCCCACCCATCTGTCAGAAGAATGTTTTGTTTGTGGGAAGGTGGGGGAAGTGGGATAAAAGCAGAATGAACACATCGAGCCTGCAGGTTATATTGGTGGTGCTCTTGTTGCTGCCACACTGCCCACTTAGTAACATTGCTCTGAAGTAAATACTGACCTCATCAATACAGTCAGCAGTTACAGAGTCATTTTGCAACCAATTTATTTTTTAAAGATCTGTTACGTTGTATTCAATTTAATCGTGGCCAAGGTCCCAGTTTTACAATGAGTGAAAAATGTCATTTTTATTGCATGAGATTCCAGGATTTTCAATATTCTGTGAAAACCACAAACCGGTGACCTTAACCATGGTATTAGACAGACACACTGCAGGAGTGAGATCACACATCATTTAAGACTCTGCACATTGGAGAAATATATTTAAAAACACATTTTATGGAAGCTGCACTTGTTAAAATATCTTTGCACTGCTCAATACTACTGTTTGTCCTATTTTATACAAACTGTAACGATACCAATATTAACACTTTAACATACGGATTATAATATGATACACTTTGCATTTCAACAATAATCGGACATTCCCCCCCCCACTACCCCCATCCCAATAGCTCCACCTGTCCCTCACCCCGACCCACACCCCTCAGACTGTTCAGAACACCCACCCACGACCCACGAACACCCACCCTCGGCCCCCAAACACCATCCCCCAGCCCCCGAACACCCACCCCCGGCCCCCGAACACCCACCCCCGGCCCCCGAACACCCACCTCAAACTCATGCTCCACGGTCACGGGTTCACACAGAGCCCGATCCGAACACGGGCAGCCGGTCCCGGAGCCGCAGCAGACCCACAGCACGAGCACGACCAGGGCCTGCGCCAATTCCAAACTCCAGCGCATCCTCTCCGCCTGAGCTCTGCCCGATATGAAGATCCACCAGATGCAGCAAGATCATTTATTTACATCCACCCGGATGTGACTGATGATGACACCTCCTGAGTCTCTCTCTCTCTCTCTCTCTCTGTGTTGGTGGATGTGGCAATAGTGAAATGTTGAAACAATCTTCATACTCTGAAATGCAACATTTAAAGGGACGTTCTCTTCTCCCCCTTCCTCCAAATCTTGGCCAACAGCAAACAGAGAAACTAATAAAGGAAAAAGAAAGAACTTGCTTTTGTATAGCGCCTTTCATGACCTCAGAATGTCTCAAAGTGCTTCATCCCTCTCCATGACCACTGTTTGAGGATGAACCAGACCGTTTGCAAACTTGGAGTCCTATTTGACCCTAATATGAGCTTCTGACCACAAATCCTCTCCATCACCAAGACTGCCTACATCCACCTCCATAACGTTGCCTTCTCTGACCCTGCCTCAGCTCATCTGCTGCTGAAATCCTCATCCATGCCTTTGATACCTCAAGACTTGACTATTCCAATGCTGCCCCACCGGCCTCTCATCTTCCACCCTCCAAAACCTTGAGCTCATCCAGAACTCTGCTGCCCGTATCCTAACTCACACCAAGTCCCATTCACCAATCACACCTGTGCTCGTTGACCTACATTGGCTCCCAGTCCACCAACACCTCGAATTTAAAATATATCCCTGAACCAACAACTAAATGTAAATCAGATTATCTGGTAATTTATTTTATTGCTGGTTGCGGGAGCTTTCTGAGCGCAAATTGGCTGCCGTGTTTCCTACCTTTACAATCATCCTTGTTTCAAATCCCTCCATGGCCTCGCCCCTCCCTATCTCTGTAACTTCCTCCAGCTGTACAACCCTCCGACAACTCTGAGTTCCTCCAATACTGGACTCTTGCGCATCCCCGGTTTTAATCGCTCCACCACTGGAGGCCGTGCCTTCAGCTGCCTCGGCCTGAAGCTCTGCAATTCCCTCCCTCAGCCTTTTTGCCTCTTTCCCTCTCTCTCCTCCATTAAGACACTCCGGCGAGTGACTCACCTCCTGATTCCCCAAAGCCTTTCCACCATCTACAAGGCAAGAATCAGGAGTGTGATGGAATACTCTCCACTTGCCTGGATGAGTGCAGCTCCAATAACACTCAAGAAACTCGACACCATCCAGGACAAATCAGCCCGTTTGATTGGCACCCCATCCACCACCCTAAACATTCATTCCCTTCATCACCGGTGCACCTTGGCTGCAGTGTGTACCATCTACAGGATGCACTGCAGCAACTCGCCAAGGCTTCTTCGACAGCAGCTCCTGAACCCGCGACCTCTACCACCTAGAAGGACAAGGACTGCAGGCAGATGGGAACAACACCACCTGCACGTTCCCCTCCAAGTCACGCACCATCTCGACTTGGAAATATATCACCGTGCCTTCATCGTCGCTTGGTCAAAATCCTGGAACTCCCCACCTAACAACACTGTCGGAGAATCTTCACCACACGGACTGCAGCGGTTCAAGAAGGCGGCTCACCATCATCTTCTCAAGGGCAATTAGGGATGGGCAATAAATGCTGACCTTGCAAGTGACACCTGAAAGAGGAGATGGTGTTTGTCAGCTTCACCTCTGACTTCTGAGCGGTTCGAATCGCTCCCACTCCCTGGGTTCGAGACCTTGGACTTAGTTGGGGGTTGTGACAAAGTGCAGCAGACAACTGGTTTTGGTGCAAGAAACTTTGACCTTTATTCAAGAGAGAAAATACAACACAACAATCTTAACACTCTAATAAAATGGGGAACACTTCGGTACACACGAGGGAAATTACAGTAGAATGATACCTCACCCCTCCCAATCCCACATTACTAGCTCAGTTGGACTTCTAAAGGACCAGAGATAATGCTCACCAAATGAATCCTTGGCAGTAATTCACCCAGATGTAAGTCAGGAATAGATCGTAGAGTGGAAACTTTGCGGATCTTCGATTATCTCTCGAGTTGGTTGTCTTGGTCGCGGTGGCTCAATATTACCCGGTTGATTGGTGGTAATATTCGGTTGGTTGTTTCGTAAGGCCCTTGTTGCCGCGAGGTGTCTGATGGTCACTGGGGCTGTTACTCTGGTTTCTTCTTGTGTATCGGCCTGCTTCTAGAGCTGCTGACCTTCTCTCTGTTGCCCCTCGCCTTGTTGAACTGTCGCCTCCCGAGCTGTCGAACTCCTGGCTGAACTGAACTGAACAATCCTTTGCACTGGAAGGTCTGGCTGAGCGTTTCTCTCACGTAGGGTTCGTTGGTTTCACTGGAAGCTGCTCTCCTTCCAGAGACAGGCAGAACAAGAGAAGCAGAACACAAGAGCCAGCAAGAGCCAGAGAGAGCGAGAGAGGTTTCGAGTTTCAACTTCTATATCCCTCTCTTACAATGGTCCTCGTCACTTAAAAGAAAGCACTTCATGTCTGTTTAAACAGTTCTTACAAATTCCTTAACAACCTTTGATGGCTTTTGATGGTCCATCATCATGTTGCAATTGCTTCTCCCGATGGGTCATTGTTTTAATTCCGATTTTCTGATCACCTGGTATACAGGCTTCAATTTGTATCCAACGTCCTCGGTGTTGATCGGTTTTGCTTTAAAACAAAGGCATGGCCCCATCATGTCTGGAGCAGTTGCCTCTTTCAATGGCCTACTGCCTTTCGAATTAGTGCTGAGTGTTGACCACCTGCTGTAGGTTTTGCATTAAAACAGAGACATGTCTAAAGTAGTAATTCTCTCACATTCCACAGTATGTGTTGTTGATTCCTCTGGTGACGTCTTACCTATCCTTCCATCTTAGGATTTTAGTCAATGGCCAAAGTTTTCCATACTCAGGGAAAAGGTGAATTCCCAGAAATCTTACAGTCGCCCCTACGAGGAAGCGAGTCCCTTAAAGGACGTGGATTCCTCAAAAAGTACTTTTCCCTGTTGATGCTTCCTGGTGTGGCGCGTGTGTGAGTCGTCCCAATATTTCATCACCCTGAAATGGTTAGAAAAGAGTCCAAAGTCCTTTTCTTTAGGGTTTCTTTTTTCCTCCGAGTTTTTGGGGGATCTGTGAATTTTGAGAATCTTACACTCCCCACTGTGATACTTTACTTGCTAGAGAATCATACTGGGTGAGCAAAATTCTCGATCCTCGAGAGTCAACCTTCCCCTGTAGTTTACCTATCTAAGACCTGAAACATTCATTCCCCTTTAGGTGTTGTGTTCAGATGCAGGCACAGGTAAGAATTAACATTCACCACCAAGCACGGAGGGGGTCCAACACCCCTGCACCACTTGGAAAATATGGTACATACACAGAAAAATAATACACGGTCACAAAACTTTATCGACCTCGACTCAATACAAACACTCTTCAACAATAATACTGAAACTACCAACCACCTTGTTTAAAATGTAACTAAAACACCCAAACTTAACAATCTGATAATTAAATAACAGAAGCTATGTACATCCGCCTCCCGTCCCCGGGGGGCCAGGCTAATCCCTGTTCGGGCTACAGCACACTGCTCCCTTCGGTGTGGCCGCCCTGTCCTTTACCTTTGGACCCTCGCAGCCTGCGGCTGCTGGCTGGGGACCTCTGTCCTCAGATCGATCCCTGACTTGAGGGGCTGCCCTGTTAAACTGGGGAGCCGGTGACCACGGTTTCTTTGGCCATGGCGTTCGTGGGGACCTTCTAGGGACTCTGGCTGGTGGGGGTTTTCTGGCTGGTGGGTCTTCAACCCGAGCCACTGTCCCCTCTTGTGCTGTCTGTGGAATCTCCACTGCTGCTGGCTGGGGATTTCTATCCTCAGGCTGTACCTCTTCTAAACCTGTGTCAGAGGCAGGTAACTCTCTGCCCTCAAGTCCCACCTCGTCTGAGTCCCAGATGAGCGGGGGAGTGTCCCAAACGGTGGGTGGGATGGCCCTTCCCTTAAAACAAGCCACTGCACCTGCTTGTGCAGTCTGTGAGTTTGCTCCTGCTGCAGGCTGAGGATTTTTAATCTCAGACCTTGCCCCAACTGTCTGTTCCCTTTTCTCGGATTTAAACAACTTACATTGTCCCATCTTACATTGGTCAGAGAGGGACTGGAAGAGCTTACTCTCCAGGGAGAATAGCAGCATTTTGGCCTGTTCAGCATCATTACACTCGTTGATGCTTGCTGCTTGTTCCACTTCCCTGAAGTGGACCGAGGGGGTCCCCATTTCCGCAAGTTTAGTTAAATGGCTTACCATGGCCCTAAACTGTTGGGTGCCGTGGGGAACTAAGAACTGGTTTTGGAGGGCTCCCTCATCCCCGTTATCAGCGGGCGGGCCGAACCTTTGCTGCCGGGCCGGGCACATCGGCCCCGGTCCCAGCCTCTCTTGCTGGGGGTTTTCCTCCTCAGCTTCTGCCCCTAATTCCACCCCCCACTCCTGCCAGATTTCGCTAAAGCTTGGCGCTACGGGTGGTGGTCGTGGGCCTTCCTGCTCCTCAACCGGGTCGTCCCTTTGGCACTACCTGTGGTGTCTGAACCGTTCTCCCCAGGTTCCCTGTGAAGTTGACCTGGGCTGCCTTCGGGCTTATGAGGCACACCATGCCTTTTCCCGTCCTTCGAGCAAGGTTCAGACTCTCTATCTGTAAGATGAAGTCTTTCTCTGGGTTGATTGTTTTCAAGGGAAGAATGCGTATTCTGTCTCCTCTCGTTGCCTGGTTTCAGGCAACAATCCACACTGCACCCAACAAGCCCGGGCATGTCAAGTCCCAGGCCCTCATGGGCCTAACCTCCTGTCTGCAGGGTTCCACATTTAACCCAGCAGTTGAGTCCTCTGCCATTAAAGTCCAAAAGTCATATCCTTGTTGATGATGTGAAAAATGTGTGAATTTTGAGAACCCTTCACCATGTCCGGTATTTTGGAGGCAACGGGCACAGATCGAGGCACAATTGGTCATGACGAGCAGCACTCACACAGAAATGTGTCGGGGGATGGGCAGTGGGCCCAGGTAACTTTAAACTTGCAGCTTGAGCTTGTAGTTCGGGCTAAAATACACCCACTATTAGAGCCAGGGGAAGAGAGGAGACTGGGGGGAGAAAAGGGAAAAGATGGCCAGGGATAGAGTTCACAGCAAAAGAGTTCCCTGGGGAGCTGCCAGAAAAAAAGTGACATAATTTGCTTTTAACTATGCTAAAGAGAAAGCAATACAATAATTGAGATATTTATCAAGAACATTTAAACCAAGATACTGGCTGTTCCTCAGGATATTTTCATTCGATGCTGTCTTTGTGTTTCAGGATTGCGGCAACACAATAAACCGGCACCACAATTGTTTTATATTTACACAATCCCCACTTTCCTGGAGCAACACAACTAAAACACTTACTTTGAAAACAGTATTTTATTTTGCGAAATACATATTCACTTAAAAATTAATTTATCCTTTCAGGAAGAGACAATTGTAAAGCACTCAGGAGGATTAAAAAGTCAAATAGTTACAATGTCTTGTAATGTTAACATTTTTTCAAAAAACAGTAGCAATACACAGGACACAATTTGCTGGTCCGTTCTGACCCCCTTAATGGAGGAAAGAGAAAATTAAAGTTATCTATGTTCAAAATGATAACCCAAGACAAAAAAAATCATAAAAATGAACATTCAGGAATTAAGATGTGCATAAAACAGACAGCACACATGTGTATGTCAGAACTGCATAATTACTCAACGGAAAAGCTGAATTGTTCCCTGAATATTAAGTATTTAGTGGCAAGAAGTTTTAGCCTGCACTATCATTAAGTATTATGATAGTTAATACAGGTTTGGCGCACTTTGTGAGCAACTTAAGATGCCTGAAGCGACCAGATCTTGTGGTACAAATCACATTAGCACATTTGTTTCTCATTGAATTGGAAATCGTTAGCTAGATAAAATGTTAAATCTGTTTCCTAGATCTGCGTTATCTTTAATTTCTAATGTTGGAAGCTAGCTCACTTTTTGCCGAGTTTATTTGCAAAATGAAATTATGACATTATGTTAAGATTAGATGGTTCAAGGTCGCTATTTTCCTCACAAAGGGCAAAGAGCATTCCACATGTCTTCAGTTTGCTTTACTATGAAATGATCATCACTGTAGTTCAGCATATTTCCATTCCACATGCCTATGCCACGGAGTCTCAATTTCTTCATGATCGTTGACTTAATTGAAATGCTCTGCGGATCGTCATACCAGACCAGATGATAAGTATTATTAACCTGCCATAAGAAAACAAAAGAGAGTTACACAGATAGGAGCTAGGGGTTTGGGTCAATGCACAGTTCGAGACACAGTGCTGAAAATCTTCAGCAGCACTATTTAAAATGCTTGCATTAAAAGACAAGCTCAGGTGGGCTGAGGAAAAGAAAGGTAAAGAGGTGGATTGTTCCAAACCTTAGTTGAAACGGATTGTGAAAAGCACTGTAACATTACATGAACTGTAAGTAATCTGTAAAGTGTCTTAGTACAGTTACACATCACACCTGATTGGGAATCAAAATAGAAACTAATTTTAGAAAGAGTCTGACCACTGAGCCTTCACTATGATAACAGAACATCGAATCTGAATAAATGTCAACTTTTTGAATTCCTTAAATTACTAAAATTGCAAAATCAATGAAAATGTTGTTCTTAAAATGACAGCGTGGGATAGAGTACAAATGATTTAATAGATTAATGACGCCATTAAAATATCGCGAGACTGTTCACTGATTGAATTAAGCGTTCATCCGTTAACATCCCACAGCTTCACACTCAAGCACACATTTCTGATTATAGTGGATTAGATTCGCTGAAACTGCAGAATCATAGAATCATAGAATGGTTACAACACGGAAGGAGGCCATACGGCCCATCAAGTCCGTGCCAGCTCCCTGCAAGAGCAATCCAGCTAGTCCCACTCCCCCGCACTAGCCCCTTAGCTCTGGAAATTCTTTCCTTTCAAGTACTTATCGAATTCCCTTTTGAAAGTTTTTTTTTATTCGTTCATGGCATGTAGGCATCACTGGCAAGGCCAGCATTTATTGTCCATCCCTAATTGCCCTTGAGAAGGTGGTGGTGAGCCGCCTTCTTGAACTGCTGCAGTCCGTGTGGTGAAGGTTCTCCCACAGTGCTGTAGGCAGGGAGTTCCAGGATTTTGACACAGCGACGATGATGGAACGGCGATATTATATCGAATTCACTTTTGAAAGCCACTATTGAATCACGTATGGCCTCCTTCCGTGTTGTAACCATTCTCTGATTCTATGATTCTGCAGCCTCAGCATTGCTAATCCACTATAATCATAAATATGTGCTTGAGTGTGAAGCATTGTTTCCAACATAGACTGTTGGATTTCATATTAAAAATTAGGCCGACAGTTTGGGCAATTTGGCTTGAATCTAAGACGGAGATCCTATTTTTGAGGGTTTCCTGTCACATCTTCAGACAGTGCATTCCAGACCACGACCACTCGCTGTCTAAAAAAGTTTTTTCTCTCATCACCTTTGGTTCTTTTGCCAATCACCTGAAATCTATGTCCTCATTCTTGACTCCTCCACCAATGGGAACAGTTTCTCTCTATCTACTCTGTCCAGACCCTTCATGATTTTGAACACCTCTATCAAATCTCCTCTCAACCTTCTCTGCTCGAAGGAGAACAACCCCAGCTTCTCCAGTCTATGCACATAACTGAAGTCCCTCATCCCTCGAATCATTCAGATAAATCTCTTCTGCACCCTCTCTGAGGCCTTCACATCCTTCCGAAAGTGCAGTGCCCAGAACTGGCACAATGCTCCAGTTGTGGCCGAACCTGCCGTGCCACCTTAAATGATTTGTGCTCATCAACCCCCAGATCTCTCCCTTCCTGCATCCCATAGTTTATATTGCCTCACCTTGTTCTTCCGACTGAAATGTGTGACTTCACACTTTTCTGCGTTGAATTTCAGCTGCCACGTGTCCGCCCATTCCACCAGCCTGTCTATGTCCTCTTGAAGTCTATCACTAACATCCTCACTGTTCACTACACTTCCAAGTTTTGGGCCATCTGCAAATTTTGAAATTGTGCCCCTGCAGCTCCAAGAAAATCCCAGTCTATCTTTTTTAACACTCAAATCAATTAACTCATCTGGATGCTGTGCAACATATGAACATAAGACACACATTTAAAGCACAGACGGGACCTCAGTTTAGTGTGTCATCTGAAAGATGGCACCTCCGACAGTGCAGCACTCCCTCAGCACAGCAACTTTGAAAAATCCAATGCACAGCCCAGATGTCAATTCAGATGCAACAAGGCAAAAGATTATGGTGTTCGATTGGGGAAAAAAATGATTTGGGGGAAAATAGAAAGAGATAGATAACTTGCAAGTCAGAGTTAGCATGGGCCTCCAGAGAAAACAATTTTCAAAAATAAATAGGATAAACCAAGGTCTGATTTAACTCAATGTGGAACATTCTATCATTTCAAAATAATCTTTTCAAATTACTCAAAGTAACAAAATATTGCAATCGAAAGGTGGAAAACATGATTTAAATGTTACTGCTGAAAGCTCAAGCATCACAGCCTTTGACTGCAGTGCGTCAAGTAACTCAGCAAGATTTGGCCAATGTCAATGAGACATGTGACTCGGTAGAATGCAGTAGGTCGAGAGTGTGTGGTATTTGCTACTGTGCAGTTTTCTTATGTACAGGGCACGCTACCGTCAATCTTTTGTGTCAAATTGATCATCAAATGGGAGACAGGGGCACACATTTCACGAACCAAACAATCGCTAATGTTCACAGGAGGGTCAATATGGGTTGTGTGAAGTGATCTATTTGAAAAGTCCACAGCTCGGAATTGGTTTGGTGCTTTGTCTGTCAACTCCCATTTTCTTGGCTATTCTCCAACTGCACACATTTTTTTCTGTATAAACTGGAGTCATACCTAGCACAAAGGAAGATGGTAGTGGTTGTTGGAGGCCCCAGGGCATTGCTGCAGGAGTTCCTCAGGGCAGTGTCCTAGGCCCAACCATCTTCAGCTGCTTCATCAATGAGCTTCCCTCCATCATAAGGTCAGAAATGGGGATGTTCGCTGATGACTGCACAGTGTTCAGTTCCATTCGCAACCCCTCAGATAATGAAGCAGTCCGAGCCTGCACGCAGCAAGACCTGGACAACATCCAGGCTTGAGCTCATAAGTGGCAAGTAACAATCGCGCCAGATAAGTGCCAGGCAATGACCATCTCCAACAAGAGAAAGTCTAACCACCTCCCCTTGACATTCAACGGCATTACCATCGCCGAATCCCCCACCATCAACATCCTGGGGGTCACCATTGACCAGAAACTGAACTGGACCAGCCATATAAATACTGTGGCTACGAGAGCAGGTCAGAGGCTGGGTGTTCTGCGGCGAGTGACTCACCTCCTGACTCCCCAAAGCCTTTCCACCATCTACAAGGCACAAGTCAGGAGTGTGATGGAATACTCTGGATAAGTGGATGAGTGGATGAGTGCCTGGATGAGTGCAGCTCCAACAACACTCAAGAAGCTCGACACCATCCAAGATAAAGCAGCCCGCTTGATTGGCACCCCATCCATCACCCTAAACATTCACTCCCTTCACCACCGGCGCACTGTGGCTGCAGTGTGTACCATCCACAGGATGCACTGCAGCAACTCGCCAAGGCTTCTTCAACAGCACCTCCCAAACCCGCGACCTCTACCACCTAGAAGGACAAGGGCAGCAGGCACATGGGAACAACACCACCTGCACATTCCCCTCCAAGTCACACACCATCCCGACTTGGAAATATATCGCCGTTCCTTCATCGTCGCTGGGTCAAAATCCTGGAACTCCCTTCCTAACAGCACTGTGGGAGAACCGTCACCACACGGACTGCAGCTGTTCAAGAAGGCGGCTCACCACCACCTTCTCGAGGGCAATTAGGGATGGGCAATAAATGCTGGCCTCGCCAGCGACGCCCACATCCCGTGAACGAATAAAAAAAAATAAAAATTCTGAACTTTGCTGAATCCTGCACACAGAGAATATTGAATCATGAAACACTGCAATGTTTGCATTCTACAAAGAATGGACAATGCACAACTCTCCATTGTGTTTTGATTGATAGTCTTACCATGTAGATATAATACGGGGCTTTCTGCTCATCATCCCAATATCTGCCAGTAATTGATTTGTGCACGTGCTGTACGATCTCTTTGTATGGGACCTGACGTCCAGCTGCACCACTGCAAGGGGCACCTCGGGAAGCAATCTTTTCCAATACACACCTACCACCCTGAAAAGTACGAAAGGATGAAAAAATAACACTTGTGAATAGAGTTACTTTGGTAATTTCAAAAATGCAGTAACAGCATGACTGGTCTCTAAGTGTAAAGGCTATGAGGGACAATTAGAGAAACATAAGCTTTACAATATAGAGAGGAGGGTCTCTCACAGAAATATATAAACTAATTAGTACATTTATAGATAAGGACAATGTTGCAACTTGAAATAGACAGCAACAAGACTGAATGTAGAAGATTAAGGGGTGATCTAATTGATGTCTTCAAGATGATCAAAGCAGTCGATAGGGTAGATAGAGAGAAACTATTTCCTCTGGTGGGAGAGTCCAGAACAAGGGGGCATAACCTTAAAATTGGAGCTTGGCCATTCAGGGGTGTTGTCAGGAAGCACTTCTTCACACAAAGGGTAGTGGAAATCTGGAACTCTGCATCTCAAAAAGCTGTTGAGGCTCGGTCAATTGAAAATTTCAAAGCTGAGACTGATAGATTTTTGTTAGGTAAGGGTATTAAGGGTTACAGAACCAAGGTGGGTAAATGGAGTTAAGATACAGATTAGCCATGATCGATTGATGGAACAGGCTCGAGGGGCTGAATGGCCTACTCCTGTTCATATATTCATACGACTCCCACTGTGTCTGGTAGCATTGTGGTTATGTTACTTGGACTAATAAACCAAATACCTAGACTAATATTGTAGAATCATGAGTTCAAATCCTATCACAGCAGCTCGGAAGTTTAATTTCAATTAAATAAAATCTGGAATTTAAAAAAAACTAATATCAGTAATGTTGGACATAAGACAACTGGATTGTTGTACCTCATCTGTTCATTAATTCACCCACTCTGGCCGATATGTGAATCCAGACCCACAGCAATATGGTTGATTCTGAACCACCCTCTGAATTGGCCGAGCAAGCCACTCAGTTGTACAATCTTTGCTACGGACTGCAGCGGTCCAAGAAGGTGGCTCACCACCACCTTCTCAAGGGCAATTAGGGATGGGCAATAAATGCTGGCCTTACCAGTGATGCCTACATCCCATGAACAAATAAAAAAAATTGTAAAGGAATGAGTTTTGAGAAAAGATTAGCAGAAGCTTAAGATTTGCAGCTCAGAAGAATGCAGTTAAGGGGAGGCCTCAGTGGAATAAAATGTTGAATAGCACGGGTAAGGTAAGCCCAGCCAATGGATGCATGTGGAAATTAGTGAAAAGTAAACATAGAACAGATATCAAAAATCTTCTTTGTGTAAAGAGAAGTTTTTGAAATAGTCTACAAGCAAGTGAACAGAGGCAAAATACTGGGCTGTTCCAAAATATAATTCGATGCCCTGATAGGACAGATAATGTACCAGAGGGATGAGTTTCAGGTGAACTGACTTCACTCTCATTTCTTGTGCAATGCAAACAATTAATTTCCTCAGAAAAGGGAATCAATGGGATAGTTTGCACAGCAACAAGACAACGGTTTACTAAAGTTAATTCTCAATAATTAGGATATCTGAAAGCCAGATAATGACAACACCTTACCTCAAACAACTGCCTGCAAGTATAGTCATAACCATACCATGGAACTCCCAGCACGAGCTTTCTGGAATCAATTCCCAGATTGATATAAGCGGAGTAACCTAAATGGGGAAAATAATAATGAGGGTCTTAGATTCACATTGATATCGGGCAGGTAGACCCTGAACCAGATGGTCTTATTGTACATACCTGATAAAGTCTGGTAATAGGGAGCATTTGGCTTTGAAAAGCAAATGTCCCACATTTGACTCTGCATATCATAGGACATCACAAATAAAAAGTCACAGGAATTTGCAATTCTCAAAAAGTCATAGCATCGGCCATCAATGCAGTCTGGAGACCAAGGCACGTTAAATGTGACCTCAGGGCCAAAGAGTAACAAGAAAAAGTTAGTTTCATCTCATACCTTATGTTGGATATCACTAGTAGTGATATGGTTTTTATATGCACTCGCACATGGTCCAAGGGAACTGTGAATTTAACAGGTTAGGAGTTCGACAGTGTTCATGACTGTATAAAAAGGAACAGGATAAAGTTGGGGCAAATTGTGAGTTAGAATTAATAGGATCCTCGGTTATCAAATATTAATCAGGTTCAATTCCCCACTGCTCATTCACCTTCTTCCTCCAATTTTCTGTCAGTTTTCTCTCCTCCTCTTCAAAAGGCATTAAGTTGTGACCAAACTGCAGTCCTAAAAGGGCCAGCCCCACTCCAATACCTCGTCAAAGTGCCTAAAGTTTGTTTACACGAGGCCAGACATTGAGTGCTGGCAGGCTATTTGACCGTAGGGCCTAAGGTCAAGAATTAAATCACTGCAATCTGAGTTAACAAGGTCTAAGAACAGAAGAACATAAGAAACAGAAGCAGGAGTAGGCCACATTGCACCTTGAGCCTGCTCCGCCATTCAAACAGATCATGGCTGATCTTTGACCTCAAATCCACTTTCCTGCCCAATCCCCATATCCCTTGATTCCCCCTGGATTCCAAAAATCTATCTATCTCAGCCTTGAATATACTCAACAACTCAGCATCCACAGCCTTCTGGGGAAGAGAATTCCAAAGATTCACAACCCTCTGAATGAAAAAATTCCTCCTCATCTCAGTCTTAAACGGCCGACCCCTTATCCTGCGACTATGCCCCTAGTTCTAGACTCTCCAGCCATGGGAAACAACCTCATGAGCCCCCTCATAATCTGAGATGTTTCAATGACATCATCTCTCACTCTTCTAAACTCCAGAGAGTATAATAATGATCCAAGATGGCGTATGATGTGGGGAAATGTGAGGTTATTCACTTTTGTAGGAAGAATAGAAAAACAGAATATTTTTAAATGGTGAGAAACTAATAAATGTTGGTGTTCAGAGAGACTTGGGTGTCCTCGTACAAGAAACGCAAAAAGTTAGCACGCAGGTACTGCAAGCAATTCGGAAGTCAAATGGAATGTTTGCCTTTATTGCAAGGGTGTTGGAGTACAAAAGTAAGGAAGTCTTACTACGATTGTACAGGGCTTTGGTGAGACCTCACTTGGAGTACTGCGTACAGTTTTGGTCTCTTTATCGAAGGAAAGATGCACTTGTCTTCGAGGCGGTGCAGCGAAGGTTCACTGGATTAATTCCTGGGATGAGAGGGTCGTCCTATTGGACATTCAAATTCTTGTTTGACAGATGGGGATAAAAGGTGAGTTCTTTCACACAAACCTTTGGCTGAGAGATCTTCGTGTTTTCACTGAAAATTCTTACTTTCCACTCACAGTTCTCCTGTTCACACATATTGAACAACTATTCGGACCGCCTCAAACTCACACCATCAGGATGGGGAGTGCCATGGCTCCATTCACCACTGCATCCGAGGACGAGTAACATCATCAGCCTCACCACTCCTCCCTGCACAAAACAGTCCTGCAACTACACATACACCCACTGTAAAGTGACCCAATGGGCGGCAAGTGTCGCCATTCATGGTGAATCTCATGAAAGGGCCCGATCACAAAAGCCAGTCAAGAATGGGCAAGACGTGGCAGTAGTGCTGATAATCATGACATTTAATGTGACTTTAACAAAAAGGAAATATAAATGAAAAACATGACCATCTGTCAAACAAACTTGTGCATCCCCTTCGTGCTCACAAAACATTCGCCTTTCTATTACGACTACTTCTACGTTGTGCATCCCCTGTGGCTGCTGGAGAGGACGTGGCAGGTTGCTCATGTTCATGCCTTGACTACTTCGATGCTTTGGGCCGAAGCCCTCTGGGTTTTGGGCCCCTCCAAAGACTGCTCTACTTGCACATGTGCACGGGCAGATTTGGAAACCTGGAGAGGAGGCAGCATTGCGGGTACTGGTTGAGAGGAGGGGGCAACGGGTGAGACGTGGGAGCGCTTTAAGTGGCGTCCCCAATTCCATGTCCCCTTTCGCCATCATCCCTCCGCTGGGCCAGGCCCACTCAACTCCTACCACACTGCTGGACAACAGTTTGGAGGACATGTGTGATGCCTTGTAAGGCCAGTGCTAGTGTATCTGCCTGCCTGTCTGAGGCGGCAGAATGTTGTTCACCCTCATTCCGAACGGCCATTGTCAGGGCCTGAATGGACTCCTTTGTGAGCGGTGCTTGAGGTTCAATGGAGGCTAGCCTTCCCTCCATCGCAGACATTCCCGCATTTACCTATGACACTATCTCACACAGTTGCTCATGTCCTTGCGACACCATCTCAGAGAGTTGCTCACATCCCTGTGACAGTATCTCAGAGATTCCCTCCCGTACCTGTGCCACCATTCCACTCATGCAGGAGTTGGACTCCTCCATCCTCTGCGCTATTGTGGAGAGTGAGCCTGGCACCTGTTCCAGTACTGCTGTCCCTTGATCATTGTCTTTCTAAAGGATGGGCCCCGGGGTTCAGCATCTGCATCCAGCTGAGCAGAGCCTGGCGAGGAGTGCTCTCACCGACGCGGACTCTTCACAGCTGCTCCTGCCACCAGCGTCTGCTTGTTCTCACTTGTGTGTGGTGAATCACCAGCTGCCAACCCAACTAACTGAGGACCAGGACCCACCGAGGTGTGAGTATCTGCGCTGGTGGATGGCTTGCTCAGATGTGACGGTGCACCCTCAGAGACCGGCAGGTCCTCTGAGGAATCGCCCTCTGCCGTCACTGCGGTCGCTGAAGGCCCTGGAAGAGAACAGAAGGCAATATTACGCATCATCACAGATGTGTCATGTTGCGATGAGCATACTGAGGTGCTGAAGATGGCAAGCATTCTTAACATCATTTCATATTGTGTGTGATCAATGTTAAAGTTATGTCACCAGACATTTGTCGGGTGCCAGTCTCGGAGTCCCCGACAGACAGGCACTCGAGGGTTCGGCTGAGCTCCAGCGCCTCCTGCTCCACGTCTGTGAGGACCACTATTTGCTGTGGCCCCCTCCAGTCCTCGCCCTCTTGTGTGCATTTTGCGTTCTCTCCTCCTGGAAGGGGAGAAAGAACAGACGTTTGAGTGTGTGATGGTAAAGTAGCCAACTGATGAATGCATTGGTTTGGGGGAGGCTGACCGTGAAAGAGATGCATCTCTGGGTGAGTATGAGACAGAGTCATCACATTGGATGAGGATTGGGGTGTGTGGTAGTGATGGGGTACTAATGGGGAGGTGAGGTAGTGCTGAGGAAGTGGAGGTAAGTTGAGGATGAGCCTTAAGTGGGTGATAGAGTCGTCTTGGCAGCGCAGAATGAGGTTTTTTTCATTCGTTCATGGGATGTGTGCATCGCTGGTGAGGCCAGCATTTATTGCCCATCCCTAATTGCCCTTGAGAAGGTGGTGGTGAGCCGCCGCCTTGAACTGCTGCAGTCTGTGTGGTGAAGGTTCTCCCACAGTACTGTTCAGAAGGGAGTTCCAGGATTTTGACCCAGCGACAATGAAGGAACGGCGATATATTTCCAAGTCGGGATGGTGTGTGACTTGGAGGGGAAAGTGCAGGTAGTGTTGTTCCCATGTGCCTGCTGCTCTTGTCCTTCTTGGTGGTAGAGGTCGCGGGTTTGGGAGGTGCTGTTGAAGAAGCCTTGGCGAGTTGCTGCAGTACATCCTCTGGATGGTACACACTGCAGCCACAATGCGTCGGTGGTGAAGAGAGTCGATGTTTAGGGTGGTGGATGGGGTGCCAATCAAGCGGGCTGCTTTGTCCTGGATCGTGTTGAGCTTCTTGCGTGTTGTTGGAGCTGCACTCATCCAGGCAAGTGGAGAATATTCCATCAAATTCCTGACTTGTGCCTTGTTAATGCTGGAAAGGCTTTGGGGAGTCAGGAGGTGAGTCATTTGCCGCAGAATACCCAGCCTCTGACTTGGAGCCACAGTATTTATATGGCTGGTCCAGTTAAGTTTCTGGTCAATGGTGACCCCCAGAATGTTGATGGTGGGCGATTCGGCGATGGTAATGCCGTTGAATGTCATCGGGAGGTGGTTAGACTCTGTCTTGTTGGAGATAATTGTAAACAATTTTACAACACCAAGTTATAGTCCAGCAATTTTATTTTAAATTCACAAGCTTTCGGAGACTTCCTCCTTCCTCAGGTAAATGTTCAGGAGCTCCCTGTTGGAGATAGTCATTGCCTGGCACTTGTCTGGCACGAATGTTACTTGCCACTTATCAGCCCAAGCCTGGATGTTGAGAATGAGTTGGGGGGGCGGGGGGGACCGGTGATGTGGAAGATGGAATGTAGGTGAATCAGTAAGTGTACTCACTTTTGCTGACCTAGTTAGGTCATTGAACCACTTCCTGCGCTGGATCCAGGTGCGGGAGATGTTGCTGCTGCTGGTGACCTCCTCTGCCACTTGAGCCAGGCCTTCTTGGTGGCAGAGGCAGGGCACTTCCTCCTGGAGTGAGGCACCATTGAACCTTGGAGCAGCCTTGCCCCTGTGCTGCTCCATTGTGGTTTCAGGATCTTTGCTCCAGCAAAAGCCTTTGGTGCAATGGCCCTTTGAATCGAGCTCCTCCAGCTGACAGCCCGTGATGGAAGTGCGCAGTCCGCCCGCTGCGCAGCTTTCTGACGGCAAATCCGTAATCCACGTTAAGTGGCACCAATTGAATTGCGATCGCGTGGGAAACGGACATCTTTTATTGTTCGGGTTACCCACGCGCCCATTCACACCCCCGACCCCCCCACCACTGCCATCTCCCCTCCACACTAATATCGGAGCCTTTTATCCTCCTGACAGCTTACTTTCCCACCTCGCTTTGTGTCATCAGCAAACTTGGACAATCAGCACAAGGTTGTGAATCTTTGGAAATCTCTAACCCAGAGGGCTGTCATGTGCAAACTTCTCAACAATAAAAGTCTCCTTCAAACATTACCCAATAAAAATGCAGTGAGTGATTTCTTTTTTGGCCACTTAATGGTCCCTTTATTTCAAAGTAACTCCTTGGATGTAAACTGTGGGACATTTCTGAAGGATGTTTTAGGGCTCTACATTAATCCAAGTTTTTCTTCCCCTTAAGAAGGGTTTTGACAGTAAATAAGGAGAAAACCTTCCCAGTGGCAGGAGGGTCAGTGACCAGAGGACACAGATTTAAGGTAATTGGCAAAAGAGCCTGAGGTGAGATGAGGATTTTTTTTTTACACAGTGAATTGTTATGATCTGGAATGCACTGCCTGAAAGGGTGGTGGAAGCAGATTCAATGGTAACTTTCAAAAGGTCATTGGATAAATACTTGAAGGGAAAAAATTGCAGGGCTGTGGGGAAAGAGCAGGGGAATGGGACAAATTAGATCACTCTTTCAAAGAACTGGCACAGGCACGATGGGCCGAATGGCCTCCTCCTGTGCTGTAACATTCTAAGAACCGATGTGAAAATTACAGTTCGAACAATGCTGGTCCGGGAAGCCGGGCCTCAAGTCACTTGTATCATTCTGGGCTACAAGTGATGCAGCATCAAGTTTGTTGTATATCCAGTTTAAACTGATTCAATCTAAAATTTCTAACCTCAGCAATGGTCAAAGCAGCTTTGGAACAAGATGATGCACTGATAAACAGCAGCTAAAAATCATGATTTCAATTCATTTATCCAGAAAAATATCAATGGTCTTTACAATTAAGTAGAAACTAAATTGCTTATCCCCATTTAATAAATAACGGCTCCTTTACCTGAGACCCAGGTATTAAAATGTTGAACATCTCCGTAGTTTCGGCAACCAGTTGAGATATCCACAATTTGGTGACAGAATTATTTTCAGCAGAAAACTTCAGGTCCAAATTGATTCCATCCATAAATTGTCTTTTTACAGAGTTGACTCTGTGATTGATCCATTTTCTTCGGCGATTTCTGTCCATAATGTCTTTGTATGTTGGAACTCCTGGTGAACAAACAATGTCCATTTATACAGAAATAAAAACAGAAAATGCTGAAAATACTCAGCAATCCGGGCAACATCTGTGGAGAGAGAAACAGAGTTAATGTTTCAGGTCGATGACCTTTCCTCAGAACTGGAAGAAGTTCGAGATTGAACAGTTTTTAAGCATGATGTGGAGATGCCGGTGATGGACTGGGGTTGACAATTGTAAACAATTTTACAACACCAAGTTATAGTCCAGCAATTTTATTTTAAATTCACAAGCTTTCGGAGATTTTCTCCTTCCTCAGGTAAATGTTTCAAGATCTTAAGTTTTTAAGCAAGTACAGAGGCAGAGAAAGGGGGGGTGGGGAAGGAAGGGGAGTGGACAAAAGAACAAAAGGGAAGGTCTGTGATGGGTGGAGGGCAAGAGAGATTAAATGACAAAAGGGATGATGGTGCAAGTCAAGGAGGGTGGGAATGGGACAGGTGAAGAAACAAAAGATGGGTCTCGAGGAACGGTAACTGGTAACAGCAGAACCAACACCAGCTCCTGCTGTCCGAAAAAATGGGAGGAGTGGTTATGATGTGAAGTTATTGAAATCACTCTTGAGTCTGAAAGGTTGTAAGGTGCCGAGTCGAAAGGTGAGGTGCTGTTCCTCTGGCTCGCTCGCTCTCTGTCTGGCTCGCTCTCTGTCTGGCTCGCTCTCTGTCTGGCTGGCTCGCTGGCTCACTCGCTCTCTGGCTTGCTGGCAGGCTGGCTCGCTCGCTCTCTAACTTGCTGGCTGACTGGCTTGCTCACTCACTCTCTGTCTGGCTGTCTGGCTCACTTGCTTTCTGTCTATCTGGCTGGCTCGCTCTCTTGTCTGGCTTGCTTGCTCGCTTGCTCTCTGTCTCACCCGCTCACTCGCTCTCTCTCTTGTCTGGCTCGCTTGCTCGCTTGCTCTCTGTCTCACCCGTTCGCTCGCTCTCTGTCTGGATGGCTGGCTCGCTCACTTGCTCCCTGTCTGTCTGGCTCACTCGCTCTCTGTCTGTCTCGCTCGCTCGCTCTCTCGCTGCCTCACTCTGTCTCTCTCTATCTCTTTTGCTAAGTTGACGTTGACAGCATCTGGACAAATTCTGTATCAATTCTGTTTTCATGATATATTTCATATGCAGATGCGGAAGGATAAACTAGTTATTTCTTTTATTACTGAATTACATGATCTAATTCAGAAGCTTGATTTGCGTAGAAAATTTTGGATGCTTCGAATTAGAATTTTTTTTTCATTTCATTTTCTCTGTGGTCTTTGCCGCTGCCATTGATTTGAGATTAAAAGGTGATGCTTGACATTGATTAATTTGACAGACTCATGTATTCAGAGGTTAGAGGTCTAATTAATGGAGGAGTGACATTAGAAGAGAGTTAAAATCATTGGCAGCTGGTCATAAAATTTTGCCTTTGTGACTTGGGGCAAGGGAGTGGGACTAATTGGATAGCTCTTTCAAAGAGCCGGCACAGACACGATGGGCTGAAGGGCCTCCTCCTGTGCTGTATCATTCCATGAACTTCACTGGAACAGTGTAAGGGGCCGAGGACAGAGAGGTCAGAGTGGGAGTGGGACAGAGAATTAAAGAGGAAAGCGACCGGAAGGTCAGAGTCACGTTTGCGGACTGAGCAAAGCGGTCACCCAACATGCGTTTGGTCTCCCCAGTGTAGAGGAGACTGCATCGTGAGCAGCAAATACAGTACACTATACAATCATGGAATCATAAATGGTTATAGCACAGAAGGAGGCCATTCAGTCCATCGAGCCTGTGCCGGCTCATTGAAAGAGCAATCCAGTTAGTCCCATTTCCCTGCTTTTTCCTCGTAGCCCTGCAAATTTTTCCGTTCAAGTATTTATCCAATTCCTTTTTGAAAGCCATGATTGAATCTGCTTCCACCATCCTTTCAGGCAGAGCATTCCAGATCATAACTACTCGCTGTGTAAAAAAGCTTTTTCTCATGTCGCCTTCGGTTCTTTTGCCAATCATCTTAAATCTGTGTCCTTTGGTTCTTGACCCTTCTGCCAATGGCAACAGTTTCTGTTTATTTACTTTATCTAAACTCTTCAGGATTTTGAACGCTTCTATCAAATCTTCTCTCAACCTTCTCTGCTCCAAGGAGAACTCAATTGAAAGAAGTTCAAGTAAATCGCTGTTTCAACTGGAAGGAGTGTTTGGGGCCCTGGACGGTGGGAAGGGAGGAGGTGAAAGTGCAGGTGTTGCATCTCCTGCGCTCGCACGGGAAGGTGCCGTGGGAAGGGGAGTGGGTTTTGGGGATGATGGAAGAGGGGACCAGGGTGTCGCAGAGGGAATGGTCCCTTCAGAATGCTGAAACGGGGGGGAGTTGAAGATGTGTTTGGTGGTGGGATCGCGCTGGAGGTGGTGGAAATGGAGAGGATGATACATTGAATGTGGAGGCGAGTAGGGGTGCAAGGTAAGGACAAGGGGGACCCTATCATGGTTCTGGGAGGGAGGGGAAAGGGTGAGGGCAGAAGTACGGGAAATGGGATGGACATGGTCGAGGGCCATTAACTACAGTGGAGGGGAATCCTCGGTTGAGGAAAAAGGAAGACTTATCGGAAGCACTGATGTGGAAGGTGGCATCGTCAGAACAGATGCAACAGAGACGGAGAAACCAGGAGAATGAATAGAGTCCTTGCAGGAAGTGTGGTGAGAGGTAATCAAGGTAGCTGTGGGAGTCAGTGGGCTTAAAATAGATGTTGGTTGACAGCCTATCCCCAGAAATGGAGATAGAGAAGTCGAGGAAGGGAAAGAGATGGACCATGTGAAGGCGGGAGAAGGTTAGAAATTGGAAGCAAAGTTGATTAAATATTCCAGTTCAGGGCGGGAGCAGGAAACAACACCAATACAGTCATCAATGTACCGGAAAAAGAGGTGAGGGAGGAGTCCTGAGTGGGACTGGAACAAAAGTATTCCACATATCCGACAAAAAGGCAGGCATAGCTAGCCCCCGTATGAATTCCCATAGCAACACCTTTTATTTGGAGGAAGTGAGTGGAGTCAAAGGAGAAGTTGTTCAACGTAAGAACAAGTTCAGCCAGGCTGAGGAGGGTGGTGGTGGATGGGGACTGATTGGGTCTCCGTTCAAGGAAGCAGCGGAGGGCCCGCAGGCCGTCGTGGTGAGGGATGGAGGTGTAGAGGGACTGGGCATCCAGGGTGAAAAGGAGATGGATAGGGCCGGGAAACTGGAAACTGTTAAAGTTACGGAGGGCATTGGAAGAGGAAGAAATAAGTTCCTTGGGGCAAGAACAGGCTGAAACAATTGGTCTACCGGGGCAGTCCAGTTTGTGGATCTTGGGAAGTAGGTCGAAGCGGGTTGTGTAGAGTTGGGGGACTATGAGGTTGGAGGCCATGGGGGGAAGATCTCCAGAGGAGATGAGGTTAGTCATAGTCTGGGAAAGTATGACTTGATGTTCAGCGGTGGGGTCATGGTCCAGGGGGAGATAGGAGGAGGTGTTGGAGAGTTGCCATTCAGCCTCTGCGAGGTAGAGGTCTGTTCACCAAACTACAATAGAGCCGCCCTTGTCAGCAGGTTTAATGACAATGTCAAGGTTGGAACTGAGAGAACGGAGTGCTGCAAGTTCAGATGGAGGTCGATTTACAGAGCATTTACAGAGCATCATTCACAGAACATTGTGTCCAAAGACACTTTACAGGACAGAACTGCCAACATCAAGTAGGAAGTAGTAGAGGAAGATATAGCGAGAATTTACATTTCCATCGTGCCTTTCACATCCTCAGGATGTCCTTAAATGCTTCATAGCCAATTAATTGTTTTGGAAACGTAATCACTGTTGTTTTGTAAGGAGATGTGGTAGTTAATTTGTGCCCAGCAAGGCCCCACAAATAGGAAATTAGATAAATGGCCAGTTAATCTGTTTTGGTGATGTAGGTTGAGGGATGAATGTTGTCCAGGACACCAGGAGAACTCCCTGTTCTTTGAATTGTGCCAATGGGGTCTTTTACATCCACTTGAACAGACAGGTGGAGCCTTTGTTTCAGGTCTCATCTGAAACACAGCACCTCTGGCAATGCAGCATTCCCTCAGTACTGCACTTATGTGTCACGTCCTGGAGTAAACCCAAAACCTTCTGACCCAGGAGGAGAGACACAGTGCTACCACTGAGCCAAGCTGACACTTGAGGGAAGTGACCAAAGGCACAGTCAAACAGGTCGGTTTTGATGAGGCTTTCGAAGATAGGAAGAGAAATAGCAAGACAAAGAAGTTGAAGAAGAAGAATCTGGAGTTCAAGACAGTAACAGCTGAAGGTTCTGCCATTGATGGTGGAAGAGGAGAAATCTCAGTCGCCCAGAGTCGGAAGAATGGAGCGTGTGTGCTGGGCTCTGGACACAATTGGGTCGGGCTTTCATTAAACTGCATTCTTCATTCTAAATCCTGGCATCAGTGGCAGACTGCTGCTGTGCCAGGGAATAAAAGTTCCACCTATCTATTTATAGGTTATTAAAAACACTATGTGCTGTCATCTTTCTATTCAAAAATTCTGTGTCAACACTATCTTTTGTTTTTCTATTTTAATTGTGTTCACATCTGGTGACGCCCGTCCTGTCACCTTTATAATTGGATTTTGCCCATAATGTGGCCTGTGGTGATGCAGTTCCACACTACGGCCACCAAGTGATGGTGTGGAACAGATTTCTCAACCTGCAGCTGAAACTGTTTTTCATGGACCATGTTTTTCCTCAGTAACTGCAATATTTAATTTACTAAATAAGAGTTTCTAAAACAAAATACAAATTCAAAAAATGACATTTCACAATAACATGTTTATATTTATTCACCTAATTTTCTTTCAGTGTCTTTGCTTGAAGTGAAGACATTAAAGACAAGTGAAGTTTTTATTTGAAGGCCTCAGCCTGTCTCCAAAGCCTGGACATATCCTTCTCCCTCATACACTTCTGCAGCTTCCCCTTAAATGCATCCATGCCATTTGCATCAGCCACTCGATGTGGGAGCAAGTTCCACATTCTCACCACTCACTGACTAAAGAAGTTTTTCCTGAATTCCCTGTTGGATTAATTAATGACTATCTTATAGATTTGGATTACCTCTAGTTTTGGACTCGCCCACAAGCGGAAAATTACAAACATATGAACATACGAGAGCTGGAGTCGGCCATTCGGCCCCTCGAGCCTGCTCTTCTATTTGGTAAGATCATGATTGATCTGATTGTGACCTCAACCCTACTTACCTGTCTACCGACTATAACCTTTGACTCCCTTGTTAATCAGGAGTCGATCTAACTCGGCCTTCGAAATAATCAATGACCCTGCCTCCACTGCTCTCTGGCAAGGGAGTTCCACAGATTCAGGACCCTCTGAGATAAAAAATTCCTCCTCACCTCCGTCTTAAATGGGAGACCCATTATTTTTAAACTGGTGGCCCCTAGTTCCAGTATCTCCCACAAAGGGAAACCTCCTCTCATCATCTACCCTTCTAGTCCCCTCAGGATCTCATATGTTTCAATAAGATAACCTCTCGTTCTTCTAAATTCCAGTGTATGCAGGCCCAACTTATCCAACCTTCCCTCAAAAGATAACCCCCTCATCTGAGGAATCAGTCGAGTGAACCTTCTCTGAACTACCTCCAAGCAATTATTTCCTTTCTTAAATAAGAAGACCAAAACTGCACACAGTATTCGAGATGTGGTCTCACCAATGCCCTGTACAACTGCAGCAAAACATCTCTGCTTTTATATTCCATTCCCCTTGCAATAAATGACAATATTCCATTTGCCTTCCTAATCACTTGCTGTTTCTGCATACTAACTTTTTGTGATTCATGTACTAGGACACTGATTCCTGTGGCACTCGTTACATCTTGCCAATTCATAATTTTAAAGACCTCTATCAGATCACCTCTCAGCCTTCTCTTTTCCAGAGAAAAGAGCCCCAGCCTGTTCAGTCTTTCCTGATAGCTATACTCTCTCAGTTCTGATATCATCCTTGTAAATCCTTTTTGCACTTTCTCCAGAGCTTCGGTATCTTTTTGTAATATGGAGACCAGAACTGTGCACAGTCCTCTCAGTGTTTTCCAACCAAGGACCGATACAAGATGAACATAACATCTCTGCTGTGAATTATTTTCCTCTCGAAATGAACCCCAATGCTTTGTTTGTGCTTTTTAAGGCTTTCTTAACCAAGCATTTCTGCTTAAATGCTCCAGGCAAGTACAGAAGATCGGAATAGGGCGACGATGAGGGAAGCGGTGGTTCGGGCACCTAACTTGCAGAAACATGTGAGGGGTGAGGGACTGATGCTTCCAAAGATGTCAACAGCAGTTTGGGTCCCATTCCATTAGACCCCCCTCCTCCCCAACAAGACATGTTAGACCCTCCATTCCCTCATCTCCCCAATACTGCCAGATCCCAGCAATCCCTGACCATCTCCTGAGTCCTTGCTGGATCCCACAATCTCCCTCCTCAGAATTCTCCCCCTCCCCCACTCCTAGATCAGAAGACTCCCGCTCAGTGCTCACGAACCCAGCAAGTTTGGGAGGTGAAAAGTAGAATAAAAATACATCACCAGTCAATCTCCCATGGCAATGGACAAAGAGAGTCCAGAGTTGTGTAGTATTCAGACGAAGCAGGATTGGAGTGTGGGGGATAATTCAACCAGGGTGTTCAGATGTAACTCAGTCCCCATTGTGAAATCATGAAATTTGTCCTAATTTTTAATATAATACTTTGATCAATTATAATTTTTATTTAAATGGCAATTTGAGTGGAAAGATGCAAAACAGAGGTGCTACAGTGCCACCACTGGTGGGGAGGATGTAATTACAGTGCATCAAGTTTACGGAGACAGTTCCCATTATAAATGTGGACAGAGGAATTTATAAATGGAAAAAGTTGCCACAAAAGTTTGAAAAACTTGAGAACAGAAAGTAAGGTTTTGTTGACAGGAGGTGTGTGTGGATATAAGATTTTTCACATGCAATAGATGGAATGTAGAATAATTTGCGAGAGCTGTACTGGAGCTGGAGGGGAATTTCAGCACTGTAATGTCAAAAATAGCAATTCAAGGCTGTGCACTGAATGTCCTTTTATGTGGTTCTCAATAATACAGCTTGCATTGGAAGACAGAAGGACATTTGTTTTTTCTGTGATAAAATTACTTACCTCTCAGGACAACTCGAACTTGATTCGCATGAGCATAACACAAAAGCTCAGGATCGTAAGGTCCAAAGGCTGCAATAGTCGTGACCTTAGACCAGTCATAATACTTCCAATCCTTTCCTCCAACATCAAAGACAAAGACCTGGTACAAAATAAAGCAGTCAATTGCAGTAATGAAGGGCAGAAAACTGCCATTTAAAAATTTATATTTTCACAATCATTGGCCCAGATTTTGTTGACAAAATAACGGTGAGGCGAATGGGGCTCGTTTTATTTATGTGTAAATGGTACAGCAACTTCAGGCGAGGGGCAGATAAACTCTTTTTGCAAGGGACTTTCGTGTTACAGTTTAAAAACTTTTCCATTTTAGGTACCTGGTGTCAAATCAAGCATTTCTACCATGAGACCAGCAAGACTAGATCAGAATATAGTTCCCTAGAAAGAGAAACAGCCCATACTGCACCAGAGTGACATTTTTCCATTTCCCACACCAACCATCCTGTGTTCTCAAATGAGACTGCCTGTTTAGTGCTGCAGTTTAGTTCATCACAGTTTTGTGATTTGGGCCCTTTGATTTGGACTGAGACTATCAAACATGCATCATCCAAGCTGGCACTTTTGTGCAGTAATGAGAGAGTGCTGCATTTTTGGAGGGGTTGTCTTTTGGATGAGATGTTAAAGTGGATCTAATAGACCACTGGCAATATTGAAGAGCAGGGAGTTCTCTTGGTGTCCTGGCCAACACTTTTCTCTCAACCAACATGAGCAGAAACACATTAACTGTTCATTCATGCAACTTGCTGTTTGTGGGACCTTGCTCTGCACATATCAGCAGAATTGTATTCCAGCACAATCTGTAACCTCATAGCCCGGCATATTCCACTCTCTACCATTACCAACAAGCCAGGGGATCAACCCTGGTTCATTGCGGAGTGCAGAAGAGCATGCCAGGAGCAGCACCAGGCATACCTAAAAATGAGTTGCCAACCGGGTGAAGCTACAACACAGGACGACATGCATGCTAAACAGCGGAAGCAACATGCTATACACAGAGCTAAGTGATTCCACAACAACCAACGGATCAGATCAAAGCTCTGCAGTCTTGCCACATCGAGTCGTGAATGGTGGTGGACAATTAAACAACTAACGGGAGGAGGAGGCTCTGTAAACATCCCCATCCTCAATGATAGGCATCTTACAACACCAGGTTATAGTCCAACAATTTTTTTTTAAAATCACAAGCTTTCAGAGATTATCCCCTTCATCAGGTGAATGAGTGAAAGATTCTCAAATCGCATTAGACAAACACGGGACGCAACCAACAGAGTACCCTTCGTCGTCCAGTATTTCCCCGGAGCGGAGAAACTGCACCATGTTCTCCGCAGCCGTCAACATGTCATCGATGACGACGAACACCTCACTAAGGCCATCCCCAGACCTCCACTACTCGCCTTTAAACAGCCACCCAACCTCAAACAGACCATCGTTCGCAGCAATTTACCCAGCTTTCATGAGAACAGCGTCCACGACACCACACAACCTTGCCACAGCAACCTCTGCAAGACATGCCAGATCATCGACACGGATACCACCATCACACGAGAGGACACCACCCACCAGGTACATGGTTCATACTCCTGTGACTCGGCCAACGTTGTCTACCTCATACGTTGCAGGAAAGGATGCCCCAGCGCATGGTACATTGGCGAGACCATGCAGGCACCGCGACAACGGAAGAACGGACACCGCGCAACAATCGCCAGACAGGAGGGTTCCCTCCCAGTCGGGGAACACTTTAGCAGTCAAGGACATTCAGCCACTGATCTTCGGGTAAGCGTTCTCCAAGGTGGCCTTCGAGACACACGACAACGCAAAATCGTCGAGCAGAAGTTGATAGCCAGGTTCCGCACCCATGAGGACGGCCTCAACCGAGATCTTGGGTTCATGTCATGCTACACGTAACCCCACCAGCAAAAAAAGAAAAAAAGTTATGTGTTTTAATATTCCCTCTCTCTCTCACTGCCATTTGGGTCTCTTTCTTTCTGTCTGTGCAATTGACACAATGAATATCCAGTGTACTGGGATGTGCTGTTCTCTGTGACTGGCCTGTTTGAACAACAACGACACCTTTTGATTGGTGTGATGCTGTCCCAGCCTAATATAAGATATGCAATTTGAGAATCTTTCACTCATTCACCTGACGAAGGGGATAATCTCCGAAAGCTTGTGATTTTAAAATAAAATTGTTGGACTATAACCTGGTGTTGTAAGATTCCATACATTTGTCCACCCCAGTCCATCACCGGCATCTCCACATCATCCTCAATGATGGCAGAGTCCAGCACGTGAGTGCAAAAGACAAGGCATGAAGCGTTTGCAACCATCTTCAGCCAGAAGTGCCGAGCAGATGATCCATCTCGGCCTCCTCCTGATATCCCCACCATCACAGAAGCCAGTCTTCAGCTAATTCGATTCACTCAACGTGATATCAAGAAACAGCTGAGTGCATTGGATACCTCAAAGGTTATGGGCCCCGACAACATCCTGACTTTAGTGCTGAAGACTCGTGCTCCAGGACTAACGATGCATCCAGCCAAACTGTTCCAGTACAGCTACAACACTGGCAACTATCCAACAATGTGGAAAATTGCTCAGGTATGTCCTGTCCACAAAATGCAGGACAAATCCAATCCAGCCAATTACTGCCCCATCAGTCTGCTCTCAATCATTAGCAAAGTGATGGAAGGTGTCGTCGACATGCTATCAAACGACACTTACTCACCAAAACTTGCTCACCGATGCTCAGTTTGGGTTCCGCCAGGACCACTCGGCTCCAGACATCATTACAGCCTTGGTCCAAACATGGACAAAAGAGCTGAATTCCAGAGGTGAGGTGAGAGTGACTGCCCTTGACATCAAGGCAGCATTTGACCGAGTGTGGCACCAAGGATCCCGAGTAAATTTGAAGTCAATGGGAATCAGGGGGAAAACTATCCAGTGGCTGGAGCCATACCGAGCACAAAGGAAGGTGGAAGTGGTTGTTGGAGGCCAATCATCTCAGCCCCAACACATTGCTGCAGTAGTTCCTCAGGGTAGTGTCCTAGGCCCAACCATCTTCAGCTGCTTCATCAATGACCTTCCCTCCATCATAAGGTCAGAAATGGGGACGTTCACTGATGATTGCACAGTGTTCAGTTCCATTCGCATCCCTTCAGATAATGAAGCAGTCCGTGTCCGCATGCAGCAAGACCTGGACAACATCCAGGTTTGGACTGATAAGTGGCAAGTAACATTCGTGCCAGATAACTGCCAGGCAATGACCATCTCCAACAAGAGAGAGTCTAACCACCTTCCCTTGACATTCAACGGCATAACCACCGCCGAATCCCCCACCATCAACATCCTGGGGGTCCATTGACCAGAAACTTAACTGGAGCAGTGACATAATTTCTGTGGCTACAAGAGCAAGTCAGAGGCTGGGTATTCTGTGGCGAGTGACTCACCTCCTGACTCCCCAAAGCCTTTCCACCATCTACCAGGCACGAGTCAGGAGTTTGATGGAATACTCTCCACTTGCCTGGATGAGTGCAGCTCCAACAACACTCAAGAACTCCACACCATCCAGGACAAAGCAGCCAGCTTGATTGGTACCCCATCCACCACACGAAACATTCACTCCCTTCCCCACCGGCGCACAGTGGCTGCAGTGTGTACCATCCACAGGATGTGCTGTAGCAACTCACCAAGGATTCTTCGACAGCACCTCCCAAACCCACGACCTCTACCACCTAGAAGGACAAGGGCAGCAGTCACATGGGAACAACACCACCTGCAAGTTCCCCTCCAAGTCACACACCATCCCAACTTGGAAATATATCGCCATTCCTTCATCATCGCTGGGTCAAAATGATGGAACTCCCGACCGAACAGCACTGTGGGACAACCTTCACCACACGGACGGCAGCGGTTCAAGAAGGCGGCTCACCACCACCTTCTCAAGGGCAATTAGGGATGGGCAATAAATGCTGGCCTTGCCAGCGACGCCCACATCCCATGAACGAATAAAAGAAAATTGCCGCTGAGTTTGCCGACAACACTTCAAAAAGTAATTCATTTCATGTGAAGTTCTTTGGGACATCCTGAGGACATGAGGTGCTCCATAAATTCAAGTTTATTCATTCTTGGAACCAACAGACAGAGGAGACTTTTATCCCACCCATCTGTCAGAAGAATGTTTTGTTGGTGGGAAGGTGGGGGAAGTGGGATAAAAGCAGAATGAACACATCGAGCCTGCAGGTTATATTGGTGGTGCTCTTGTTGCTGCCACACTGCCCACTTAGTAACATTGCTCTGAAGTAAATACTGACCTCATCAATACAGTCAGCAGTTACAGAGTCATTTTGCAACCAATGTATTTTTTAAAGATCTGTTACGTTGTATTCAGTTTAATCGTGGCCAAGGTCCCAGTTTTACAATGAGTGAAAAACTCAAATGTCATTTTTATTACATGGGATTCCAGGATTTTTAACTGGTGTTTTGGGGATCAATATTCTGTGAAAACCGCAAACCGGTGACCTCAACCATGGTATTAGACAGACACACTGCAGGAGTTAGATCACACATCATTTCAGACTCTGCACATTGTAGAAATATTTTAAAAAACACATTTTATGGATGCTGCACTTGTTAAAATATCTTTGCACTGCTCAATACTACGGTTGGTCCTATTTTATACAAACTGTAACTACACCAATATTAACACTTTAACATACGGAATATAATATGATACACTTTGCATTTCAACAATAATCGGACATTCCCCCCGCCCCACTATCCCCATCCCAATAGCTCCACCTGTCCCTCACCCCGACCCACACCCCTCAGACTGTTCCTGACATTTGGACCATATCAACGACCCCTCTGCAGCCCATCTCTCACCCATGCTCCAGGCTGCAGCTCTCTGTTCCACTGCCGGCCCCCAGCCCAGCCCGTGCCCCAATTCCAAGAAAGGCTGTGCCTCTCAACCCAACTCAGCCCAGCCCGTGTCCCCCAACCCAACTCAGCCCAGCCCGTGTCCCCCAACCCAACTCAGCCCAGCCCGTGACCTTTAAATTCACCTCACTCCCCAGGCACCTTTGACTCCAATATTTTAACAAACACCACCCACCGTGGTAAACAAGCCCATGAGCAGGGGGCCCCCACCCCCGGCCCCCGAACACCCACCCCCGGCCCCCGAACACCCAACCCCGGCCCCCGAACACCCACCCCCGGCCCCCGAACACCCACCCCCGGCCCCCGAACACCCACCCCCGGCCCCCGAACACCCACCCCCGGACCCGAACACCCACCCCCGGCCACCGAACACCCACCCCCGGCCCCCGAACATCCACCCCCGGCCCCCGAACACCCACCCCCGGACCCGAACACACTCCCCCGGCCCCCGAACACCCACCCCCGGCCCCCGAACATCCACCCCCGGCCCCCGAACATCCACCCCCGGACCCGAACACCCACCCCCAGCCCCCGAACACCCACCTCGAACTCATGCTCCACGGTCACGGGTTCGCACAGAGCCCGATCCGAACATGGACAGCCAGTCCCGGAGCCGCACCAGACCCACAGCACGAGCACGACCAGGGCCTGCGCCAATTCCAAACTCCAGCGCATCCTCTCCGCCTGAGCTCTGCCCGATATGAAGATCCACCAGATGCAGCAAGATCATTTATTGAAATCCACCCGGATGTGACTGATGATGACACCTCCTGAGTCTCTCTCTCTCTCTCACTCTCTCTGTGTGTTGGTGGATGTGGCAACAGTGAAATTTTGAAACAATCTTCATACTCTGAAATGCAACATTTAAAGGGACGTTCTCTTCTCCCCCTTCCTCCAAATCTTGGCCAACCTTCAGCCCAACACCAAACAGAGTAACTAATAAAGGAAAAAGAAAGAACTTGCATTTTTTAGCGCCTTTCATGACCTCAGAATGTCTCAAAGTGCTTCATCCCTCTCCATGACCACTGTTTGAGGATGAACCAGACTGTTTGCAAATTGGAGTCCTATTTGACCCTGATATGAGCTTCTGACCACAAATCCTCTCCATCACCAAGACTGCCGACATCCACCTCCATAACATTGTCTTCTCCGACCCTGCCTCAGCTCATCTGCTGCTGAAATCCTCATCCATGCCTTTGATACCTCAAGACTTGACTATTCCAATGCTCCCCCACCGGCCTCTCATCTTCCACCTTCCAAAACCTTGAGCTCATCCAGAACTCTGCTGCCCGTATCCTAACTCACACCAAGTCACATTCACCAATCACACCTGTGCTCGTTGACCTACATTGGCTCCCAGTCCACCGAAACCTCAAATTTAAAATCTATCCCTCAACCAACAACTGAATGTAAACCAGATTATTTGGTCATTTATTTTATTGCTGTTTGCGGGAGCTTACTGTGCGCAAATTGGCTGCCGCGTTTCCTACCTTTACAATCATCCTTGTTTCAAACCCCACCATGGCCTCTCCCCTCCCTATCTCTGTAACTGCCTCCAGCTGTACAACCCTCCGATAACTCTGAGTTCCTCCAATTCTGGACTCTTGCGCATCCCCGATTTTAATCGCTCCACCACTGGCGGCCATGCCTTCAGCTGCCTCGGCCTTAAGCTCTGGAATTCCCTCCCTCAGCCTTTTTGCCTCTCTCCCTCTCTCTCCTCCTTGAAGACACTCCAGCGAGTGACTCACCTTCTGACTCCCCAAAGCCTTTCCACCATCTACAAGACACGAGTCAGGAGTGTGATGGAATAATCTCCACTTGCCTGGATGAGTGTAGCTCCAACAACACTCAAGAAGCTCGACACCATCCAGGACACAGCAACCTGTTTGATTGCCACCCCATCCACCACCCTAAACATTCACTCCCTTCATCACTGTGGCTGCAGTATGTACCATCTACAGGATGCACAGCAGCAACTCACCAAGGCTTCATCGACATCACCTCCCAAACCCCCGAACTCTACCACCTAGAAGGAAAAGGGCATCAGGCACATGGGAACAACACCACCTGCACGTTTCCCTTCAAGTCACACACCATCCCGACTTGGAAATATATCACCGTGACTTCATCGTCGCTGGGTCAAAATCCTGGAACTCCCCACCTAACAGCACTGTGGGAGAACCTTCACCACACGGACTGCAGCGGTTCAAGAAGGCGGCTCTCCACCACCTTCTCAAGGGCAATAATGGATGGGCAATAAATGCTGACCTTGCCAGTGATGCCCACATCGAATGACCGAATAAAAAAAAACTACCTCTTTGACCGAGCTTTTAGTTACCTGTCCTAATATCTCCTTATGTGGCTCAATGTCAAATTTTGTTTGATAATCGCTCTTGTGAAGCGTCCTGGGACGTTTTACTACATTAAAGGCACTATATAAATGCAAGTTGTTATTGTTGTTCACAGCCAATGAAGTACTCATGAAGCGTAATCATTGTTGTAAAGGTAGGAAAAGCGACAGCCAATTTGCACACGGTCAGCTCGCGCAAACAGCAATAAAATAAATGACCAGATAATCTGGTTTTTGTTTCGGTGTTGGTTGAGGGATAGAATTTGACCAGGACTCATTTATAACTGGTTATTTATCTCATTTGCTGTTTGTTGGACCTCGGCGGTGAACAAAATAGGTGGCTGCATTTTGCCAACAAATAGACAGTGGGCTCGATTTTACCAGCGGGTTCCGGGTGCGTTCCCGGCGGGGGAGCGTCGAAAATCGCGATATCCAGGTGCGTCACCGGATCGCGCCTCGATCCCGGCCACTTCCGGGTTCCACGCTGACGTGCGGGGCTGCGTGCGCAGGCCCCGCTGGTGGGAATCCCGCAGGCAATTAAAGCCAGCGGGATGCCACTTGAGTGTATTTACCTTGCTTGTTGAGGTCATTAAATGACCTGATTCAGCTGTCTTAATCGGAAGTGTGGGATTTTACCTTCAACGCAGACTGTTTCACACACTGGGGGAAACAGTCTCACTTCAACCGGACGTGTTGCAGCCAGCAGCCTGTGGCAGCTGCCAAGGTGCACTCCACAGGGGCGGGGTGGGGGAGACCCCTCACCCACGCAGGAGGCCACTCCGTTACATAGGGCAACGCCTGCCCTCCACCACCCCGCTCCGAGCCAGAGGAAACCCCGACGTGGAACCACAGCCCCAGTGCGAGGAAACACCGACCTACGTGCACAACCCCTCAAACCAACACCTGCCAGATTGATGCCGCTTCGACATCCTCGGAGGACGAACAGCATCACCAGCCCCAGCAGCCTCGCAGTCCACGCCGTCCGCCTCATCGACGTGGAGCCCACCAACACGTTGCTGCGGCACACCCACCTGCACAGCAGGAGGGAGGGCATCCGCAGAGAGAGATGCGTCGCAGGAGGCACTACCCTCCGCACAGGGTCTACAGACCGAGGCTCAGCTTCATGGACCTCTCTGAGCAGCAGTGCATACGGAGGCTCAGAGTCACTCGCCAGGTCGTCGCCGACATCCGCAGCCTCCTTAATGACGAGCTGCTCCCGGATGCACCAAGCAGCATCTTCTTACCCGTTGCCGTCAAAGTCACCACTGCCCTCAACTTCTTCGCCTCCGGATCCTTCCAGGGTGCCACGGGGGACATCACCGGGGTCTCTCAGTCGTCTGCACACAAGTGCATAAGGCAGGTCACCGATGGGCTGTGCCGTAGGGCCTCGACCTACATCAACTTCGCCATGGATGAGCGCAGCCAGATGGAGAGGGCGGTGGGATTCCATGATGTGGCTGGCTTCCCACGGGTGCAGGGTGTAATCGATTGCACCCACATAGCAATACGGGCACCTCCACATGAGCCAGGGCTGTTCATCAACAGGAAAGGGTATCACTCCATGAACGCCCAGCGCATTTCTGACCACCGCCAGAGATTCCTACACGTGTGCGCCAGATACCCTGGCAGCTGCCACGATGCCTTCGTCCTCAGGGAGTCCACCGTCCCGCCCCTCTTCCACGCACCCAACGCCGGCAACGGCTGGCTCCTCGGCGACAAGGGATATCCCCTGCACACGTGGCTTATGACACCTCTGAGGAACCCCATTACCGAGCCGCATCGTCGATATAATGACAGCCACATTGCTACCAGGTCTACAATTGAGCAGGCCACAGGGCTGCTCAAGATCCGCTTCAGGTGCCTTGATCGTTCCGAGGGAGCGCTCCAATACACGCCACTCAGAGTGGGACGAATTATAGTTGTCTGCTGTGCCCTGCACAACATGGCACTACAGAGAGGGGTGCCGCTGGAGGAGGCCCCATGCACACCCGCCACCCACATTGAGGACAACAATGAGGAGGAGGAGGAGGGGGAGGAGGAAGAGGAGGAGTACGAGCGAAAGGAGGAGGAACGACCCATGGCCCGAACACCGGCTCACCTGCGTGCTCGTCAGGCCAGGGAGGCACTCATATGCCAACGGTTCCCCTAACATCACACTGTGTGAGGCGTTCACATGTCATAACGTGCACAGACGAGGGTCCATACAGGCTCCCTCCACAGAAGAGTGGTGCCTGTACACCTGCACCCATGTATTATGCCCAATGGGTGGGACGGGGTGGTCGTCGTGATGATGAGGCGCACGGAAGGGACATATTGCACAAGCCGCAGAATTATGGACAAGAGGTGGCAGCATTGGTGTGAAAAAGTGAATTTATTTCGTGTTGCCATTCAAAGACTGGAAATAAAAAGATAACAAATAGACAAACACCCTGGTGCAATCCCTGTGTGCTCACGGAACTTTGGGTTCTCGTTTCCTGGTACCCCTACGTGGTGCTACCCCTGTGGCTCCAGCAGAGGTGGTGGCAGGTTGCTCCTGTTCATGCCCTGACCTGGTAGATGCTTTGGGCCGACGCCCCCTGTGTTTCGGTGCCCTTGAGGGCACCTCCACAGCCTTCCAGGCTGCAACCGGGGACATCCCCGGTGTCTCTCAGTCATCTGCGCGGATGAGCCCTGCAAATAAATCCACATCCACTCTGCAGTGACACACTGGGTGGCATCAGTGGTGGGTCCTCATAGGGATACCCAGGAGCGGGCATTATTGCACAAACCGGACAGGATTCGCGAAGACATGGCACTAGTGGAGCCAATATAATGTGTGATGTGAGTTGTTATTTAATTCAATAGAAGTACGAACCATGACAGACCCTCAAACACCCTTGTGCATCCCCTTCATGCTCACGGCACGTTTGCCTTACGCTGCCTACTGCACATATGTGATGCATGCCCTGTGGCTGCAGCACAGGTGGTGGCAGGTTGAGTGAGGCTGGCCGTGAGAGAGATGCACGAGAGGGTGAGTATGGGATAGAGCCATGACATTGTATGAGGATTGGGTTGTGTGGTAGTGGTGGGGTGAGTACTCGCGAGGTGAGTAGGTGCAGGTAAGATGAGGATGATGTTTGAGTGGGTATGAGGGGTGATGTGACAGAGTAGTGTTGGCAGTGCCGAAGGAGATGTGGGGTGGGGGCAGTGATGTGGCAGGCGGAGTGTAGGGGAAAGACTACGTGTTCTCACTGTGGCTGACCTACTGAGGTCATTGGTGCGCCACCTGCACTGTATGCAGGTGGGCGATATGTTGGTGGCGCAGCTCACCCCCTCTGCCACCTCGGGCCAGGCCTTCTTGGTGGCAGAGGCAGGCCGCTTCCTCCCGGCCGCTGGGGGGAAGATCTCTGTCCTCCCCCTCCTCCTCACCCCATCTAATGATACCTGGGGTGAGGCGTCATTAAACTGGGAGCAGCCTTCCCCCTGGGCTGCTCCATGCTGTAATTTTTACTTTTTGTGGCAGCATCTGTCAGTGGAGGACTGCCCCTTTAAATAGATCGCCTCCAGCTGACAGATCGCACTGCGCATGCGCAGCCCACCCGACGCGCAGATCAGCAGCGCGGAACCCGGAGGAGCAGGTAAGTGGATCCAATTAGTGAATTGCCTGCTGCGATCGCGCGGGAAACCCACTGATTTCACCGGGCGCGTTTGGTACGTGCCCGCAGGCCGACCCGCAGGGAACCCGCACCCCTGGTAAAATTGGGCCCAGTGACTCCACTTCAAAAATTTATTCATTGTCTGCAAAGTGCCTTGAGATGTCCTGAGGGCATGAAAGGTGCTATATAAATGCAAGTTCTTTCTTGAAGGTATTTCGCTCTATTTTAACTCAGGCACTAACTCCCCTTAAAATAAGTGGGTTAATATCACAGTTGACTGATGCTCAGAGGAATTCAAGACAAATGTGACGCAGTCGTACAATGTTATCAAATTTAATGTACACACAAGATAATTACGAGGGAGGCCATTCGGCCCATCCAGAAATCTCCCAAATCCCCACCCCATTGTTGCATTCAGTTGCTGTTGAAATGATTCCCCGGATTTTCGTCCCATCTACCGGATCTGGGAATTTATTCCATCTGTTGATCACTCTTTGAACTCCCTGATATCAGTGGTAAATTTCCCTTTTACTTTACCTTTCATCACTAAGGCTGCAGATATGCTGCAGCGACCAGTCTCTGCCGAGTGCGGTACAGAGTCGCCAGACCAAAGTTACACTGATATCAGCTGTAAAGGAGTACTGTGCATGTCTGGATGGATGCTGGTGCAGAGCTCCACTTTCTCCCAGTTAATTTTTAACGATAGGGAGGGAGTGAATGGGAGTGTTTGCTTCCTCCTAAAATTAACAAGATTCCACAGAATGTTTAAAAAGATTTCGGATGTTTTAAAATGCTGTTTTGCATCAGGTGGAAATGATAGCAGCCGGTACAAACTCAAGCTGGTGCGGAACAGATTCCTGGACTGAGGGAGAGGGGAACGGAGAGGGTCTCACTTTACCGGTACGAACTTAAGCTGGTGCAGGACAGACTCCTGGATAGAGGGAGAGGGGAACGGAGGGTCATTGCTTTGCTTGATTTTAGTACCGTTGGGAGTCAGATTGCTGCCCTGACATCTGTTACTTCTGTGGAATTTGCTCCCACAAGGAGTAGTTGGGGCAAAGTAAGCTGTGAGGAGGGCACAAAAAGGGATGTAGAGAGGTTAAGTGAGTGGGCAAGAAGGTGGCAGATGGATTATAATGTGGAGAAATGTGAGGTTATTCACTTTGGTCAGAAGAATAGAAAAACAGAAAATTTTTAAATGGAGAGAAACTATTAAATGTTGGTGTTCAGAGAGAATTGGGTGTCCTGGTACACAAAACACAGGAAGTTAACATGCCGGTACAACAAGCAATTAGGAAGACAAATGGTATGTTGGCCTTTATTGCAAAGGGGGTTGGAGTCCAAGAGTGAGGAAGTCTTGCTACAATTGTACAGGGGCTTATGGAGACCACACCTGGAATACTGTGTGCAGTTTTGGCCTCCTGACCTAAGGAAGGATATACTTGCCCTGGGGATGGTGCAGCGAAGGTTCACTAGATTGATTCCTGGGATGAGAGGGTTGTCCAATGAAGAGAGATTGAGTACAATGGGCCGATACTCTCTGGAGTTTAGAGGAATGAGAGATGATCTCATTGAAACATATAAGATTCTGAAAGGGCTTGACAAGGTAAATGCCAAAAGGCTGCTTCCCCTGGCTGAAGAGTCCAGAGCTAGAGGGCACAATATAGGAACATAGGAACAGGAGTAGGCCATTCAGCCCCTCATGCTTGCTCCACAATTTGATAAGATCATGGCTGATCTGTGATCCAGCTTCAGAGACCTGCCTTTGGACCATATCCCTTAATACCTTTGGTTGACAAAAAGCTATCCATCTCACATTTACATTTAGCAATTGAGCTAGTATCAATTGCCATTTGTGGAAGAGAGTTCCAAACTTCTACGACCCTTTGTGTGTCGAAATGTTTTCCAATCTCACTCCTGAAAGGTCTGGCTCTGATATCAGGATAAAGGGTCAGCCATTTCGGACTGAGATGAGGAGCAATTTCTTCACTCTGAGGGTTGTGAATCTTTGGATTTCTCTACCCCAGAGGACTGTGGATGCTCAGTCGTTGAGTACATTCAAGGCTGATATGGATAGATTTTTGGAATCTAGGGGAATCAAGGGATATGGGGATCGGGCGGGAAAGTGGAGTTGAGGTCGAAGATCAGCCATGATCGTATTGAATGGCGGAGCAGGATCGAGGGGCCGTCTGGCCTAGTCCTGCTCCTATTTCTTATGTTCTTATGTTCAAATAGCATAGATGCATTTAAGGGGAAGCTGGATCAACGCATGGGGGAGAAAGCACGAGAAAGATATACTGATGGGGTTAGATGAAGAGGGGTGCGAGGAGGCAGAGATCATTTGGGCCGAATGGCCTGTTTCTGTGCTGTACATTCTCTGTTTGTCATTCCATGTAAAACCTTGTTAATATGCAACTGAAAGTGGTTCACGTTGTTACAAAATGGCAACAGATACTGAATCCACAGTTTACGGGTATATTTTGTATCGAGCATAATGAATGAAATGTTTGTGAAAAACTCCAATGACGGCAGCAGATAAGAGCTCGAATTATTGGCCGCTCAAGACCTTGAGCCACGTGAGTAAGTCCCTCTCGTCCCCCCTCCCCTTTCACTCCCTTAGTGACCTCATCAACCATCAAACCAATAAAGAACAGTGCTCCACTCACACTGACTCGAAGAAAGTTTCCAATCATTTTTTTAAATTACAAAATGTACTTTATTTCATCAAGTTTAAAGATACACACAGTTCAATGTGAAAATCACAATGTATAGAATCATCGAAAATTAAGGCATAGAATGAGGCCATTCGAACCATCGTGTCTGTGCAGTCTGAAAAAGAGCGATCCAGCCTAATCCCACTTTCCAGCTCTTGGTCTGTGGCCTTGTAGGTTACGGTACTTCAAGTGCATATCCAAGTACTTTTTAAATGCGATGAGGGTTTCTGCCTCTACCACCCTTTCAGGAAGTGAGTTCCAGACCCCCACCACCCTCTGGGTGAAAAGATTTCTCCTCATCTCCCCTCTAATTCTTCTACCAATTACTTTAAATCTATGTCTCCTGGTTATTGACCTCTCTGCTAAGGGAAACAGATCCTTCCTGTACACTCTATACTCTTCCCTGTACACAGGGAACCCCCAGCTTCTGTCGCGACACTACAGACTTCCTACAAAAACTCAGTACCCACGGACCAGTTGAACCAGGAACACTTCTCACCACGATGGACGTCTCGGCACTCTACACCAGTATCCCCCACGATGACGGCATCGCTGCGACAGCATCAATACTCAACACCAACAACAGCCAATCTCCAAACGCCATCCTACAACTCATCCTCTTCATCCTGGATCACAATGTCTTCACCTTCAACAACCAGTTCTTTACCCAAACACACGGAACAGCCATGGGGACCAAATTTGCACCCCAATACGCCAACATTTTCATGCACAATTTCGAGCAGGACTTCTTCACTGCACAGGACCTCCAACCAACGCTATACACCAGATACATCGACGACATTTTCTTTCTATGGACCCACGGTGAGGAATCACTAAAGAGACTACACGATAACATCAACAAGTTCCATCCCACCATCAAGCTCACCATGGACTAATCCTCAGAATCAGTTTCTTTCTTGGACACACGAATCTCCATCAAAGACGGGCACCTCAGCACCTCAATCTACCACAAGCCCACGGACAAGCTCACGATGCTCCACTTTTCCAGCTTCCACCCTAACCACGTCAAAGAGGCCATCCCCTATGGACAGGCCCTGCGAATACACAGGGTCTGCTCAGACGAGGAGGAACGGGGTGGACACCTACAGACTCTGAAAGACGCCCTGGTAAGAACGGGATATGACGCTCGACTCATCGATCGACAGTTCCGACGGGCCACAGCGAAAAATTGCATAGACCTCCTCAGAAGACTAACACGGGACGCAACCAACAGAGTACCCTTCGTCGTCCAGTACTTCCCCGGAGCGGAGAAACGACGCCATGTTCTCTGCAGCCTTCAACATGTCATCAATGACGACGAACAACTCGCTATGACCATCCTCACACCTCCACTACTCACCTTTGAACAGCCACCCAACCTCAAACATACTATCGTTCGCAGCACATCACCCAGCTTTCAGGAGAACAGCGTCCACGACACCACACAACCCTGCCACGGTAACCTCTGCAAGACATGCCAGATCATCGACACAGATACCATCATCACACGAGAGGACACCACCCACCAGGTGCATGGTTCATACTCCTGTGACTCGGCCAACGTTGTCTACCTCATACGCTGCAGGAAAGGATGCCCCGGAGCATGGTACATTGGCGAGACCATGCAGACACTGCGACAACGGATGAACGGACACCGCGCAACAATCGCCAGACAGGAGGGTTCCCTCCCAGTCGGGGAACACTTCAGCAGTCAGGGACATTCAGCGACCGATCTTCGGGTAAGCGTTCTCCAAGGCGGCCTTCGAGACACACGACAACGCAAAATCGTCGAACAGAAATTGATAGCCAAGTTCCGCACCCATGAGGACGGCCTCAACCGGGATCTTGGGTTCATGTCACGCTACACATTACCCCACTAGCGAACAAAAGCTATCTGTTTTTAATATAATGGGTCATTTGCTGGCTTTCTCTGCCTTCCGGATGTTTCTGCCTCTCTCTCTCTGTTTTTTTTTCCTGTTTGTTTTTTTGTTGAATGTGTATTCGGGGGTTCTGTAGGTGACACCTCTCTGTCTGAACACGGTGATTGCCTTGGCAACGGGCAGTTGCAGGGGCAGTCTGTAAACACCATGTATTGTTCTGTGATGTATAAATGCGTAGGCTTCAAGGAGCTCCTGAACATTTACCTGAGGAAGGAGGAAACCTCCGAAAGCTTGTAGATTTCAAATAAAAATCGTTGGACGATAACTTGGTGTTGTAAAATTGTTTACAATTGTCACTCTATCGAGGCCACTCAAAATTTTATACACCTCAATTAAATCACCCCTCAGCCTTCTCTGTTCCAAAGAAAACAACCCCAGCCTATCCAATCTTTCCTCATGGCTAAAATTCTCCAGTCCTGGCAATATCCTCATAAATCTCCTCTGTACCCTCTCCAATGCAATCAGATCTTTCCTGTAATGTGGTGACCAGAACTGCATGCAGTACTCAAGTTGTGGACTAACCAATGTTTTATGGAGTTCGAGCAGAACCTCCCTGCTCCGATATTCTGTGCCTTGGCTAATAAAGGAAAGTATCTCTTATGCCTTTTTAACCACCTTATCTACCTGTCCTGCTATCATCATGGATCTGTGGACATGCACTCCAAGGTCCCTCTGTTTCTCTACACTTCTTAGTATCCTACCATTTATTGTGTACTCCCTTGCCTTGCTTGTCCTCCCCAAATGCATTACCTCACACTTCTCTGGATTGAATTCCATTTGACACTTTTCTGCCCACCTGACCAGTCCATTGATATCTTCCTGCAGTCTATCACTTTCCTCCTTACCATCAACCACACGGCCAATTTTTGTATCATCTGCAAACTTCTTAATCACGTCCCCTACATTTAAGTCTAAATCATTGATATGTACCAGAAAAAGCAAGAGACCTCGTACTGAGACCTACTGACCTAGTACTGACCCCACTGGAAACAGCCTTCCAGTCACAAAAACACCCGTTGACCATTACCCTTTGCTTCCTGCCACTGAGCCAATTTTGGATCCAACTTGCCACTTTCCCTTGGATCCCATGGGCTTTTACTTTTCTGAGCAGTCTGCCATGTGCGAACTTGTCAAAAGCCTTGCTAAAATCCATGTAGACGACATCAAATGCGTTACCCTCATCAAACTCCTTGTTGCCTCCTCAAAAATTTCAATCAAGTTAGTCAGACACGACTTTCCCTTCACAAATCCATGCTGACTGTCCTTGATTAATCCGTGCCTTTCTAAATGACGATTAAAGCTGTCCTTCAGAATTGTTTCCAGTAATTTGCCCACCACCGAGGTCAGACTGACTGGCTTGTAATGACTCGGTCTATCCTTTTCTCCCTTGTTAAACAACCGTACAACATTAAAAGTCCGCCAATCCTCCGGCACCACACTTGTAGCTTCCTGACATCACCCCTGAATGGCCCAGCTCTAATTTTAAGGTTATGCCCCCTTGTTCTGGACTCTCCAACCAGAGGAATTACTTTATCTCCATCTACCCTATCAATTCCATTAATCATTTTAAACACATCAATTAGATCACCCCTTAATCTTTTATATTCAGTCTTGTTGCTGTCTATTTGAAGTTACAACCTTGTCCTTATCTGTAAATGTACTATTTAATTTATATATTTCAGTGAGAGACCCTCCTCTCTAAATTGTAAAGCTTATGTTTCTTCAGCCTTGACTCTTCGAGATCAGTCATGCTGTGACTGCAATTTTGAAGTTGCCAATGTAACTATATTCACAAGTACGATATTTTCATCCTTTTGTATTTTTCAGGCTGGTCGATGTGCATTGCCAAAGATTCCTTTCAGAGGTGCCCCTTGCAGTGATGCAGCTGGACATCAGGTCCCAGACAAAGAGATCATACAGCAAGTGCACAAATCAATTACTGGCAGATCTTGGGATGATGATCAGAAAGCCCCGTATTATATCTACATGGTAAGACTATCAATCAAAACACAATGGAGAGCTGTGCATTGTCCATTCTTTGTAGAATGCAAACATTGCAGTGTTTCATGATTCAATATTCTCTGTGTACAGGATTCAGCAAAGTTCAGAACATAGAAACATCGAAAATAAGAGCAGGAGTAGGCCATTCGGCCCTTCGAGCCTGCTCCAACATTCAATATGATCATGGCTGATCCTCTATCTCAATAGCATATTCCCGCTCTCTCCCCATACCCCTTGATGCCTTTTGTGTCTAGAAATCTATCTAGCTCCATCTTAAATATATTCAGTGACTTGGCCTCCACAGCCTTCTGTGGTAGAGAATTCCACAGGTTCATCACCCTCTGAGTGAAGAAATTTCTCCTCATCTCAGTCCTAAATATCCTACCCGTACCCTGAGACTGTGACCCCTCGTTCTCGACCCCCCAGCCAAGGGAAACATCCTCCCTGCATCCAGTCTGTCTAGCCCTGTCAGAATTTTATATGTTTCCATGAGATCCCCTCTTATTCTTCTAAACTCGAGTGAATACAGGCCGAGTCGACCCAATCTCTCCTCATACGACAGTCCTGCCATCCCAGGAATCAATCTGGTGAACCTTCACTGCACTCCCTCTATGGCAAGCATATCCTTTCGAAGGTAAGGAGACCAAAACTGAACACAATACTCCAGGTGTGGTCTCACCAAGGCGCCGTATAACTGCAGTCGGTTTGTCCGGTTTGGATGGTAGAAAATGTGTGGAGTTGGAGAATTGCCAAAAAATGGGAGCTGACACACAAAGCACCAAACCCAGTTCCGTTTGTTAAAACATTGTGCATGAACATTTGCAGAAAAATGAGATGAGCTGTGAACTTTTCAAATCGGTCACTTTACACAAACCATATTGACCCTCCTGTGAACCATAAGAGATAGGAGCAGGAGTAGGCCATTCGGCCCCTCGTACCTGCTCCGCCATTTTATGAGATCATGGCTGATCTGATTTTTACCTCAACTCACTTTCCCACCCTTTGCCCATATCCTTTGACTCCCTTGCTGATCAAAAATTTGTCTAACACAGTCTTGAATGTATTCAATGACTCATCCTCAGCTTTTTGGTGTAAAGAATTCCAAAGATTAACGACCCTCTGGGAGAAGAAATTCCTCCTCATTTCCATCTTAAACTGGCGACCCGTTATTCTGAGACTATGCCCCCTAGTTTTAGATTCCCCCTTGAGGGGTAACATCCTCTCAGCATCTACCCGATCGAGTCCCCTCAGAATCTTGTATGTTTCAATAAGATCTCCTCTCATTCTTCTAAACTCCAATGAGTATAGACCCAACCTGTTCAAGCTTTCCTCATAAGACAATCCTTTCATGCCCTGAATCAACCTAGTTAACCTTCTCTGAACTGCCTCCAACGCAAGTATGTCTTTCCTTAATTAAGGGCACCAGAACTGTACTCAGTACTCCAGGTGTGGTCTCACCAGCACCCTGTACAGTTGAAGCATGACTTCCCTGCTTTTATACTCCATCCCCCTGGAAAGAAAGGCCAATATTCCGTTTGCTTTCCGGATTACCTGCTGCACCTGTATGTTGACTTTTTGTGTTTCATGTACGAGGACACCCAGATCCCTCTGTACCGCAGCATTTTGTGGTATTTCACCATTCAAATAATATTTTGCTTTTTTATTTTTCCTCCCAAAGTGGATGACTTCACATTTTCCCACATTATATTCCATCTGCCAAATTTTTGCTCATTCACTTAACCTGTCAATATCCCTTTGCAGACACTTTGTGTCCTCATCGCAACTTGCTTTTCCACCTATCTTTGTATCGTCAGCAAATTTGGCCACAAGACACTCTGTTCCTTCATCCCACACCATGAGCTCTTATCTTGTGCAGTAATCTTTTATGTGGCACCTTCTCGAATGCCTTTTGGAAATCCAAATATACTGCATCCATTGGTTCCCCTTTATCCACCCTGCCCATTACTTCCTCAAAGAACTCGAATAAATTTGTCAGACATGATTTCCCCTTCATAAAACCATGTTGACTCTCCTTGATTGTATTCTGAGTCTCCAAATGTCCTGCTAGTACTTCCTTAATAATGGATTCTAGCATTTTCCCAATGACAGATTTTAGGCTAACTTGTCGATAGTTACCTACGTTCTGTCTCACTCCCTTCTTGAATTGGGGTGTTACATTTGCGAATGTTTAGATCATGGAATCATAGAATGGTTAGAACACAGAAGGAGGCCATTCGGCCCATCGAGCCCGCGCTGACTCTTTGTAAGAGCAATCCAGTTAGTCCCATTCTTCCACTCTTTCCCCGTAGCCCTGCAAATTTTTTCTCTTCTGGTATTCATCCAATTCCTTTGTGAAAGCCACAATTGAATCTGCTTCTCCCACCCTTTCAGGCAGCGCATTCCAGATCATATCTATTCGCTGCATCAAAAAGTTTTTCCTCATGTTGCCGTTGGTTCTTTTGCCAATCACCTTAAATCTGTGTTCTCTTGTTCTCGACCCTTCTACCAATTGGAACAGTTTCTCTTTATTAACTTTACCGAAACCCTTCATGATTTGAACACTTCTATCAAATCTCCTCTCAACCTTCTCTGCTCTAAAGAGAACAATACCAGCTTCTCCAGTCTATCCACGTAACCGAAGTCCCTCATCCCTGGAACCATTCTAATAAATCTTTTCTGCACCCTCTCTGTGGTCTTCACATCCTTCCTTAAGTGCGGTGCCCAGAATTGGACACAACACTCCTGTTGTAGCCGAACCATAGTTTGATAATGGTTCATCATAACTTCCTTGCTTTTGTACTCTATGCCTCTATTTATAAAGCCCAGAATCCCATATGCTTTTTCAACCGTTTTCTCAACCTGTCCTGCCACCTTCAAAGATTTGTGCACATATACCACCAGGTCACTCTGTTCCTGCACCCCCTTTAGAATCGAACCATTTAGCATATCCTCGCCTCGTTCTTCCTGCCAAAATGTATCACTTCACACTTCTCTGCGTTAAATTTCATCTGCCACGTATCAGCCCATTCCTCCAGCCTGTCTATATCCTCTTGAAGTCTATCACTATCCTCCTCACTGTTCACTGCACTTCCAAGTTTTGTGTCATCTGCAAATTTTGAAATTGTGCCCTGTATGCGTCTGTCTTCACAAAGGAGGGGGACGATGCAGAGATTGTAGTTAAGGAGGAGAAATGTGAAATATTGGATCGGATAATCTCGCTCCTGAAAGGTCTGGCTCTAATGTTTAGAGCCAGACCTGTCTTGGATCTGTCTTGGGGCCTCAATTATTCTCAATATTTATGAACGACTTAGATGAAGGCATAGAAAGTCTCATATCTAAGTTTGCCAATGACACAAAGATTGGTGGCATTGTAAGCAGTGTAGATGGAAACATAAAATTACAAGGTGATCTTGACAGATAAGGTGAATGGGCAAAACTGTGGCAAATGGAATTCAATGTAGACAAATATGAGGTCATCCACTTTGGATCAAAAAAGGATAGAAAAGGGTACTTTCTGAATGGTAAAAAGTTAAAAACAGTGGATGTCCAAAGGGACCGAAGGGTTCAGGTACATCGATCATTGAAGTGTCATGAACAGGTGCCGAAAATAATCAATAAGGCAAATGGAATGCTGGCCTTTATATCTGGAGGACTGGAGTAAAGGGGTCAGAAGTTATGCTGCAGCGATACAAAACCCTGGTTAGACCGCACCTGGAGTACTGTGAGCAGTTCTGGGCACCGCACCTTCGGAAGGACATATTGGCCTTGGAGGGAGTGCAGCGTAGGTTTACTAGAATGATACCTGGACTTCAAGGGTTAAGTTACGAGAAGAGATTACACAAATTGGGGTTGTATTCTCTGGAGTTTCGAAGGTTAAGGGGTGATCTGATCGAAGTTTATAAGATATTAAGGAGAACAGATCGGGTGGATAGAGAGAAACTATTTCCGCTGGTTGGGGATTCTAGGAGTAGGGGGCACAGTCTAAAATTTAGAGCCAGACCTTTCAGGAGTGAGATTAGAAAACATTTCTACACACAAAGGATGGTAGAAGTTTGGAACTCTCTTCTGCAAACGGCAATTGATACTAGCTCAATTGCTAAATTTAAATCTGAGATAGATAGCTTTTTGGCAACCAAAGGTATTAAGGGATATGGGCCAAAGGCAGGTTTATGGAGTTAGATCACAGATCAGCCATGATCTTATCAAATGGCGGAGCAGGCACGAGGGGCTGAATGGCCTACTCCTGTTCCGAAGTTCCTATGTTCCTATGTTAGGGACAGACTCCTGGACTGAGGGAGAGGGGAACGGAGGGGGTCTCACTTTACTTGATTTTAGTCCCGTTGGGAGTCAGATTGCTGGCCTGGCATCTGAGTTATCATCATAGAATCATAGAAGTTACAACATGGAAACAGGCCCTTCGGCCCAACATGTCCATGTCTCCCAGTTTATACCACTGAGCTAGTCCCAATTGCCTGCACTTGGCCCATATCCCTCTACACCCATCTTACCCATGTAACTGTCCAAATGCTTTTTAAAAGACAAAATTGTACCCGCCTCTACTACTGCCTCTGGCAGCTCGTTCCAGACACTCACCACCCTTTGAGTGAAAAAATTGCCCCTCTGGACCCTTTTGTATCTCTCCCCTCTCACCTTAAATCTATGCCCCCTCGTTATAGACTCCCCTACCTTTGGGAAAAGATTTTGACTATCTACCTTATCTATTCCCCTCATTATTTTATAGACTTCTATAAGATCACCCCTTAACCTCCTACTCTCCAGGGAAAAAAGTCCCAGTCTGTCTAACCTCTCCCTATAAGTCAAACCATCAAGTCCCGGTAGCATCCTAGTAAATCTTTTCTGCACTCTTTCTAGTTTAATAATATCCTTTCTATAATAGGGTGACCAGAACTGTACACAGTATTCCAAGTGTGGCCTCACCAATGCCCTGTACAACTTCAACAAGACATCCCAACTCCTGCATTCAATGTTCTGACCAATGAAACCAAGCATGCCGAATGCCTTCTTCACCACCCTATCCACCTGTGACTCCACTTTCAAGGAGCTATGAACCTGTACTCCTAGATCTCTTTGTTCTATAACTCTCCCCAACGCCCTACCATTAATGGAGTAGGTCCTGGCCCGATTCGATCTCCCAAATTGCATCACCTCACATTTATCTAAATTAAACTCCATCTGCCATTCATCGGCCCACTGGCCCAATTTATCAAGAACCCGTTGCAATCCTAGATAACCTTCTTCACTGTCCACAATGCCACCAATCTTGGTGTCATCTGCAAACTTACTAACTATGCCTCCTAAATTCTCATCCAAATCATTAATATAAATAACAAATAACAGCGGACCCAGCACCGATCCCTGAGGCACACCGCTGGACACAGGCATCCAGTTTGAAAAACAACCCTCTACAACCACCCTCTGTCTTCTGTCGTCAAGCCAATTTTGTATCCAATTGGCTACCTCACCTTGGATCCCATGAGATTTAACCTTATGTAATAACCAACCATGCGGTACCTTGTCAAAGGCTTTGCTGAAGTCCATGTAGACCACGTCTACTGCACAGCCCTCATCTATCTTCTTGGTTACCCCTTCAAAAAACTCAATCAAATTCGTGAGACATGATTTTCCTCTCACAAAACCATGCTGACTGTTCCTAATCAGTCCCTGCCTCTCCAAATGCCTGCAGATCCTGTCCCTCAGAATACCCTCCAACAACTTACCCACTACAGATGTCAGGCTCACCGGTCTGTAGTTCCCAGGCTTTTCCCTGCCGCCCTTCTTAAACAAAGGCACAACATTTGCTACCCTCCAATCTTCAGGCACCTCACCTGTAGCGGTGGATGATTCAAATATCTCTGCTTGGGGACCGGCAATTTCCTCGCTAACCTCCCATAACGTCCTGGGATACATTTCATCAGGTCCCGGAGATTTATCTACCTTGATGCGCGTTAAGACTTCCAGCACCTCCCTCTCTGTAATATGTACACTCCTCAAGCCATCACTATTTATTTCCCCAAGTTCCCTCACATCCATGCCTTTCTCAACCGTAAATACCGATGTGAAATATTCATTCAGGATCTCACCCATCTCTTGTGGTTCTGCACATAGATGACCTTGTTGATCCTTAAGAGGCCCTACTCTCTCCCGAGTTACTCTTTTGCCCTTTATGTATTTGTATTATGCGGCTACTACTGTGGAACTCGCTGTCACATGGAGTCGTTGAGGTGAATATCATCGAAGCATTTAAGGGGAAGCTGGATAAACACATGAGGGAGAAAGGAATAGAAGGAAATGCTGATTGGATTGGATGAAGAGGGTTGGGAGGAGGTTCGTGTGGAGCAGAAACACCGGCACGGACCAGATGGGCCGAATGGCCTGGTCCGGTGCTGTACATTCTATGCATGTAATTCTATGTAATACCTTGTTGATATTCACCCGAAAGTGGTTCACTTTGTTACAAAATGGCATCAGATATCGAATCCATAGTTTACGGGTATATTTTGTATCTAGCACAATGAATGAAACGTTTGTGAAAAACTCCAATGACGGCAGCAGATAAGAGCTCGAATTATTGGCCGCTCAAGACCTTGAGCCACGTGAGTAAGTTCCTCTCGTCCCCCCTCCCCTTCACTCCCTTGGTGACCTCATCAACCATCAAACCAATAAAGAACAGTGCTCTACTCACACTGACACAACAGACTGGAAGAAACTTACCAATTATGGTACAGAGACAGGACACAGGGATACAACCTTTGTGGGACTCAACTCGTAGAAACACAGGAATGTACAGGAGAGAAAAAGCCCATGTTGATCCTTCTGGACATTTCTAGAGTTTAAAAAGTAGAATACGCAGATCCCTCAATTGGATTTCTCACCATCTGCCTCTCCAACCTCCTCTTAAAATTGATCATGTTACCAGTCTTGGGCAGTCCATTCCAAACATTTATCACTCGATGTGTGGAATTGTTCAATCCAATCTATCCATGTATTTTCTCTTTTGAGCTCCATCCCGTAAGAAAGAAAGAACAAATGAACATTAACATCGTGCCTTTCACATCCTCAGGACTTCCCAGAGCACTTCACAGCCAGAGAATTACTCTTGAAATGCACTCACTAATGTTATGGAGACAAATACAGCAGCCAATGTCGTCACAGCAAAGTCCTACAAACTGCAGTGAGATAAATTATCAGCGAATGGCCCTGGAAATTGCACATGAAATAACGGCGAGGGTAACAGGTCTCACCGTAATTTCAGGCCAAGTAGAAGAGCAAGTTCCGGCGAGCGTACATGCGCAGTTAACCGCGGAAATCTGGAAATTGCTCTCCCGTTTGCCCTGTTCGCTTGAAAGCTGCGCGGGAGGGACAGCTCGTCGGCTGAATAAATGGACCAGCGTGAACTTGCTGCACTGCCCAACTGGAAACAAACTAATCTCTCCATAAAAAAGGTACGCTGTGTTTTTTTAGGCCTAAACTAACTTTTAGCAGTGTGGTAAGTCTTAATGTCTGCCAACAAATCTCTCTGGCACTGAAAATTAATGTTTAAAAATGAGGAGTTTCATTACTTCCGATTTTAATTGTTGTTGGACATTTATAATGTTTGAAACTTTTTCTGTCTGTCTCTTTTATCTCTGGCTTTTAATTCGATATATCTTACCCTCTCTTTATCTCGCTCTCTCTAACTGATTTTAAAATTAATTCACTGTTGGAGCTTTCACTCTCTGGTTCTGACTGCGCAGCTTGTCAAGGACGCTTCAAACTGATAGGTTGGTGGAAAAATAGATCCTTTCCCCACTCTCACACCTCAAAGAAGCCCGGGAAAGCCCACTGCACTTTTTGCAGCTCACCGTTAAAGCAAGTGGGCGAATTTATAACTAACGAGCAGTGGGCGAGGTTCACTCTCCACTCATTGCAATTTCTGGGCCAGTTTCTTTTGGTGGTTGAAGGGTTCTCAAAATTCCCACATTTTTCATATCATCAACAAGGATATGACTTTTGGACTTTCATGGCAGAGGACCCAACTGCTGGGTTAAATGTGGAACCCTGCAGACAGGAGGTTAGGCCCATGAGGGCCTGGGACTTGACATGCCCGGGCTTGTTGGGTGCAGTGTGGATTGTTGCCTGAAACCAGACAACGAGAGGAGACAGAATATGCATTCGTCCCTTTAAAACAATCAACCCAGAGAAAGACTTCATCTTACACGAAACTAAAGCCCATCAAAACCTTGCATAAATAATCACTAAGGCAGGAAGGCAACAATGGAGCAATTATGCAAGCCCATCAAGACTTCACATATACAATGGCTTTCAGTTCAAGACTAGTTCCGGGGGCAGGAAGGCAACGATAAACATTATGAGAGCCCATTAAAAACAACGAGACAACTGCCCCAAAATCAGTTAAGGTGAAAAAATATAATCACCTCAAGAAGCCCACCTAAATCAGACAAAGAACGAACCTTGATTTGGCGCTCAGATAAGAAATTTTTAAAAAACAGAATAAATGGGCCACCAGTTACGAAGGGGGCAGGTTTTAAGCAGGTTTTAAGCAGTTTTAAGCAGAGTTTAAGCAGGGAGAGATAGCTGAGCTGAGCGGAGGAAGGAGATCCAGAGGTTCGCAGGCCTGCAGGCAACATCACGGCGAGGGGCACGGTGTGGCAGGCTCAACCGAAGACAACAAGGCCGCAACCGCAGCCCTCCACGAAGATCGACCACCCACAACCGCGCCTTACCGCATCAGCGAACTCCACCCAACTGAAGAACCTTCGCAGATTCCACAGACCAGGACCACGTGGGGACGGCAGGCCCCAAAGGACACAAAGAGCGTATCCCAAAACTGCAACCGGCTTACCTGGCTGGATTTCGAACTGTCAAGGAACCCTGGTTGGTGAGCATGATCCCTGACCTCTCCTAGTTCAATTTAGTTAGGTTTTGGGGGTGGGACAAGGGTAAGGGGATTAGTAGCGTGATTTTCCCTCATTATGCCGTGTGTTCCCCATTCTTAACTAAGTGTACTTTTGTAGTTCTGTATAATCTCAGTGTAAACCGAATGTTACAAGTTTGTGACTTCAATAAACCCAGTTTTTCGTGCACCAAAACCAGTTGTCTGCTGCACTTTGTCGCAACCACCAAATAAGTCCAAGGTCTCGAACCCAGGGAGTGGGAGCGATTCGGACCGCTCAGAAGTCAGAGGTGAAGCTGACACACTGTAATGGAAGAGAGGATTTCAGATGATGTGTTCAGTAAGGAGAATATGGAAAAAAAATGGGTCACTGATCTGTTAAAGGCTGGGCGCCCGGTAGATGCTGCAGCGAAATGGACAGAAGGGAAGGATCATAAAAAATCCATAGAAAAGGCAGTCTGGCTGATGTGCTTCAAGAAACAGATCCAGCTTTTGGACAGGCTCGTTGAAGCACAGGCAGCTGAGATTCGGAAGTCAGCCCTGGAAGTCCAAACAAAGGCCCTCGTAGGGGAGAAGTTACTGTTCGCATTGCAGGCTCTGAACCAGGAAAGGGTGCAGTTAGTGGGGGAGCATAAGACCCGGCAGGAATATTTACAGTGTCAGGTCACCGAGTCCAAGAACAATGAGCTGAGGTTGCGGGAAAAGAATGCCCGCCTAGCAAGACAAGTAAGAGAGCAGGAGGAGAAAGTAAAAGCCTTACAGGCAGCCTATAAGATAGTGAGCGCACAGGGGTTTGAGGATGCAGACCATGGCCCCTGCCAGAAGCAGATAGAGAGTCTGAACCTTGCTCGAAGGACGGGAAAAGGCATGGTGTGCTTCATAAGCCCGAAGGCAGCCCAGGTCAACTTCACAGGGAACCTGGGGAGAACGGTTCAGACACCACAGGTAGTGCCAAAGGGACTACCCGGTTGAGGAGCAGGAAGGCCCACGACCAACACCCGTAGCACCAAGCTTTAGCGAAATCTGGCAGGAGTGGGGGGTGGAATTAGGGGCAGAAGCTGAGGAGGAAAACCCCCAGCAAGAGAGGCTGGGACCGGGGCCGATGTGCCCGGCCCGGCAGCAAAGGTTCGGCCCGCCCGCTGATAACGGGGATGAGGGACCCCTCCAAAACCAGTTCTTAGTTCCCCACGGCACCCAACAGTTTCGGGCCATGGTAAGCCATTTAACTAAACTTGCGGAAATGGGGACCCCCTCGGTCCACTTCAGGGAAGTGGAACAAGCAGCAAGCATCAACGAGTGTAATGATGCTGAACAGGCCAAAATGCTGCTATTCTCCCTGGAGAGTAAGCTCTTCCAGTCCCTCTCTGACCAATGTAAGATGGGACAATGTAAGTTGTTTAAATCCGAGAGAAGGGAACAGACAGTTGGGGGAAGGTCTGAGATTAAAAGTCCTCAGCCTGCAGCAGGAGCAAACTCACAGACTGCACAAGCAGGTGCAGTGGCTTGTTTTAAGGGAAGGGCCATCCCACCCACCGATTGGGACACTCCCCCGCTCATCTGGGACTCAGACGAGGTGGGACTTGAGGGCAGAGAGTTACCTGCCTCTGACACAGGTTTAGAAGAGGTACAGCCTGAGGATAGAAATCCCCAGCCATCAGCAGTGGAGATTCCACAGACCGCACAAGAGGGGACAGTGGCTCGGGTTGAAGACCCACCAGCCAGAAAACCCCCACCAGCCAGAGTCCCTAGAAGGTCCCCACGAACGCCACGGCCAAAGAAACCGTGGTCACCGGCTCCCCAGTTTAACAGGGCAGCCCCTCAAGTCAGGGATCGATCTGAGGACAGAGGTCCCCAGCCAGCAGCCGCAGGCTGCGAGGGTCCAAAGGTAAAGGACAGGGCGGCCACACCGAAGGGAGTAGTGTGCTGCAGCCCGAACAGGGATAAGCCTGGCCCCCCGGGGACGGGCGGCGGATGTACATAGCTTCTGTTATTTAATTTTGAGATTGTTAAGTTTGGGTGTTTTAGTTACATTTTAAACAAGGTGGTTGGTAGTTTCAGTATTATTGTTGAAGAGTGTTTGTATTGAGTCGAGGTCGATAAAGTTTTGTGACCGTGTATTATTTTTCTATGTGTGTACCATATTTTCCAAGTGGTGCAGGGGTGTTGGACCCCCTCCGTGCTTGGTGATGAATGTTAATTCTTACCTGTGCCTGCATCTGAACACAACACCTAAAGGGGAATGAATGTTTTGGGTCTTAGATAGGTAAACTACAGGGGAAGGTTGACTCTCGAGGATCGAGAATTTTGCTCACCCAGTATGATTCTCTAGCAAGTAAAGTATCACAGTGGGGAGTGTAAGATTCTCAAAATTCACAGATCCCCCAAAAACTCGGAGGAAAAAAGAAACCCTAAAGAAAAGGACTTTGGACTCTTTTCTAACCATTTCAGGGTGATGAAATATTGGGACGACTCACACACGCGCCACACCAGGAAGCATCAACAGGGAAAAGTACTTTTTGAGGAATCCACGTCCTTTAAGGGACTCGCTTCCTCGTAGGGGCGACTGTAAGATTTCTGGGAATTCACCTTTTCCCTGAGTATGGAAAACTTTGGCCATTGACTAAAATCCTAAGATGGAAGGATAGGTGAGACGTCACCAGAGGAATCAACAACACATACTGTGGAATGTGGGAGAATTACTACTTCAGACATGTCTCTGTTTTAATGCAAAACCTACAGCAGGTGGTCAACACTCAGCACTAATTCGAAAGGCAGTAGGCCATTGAAAGAGGCAACTGCTCCAGACATGATGGGGCCATGTCTTTGTTTTGAAGCAAAACCGATCAACACCTAGGACGTTGGATACAAATTGAAGCCTGTATACCAGGTGATCAGAAAATCGGAATTAAAACAATGACCCATCGGGAGAAGCAATTGCAACATGATGAAGGACCATCAAAAGCCATCAAAGGTTGTTAAGGAATTTGTAAGAACTGTTTAAACAGACATGAAGTGCTTTCTTTTTAAGTGACGAGGACCATTGTAAGAGAGGGATATAGAAGTTGAAACTCGAAACCTCTCTCGCTCTCTCTGGCTCTTGCTGGCTCTTGTGTTCTGCTTCTCTTGTTCTGCCTGTCTCTGGAAGGAGAGCAGCTTCCAGTGAAACCAACGAACCCTACGTGAGAGAAACGCTCAGCCAGACCTTCCAGTGCAAAGGATTGTTCAGTTCAGTTCAGCCAGGAGTTCGACAGCTCGGGCGGCGACAGTTCAACTAGGCGAGGGGCAACAGAGAGAAGGTCAGCAGCTCTAGAAGCAGGCCGATACACAAGAAGAAACCAGAGTAACAGCCCCAGTGACCATCAGACACCTCGCGGCAACAAGGGCCTTACGAAACAACCAACCGAATATTACCACCAATCAACCGGGTAATATTGAGCCACCGCGACCAAAGAAAACCAACTCGGGAGATAATCGAAGATCCGCAAAGTTTCCACTCTACGATCTATTCCTGACTTACATCTGGGTGAATTACTGCCAAGGATTCATTTGGTGAGCATTATCTCTGGTCCTTTAGAAGTCCAACTTAGCTAGTAAAGTGGGATTTGGAGGGGTGAGGTATCTTTCGACTGTAATTTCCCTCGTGTGTACCGAAGTGTTCCCCATTTTATTAGTGTTAAGATTGTTGTGTTGTATTTTCTCTCTTGAATAAAGGTCAAAGTTTCTTGCACCAAAACCAGTTGTCTGCTGCACTTTGTCACAACCCCCAACTAAGTCCAAGGTCTCGAACCCAGGGAGTGGGAGCGATTCGTACCGCTCAGAAGTCAGAGGTGAAGCTGACAAACACCATCTCCTCTTTCAGGTGTCACTTGCAAGGTCAGCATTTATTGCCCATCCCTAATTGCCCTTGAGAAGATGATGGTGAGCCGCCTTCTTGAACCGCTGCAGTCCGTGTGGTGAAGATTCTCCGACAGTGTTGTTAGGTGGGGAGTTCCAGGATTTTGACCAGGCGACGATGAAGGCACGGTGATATATTTCCAAGTCGAGATGGTGCGTGACTTGGAGGGGAACGTGCAGGTGGTGTTGTTCCCATCTGCCTGCAGTCCTTGTCCTTCTAGGTGGTAGAGGTCGCGGGTTTGGGAGGTGCTGTCGAAGAAGCCTTGGCGAGTTGCTGCAGTGCATCCTGTAGATGGTACACACTGCAGCCAAGGTGCACCGGTGATGAAGGGAGTGAATGTTTAGGGTGGTGGATGGGGTGCCAATCAAACGGGCTGCTTTGTCCTGGATGGTGTTGAGTTTCTTGAGTGTTATTGGAGCTGCACTCATCCAGGCAAGTGGAGAGTATTCCATCACACTCCTGATTCGTGCCTTGTAGATGGTGGAAAGGCTTTGGGGAATCAGGAGGTGAGTCACTCGCCGGAGTGTCTTAAAGGAGGAGAGAGACGTAGAGCGTCAAAAAGACTTCGGGAGGGAATTCCAGAGCTTAAGGCCTAGGCAGCTGAAGGCACGGCCTCCAGTGGTGGAGTGATTAAAATCGGGGATGCGCAAGAGTCCAGTATTGGAGGAACTCAGAGTTGTCGGAGGGTTGTACAGCTGGAGGAAGTTACAGAGATAGCGGGGGGCGAGGCCATGGAGGGATTTGAAACAAGGATGATTGTAAAGGTAGGAAACGCGGCAGCCAATTTGCGCTCAGTGAGCTCCCGCAACCAGCAATAAAATAAATGACCAGATAATCTGATTTACATTTAGTTGTTGGTTGAGGGATAGATTTTAAATTCGAGGTGTCGGTGGACTGGGAGCCAATGTAGGTCAGCGAGCACAGGTGTGATTGGTGAATGGGACTTGGTGTGAGTTAGGATACGGGCAGCAGAGTTCTGGATGAGCTCAAGGTTTTGGAGGGTGGAAGATGAGAGGATGGTGGGGGAGCATTGGAATAGTCAAGTCTTGAGGTATCAAAGGCATGGATGAGGATTTCAGCAGCAGATGAGCTGAGGCATGGTCAGAGAAGGCAATGTTATGGAGGTGGATGTAGGCAGTCTTGGTGATGGAGAGGATTTGTGGTCAGAAGCTCATATCAGGGTCAAATAGGACTCCAAGTTTGCAAACGGTCTGGTTCATCCTCAAACAGTGGTCATGGAGAGGGATGAAGCACTTTGAGACATTCTGAGGTCATGAAAGGCGCAAAACAAAAGCAAGTTCTTTCTTTTTCCTTTATTAGTTTCTCTGTTTGCTGTTGGCCAAGATTTGGAGGAAGGGGGAGAAGAGAACGTCCCTGTAAATGTTGCATTTCAGAGTATGAAGATTGTAACAACATTTCACTATTGCCACATCCACCAACACAGAGAGAGAGAGAGAGAGAGACTCAGGAGGTGTCATCATCAGTTACATCCGGGTGGATGTCAATAAATGATCTTGCTGCATCTGGTGGATCTTCATATCGGGCAGAGCTCAGGCGGAGAGGATGCGCTGGAGTTTGGAATTGGCGCAGGCCCTGGTCGTGCTCGTGCTGTGGGTCTGCTCCGGCTCCGGGACCGGCTGTCCATGTTCGGATCGGGCTCTGTGCAAACCCGTGACCGTGGAGCATGAGTTCGAGGTGGGTGTTCGGGGCTTGGGGGTGGGTGTTCGTGGGCTGGGGGTGGGTGTTTGTGGGCCGGGGGTGGGTGTTCGGGGGCCGGGGGTGGGTGTTTGGGGGCCGGGGGTGGGTGTTCGTGGGTCGTGGGTGGGTGTTCGGAACAGTCTGAGGGGTGTGGGTCGGGGTGAGGGACAGGTGGAGCTATTGGGATGGGGGTAGAGTCGGGGGGAATGTCCGATTATTGTTGAAATGCAAAGTGTCTCATATTATAATCCGTATGTTAAAGTGTTAATATTGGTACAGTTACAGTTTGTATAAAATAGGACCAACCGTAGTATTGAGCAGTGCAAAGATATTTTAACAAGTGCAGCATCCATAAAATGTGTTTTAAAAAATATTTCTACAATGTGCAGAGTCTGAAATGATGTGTGATCTAACTCCTGCAGTGTGTCTGTCTAATACCATGGTTAAGGTCACCGGTTTGTGGTTTCCACAGAATATTGATCCCCAAAACACCAGTTAAAAATCCTGGAATCTCATGTCATAAAAATGACATTTTTCACTCATTGTAAAACTGGGACCTTGGCCACGATTAAACTGAATACAACGGAACAGATCTTTAAAAAATACATTGGTTGCAAAATGACTCTGTAACTGCTGACTGTATTGATGAGGTCAGTATTTACTTCAGAGCAATGTTACTAAGTGGGCAGTGTGGCAGCAACAAGAGCACCACCAATATAACCTGCAGGCTCGATGTGTTCATTCTGCTTTTATCCCACTTCCCCCACCTTCCCACCAACAAAACATTCTTCTGACAGATGGGTGGGATAAAAGTTTCCTCTGCCTGTTGGTTCCAAGAATGAATAAACTTGAATTTATGGAGCACCTCATGTCCTCAGGATGTCCCAAAGAACTTCACATGAAATGAATTACTTTTTGAAGTGTTGTCGGCAAACTCAGCAGCAATTTAAAAAAATTTGTTCATGGGATGTGGGCGTCGCTGGCAAGGCCAGCATTTATTGCCCATCCCTAATTGCCCTTGAGAAGGTGGTGGTGAGCCGCCTTCTTGAACCGCTGCAGTCCGTGTGGGGAAGGTTCTCCCACAGTGCTGTTCGGTAAGGAGTTCCATGATTTTGACAAGCGACGATGAAGGAACGTTGATATATTTCCAAGTTGAGATGGTGTGTGACTTGGAGGGGAACGTGCATATGGTGTTGTTCCGATGTGCCTGCTGCCCTTGTCCTTCGAGTTGGTAGAGTTTGTGGGTTTGTGTGGCGCTGTCGAAGAAGCCTTGGTGAGTTGCGACAATGCATCCCATGGATGGTACACACTGCAGCCACTGTGCTCCGGTGGTGAAGGGATTGAATGTTTCAGGTGGTGGATGGGGTAGCAATCAAGCGGGCTGCTTTGTCCTGGATGGTGTGGATTTCTTGAGTGTTGTTGGAGCTGCACTCATCCAGGCAAGTGGAGAGTATTCCATCACACTCTCCTGACTCGTGCCTTGTAGATGGTGGAAAGGCTTTGGGGAGTCAGGAGGTGAGTCAGTCGCCACAGAATACCCAGCCTCTGACTTGCTCTTGTAGCCACAGAATTTATATGGCTGGTCCAGTTAAGTTTCTGGTCAATGGTGACCCCCAGGATGTTGATGATAATGCCGTTGAATGTCAAGGGGAGGTGGTTAGACTCTCTCACATTGGAAATGGACATTGCCTGGCACTTGGCGTGAATGTTACTTGCCACTTATCAGCCCAAACCTGGATGTTGTCCAGGTCGTGTTACATACGGGCACGGACTGCTTCATTATTTGAGGGGTTGCGAATGGAACTGAATACTGTGCAATATTCAGTGAAAATCACCATTTCTGACCTTATGATGGAGGGAAGGTCATTGATGAAGCAGCTGAAGATGGTTGGGCCTTGGACACTACCCTGAGGAACTCCTGCAGCAATGTCTTGGGGCTGAGGTGATTGTCCTCCAACAAGCACTACCATCTTCCTTTGTGCTAGGTATGACTCCAGCCACTGGAGAGTTTTCCCCCTGATTCCCATTGACTTCAATTTTACTCGGGCTCCTTGGTGCCACACTCGGTCAAATACTGCCTTGATTTCAAGGGCTGTCACTCTCACCTCACCTCTGGAATTCAGCTCTTTTGTCCATGTTTGGACCAAGGCTGTAATGAGGTCTGGAGGCGGGAACCAAACTGAGCATCGGTGAGCAGGTTATTGGTGAGTAAGTGTCGTTTGATAGCATTGTCGATGACACCTTCCATCACTTTGCTAATGATTGAGAGTAGACTGATGGGGCAGTAATTGGCCGGATTGGATTTGTCCTGCTTTTTGTAGACAGGACATACCTGAGCAATTTTCCACATTGTTGGATAGATGCCAGTGTTGTTGCTGCACTGGAACAGTTTGGCTGGAGGCATTGCTAGTCCTGGAGCACGAATCAGCACTACAGTCGGGATGTTGTCGGGGCCCATAACTTGGCACTTCTTGCTGAAGATGGTTGCAAACACATCAGCCTTGTCTTTAGCACTTACGTGCTGGACTCTGCCATCATTGAGGATGAGCATCTATACAGAGCCTCCTCCTCCCGTTAGTTGTTTAATTGTCCACCACCATTCACGACTGGGTGTGGCAAGACTGCAGAGCTTTGATCTGATCCGTTGGTTGTGGAATCATTTCGCTCTGTGTATGGCATGTTGCTTCCGCTGTTTAGCATGCATGTCGTCCTGTGTTGTAGCTTGACCTGGTTGGCACCTCATTTATTGGTACGCCTGGTGCTGCTCCTGGCATGCTCTTCTGCACTCCTCAATCAACCAGGGTTGATCCCCTGGCTTGTTGGTAATGGTAGAGAGAGGAATATGCCGGGCTATGAGGTTACAGATTGTGCTGGAATACAATTCTGCTGATATGTTCAGAGCAAGGTCCCACAAACAGCAAGTTGCGTGAATGAACAGTTAATGTGTTTCTGCTGATGTTGGTTGAGAGAAAAGTGTTGGCCAGGACACCAAGAGAACTCCCTGCTCTTCAATATTGCCAGTGGTCTATTAGATCCCCTTTAACATCTCATCCAAAAGACAACCCCTCCAACAATGCAGCACTCTCTCATTACTGCACAAAAGTGCCAGCTTGGATGATGCATGTTTGATAGTCTCAGTCCAAATCAAAGGGCCCAAATCACAAAACTGTGATGAACTAAACTGCAGCACTAAATAGGCAGTCTCATTTGAGAACACAGGATGGTTGGTGTGGGAAATGGAAAAATGTCACACTGGTGCAGTATGAGCTGTTTCTCTTTCTCGGGAACTATATTCTGATCTAGTCTTGCTGGTCTCATGGTAGAAATGCTTGATTTGACACCAGGTAGCTTAAATGGAAACGTTTTTAAACTGTAACTCTAAAGTTGCTTGTAAAATGAGTTTATTTAGTTTAAGTTGTCCTTTTGAATTGTATTGAGCACCAACACTTGGAATGGAGTATTGGGATGTGAGCTCCTTTTCCTCATGTTGTTCAGTTCCTCTCACCTGCACTATTGTGGAGATGGAAGCTCTGAGAGGTTGTTCCTCTTTAGCATATTCTTTTCTCTGGTGGCTGCATTTAGATCGACAATGGTGGTAACCTGAGAATCAGTTCACCAGCCGTTCCTTACCCCGTAACCTGGGGAATTGATAATGGGCCAAATTTTGCTCTACAGGGCATCTCACAGTGCTTGCCGTTACTTGGACCTGCCCTTGCACGTTTTTGAGTGGCAAGTTGCTGAAAGTGCGAACTGATAACGGGGCAGCGAGTGAAACAGGGCATTTGGGAGCTGAGTGAACAGGACAAGCAACAGGGTATCTCCTTAACCAATGAGATTGAAGGATTGTGAAATTAACAGCGCAAGGATTGAGAAGGAAGTGTAAATTAGAGTGGGCGAATTCAATGTCAAATCAGGTACAGAAAGAGAAATAAAGAGAGGAAAAGAAAGATTGGATTAAAAGAGGGGGAAAAAAGCGAGTGAAAGGGGAAGTAAAAAAAAGTTTGAATTTTAAATTTCCATTTTTAAATCTCCAACAGCAATTAAATCCTGAAGGAATGAGACTCCACTCTTGTAATAGTTAATTTTCAGTGCCAGAGATCTTGATTGCCGATAATGAACACATTCACCGTCGTTAAAAAGGTACTTAGACTGGAATGGAAAAGACGTAACTTTCCATGGCGAGTTTAGTTTGAATCTCCTGCGCAAATACATGAACTTTACGTCGTTCAATGAATTTTAACGGTGAGCAAGATAGCGAGATGCTGTTTTCATGAAGCTAACAGCGGAGCAGCCCAACTCGGTCATCAACTTGTGGATGTTTGAGTTTAACTGCGTATCTGCCCCTCGCCTGAAGTTGCTGTACCATTTACACATAAATAAAACGAGCGCCATTAGCCTCACCATTATTTTGTCAACAAAATCTGGGCCATTGATTGTGAAAATATATATTTTTTAAATGGCAGTTTTCTGCCCTTCATTACTGCAATTGACTGCTTTATTTTGTACCAGGTCTTTGTCTTTGATGTTGGAGGAAAGGATTGGAAGTATTATGACTGGTCTAAGGTTACGACTATTGCAGCCTTTGGACCTTACGATCCTGAGCTTTTGTGTTATGCTCATGCGAATCAAGTTCGAGTTGTCCTGAGAGGTAAGTAATTTTTTCACAGAAAAAACAAATGTCCTTCTGTCTTCCAATGCAAGCTGTATTATTGAGAACCACATAAAAAGACATTCAGTGCACAGCCTTGAATTGCGACCTTACAGTGCTGAAATTCCTCTCCAGCTCCTGCACAACTCAAGCTAATAATTGCACATTCCATCTATAATATATTAAAATCTTACATCCACACACACACCTCCTGCCTACAAAACCTTACTTTCTATTGTCAAGTTTTTCACACTTTTGTGGCAACTTTTTCCATTTATAAATTCCTCTGTCCACATTTATAATGATGTGGAGATGCCGGTGATGGACTGGGGTTGACAATTGTAAACAATTTTACAACACCAAGTTATAGTCCAGCAATTTTATTTGAAATTACACATTTATAATGGGAACTGTCTCCGTAAACTTGATGCACTGTAATTACATCCTCCCCACCAGTGGTGGCACTGTCGCACCTCTGTTTTGCATCTTTCAGCTCAAACTGCCATTTAAATAAAAATTACAATTGATCAAAGTATTATATTAAAAATTAGGACAAAAGTTATGATTTCACAATGGGTTCTGAGTTACATCTGAACACCCTGGTTGAATTATCCCCCACACTCCAATCCTGCTTCGTCTGAATACGACACAAGTCTGGACTCTCTTTGTCCATTGCCATGGGAGATTGACTGGTGATGTATTTTTATTCTACTTTTCACCTCCCAAACTTGCTGGGTTCGTGAGCACTGAGCGGGAGTCTTCTGATCTCGGAGTAGGGGAGGGGAAGAATTCTGAGGAGGGAGATTGTGGGATCCAGCAAGGACTCAGGAGATGGTCAGGGATTGCTGGGATCTGGCAGTATTGGGGAGATGAGGGAATGGAGGGTCTAACATGTCTTGTTGGGGAGGAGTGGGTTCTAATGGAATGGGACCCAAACTGCTATTGACATCTTTGGAAGCATCAGTCCCTCACCCCTCACATGTTCCTGCAAGTTAGGTGCCCGAACCACCGCTTCCCTCATCGTCGCCCTATTCCGATCTTCTGTACTTGCCTTGAGCATTTAAGCAGAAATGCTTGGTTAAGAAAGCCTTAAAAAGCGCAAACAAATCACTGGGGTTCATTTCTAGAGGAAAATAATTCACAGCAGAGAAGTTATGTTAATCTTGTATAGGTCCTTGGTTAGAAAACACTGAGAGTACTGTGCACAGTTCTGGTCTCCATACTACAAAAAGATACAGAAGTACTGGAGAAAGTGCAAAAAGGGTTTACAAGGATGATATCAGAACTGAGAGAGTATAACTATCAGGAAAGACTGAACAGGCTGGGGCTCTTTTCTCTGGAAAAGAGAAGGCTGGGACGTGATCTGATAGAGGTATTTAAAATTATGAATGGGTTCGATTGGGCATATGGAGAGAAGAATTGGCAAGATGTAACGAGTGCCACAGGAATCAGTGTCCTAGTACATGAATCACAAAAAGTTATTATGCAGGTACAGCAAGTGATTAGGAAGGCAAATGGAATATTGTCATTTATTGCAAGGGGAATGGAATCTTAAAGTAGAGATGTTTTGCTCCAGTTGTGCAGGGCATTGGTGAGACCACATCTGGAATACTGTGTGCAGTTTTGGTCTTCTTATTTAAGAAAGGACATAATTGCTTTGGAGGGAGTTCAGAGAAGGTTCACTCAACTGATTCCTCAGAAGAGGGGGTATCTTGAGAGAAAAGGTTGAACAAGTTGGGCCTGTATACACTGGAGTTTAGAAGAACGAGAGGTTATCATATTGAAACATACAAGGTCCTGAGGGGACGAGAAGGGGTAGATGATGAGAGGAGGTTTCCCTTTGTGGGAGATACTAGAACTAGTGGCCACCAGTTTAAAAATTATGGGTCTCCCATTTAAGACGGAAATGAGGAGGAATTTTTTCTCTCACAGGGTCGTGAGTCTGTGGAACTCCCTTGCCAGAGAACGGTGGAGGCAGGGTCATTGAATATTTCTAAGGCTGAGTACGATAGATTCCTGATTAACAAGGGAGTCAAAGGTTGTAGTAGGTGGACAGGTAAGTAGGGTTGAGGTCACAATCAGATCAATCATGACCTTACCAAATAGCAGAGCAGGCTCGAGGGGCTGAATGGCCTACTCCAGCTCTCGTATGTTCATATGTTCGTATTTTTCCATTTGTGGGCGAGTCCAAAACTAGAGGTAATCCAAATCAATAAGATAGTCACAAATAAATCCAAAAGGGAATTCAGGAAAAACTTATTTCGTCAGTGAGTGGAAAGAATGTGGAACTTGCTACCACATGGAGTGGCTGATGCAAATGACATAGATGCATTTAAGGGGAAGCTGCAGAAGTATATGAGGGAGAAGGATATGTCCAGGCTTTGGAGACAGGCTGAGGCCTTCAAATAAAAACTTCACTTGTCTTTAAAGTCTTTGCTTCAAGCAAAGACACTAAAAGACACAAAAGAAAATTAGTTGGATAAATTTAAACATGTTATTGTGAAATGTCATTTTTTGAATTTGTATTTTATTTTAGAAACTCTTATTTTATAAATTAAATATTGCAGTTACTGAGGAAAAACATGGTCCATGAAAAACAGTTTCAGCTGCAGGTTGAGAAATCTGTTCCACACCATCACTTGGTGGCCGTAGTGTGGAACTGCATCACCACAGGCCACATTATGGGCAAAATCCTGTTATAAAGGAGACAGGACGGGCGTCACTGGATGCGAACACAATTAAAATAGAAAAACAAAAGACACTGTTGACACAGAACTTTTGAATAGAAAGATGACAGGACATACTGTTTTTAACAACCTATAAATAGATAGGTGGAACTTTTATTCCCTGGCACAGCAGCAGTCTGCCACTGATGCCAGGATTTAGAATGAAGAATGCAGTTTAATGAAAGCTCCACCCAATTGTGTCCAGAGCCCAGCACACACGCTCCATTCTTCCGACTCTGGGCGACTGAGATTTCTCCTCTTCCACCATCAATGGCAGAACCTTCAGCTGTTACTGTCTTGAACTCCAGATTCTACTTCTTCAACTTCTTTGTCTTGCTATTTCTCTTCCTATCTTCGAAAGCCTCATCAAAACCTACCTGTTTGACTGTGCCTTTGGTCACTTCCCTCACGTGTCAGCTTGGCTCAGTGGTAGCACTGTGTCTCTCCTCCTGGGTCAGAAGGTTTTGGGTTTACTCCAGGACTTGACACAGAAGTGCAGTACTGAGGGAATGCTGCATTGCCAGAGGTGCTGTGTTTCAGATGAGACCTGAAACAAAGGCTCCACCTGTCTGTTCAAGTGGATGTAAAAGACCCCATTGGCACAATTCAAAGAACAGGGAGTTCTCCTGGTGTCCTGGACAACATTCATCCCTCAACCGACATCACCAAAACAGATTAACTGGCCATTTATCTAATTTCCTGTTTGTGGGGCCTTTCTGGGCACAAATTAACTATCACATCTGCTTGCAAAGCAACAGTGATTACGCTTCAAAAATAATTAATTGGCTATGAAGCATTTAAGGACATCCTGAGGATGTGTCAGGCACTATGTCAATGCAAATTCGAGCTAAATCTCCCTCTACTACTTCCGACTTGATGTTGGCAGTTCTGTCCTGCAAAGTGTCTTGGGACACAATGTTGTGCGAAACATGCTCTATAATTGGAAGTTGTTTCTTCACCCTTCACCAGGAGTTTTTATACTATGGAACATTGTATACAGACAACGCCGAGCAAATTGGATCGATGAGCAATTGCAGTTGGCAAAAAGGCAATTTATGGATGGAATCAATTTGGATGTGAACATTGCTGCTGGAAATGCATCTGTCGGCTATTTCTTCATGCCTCAACTGGTTTCCGAAACCATGGATGTGTTCCACCGTGAAATACCTGGGTCTCAGGTGAAGGAGCCATTTTTTTCATTGAATGGGGATAAGCAATTTACTTTCTACTTAATTATGAAGGAAGATTGATATTTTTCTGGATAAGTGAATTGAAATCATGATTTTTCGCTGCTGTTTATCAGTGCATCATCTTGTTACAAAGCTGCTTTGACAATTGCTGAGGTTAGAAATTTGAGATTGAATCAGTTTAAGCTGGATATGCAGCAAACTTGATGCTGCATCACTTGTAGCCCAGAATGATACAAGTGACTTGAGTTCCAGCTTCCATGCATGGGATGGTTCGAACTGTAATTTTCACATCGGTTCTCAGAAGGTTACAGCACAGTAGGAGGCCATTTGGCCCAGCGTGCCTGTTCTGGCTCTTTGAAAGAGCTAACTAATTAATCCCACTCCCCTGTTCTTTCCCAACGGCCCTGGAATTTTTTCCCCTTCAATTATTTATCCAATTCCCTTTTGAAAGTTACTATTGAATCTGCTTCCACCACCCTTTCTGGTTTTGCATTCCAGATCATAACAACTCTCTGTGTAAAAAAAATTCTCCTCATCTCCCCTCTCATTCTTTTGCCAATCTCCTTAAACCTGTGTCCTCTGGCTATCAACCCTCCTGCCACTGGGAGCATTTTCTCCTTATTTACTCCATCAAAACCCTTCTTCAAAGGAAGAAAAACTTGTCTTAATGGAGATCCCTTTGACATCCTTCAGAAATGTCCCACAGTTCATATCCAATGAGTTACTTTGAAATAAAGGGACTATTAAGGAGGCAAAAAAAGAAATCACTCGCTGCATTTTTATTGGGTAAAGTTTGAAGCAGACTTTTACTGCTGAGAAGATTGCACATAACGGACTTTGCTAACTCAGATTACAGTGATATAATTCTTGACCTGAGGCTCCCGAATGCCTTCTTGTTCAGGCAGTGACTACATGAGCCATGCAAATCCTGGTTCGTGCTGAGTTATCTGATTTCAGCTGGGATGTTGGAGGGCACAATTTACCCCGAGTGCCACTGGGTCGGGGAAGGTCAAATGAACCATCTGATCATTATCTGGAAACCTCCCACTGGAAGTGTGACCGTGCAGATGGCCACCAATTGGGTTATACCCCCACCCATGTTAAAATAGCCTGCCAGCACTCAATGTCTGGCCTCACATAAAAGAACTTTGGCCAATTTGACTCGGTATTGGAGTGTGGCTGGCCCTTTTGGGACTACAATTTGGTCACAACTTAATGCCTTTTGGAGAGGAGGAGAGAAAATTGATGGAAAATTGGAGGAAGAAGGTGAGTGAGCAGTGGGGAATTGAACCTGATTAATATTTGATAACCGAGGATCCTATTAATTCTAGCTCACAATTTGCCCCAACTTTATCCTGTTCCTTTTTATACAGTCATGAACACTGTCGAACTCCTAACCTGTTAAATTCACAGCTCCCATGGAGCATGTGCGAGTGCATATAAAAACCATATAACTACTAGTGATATCCAACATAAGGTATGAGATGAAACTAACTTCTTCTTGTTACTCTTTGGCCCTTAGGTCACATTTAACGTGCCTTGGTCTCCAGACTGCATTGATGGCCGATGCTATGACTTTTTGAGAATTGCAAATTCCTGTGACTTTTTATTTGTGATGTCCTATGATATGCAGAGTCAAATGTGGGACAATTGCTTTGCAAAGGCAAATGCTCCCTATTACCAGACTTTATCAGGTATGTACAATAAGACCATCTGGTTCAGGGTCTACCTGCCCGATATCAATGTGAATCTAAGACCCTCATTATTATTTTCCCCATTTAGGTTACTCCGCTTATATCAATCTGGGAATTGATTCCAGAAAGCTCGTGTTGGGAGTTCCATGGTATGGTTATGACTATCCTTGCACACAGTTTTTTGAGGTAAGGTTTTGTCATTATCTGGCTTTCAGTAATCCGAATTATTTAGAATAGACTATTGTAAACCATTACAAAAGAGCCAGAGGTGATCTGGGGAAACATTTTTTTTATGCAGCGAGTTGTTATGATCTGGAATGCACTGCCTGAAAGGGTGGTGGAAGCAGATTTAATATTCACTTTCAAAAGGGAATTGGATAAATACTTGAGGGGAAAAATTTACAGGGCGATGGGGAAAGAGCAGAGGAATGGGACTAATTGGATAGTTCTTGTGACGAGCCAGCACAGGCATGATGGGCCGAATGACCTCCTCCCTTGCTGTACTTACTATGATACTATGATGTTATGATTGTCTTGTTGCTGTGCAAAATATCCCATTGATTCACTGTTCTGGAGAAATTATTTGTTTGCAGTGCTTGCTCTCTGGGCTTACCTTATCTGTGCTATTTAACATTTTATTCCACTGAGGCCTCCCCTTAACTGCATTCTTCTCGGCTGTAAATCTTAAGCTTCTCTAATCTTTTCTCAAAGCTCATCCCTTTAACACAAGGGATCATAAGAACATAGGAACAGGAGGAGGCCATTCAGCCTCTCAAGCTGTTCCACCATTCAATTAGATCATGTCTGATCTGTATCTTCATTCCATCTACACACGTTGGTTCCATAACCCTTAATACCCTTCCCGAACAAAAATCTATCAATTTCAGTTTTGAAGTTTTCAATTGACCGAGCCTCAACAGCTTTTTGGGGGAGAGAATTCCAGATTTCCACGGCCCTTTTCGTGAAGAAGTGCTTCCTGACATCACCCCTGAACAGCCTTGCTCTAATTTTCAGGTTATGTCCCCTTGTTCTGGACTCTCACACCAGAGGAAATACTTTCTCTCTATCTACCCTTTCAACTGCTTTGATCATCTCAAACACATCAATTACATCACTCCGTAATCTTCTATATTCAGTCTTGTTGCTGTCTATTTGAAATTAGAACCTTGTCCTTGTCTATAAATGTACTATTTAATTTTATATATTTCAGTGAGAGACCCTCCTGTCTAAATTGTAAAACTTATGTTTCTCTAATTGTTCCTCTTTACACTTAGAGATCAGTCATGTTGTTACTGCATTTTTGAAGTTCCCAAAGTAACTATATTTTCATCCTTTTGTATTTTCAGACTGGTAGGTGTGTATTGGAAAAGATTCCTTTCCGAGGTGCCCCTTGCAGTAATGCAGCTGGACGTCAGGTCCCATACAAAGAGATCGTACAGCATGTGCACAAATCAATTACTGGCAGATATTGGGATGATGAGCAGAAAGTCCCGTCTTATATCTACATGGTAAGACTGTCAATCAAAACACAATGGAGAGTTGTGCATTGTCCATTCTTTGCAGAATGCAAACCTTGCAGTATTTCATGATTCAATATTCCCTGTGTGCAGGATTCAGCACAGTTCAGAATGTACAGTTTATACAGTAGAAAATGTGTGTCGTTGGAGAATAGCCAAGAAAATGGGAGTTGACAGACAAAGCACCAAACCCAGTTCCGTTTGTTCAGACATTGTGTATGACCAGTTGCAAAAAATGAGATGAGCTGTGGTCTTTTCAAATCGATCACTTTACACAACCCATATTGACCCTCCTGTGAAAATTAGCGATTGTTTCGTTTGTGAAATGTGTGCCCCTGTCTCCCATTTGATGATCAATTTAGCACAAAAGATTGACGGTAGCGTACCCTGTACATAAGAAAACTGCACAGTAGCAAATACCACACACTCTCGACCTACTGTATTCTAATGTCCTTCAGGGAAGGAAACCTGCCGTCCTTACCCGGTCTGGCCTATATGTGACTCCAGACCCACAGCAATGTGGTTGATTCTTAATTGCCCTCTGAAATGGCCTAGCAAACCACTCAGTTGTAAAATCCAGATACGAAAAGTCATAATAAGAATAAAACCGGATGGACCACCCGGCATCGGACCACTAGGCACCGGACACGACAACGGCAAACCAAGCCCAGTCGACCCTGCAAAGTCCTCCTCACTCACATCTGGGGACTTGTGCCAAAATTGGGAGCGCTGTCCCACAGACTAGTCAAGCAACAGCCTGACACAGCCATACGCACATATCTTTCAACCAACTTCCCAGACTCTTCCATCACCATCCCTGGGTATGTCCTGTCTTCATCAATGACCTTCCCTCCATCATAAGGTCAGAAATGGGGATGTTCGCTGATGATTGCACAGTGTTCAGTTCCATTCGCAACCCCTCAAATAATGAAGCAGTCTGATCCCGCACGCAGAAAGACCTGGACAACATCCAGGCTTGGGCTCATAAGTGGCAAGTAACATTCGCGCCAGATAAGTGACAGGCAATGCCCATCTCCAACAAGAGAGGGTCCAACCACCTCCCCTTGACATTCAACGGCATTACCATCACCAAATCCCCCACCATCAACATCCTGGGGGTCACCATTGACCAGAAACTTAACTGGACCAGCCATATAAATACTGTGGCTACGAGAGCAGGTCAGAGGCTGGGTATTCTGTGGCGAGTGACTCACCTCCTGACTCTCCAAAGCCTTTCCACCAACTACAAGGCACAAGTCAGGAGTGTGATGGAATACTCTCCACTTGCTTGGATGAGTGCAGCTCCAACAACACTCAGGAAGCTCGACACCATCCAAGATAAAGCAGCCGCTTGATTGGTTCCACCACCCTAAACATTCACTCCCTTCACCACCGGCGCACAGTGGCTGCAGTGCGTACTATCCACAGGATGCACTGCAGCCACTCGCCAAGGCTTCTTCGACAGCACCTCCCAGACCCGCGACCTCTACCATCTCGAAGGACAAGAGCAGCAGGCACATGGAAACAACACCACCTGTATGTTCCCTTCCAAGTCACATACCATCCCGACTTGGAAATATATCGCCGTTCCTTCATCGTCACTGGGTCAAAATCCTGGAACTCCCTTCCTAACAACACTGTGGGAGAACCGTCACCACACGGACTGCAGCAGTTCAAGAAGGCGGCTCACCACCACCTTCTCAAGGGCAATGAGGGATGGGCAATAAATGCCGGCCTCGCCAGCGACGCCCACATCCCATGAACGAATATAAAAAAATACCTAGTCACATGTCTAATTGACGTTGGCCAAGTTTGCTGAGATACTTGATGCACTGCAGTCAAAGGCTGTGATGCTTGAGCTTTCAGCAGTAACATTGAAATCATGTTTTCCACCTTTCGATTGCAATATTTTGTTCCTTTGAGCAATTTGAAAAGATTATTTTGAAATGATAGAATGTTCCACATTGAGTTAAATCAGACCTTGGATAATTCGATTTATTTTTTTAAATCATTTTCTCTGGAGGCCCATGCTAACTCTGACTTGCAAGTCATCTATCTCTTTCTATTTCCCCCAAATCATTTTTTTCCCAATCAAACACCATAATCTTTTGACTTGTTGCATCTGAATTGACATCTGGGCTGTTCATGTGGATTTTTCGAAGTTGCTGTACTGAGGGAGTGCTGCACTGTCGGAGGTGCCGTCCTTCAGATGACACGTTAAACTGAGGTCCCGTCTGTGCTTTCAATGTGTGCCTTATGTTCATATGTTGCACAGCATCCAGATGAGTTAATTGGTTTGGGTGTTAAAAAAGATAGACTTGGAGCTGCTCCTGCTCCGTTCCCGTTACTTGTGTGGACGTGCAGCGGAAAACCGCGTTTGTGCACGGAAATGGAGTTTCTGCCGACGGTCAGGGGACGGAGTGGGAGAAGCCCTGAGGAAATTGCCGGCCGTAGCCGTAAGTCCCTAATTTTTGAGTTTGTTTTGCTCATTTGTCATTGTGCATTTTCTCATCGTACATTTCAGTCCATTCTGTCTTCTGCTGATGAAGATTTTCAGCATAGTGTCTCGAACTGAGCATTGACACAAACCCCTCGCTCCTATCTGTGTAACTCTTTATTTTCTTATGGCAGGTTAATAATACATTTCATGAGGTCTGGTATGACGATCCACAGAGCATTTCAATTAAGTCAGCGATCATGAAGAAATTGAGACTCCGTGGCATAGGCATGTGGAATGGAAATATGCTGAACTACAGTGATGATCATTTCATAGTAAAGCAAACTGAAGACATGTGGAATGCTCTTTGCCCTTTGTGAGGAAAATAGCGACCTTGAACCATCTAATCTTAACAGAATGTAATCATTTAATTTTGCAAGTAAACTCAGCAAAAAGTGAGCAAGCTTCCAACATTAGAAATTAAAGATAACGCAGATCTTGGAAACAGATGTAACATTTTGTCAAGCTAACGAATTTCTATTCAATGAAAAGAAAATGTACGAATACAATTTGTACTCCAAGATCTGGTCACTTCAGGCATCTCAAGTTGTTTACAAAATGCATCAAATCTGTATTGACTTTCATAATGCTTAATGATAGTGCAGGTTAAAACATCTCGCCGCTAATTATTTACAATTCAGGAAACAAGTCAGTTTTCCGTTGGGTAATAATCCAATTCTGATATGCACACGCGTGTTGTCTGTTTTATGCACATCTTAATTCTTGACAATGATTTTGATGATTTTATTTTGCTTAGTTATCATTTTGAACCTCGATAACTTTAATTTTCAACTTTCCTCCATTAAGGGGGGGTGAACGGACCAGATAATAGTATCCTGTGTACTGCTAGTATTTTTATTTAATTGTAATATTACAAGACAATGTAACCATTTGAATTTTATTCCACCTGAGTGCTTCACAATTGTCTATTCTTGAAAAGCAATTTAAATTTTTACGGGAACACGTATTTCACAAAATAAAATGTGATGTTTCCAAAGTAAGTGTTTTAGTTGTGTTGCTCCAGGAAAGTGGGGATTGTGTAAATATAAAACAATTGTGGTACCGGTTAAAAAAATTCCCCTCAAGTCTAATCTTGGCACATATATTTAGTAGTCCTTAGTTAATCACTTGCCCTCCCCGTTGCCAACATGTGAAACTCAGTGTTGGGGGGAGGGAGGTCTGTGTCTCATTTTATCTTTATTTACTTTGTAATATTACCAGCAAGAATTGTCCTGGTCTTTATTCCTGAAACAGTTTTCTTCTTTCACAATATTGTTTGACGAATATAGTTCAGAATTTGTTAATATGTGACAGTGGAATACCCTAATATAGAATCATAGAAATTTACAGTACAGAAGGAGGCCATTCGGCCCATCATGTCTGTGCCGACCAATAAAGAGCCATCTCGCCTGATCCCACTTTCCAGTTCCTGGTCCATAGCCCTGTAGGTTGTGGCATTTCAAGTGCATATCCAAGTACCCTTTAAATGCAATGAGGGTTTCTGCCTCTACCAGCCTTTCAGGCAGTGAGTTCCAGACCCTCACCACCCTCTGGATGAAAACATTTTTCTTCAACTCCCCTCTACCAATTACTTTAAATCTATGCCACCTGGTCATTGATCCCTCTGCTGAGGGAACGAGGTCCTTCCTATCCACTCTCGCTCGGCCCCTCATGATTTTATACACCTCATTTAAATCTTCCCTCAGCCTCCTCTGTTCCAAAGAAAACAACCCCAGCCGAACTAATTTTTCCTCTTAGCTAAAATTCTCCTGTCCTGGCAACATCCTCATAAATCTCCTCTGTACCCTCTCGAGTGCAATTACATCTTTCCTGTAATGTGATGAACAGAAATGTATGCAATACTCCAGCTGTGGCCTAACTAGTGTTTTATACAGTTCAAGCATAACCACCTTGCTCTTAAATTCTATGCCTCGGCCAATAAAGGAAAGTATCCCATTTGCCTTCTTTGCGAGAACCAGGCTGAATATAGAAAGTTCAGAGGGAAAGTGAGAAAGGAAATAAGAGGGGCAAAGAGAGAATATGAGAATAGATGGGCGGCCAACATAAATGGGAATGCAAAAGTCTTCTATAGGCATGTGAACAGTAAAGGGGTAGTAAGAGGAGGGGTGGGGCCATTAAGGACCATGAAGGAGAACCACTCATGGAGGTAGGTACCTACATGGCTGAGGTACTAAATGAATACTTTGCATCTGCCTTTACCGAGGAAGAAGATGCTGCCAGGGTCTCAGTAATGGAAGACATAGTTGAGATACCAGATGGATTAAAAATTGATGAAGAAGAGGTACCAGAGAGGCTAGTGAAACTTAAAGTAAATAAGTCACCCGGTCTGGATGGGATGCACCCTACGTTGCTGAGGGAAGGAAGGGTGGAAATTGCGGAGGTACTGGCCATAATCTTCCAAACATCGTTAGATACGGTGGTGTTGCCAGAGGACTGGAGAATTGTAAATGTTCACCCTTGTTCAAAAAAGGGTGGAAGGATAAACCCAGCAACTATAGGCCAGTCAGTTTAACCTCGGTGGTGGGGAAACTTTTAGAAACGATAATCTGGGACAGAATTAGCAGTCACTTGGACAAGTGTGGATTGATGAGGGGAAGCCAGCACAGATTTGTTAAAGGCAAATCGTGTTTAACTAACTTGATGGAGTTTTTTGATGAGGTAACAGAGAGGGTAGATGAGGGCAATGCAGTTGATGTGGTGTATATGGACTTTCAAAAGGCGTTTGATAAAGTGCCACATAACAGGCTCGTCATCAAAATTGAAGCCCATGGAATAAAAGGGGCAGTAGCAGCATGGATACAGAATTGGCTAAGTGACAGGAAACAGAGGATAGTGGTGAACGTTTATTTTTCGGATGGGAGGGAGGTATACAGTGGTGTTCCCCAGGGGTTGGTACGAGGACCACTGCTTTTCTTGATTATATTAATGACTTGGACTTGGGTATGGAGGGCACAGTTAAAACATTTGCAGATGATACAAAACTTGGAAACGTAGTGAACAGTGAGGAGGATAGTTATAGACATCAAGAGGATATAGACAGGCTGGTGGAATGGGCGGACACGTGGCAGATGAAATTTAATGCAGAAAAATGCAAGGTGATACATTTTGGTAAGAAGAACGAGGAGCGGCAATATAAACCAAAGGACACAATTGTAAAAGGGGTGCATGAACAGAGAGATCTGGGGGAGTGTGCATACAAATCTTTGAAGGTGGCAGGGCAGGTTGAGAAAGTGGTTAAAAACCATATGGAGTCCTGGGCTTTATAAATAGAGGCATGGAGTACAAAAGCAAGGAAGTCATGATGAACCTTTATAAAACCCTGGTTCGGCCACAGCTGGAGTATTGTGTCCAGTTCTGGGCACCGCACTTTTGGAAAGATGTGAAAGCCTTCGAGGGGGAGCAGAAGAGATTTACTGGAATGATTCCAGGGATGAGGGACTTTAGTTACGTGGATAGACTGGAGAAGCTGGGGTTGTTCTCTTTGGAACAAAGAAGGTTGAGAGGAGATTTGATAGAGGTATTCAAAATCATGAAGGGTCTCGACAGAGTAGATAGGGTTGGCAGAAGGGTCAAGAACCAGAGGACATATATTTAAGGTGATTGGAAAAGAACCAAAGGTGACATGAGGAAAAGCTTTTTCACACAGCGAGTGGTTAGGATCGGGAATGCACTGCCCGAGGGGGTGGTGGAGGCAGATTCAATTATGGTCTTCAAAAGGGAATTGGAAAAGTACTTGAAAGGAAAATGTTTGCAGGGCTACGGGGATAAGGCGTGGGAGTGGGACGAACTGGATTGTTCTTGTGTGGAGCCGGCACGGACTCAATGGGCTGAATGGCCTCTTCCATGCTATAACCTTTCTATGATGCTGTGATTCTCTGATTCTAACCACCTTATCTACCTGACCTACCTTCAGGGATCTGTAGACATGCACTCCAAGGCCCCTCTGTTCCTCTACACTTCTCAGTATCCTCCCATTTATTGTGTATTCCCTTGCCTTGTTTGCCCTCCACAAATGCATTACCTCACACTTCTCCAGATTGAATGCCATTTGACACTTCTTTGTCCACCTGACTGGTCCATTGATATCTTCCTGCAGTCTACAGCTTTCTTCCTCACCATCAACCACACGGCCAACGTTTGTGTCATCTGCAAACTTCTCAATCATACCCCCTACATTTCAGTCAAAATCATTGATATATACCAGAAAAAGCAATGGTCCTAGTGCTGAGTCCTACGGAACCCCACTGGAAAGAGCCTTCCAGTCACAAAAACACCCGTCGACCATTACTCTTTGCAACTCACCAAGGCTTCTTCGACAGCACCTCCCAAACCCGCGATCTCTACTACCGAGAAGGACAAGAGCAGCAGGCACATGGGAACAACACCACCTGCACGTTCTCTTACAAGTCACACACCATCCCGACATGGAAATATATCGCCGTTCCATCATCGTCGCTGGGTCAAAATCCTGGAACTCCCTACCTAACACCACTGTGGGAGAAACTTCACCCCTCGGACTGCATCGGTTAAAGAAGGTGGCTCACCACCACCTTCTCAAGGGCAATTAGGGATGGGCAATAAATGCTGGCTTTGCCAGCGATGCCCACATCCCATGAACGAATAAAAAAAAAGCCAATTCTGGATCCAACTTGCCACTGTCCCTTGGATCCCATGGGCTTTTACTTTTCTGACCAGTTTGCCATGTGAGATCTTGTCAACAGCCTTGATAAAATCCATGTGGACGATATCAAACATGCTACCCTCATAGACCCTCTTCGTTACCTCGTCAAAAAATTCGATCAAGTTGGTCTGACACGACCTTCCCTGAACAAATCCATGCTGACTGTCCTCGATTAATCCGTGCCTTTCTAAATGAGGTTAGGCTGACTGGTCTGTAATTACTCGGTCTATCCCTTTCTCCCGTTTTAAACAATGTTACAACGTTAGCAGTCCTCCAATCCTCCAGCACCAGGCCTGGAACCAGACAGGATTGGAAAATGATGGTCAGAGTCTCCGCTATTTCCTCCCTTGCTTCACGTAACAGCCTGGGATACATTTCATGCTGGCCTTGTGATTTATCTACTTTCAAGGATGCTAAACCCCTTAATATTTCCTCTCTCACGATGCTTATCCCGTCCAATATTTCACACTCCTCCTTAACTACAATGTCTGCATCGTCCCCCTCTTTTGTGAAGACAGACGCAAAGCATTCAGGAAGAGCCATGGCAGATGTCTTTGAGCCTCTCTCCTTGCATTTCTTTCAAGTCAATGCCAAAGTAAACAACTGCCCACTTTGACTGTGGAAAGCTTTCTGAACAAACATTTTTTTAAAAGCACAGCATAATAGACAGTCATCACCTGCTGACACATCACTGCAATCTGTGAGTCTGAGTTTTTTCCTCCATACATCACTCAATGTACAGATCTGTCCAGATACTTTCGAGGTGAAAATCATAACAATGGTATTGAAATGCAGAGGGGAAAATCATCACTTTTAAAAATATCTCCATTTTCCATCGTGGTTCTGTCATTAATCCCATATTTTTCTATTTACAGATTTCACCGTGCCTGACGTTACGATCTTCAATAAGAATTCTGTGGACCTCAGTCGCCCAGTAGATTCCCAGAGTGATTGTTTGTGCAGGTGTACTGAAGCATAAAGACATACGGCTACCTTGTCTTTAAGGAGGATGCAAAGTGTATACATTAACTTTATATTCATTTGTGAATTTAGAATAATGTGAAAATTCTGAACTACAGTGTTCATAACAAGATGGACTAACTGTCCAGTAAATTCAACATTCTGAAATGTTCTTTCAAATAGGCCAATAAGTTTTTATTTCTTAGCAACAAATTGTTTGTGAATCATTTATGTCGATAGGAATAAACAATTACTGAAAGTATTCTGTCAGCAACTGAATATGACCCCGGATCTTTTTCTAGTTTCTCCCTTGTCTTCCCTCAAGCCCTTTCTGAGCCCATCTTGTCAACGAGACCCACCTCCTGCTCCATTTACCCCGAAACTGCTGACCACCCAATTTTACTTCATGGCCCCCATGCTAGCTGAGATTGTAAATGGTTCCCTCTCCTCAGGTTACTGCCTCCACCCCACTCCCTATCAAAACCAACATCATCACTCCTCCTTCTCAAAAACTCACCCTCGACCCCTCCGTCCTTGCAAACTACCACCCCATCTCCAACCCCTGCTTGATCTCCAAACTCCTTGAGCGTGTTGTTGCCTCTCAAATCTCAACTCACCTTTCACGCAACTCCATGGTTTAATCCCTTCAATCAGGTTTCCACTCCTGCCACAGCACAGAATCTGCTCTAATCAAAGTCACAAATAACACATAAATGCCGTGGCTACAAGAGCAGGTCAGATGGTGGGTAATTCAATTGAGGGATCTGTGTATTCTACTTTTTAAACTCGAGAAATGACCAGATGGTCCAAAATAGGCTTTTTCTCTCCTGTACATTCCTGTGTTCCTACAAGTAGAATCCCACAAAGGTTGAATCCCTGTGTCCTGCCTCTGTACCATAATTGGTGAGCTTCTTACAGTCTGTTGTGTCAGTGTGAGAAGAGCACTGTTCTTTATTGGTGGTTGTCATGGAACTTTCTGGGAGTCCTGCAGGGAAAGGAGAGGGTGGATCCGATCGGGTAGTCCCTGACCAGATGGTCGATACCATTTGGCAGAACCCCTTGTCACCAGAACTGACCAACATGCACCAAGATGTAGCCTGGATGGTGGTGAGAAGGGGCCTCCGAGTGCGGTCCTTCCAACACGCACGAAATCTCAGTGCCACCACGAGCTGCCCTCGAGGATGCAGCGGGGACAAGACCGTCGTCAGCCTCCTGATGGACTGCCCCTTCGCGCAGAAGGTATGGAGAGAGATGCGTTGGTATCTGTCCCGATTCATCCCCAACAGCTGGGTAATACAGGACGCTGTGCTCTATGGCCTGTTCCCAGGGACACACACCGAGACAGATATCAACTGCTGCTGGAAAACTATCAACTCGGTGAAGGAGGCCCTTTGGTTGGCCCGAAATCTGTTGGTCTTCCAGCTGAAGGAGCTGTCCACGACCGAGTGTTTCTGTCAGGCACATTCCAAGGTCCAGGAGTAGATGCTGCGGGATGCACTGAAGCAAGTGCAGCCCAAGCAAAGGCTCTATGGGGAAAGGCCACCGAGTAAGGCCATCCCACTTTGTATTGTACAAAATGGATTCGATGATATGTACTGTGTTTTGAATTGTAATAATGAGATCATAGTGTGTACGATCTGCATTGTATTGGTTCGAACTACATTGATTGAAATTGTGTCTTTTACGTTGAACTGTGTGTATCTTTCAATATGATGAAATAAAGTGTATTTTGAAATAGAAAAAAAATTGTCAAGTTTCTTAAAGTCTGTTGTGTCAGTGTGAGTAGAGCACTGTCCTTTATTGGTTTGATGGTTGATGAGGTCACTAAGGGAGTGAAGCTCTTCTCTGCTGCCGTCATTGGAGTTTTTCACAAACATTTCATTCATTATGCTCGATACAAAATATCCCCGTAAACTGTGGATTTGTTGCAATTTTGTAACAACGTGAACCACTTTCAGTTGCATATCAACTAGGTTTTACATAGAATTACACACATAGAATTCACAGCACAGAAACAGGCCATTCGGCCCAAATGATCGATGCCTCCTCCCACCCCTCTTCATCTAACCCTATCAGTACATCGTTCTTGCGCTTTCCCCCATGCTTTTATCTAGCTTCCCCTTAAATGCATCTATACTGTTTGAACATAAGAACATAAGAAATAGGAGCAGGACGAGGCCATACAGCCCCTCGATCCTGCTCCGCCATTCAATAAGATCATGGCTGATCTTCGACCTCAACTCCACTTTCCCGCCCGATCCCCATATCCCTTGATTCCCCTCGATTCAAAAATCTATCCATCTCAGCCTTGAATGTACTCAACGACTGAGCATCCACAGTCCTCTGGGGTAGAGAATTCCAAAGATTCACAACCCTCAGAGTGAAGAAATTGCTCCTCATCTCAGTCCGAAATGGCTGACCCCTTATCCCGATATTGTGCCCTCTCGCTCTTGACTCGTCAGCCAGGGGAAGCAGCCTCTTAGCATCGAACTTGTCAAGCCCTCTCAGCATCTTATATGTTTCAATGAGATCATCTCTCATTCCTCTCAACTCCAGAGAGTATAGGCCCATTGTACTCAATCTCTCATCATAGCACAACCCTCTCATCCCAGGGATCAATCTAGTGAACCTTCGCTGCACCGTCCCCAGGGGTCAAGTATATCCTTCCTTTGGTAAGGAGGCCAAAACTGCACACAGTATTCCAGGTGTGGTCTCCATATGCCCCTGTACAATTTGTAGGGGGTGGTGGTGTGTGTCAGCTTCGCCTCTGACTTCTGAGTGGTTCGAATTGCTCCCACTCCCTGGGTTCTCAACCTTGGACTTAGTTGTGACAAAGTGCAGCAGACAACTGGTTTTGGTGCAAGAAACTTTGACCTTTATTCAAGAGAGAAAATACAACACAACAATCTTAACACTCTAATAAAATGGGGAACACTTCGGTACACACGAGGGAAATTACAGTGGAATGATACCTCACCCCTCCAAATCCCACTATACTAGCTAAGTTGGACTCTAAAGGGCCAGAGTTAATGGTTGGTGGCAATATTCGGTTGGTTGTTTCGTAAGGCCCTTATTGCCACGAGGTGTCTGATGGTCACTGGGACTGTTGCTCTGGTTTCTTCTTGTGTGTCAGCCTGCTTCTGGAGCTACTGACCTTCCCTGTCGAACTGCTTTCCTGTTGCCCCCTCGCCTTGTTGTTCGCTGAAGCTGCTCTTCCTTCCAGAGACAGCCAGAACAAGACAAGCAGCACACAAGCGCCAGCAAGAACCAGAGAGAGAGAGGGAGGTTTTGAGATTCCACTTCTATATCCCTCTCATACAATGGTCTTCGTCACTTTAAAAAAAAACACTTCATGCCTGTTTAAACAGTTCTTACAAAGTCCTTAAGAATCTCTGATGGCTTTTTGATGGTCCCTCATCATGTTGCAATTGCTTCTCCCGATGGGTCATTGTTAATTCCAATTTTTTGAGCTTGTCACTCAAGGCTTCCTTTTGTATCCAACGTCCTAGGTATTGATCGGTTTTGCTTTAAAACAAAGACGTGGCCCAATCTAAGTCTGGAGCAGTTGCCTCTTTCAATGGCAGTGAGTGTTGACCACCTGCTGTAGGTTTTGCACTAAAACAGAGACATGTCTGAAGCAGTAATTCTCCCACATTCCACAGTGTTTGTTGTGGATTCGTCTGGTGACCTCTCACCTATCCTTCCATCTTAGGATTTTAGTCAATGGTCAAAGTTTTCCATACTCAGGGAAAGGTAAATTCCAAAGTCCTTTTCTTTCGGGTTTTTCTCCGAGTTTTGGGAGATCTGTGAATTTTGAGAATCTTACAATTGTAGCAAGACTTCCTTACTCTTGGACTCCAAACCCCTTGCAATAAAGGCCAACATACCATTTGACTTCCTAATTGCTTGTTGTACCTGCATGTTAACTTCCTGTGTTTTGTGTACCAGGACACCCAATTCCCTCTGAGCACCAACATTTTATAGTTTCTCTCCATTTCAAAAATATTCTGTTTTTCTATTCTTCCGACCAAAGTGAATAACCTCACATTTCTCCACATTATAATCCATCTGCCACCTTCTTGCCCACTCACTTAAACTCTCTATATCCCTTTTTGTGCCCTCCTCACAGCTTACTTTGCCCCAACTACTCCTTGAAGGAGCAAATTCCACAGAAGTAACAGATGTCAGGGCAGCAATCTGACTCCCAACGGTACTAAAATCAAGCAAAGCAACGACCCTCCATTCCCCTCTCCCTCTGTCCAGGAGTCTGTCCTGCACCAGCTTAAGTTCGTACCAGTAAAGTGAGACCCTCTCCGTTCCCCTCTCCCTCAGTCCAGGAATCTGCTCCGCACCAGCTTGAGTTTGTACCGGCTGCTATCATTTCCACCTGATGCAAAACAGCATTTTAAAACATCCGAGATCTTTTTAAACTTTCTGTGGAATCTTTTTAATTTGACGAGGAAGCAAACATTCCCATTCATTCCCTCCCTATCATTAAAAATTAACTGGGAGAAAGTGGAGCTCTGCACCAGCATCCATCCAGACATGCACAGTACTCCTTTACAGCTGATATCAGTATAACTTTGGTCTGGCGACTCTGTACCGCACTCGGCAGAGACTGGTAGCTGCAGCATATCTGCAGTCTTAGTGATGAAAGGGAAAGTAAAAGGGAAATTTAGCGCTGATATCAGGGAGTTCAAAGAGTGATCAACAGATGGAATAAATTCCCAGATCCGGTAGATGGGACGAAAATCCTAGGAATCATTTAAATAGCAACTGGATGCAACAATGGGGTGGAGATTTGGGAGATTTCTGGATGGGCCGAGTGCCCTGCCTCATCTGTAATTATCTTGTGTGTACATTAAATTTGATAACATTGTACGACTGCTTCACATTTGTCTTGAATTCCTCTGACCATCAGTCAACTGTGATATTAACCCACTTATTTTAAGGGGAGTTAGTGCCTGAGTTAAAATAGAGCGAAATACCTTCAAGAAAGAACTTGCATTTATATAGCACCATTCATGCCCTCAGGACATCTCAAGGCACTTTGCAGACAATGAATACATTTTTGAAGTGGAGTCACTGGGGGTTGTGACAAAGTGCAGCAGACAACTGGTTTTGGTGCAAGAAACATTGACCTTTATTCAAGAGAGAAAATACAACACAACAATCTTAACACTCTCCTAAAATGGGGAACACTTCAGTACACATGAGGGAAATTACAGTAGAATGATACCTCACCCCTCCAAATCCCACTATACTAGCTAAGTTGGACTCTAAAGGGCCAGAGTTAATGGTTGGTGGCAATATTCGGTTGGTTGTTTCGTAAGGCCCTTATTGCCACGAGGTGTCTGATGGTCACTGGGGCTGTTGCTCTGGTTTCTTCTTGTGTGTCAGCCTGCTTGTGGAGCTGCTGACCTTCCCTGTCGAACTGCTTTCCTGTTGCCCCCTCGCCTTGTTGTTCGCTGAAGCTGCTCTTCCTTCCAGAGACAGCCAGAACAAGACAAGCAGCACACAAGCGCCAGCAAGAACCAGAGAGAGAGAGGGAGGTTTTGAGATTCCACTTCTATATCCCTCTCTTACAATGGTCTTCGTCACTTTAAAAAAAAACGCTTCATGCCTGTTTAAACAGTTCTTACAAAGTCCTTAAGAATCTCTGATGGCTTTTTGATGGTCCCTCATCATGTTGCAATTGCTTCTCCCGATGAGTCATTGTTAATTCCAATTTTTCGAGCTTGTCACTCAGGGCTTCCTTTTGTATCCAACGTCCTAGGTATTGATCGGTTTTGCTTTAAAACAAAGACGCGGCCCAACCTAAGTCTGGAGCTGTTGCCTCTTTCAATGGCAGTGAGTGTTGACCACCTGCTGTAGGTTTTGCATTAAAACAGAGACACGTCTGAAGCAGTAATTCTCCCACATTCCACAGTGTTTGTTGTGGATTCGTCTGGTGACCTCTCACCTATCCTTCCATCTTAGGATTTTAGTCAATGGTCAAAGTTTTCCATAGTCAGGGAAAAGATAAATTCCAAAGTCCTTTTCTTTCGGGTTTTTCTCCGAGTTTTGGGAGATCTGTGAATTTTGAGAATCTTACAATTGTAGCAAGACTTCCTTACACTTGGACTCCAAACCCCTTGCAATAAAGGCCAACATACCATTTGACTTCCTAATTGCTTGTTGTACCTGCATGTTAACTTCCTGTGTTTTGTGTACCAGGACACCCAATTCCCTCTGAACACCAACATTTTATAGTTTCTCTCCATTTCAAAAATATTCTGTTTTTCTATTCTTCCTATCAAAGTGAATAACCTCACATTTCTCCACATTATAATCCATCTGCCACCTTCTTGCCCACTCACTTAACCTCTCTATATCCCTTTTTGTGCTCTCCTCACAGCTTACTTTGCCCCAACTACTCATTGTGGGAGCAAATTCCACAGAAGTAACAGATGTCAGGGCAGCAATCTGACTCCCAACGGTACTAAAATCAAGCAAAGCAATGACCCTCCATTCCCCTCTCCCTCTATCCAGGAGTCTGTCCTGCACCAGCTTAAGTTCGGACCGGCAAAGTGAGACCCTCTCCGTTCCCCTCTCCCTCAGTCCAGGAATCTGTTCCGCACCAGCTTGAGTTTGTACCGGCTGCTATCATTTCCACCTGATGCAAAACAGCATTTTAAAACATCCGAGATCTTTTTAAACTTTCTGTGGAATCTTTTTCATATTAGGAGGAAGCAAACACTCCCATTCATTCCCTCCCTATCGTTAAAAATTAACTGGGAGAAAGTGGAGCTCTGCACCAGCATCCATCCAGACATGCACAGTACTCCTTTACAGCTGATATCAGTATAACTTTGGTCTGGCGACTCTGTACCGCACTCGGCAGAGACTGGTCGCTGCAGCATATCTGCAGCCTGAGTGATGAAAGGTAAAGTAAAAGGCAAATTTACCACTGATATCAGGGAGTTCAAAGAGTGATCAACAGATGGAATAAATTCCCAGATCCGGTAGATGGGATGAAAATCCTAGGAATCATTTAAATAGCAACTGGATGCAACAATGGGGTGGGGATTTGGGAGATTTCTGGATGGGCCGAGTGGCCTCCCTCATCTGTAATTATCTTGTGTGTACATTAAATTTGATAACATTGTACGACTGCTTCACATTTGTCTTGAATTCCTCTGAGCATCAGTCAACTGTGATATTAACCCACTTATTTTAAGGGGAGTTAGTGCCTGAGTTAAAATAGAGCGAAATAACTTCAAGAAAGAACTTGCATTTATATAGCACCTTTCATGCCCTCAGGACATCTCAAGGCACTTTGCAGACAATGAATAAATTTTTGAAGTGGAGTCACTGGGCCCGATTTTACCAGGGGTGCGGGTTCCCTGCGGGTCGGCCTGCGGGCACGTACCAAACGCGCCCAGTGAAATCAGTGGGTTTTCCCCGCGATCGCAGCAGGCAATTCACTAATTGGATCCACTTACCTGCTCCTCCGGGTTCCGCGCTGCTGATCTGCGCGTCGGGTGGGCTGCGCATGCGCAGTGCGATCTGTCAGCTGCAGGCGCTCTATTTAAAGGGGCAGTCCTCCACTGACAGATGCTGCCACAAAAAGTAAAAATTACAGCATGGAGCAGCCCAGGGGGAAGGCTGCTCCCAGTTTAATGACGCCTCACCCCAGGTATCATTAGATGGGGTGAGGAGGAGGGGGAGGACAGAGATCATCCCCCCAGCGGCCAGGAGGAAGCGGCCTGCCTCTGCCACCAAGAAGGCCTGGCCCGAGGTGGCAGAGGGGGTGAGCTGCGCCACCAACATATCGCCCACCTGCATACAGTGCAGGTGGCGCACCAATGACCTCAGTAGGTCAGCCACAGTGAGAACACGTAGTCTTTCCCCTACACTCCGCCTGCCACATCACTGCCCCCACCCCACATCTCCTTCGGCACTGCCAACACTACTCTGTCACATCACCCTTCATACCCACTCAAACCCCATCCTCATCTTACCTGCCCCTACTCACCTCGCCAGTACTCACCCCGCCACTACCACACAACCCAATCCTCATACAATGTCATGGCTCTATCCCATACTCACCCTCTCGTGCATCTCTCTCACGGCCAGCCTCACTCAACCTGCCACCACCTGTGCTGCAGCCACAGGGCATGCATCACATATGTGCAGTAGGCAGCGTAAGGCAAACGTGCCGTGAGCATGAAGGGGATGCACAAGGGTGTTTGAGGGTCTGTAATGGTTCGTACTTCTATTGAATTAAATAACAACTCACATCACACATTATATTGGCTCCACTAGTGCCATGTCTTCGCGAATCCTGTCCGGTTTGTGCAATAATGCCCGCTCCTGGGTATCCCTATGAGGACCCACCACTGATGCCACCCAGTGTGTCACTGCAGAGTGGATGTGGATGTATTTGCAGGGCTCATCCGCGCAGACGACTGAGAGACACCGGGGATGTCCCCGGTTGCAGCCTGGAAGGCTGTGGAGGTGCCCTCACGGGCACCGAAACACAGAGGGCGTCGGCCCAAAGCATCTACCAGGTCAGGGCATGAACAGGAGCAACCTGCCACCACCTCTGCTGGAGCCACAGGGGTAGCACCACGTAGGGGTACCAGGAAACGAGAACCCAAAGTTCCGTGAGCACACAGGGATTGCACCAGGGTGTTTGTCTATTTATAGAATCATAGAAGTTACAACATGGAAACAGGCCCTTCGGCCCAACATGTCCATGTCGCCCAGTTTATACCACTAAGCTAGTCCCAATTGCCTGCACTTGGACCATATCCCTCTATACCCATCTTACCCATGTAACTGTCCAAATGCTTTTTAAAAGACAAAATTGTACCCGCCTCTACTACTGCCTCTGGCAGCTCGTTCCAGACACTCACCATCCTTTGAGTGAAAAAATTGCCCCTCTGGACCCTTTTGTATCTCTCCCCTCTCACCTTAAATCTATGTCCCCTCGTTATAGACTCCCCTACCTTTGGGAAAAGATTTTGACTATCGACCTTATCTATGCCCCTCATTATTTTATAGACTTCTATAAGATCACCCCTTAACCTCCTACTCTCCAGGGAAAAAAGTCCCAGTCTGTCTAACCTCTCCCTGTAAGTCAAACCATCAAGTCCCGGTAGCATCCTAGTAAATCTTTTCTGCACTCTTTCTAGTTTAATAATATCCTTTCTATAATAGGGTGACCAGAACTGTACACAGTACTCCAAGTGTGGCCTCACCAATGCCCTGTACAACTTCAACAAGACATCCCAACTCCTGCATTCAATGTTCTGACCAATGAAACCAAGCATGCTGAATGCCTTCTTCACCACCCTATCCACCTGTGACTCCACTTTCAAGGAGCTATGAACCTGTACTCCTAGATCTCTTTGTTCTATAACTCTCCACAACGCCCTACCATTAACGGAGTAGGTCCTGGCCCGATTCGATCCACCAAAATGCATCACCTCACATTTATCTAAATTAAACTCCATCTGCCATTCATCGGCCCACTGGCCCAATTTATCAAGATCCCGTTGCAATCCTAGATAACCTTCTTCACTGTCCACAATGCCACCAATCTTGGTGTCATCTGCAAACTTACTAACCATGCCTCCTAAATTCTCATCCAAATCATTAATATAAATAACAAATAACAGCGGACCCAGCACCGATCCCTGAGGCACACCGCTGGACACAGGCATCCAGTTTGAAAAACAGCCCTCTACAACCACCCTCTGTCTTCTGTCGTCAAGCCAATTTTGTATCCAATTGGCTACCTCACCTTGGATCCCATGAGATTTAACCTTATGTAACAACCTACCATGCGGTACCTTGTCAAATGCTTTGCTGAAGTCCATGTAGACCACGTCTACTGCACAGCCCTCATCTATCTTCTTGGTTACCCCTTCAAAAAACTCAATCAAATTCGTGAGACATGATTTTCCTCTCACAAAACCATGCTGACTGTTCCTAATTAGTCCCTGCCTCTCCAAATGCCTGTAGATCCTGTCCCTCAGAATACCCTCTAACAACTTACCCACTACAGATGTCAGGCTCACTGGTCTGTAGTTCCCAGGCTTTTCCCTGCCGCCCTTCTTAAACAAAGGCACAACATTTGCTACCCTCCAATCTTCAGGCACCTCACCTGTAGCGGTGGATGATTCAAATATCTCTGCTAGGGGACCCGCAATTTCCTCCCTAACCTCCCATAACGTCCTGGGATACATTTCATCAGGTCCCGGAGATTTATCTACCTTGATGCGCGTTAAGACTTCCAGCACCTCCCTCTCTGTAATATGTACACTCCTCAAGACATCACTATTTATTTCCCCAAGTTCCCTAACATCCATGCCTTTCTCAACCGTAAATACCGATGTGAAATATTCATTCAGGATCTCACCCATCTCTTGTGGTTCCGCACATAGATGACCTTGTTGATCCTTAAGAGGCCCAACTCTCTCCCTAGTTACTCTTTGCCCTTTATGTATTTGTTATCTTTTTATTTCCAGTCTTTGAATGGCAACACAAAATAAAGTCACTTTTTCTCACCAATGCTGCCACCTCTTGTCCATAATTCTGCGGCTTGTGCAATATGTCCCTTCCGTGCGCCTCATCATCACGACGACCACCCCGTCCCACCCATTGGGTATAATACAGTCGGTGCAGGTGTACAGGCACCACTCTTCTGTGGAGGGAGCCTGTATGGACCCTCGTCTGTGCACGTTATGACATGTGAACGCCTCACACAGTGTGATGTTAGGGGAACCGTTGGCATATGAGTGCCTCCCTGGCCTGACGAGCACGCAGGTGAGCCGGTGTTCGGGCCATGGGTCGTTCCTCCTCCTTTCGCTCGTACTCCTCCTCTTCCTCCTCCCCCTCCTCCTCCTCCTCATTGTCGTCCTCAATGTGGGTGGTGGGTGTGCATGGGGCCTCCTCCAGCGGCACCCCTCTCTGTAGTGCCATGTTGTGCAGGGCACAGCAGACAACTATAATTCGTCCCACTCTGAGTGGCGTGTATTGGAGCGCTCCCTCGGAACGATCAAGGCACCTGAAGCGGATCTTGAGCAGCCCTGTGGCCTGCTCAATTGTAGACCTGGTAGCAATGTGGCTGTCATTATATCGACGATGCGGCTCGGTAATGGGGTTCCTCAGAGGTGTCATAAGCCACGTGTGCAGGGGATATCCCTTGTCGCCGAGGAGCCAGCCGTTGCCGGCGTTGGGTGCGTGGAAGAGGGGCGGGACGGTGGACTCCCTGAGGACGAAGGCATCGTGGCAGCTGCCAGGGTATCTGGCGCACACGTGTAGGAATCTCTGCCGGTGGTCACAAATGCGCTGGGCGTTCATGGAGTGATACCCTTTCCTGTTGATGAACAGCCCTGGCTCATGTGGAGGTGCCCGTATTGCTATGTGGGTGCAATCGATTACACCCTGCACCCGTGGGAAGCCAGCCACATCATGGAATCCCACCGCCCTCTCCATCTGGCTGCGCTCATCCATGGCGAAGTTGATGTAGGTCGAGGCCCTACGGAACAGCCCATCGGTGACCTGCCTTATGCACTTGTGTGCAGACGACTGAGAGACCCCAGTGATGTCCCCCGTGGCACCCTGGAAGGATCCGGAGGCGAAGAAGTTGAGGGCAGTGGTGACTTTGACGGCAACGGGTAAGAAGATGCTGCTTGGTGCACCCGGGAGCAGCTCGTCATTAAGGAGGCTGCGGATGTCGGCGACGACCTGGCGAGTGACTCTGAGCCTCCGTATGCACTGCTGCTCAGAGAGGTCCATGAAGCTGAGCCTCGGTCTGTAGACCCTGTGCGGAGGGTAGTGCCTCCTGCGACGCATCTCTCTCTGCGGTTGCCCTCCCTCCTGCTGTGCAGGTGGGTGTGCCGCAGCAACGTGTTGGTGGGCTCCACGTCGATGAGGCGGACGGCGTGGACTGCGAGGCTGCTGGGGCTGGTGATGCTGTTCGTCCTCCGAGGATGTCGAAGCGGCATCAATCTGGCAGGTGTTGGTTTGAGGGGTTGTGCACGTAGGTCGGTGTTTCCTCGCACTGGGGCTGTGGTTCCACGTCGGGGTTTCCTCTGGCTCGGAGCGGGGTGGTGGAGGGCAGGCGTTGCCCGATGTGACGGAGTGGCCTCCTGCGTGGGTGAGGGGTCTCCCCCACCCCCCCCCTGTGGAGTGCACCTTGGCAGCTGCCACAGGCTGCTGGCTGCAACACGTCCGGTTGAAGTGAGACTGTTTCCCCCAGTGTGTGAAACAGTCTGCGTTGAAGGTAAAATCCCACACTTCCGATTAAGACAGCTGAATCAGGTCATTTAATGACCTCAACAAGCAAGGTAAATACACTCAAGTGGCATCCCGCTGGCTTTAATTGCCTGCGGGATTCCCACCAGCGGGGCCTGCGCACGCAGCCCCGCACGTCAGCGTGGAACCCGGAAGTGGCCGGGATCGAGGCGCGATCCGGTGACGCACCTGGATATCGCGATTTTCGACGCTCCCCCGCCGGGAACGCACCCGGAACCCGCTGGTAAAATCGAGCCCACTGTCTATTTGTCGGCAAAATGCAGCCACCTATTTTGTTCACCGCCGAGGTCCAACAAACAGCAAATGAGATAAATAACCAGTTATAAATGTGTCCTGGTCAAATTCTATCCCTCAACCAACACCGAAACAAAAACCAGATGATCTGGTCATTTATTTTATTGCTGTTTGCGCGAGCTGACCGTGTGCAAATTGGCTGTCGCTTTTCCTACCTTCACAACAGTGATTACGCTTCAAGAGTACTTCATTGGCTGTGAACAACAATAACAACTTGCATTTATATAGCGCCTTTAATGTAGTAAAACGTCCCAGGACGCTTCACAAGAGCGATTATCAAACAAAATTTGACATTGAGCCACATAAGGAGATATTAGGACAGGTAACTAAAAGCTCGGTCAAAGAGGTAGTTTTTTTTTTATTCGGTCATTCAATGTGGGCATCACTGGCAAGGTCAGCATTTATTGCCCATCCTTTATTGCCCTTGAGAAGGTGGTGGTGAGCCGCCTTCTTGAACCGCTGCAGTCCGTGTGGTGAAGGTTCTCCCACAGTGCTGTTAGGTGGGGAGTTCCAGGATTTTGACCCAGCGACGAAGAAGGCACGGTGATATATTTCCAAGTCGGGATGTTGTGTGACTTGAAGGGGAACGTGCAGGTGGTGTTGTTCCCATGTGCCTGATGCCCTTGTCCTTCTAGGTGGTAGAGTTCAGGGTGTTTGGGAGGTGCTGTCGAAGAAGCCTTGGTGAGTTGCTGCTGTGCATCCTGTAGATGGTACATACTGCAGCCACAGTGATGAAGGGAGTGAATGTTTAGGGTGGTGGATGGGGTGGCAATCAAACGAGTTACTTTGTCCTGGATGGTGTCGAGCTTCTTGAGTGTTGTTGGAGCTACACTCATCCAGGCAAGTGGAGATTATTCCATCACACTCCTGACTCGTGTCTTGTAGATGGTGGAAAGGCTTTGGGGAGTCAGAAGGTGAGTCACTCACTGGAGTGTCTTCAAGGAGGAGAGAGAGGGAGAGAGGCAAAAAGGCTGAGGGAGGGAATTCCAGAGCTTAAGGCCGAGGCAGCTGAAGGCATGGCCGCCAGTGGTGGAGCGATTAAAATCGGGAATGCGCAAGAGTCCAGAATTGGAGGAACTCAGAGTTATCGGAGGATTGTACAGCTGGAGGCAGTTGCAGAGATAGGGAGGGGAGAGGCCATGGTGGGGTTTGAAACAAGGATGATTGTAAAGGTAGGAAACGCGGCAGCCAATTTGCGCACAGTAAGCTCCCGCAAACAGCAATAAAATAAATGACCAAATAATCTGGTTTACATTCAGTTGTTGGTTGAGAGATAGATTTTAAATTTGAGGTTTCGGTGGACTGGGAGCCAATGTAGTTCAACGAGCACAGGTGTGATTGGTGAATGTGACTTGGTGTGAGTTAGGATATGGGCAGCAGAGTTCTGGATGAGCTCAAGTTTTTGGAAGGTGGAAGATGAGAGGCCGGTGGGGCAGCATTGGAATAGTCAAGTCTTGAGGTATCAAAGGCATGGATGAGGATTTCAGCAGCAGATGAGCTGAGGCAGGGTCGGAGAAGGCAACGTTATGGAGGTGGATGTAGGCAGTCTTGGTGATGGAGAGGATTTGTGGTCAGAAGCTCATATTAGGGTCAAATAGGACTCCAAGTTTGCAAACGGTCTGGTTCAGCCTCAAACTGTGGTCATGGAGAGGGATGAAGCACTTTGAGACATTCTGAGGTCATGAAAGGCGCTAAAAAATGCAAGTTCTTTCTTTTTCCTTTGTTAGTTACTCTGTTTGGTGTTGGGCTGAAGGTTGGCCAAGATTTGGAGGAAGGGGGAGAAGAGAACGTCCCTTTAAAAGTTGCATTTCAGAGTATGAAGATTGTTTCAAAATTTCACTGTTGCCACATCCACCAACACACAGAGAGAGAGAGAGAGAGAGAGAGACTCAGGAGGTGTCATCATCAGTCACATCCGGGTGGATTTCAATAAATGATCTTGCTGCATCTGGTGGATCTTCATATCGGGCAGAGCTCAGGCGGAGAGGATGCGCTGGAGTTTGGAATTGGCGCAGGCCCTGGTCGTGCTCGTGCTGTGGGTCTGCTGCGGCTCCGGGACTGGCTGCCCCTGTTCGGATCGGGCTCTGTGCGAACCCGTGACCGTGGAGCGTGAGTTCGAGGTGGGTGTTCGGGGGCTGGGGGTGGGTGTTCGGGGGCCGGGGGTGGGTGTTCGGGGTCCGGGGGTGGGTGTTCGTGGGCAGGGTGTGGGTGTTCGGGGGCCGGGGGTGGATGTTCGGGGGCCGAGGGTGGGTGTTTGTTAAAATATTGGAGTCAAAGGTGCCTGGGGAGTGAGGTGAATTTAAAGGTCACGGGCTGGGCTGAGTTGTGTTGGGGGACACGGGCTGGGCTGAGTTGGGTTGAGGGGCACAGCCTTTCTTGGAATTGGGGCACGGGCTGGGCTGGGGGCCGGCGGTGGAACAGAGAACTCCAGCCTGGAGCATGGGTGAGAGATGGGCGGCAGAGGGGTCGTTGATATGGTCCAAATGTCAGGAACAGTCTGAGGGGTGTGGGTCAGGGTGAGGGACAGGTGGAGCTATTGGGATGGGGGTAGTGGGGGGAGGATTGTCTGATTATTGTTGAAATGCAAAGTGTCTCATATTATAATACGTATGTTAAAGTGTTAATATTGGTATAGTTACAGTTTGTATAAAATAGGACCAACCGTAGTATTGAGCAGTGCAAAGATATTTTAACAAGTGCAGCATCCATAAAATGTGTTTTTTAAAATATTTCTCCAATGTGCAGAGTCTTAAATGATGTGTGATCTAACTCCTGCAGTGTGTCTGTCTAATACCATGGTTGAGGTCACCGGTTTGTGGTTTTCACAGAATATTGAAAATCCTGGAATCTCATTTAATAAAAATGACATTTGAGTTTTTCACTCATTGTAAAACTGGGACCTTGGCCACGATTAAACTGAATACAACGTAACAGATCTTTAAAAAATACATTGGTTGCAAAATGACTCTGTAACTGCTGACTGTATTGATGAGGTCAGTATTTACTTCAGAGCAATGTTACTAAGTGGGCAGTGTGGCAGCAACAAGAGCACCACCAATATAACCTGCAGGCTCGATGTGTTCATTCTGCTTTTAACCCACTTCCCCCACCTTCCGACCAACAAAACATTCTTCTGACAGATGGGTGGGATAAAAGTTTCCTCTGTCTGTTGGTTCCAAGAATGAATAAACTTGAATTTATGGAGCACCTCATGTCCTCAGGATGTCCCAAAGAACTTCACGTGAAATGAATTACGTTTTGAAGTGTTGCAGGCAAACTCAGCGGCAATTTTCCTTTATTCGTTCATGGGATGTGGGCGTCGCTGGCAAGGCCAGCATTTATTGCCCATCCCTAATTGCCCTTGAGAAGGTGGTGGTGAGCCGCCTTCTTGAACCGCTGCCGTCCGTGTGGTGAAGGTTGTCCCACAGTGCTGTTCGGTCGGGAGTTCCATCATTTTGACCCAGCGATGATGAAGGAATGGCGATATATTTCCAAGTTGCGATGGTGTGTGACTTGGAGGGGAACTTGCAGGTGGTGTTGTTCCCATGTGACTGCTGCCCTTGTCCTTCTAGGTGGTAGAGGTCGTGGGTTTGGGAGGTGCTGTCGAAGAATCCTTGGTGAGTTGCTACAGTGCATCCTGTGGATGGTACACACTGCAGCCACTGTGCGCCGGTGGTGAAGGGAGTGAATGTTTCGTGTGGTGGATGGGGTACCAATGAAGCGGGCTGCTTTGTCCTGGATGGTGTGGAGTTCTTGAGTGTTGTTGGAGCTGCACTCATCCAGGCAAGTGGAGAGTATTCCATCAAACTCCTGACTCGTGCCTGGTAGATGGTGGAAAGGCTTTGGGGACTCAGGAAGTGAGTCACTCGCCACAGAATACCCAGCCTCTGACTTGCTCTTGTAGGTGGGGGATTCGGCGGTGGTTATGCCGTTGAATGTCAAGGGAAGGTGGTTAGACTCTCTCTTGTTGGAGATGATCATTGCCTGGCAGTTATCTGGCACGAATGTTACTTGCCACTTATCAGTCCAAACCTGGATGTTGTCCAGGTCTTGCTGCATGCGGACACGGACTGCTTCATTATCTGAAGGGATGCGAATGGAACTGAACACTGTGCAATCATCAGTGAACATCCCCATTTCTGACCTTATGATGGAGGGAAGGTCATTGATGAAGCAGCTGAAGATGGTTGGGCCTTGGACACTACCCTGAGGAACTCCTGCAGCAATGTGTTGGGGCTGAGATGATTGGCCTCCAACAACCACTTCCACCTTCCTTTGTGCTCGGTATGGCTCCAGCCACTGGATAGTTTTCCCCCTGATTCCCATTGACTTCAAATTTACTCGGGATCCTTGGTGCCACACTCGGTCAAATGCTGCCTTGATGTCAAGGGCAGTCACTCTCACCTCACCTCTGGAATTCAGCTCTTTTGTCCATGTTTGGACCAAGGCTGTAATGATGTCTGGAGCCGAGTGGTCCTGGCGGAAACCAAACTGAGCATCGGTGAGCAAGTTTTGGTCAGTAAGTGTCGTTTGATAGCATGTCGACGACACCTTCCATCACTTTGCTAATGATTGAGAGCAGACTGATGGGGCAGTAATTGGCTGGATTGGATTTGTCCTGCATTTTGTGGACAGGACAGACCTGAGCAATTTTCCACATTGTTGGATAGTTGCCAGTGTTGTAGCTGTACTGGAACAGTTTGGCTGGATGCATCGTTAGTCCTGGAGCACGAGTCTTCAGCACTACAGTCAGGATGTTGTCGGGGCCCATAACCTTTGAGGTATCCAATGCACTCAGCTGTTTCTTGATATCACGTTGAGTGAATCGAATTAGCTGAAGACTGGCTTCTGTGATGGTGGGGATATCAGGATGAGGCCGAGATGGATCATCGGCTCGGCACTTCTGGCTGAAGATGGTTGCAAACGCTTCATGCCTTGTCTTTTGCACTCACGTGCTGGACTCTGCCATCATTGAGGATGATGTGGAGATGCCGGTGATGGACTGGGGTGGACAAATGTATGGAATCTTACAACACCAGGTTATAGTCCAACAATTTTATTTTAAAATCACAAGCTTTCGGAGATTATCCCCTTCGTCCGGTGAATGAGTGAAAGATTCTCAAATTGCATATCTTATATTAGGCTGGGACAGCATCACACCAATCAAAAGGTGTCGTTGTTGTTCAAACAGGCCAGTCACAGAGAACAGCACGTCCCAGTACACTGGATATTCATTGTGTCAATTGCACAGACAGAAAGAAAGAGACCCAAATGGCAGTGAGAGAGAGAGGGAATATTAAAACACATAACTTTTTTTCTTTTTTTGCTGGTGGGGTTACGTGTAGCGTGACATGAACCCAAGATCTCGGTTGAGGCCGTCCTCATGGGTGCGGAACCTGGCTATCAATTTTTGCTCGACGATTTTGCGTTGTCGTGTTTCTCGAAGGCCGCCTTGGAGAACGCTGACCCGAAGATCAGTGGCTGAATGTCCTTGACTGCTAAAGTGTTCCCCGACTGGGAGGGAACCCTCCTGTCTGGCGATTGTTGCGCGGTGTCCGTTCTTCCGTTGTCGCGGTGCCTGCATGGTCTCGCCAATGTACCATGCTCTGGGGCATCCTTTCCTGCAACGTATGATGTAGACAACGTTGGCCGAGTCACAGGAGTATGAACCATGCACCTGGTGGGTGGTGTCCTCTCGTGTGATGGTGGTGTCTGTGTCGATGATCTGGCATGTCTTGCAGAGGTTGCTGTGGCAAGGTTGTGTGGTGTCGTGGACGCTGTTCTCCTGAAAGCTGGGTAATTTGCTGCGAACGATGGTCTGTTTGAGGTTGGGTGGCTGTTTAAAGGCGAGTACTGGAGGTGTGGGGATGGCCTTAGCGAGGTGTTCGTCGTCATCGATGACATGTTGACGGCTGCGGAGAACATGGTGCAGTTTCTCCGCTCCGGGGAAGTACTGGACGACGAAGGGTACTCTGTTGGTTGCGTCCCGTGTTTGTCTTATGCGATTTGAGAATCTTTCACTCATTCACCTGATGAAGGGGATAATCTCTGAAAGCTTGTGATTTTAAAATAAAATTGTTGGACTATAACCTGGTGTTGTAAGATGCCTATCATTGAGGATGGGGATATTTACAGAGCCTCCTCCTCCCGTTAGTTGTTTAATTGTCCACCACCATTCACGACTGGATGTGGCAAGACTGCAGAGCTTTGATCTGATCCGTTGGTTGTTGTGGAATCACTTAGCTCTGTGTATAGCATGTTGCTTCTGCTGTTTAGCATGCATGTAGTCCTGTGTTGTAGCTTCACCCGGTTGGCAACTCATTTTTAGGTACGCCTGGTGCTGCTCCTGGCATGCTCTTCTGCACTCCTCAATGAACCAGGGTTGATCCCCTGGCTTGTTGGTAATGGTAGAGAGTGGAATATGCCGGGCGATGAGGTTACAGATTGTGCTGGAATACAATTCTGCTGATATGTGCAGAGCAAGGTCCCACAAACAGCAAGTTGCATGAATGAACAGTTAATGTGTTTCTGCTCATGTTGGTTGAGAGAAAAGTGTTGGCCAGGACACCAAGAGAACTCCCTGATCTTCAATATTGCCAGTGGTCTATTAGATCAACTGTAACATCTCATCCAAAAGACAACCCCTCCAACAATGCAGCACTCTCTCATTACTGCACAAAAGTGCCAGCTTGGATGATGCATGTTTGATAGTCTCAGTCCAAATCAAAGGGCCCAAATCACAAAACTGTGATGAACTAAACTGCAGCACTAAACAGGCAGTCTCATTTGAGAACACAGGATGGTTGGTGTGGGAAATGGAAAAATGTCACTCTGGTGCAGTATGGGCTGTTTCTCTTTCTCGGGAACTATATTCTGATCTAGTCTTGCTGGTCTCATGGTAGAAATGCTTGATTTGACACCAGGTACCTAAAATGGAAAAGTTTTTAAACTGTAACACGAAAGTCCCTTGAAAAAAGAGTTTATCTGCCCCTCGCCTGAAGTTGCTGTACCATTTACACATAAATAAAACGAGCACCATTAGCCTCACCGTTATTTTGTCAACAAAATCTGGGCCAATGATTGTGAAAATATAAATTTTTAAATGGCAGTTTTCTGCCCTTCATTACTGCAATTGACTGCTTTATTTTGTACCAGGTCTTTGTCTTTGATGTTGGAGGAAAGGATTGGAAGTATTATGACTGGTCTAAGGTCACGACTATTGCAGCCTTTGGACCTTACGATCCTGAGCTTTTGTGTTATGCTCATGCGAATCAAGTTCGAGTTGTCCTGAGAGGTAAGTAATTTTATCACAGAAAAAACAAATGTCCTTCTGTCTTCCAATGCAAGCTGTATTATTGAGAACCACATAAATGGACATTCAGTGCACAGCCTTGAATTGCTATTTTTGACATTACAGTGCTGAAATTCCCCTCCAGCTCCGGTACAGCTCTCGCAAATGATTCTACATTCCATCTATAGCATATGAAAAATCTTATATCCACACACACCTCCTGTCAACAAAACCTTACTTTCTGTTCTCAAGTTTTTCACACTTTTGTGGCAACTTTTTCCATTTATAAATTCCTCTGTCCACATTTATAATGGGAACTGTCTCCGTAAACTTGATGCACTGTAATTACATCCTCCCCACCAGTGGTGGCACTGTAGCACCTCTGTTTTGCATCTTTCAGCTCAAATTGCCATTTAAATAAAAATTATAATTGATCAAAGTATTATATTAAAAATTAGGACAAATTTCATGATTTCACAATGGGGACTGAGTTACATCTGAACACCCTGGTTGAATTATCCCCCACACTCTAATCCTGCTTCGTCTGAATACTGCACAAGTCTGGACTCTCTTTGTCCATTGCCATGGGAGATTGACTGGTGATGTATTTTTATTCTACTTTTCACCTCCCAAACTTGCTGGATTCGTGAGCACTGAGCGGGAGTCTTCTGATCTAGGAGTGGGGGAGGGGGAGAATTCTGAGGAGGGAGATTGTGGGATCCAGCAAGGACTCAGGAGATGGTCAGGGATTGCTGGGATCTGGCAGTATTGGGGAGATCGGGGAATGGAGGGTCTAACATGTCTTGTTGGGGAGGAAGGGGGTCTAATGGAATGCGACCCAAACTGCTATTGACATCTTTGGAAGCATCAGTCCCTCACCCCTCACATGTTTCTGCAAGTTTGGTGCCCGAACCACCGCTTCCCTCATCGTCGCCCTATTCCGATCTTCTGTACTTGCCTGGAGCATTTCAGCAGAAATGCTTGGTTAAGAAAGCCTTAAAAAGCGCAAACAAAGCATTGGGGTTCATTTCTAGAGGAAAATAATTCACAGCAGAGATGTTATGTTCATCTTGTATCGGTCCTTGGTTGGAAAACACTGAGAGGACTGTGCACAGTTCTGGTCTCCATATTACAAAAAGATACCGAAGCTCTGGAGAAAGTGCAAAAAGGATTTACAAGGATGATATCAGAACTGAGAGAGTATAACTATCAGGAAAGACTGAACAGGCTGGGGCTCTTTTCTCTGGAAAAGAGAAGGCTGGGACGTGATCTGATAGAGGTATTTAAAATTATGAATTGGCAAGATGTAACGAGTGCCACAGGAATCAGTGTCCTAGTACATGAATCACAAAAAGTTAGTATGCAGAAACAGCAAGTGATTAGGAAGGCAAATGGAATATTGTCATTTATTGCAAGGGGAATGGAATATAAAAGCAGAGATGTTTTGCTACAGTTGTACAGGGCATTGGTGAGACCACATCTCGAATACTGTGTGCAGTTTTGGTCTTCTTATTTAAGAAAGGAAATAATTGCTTGGAGGTAGTTCAGAGAAGGTTCACTCGACTGATTCCTCAGATGAGGGGGTTATCTTTTGAGGGAAGGTTGGATAAGTTGGGCCTGCATACACTGGAATTTAGAAGAACGAGAGGTTATCTTATTGAAACATATGAGATCCTGAGGGGACGAGAAGGGTAGATGATGAGAGGAGGTTTCCCTTTGTGGGAGATACTAGAACTAGGGGCCACCAGTTTAAAAATAATGGGTCTCCCATTTAAGACGGAGGTGAGGAGGAATTTTTTCTCTCAGAGGGTCCTGAATCTGTGGAACTCCCTTGCCAGAGAGCAGTGGAGGCAGGGTCATTGAATATTTCGAAGGCCGAGTTAGATCGACTCCTGATTAACAAGGGAGTCAAAGGTTATAGTCGGTAGACAGGTAAGTAGGGTTGAGGTCACAATCAGATCAATCATGATCTTACCAAATAGCAGAGCAGGCTCGAGGGGCCGAATGGCCGACTCCAGCTCTCGTATGTTCATATGTTTGTAATTTTCCATTTGTGGGCGAGTCCAAAACTATAAGATAGTCATTAATAAATCCAAAAGGGAATTCAGGAAAAACTTCTTTAGTCAGTGAGTGGTGAGAATGTGGAACTTGCTCCCACATAGAGTGGCTGATGCAAATGGCATGGATGCATTTAAGGGGAAGCTGCAGAAGTGTATGAGGGAGAAGGATATGTCCAGGCTTTGGAGACAGGCTGAGGCCTTCAAATAAAAACTTCACTTGTCTTCAATGTCTTCACTTCAAGCAAAGACACTGAAAGAAAATTAGGTGAATAAATATAAACATGTGATTGTGAAATGTCATTTTTTGAATTTGTATTTTATTTTAGAAACTCTTATTTTGTAAATTAAATATTGCAGTTACTGAGGAAAAACATGGTCCATGAAAAACAGTTTCAGCTGCAGGTTGAGAAATCTGTACCACACCATCACTTGGTGGCCGTAGTGTGGAACTGCATCACCACAGGCCACATTATGGGCAAAATCCAATTATAAAGGAGACAGGACGGGCGTCACTGGATGTGAACACAATTAAAATAGAAAAACAAAAGATAGTGTTGACACAGAATTTTTGAATAGAAAGATGACAGGACATACTGTTTTTAATAACCTATAAATAGATAGGTGGAACTTTTATTCCCTGGCACAGCAGCAGTCTGCCACTGATGCCAGGATTTAGAATGAAGAATGCAGTTTAATGAAAGCCCGACCCAATTGTGTCCAGAGCCCAGCACACACGCTCCATTCTTCCGACTCTGGGCGACTGAGATTTCTCCTCTTCCACCATCAATGGCAGAACCTTCAGCTGTTACTGTCTTGAACTCCAGATTCTTCTTCTTCAACTTCTTTGTCTTGCTATTTCTCTTCCTATCTTCGAAAGCCTCATCAAAACCGACCTGTTTGACTGTGCCTTTGGTCACTTCCCTCAAGTGTCAGCATGGCTCAGTGGTAGCACTGTGTCTCTCCTCCTGGGTCAGAAGGTTTTGGGTTTACTCCAGGACGTGACACATAAGTGCAGTACTGAGGGAATGCTGCATTGCCAGAGGTGCTGTGTTTCAGATGAGACCTTAAACAAAGGCTCCACCTGCCTGTTCAGGTGGATGTAAAAGACCCCGTTGGCGCAATTCAAAGAACAGGGAGTTCTCCTGGTGTCCTGGACAACATTCATCCCTCAACCGACATCACCAAAACAGATTAACTGGCCATTTATCTAATTTTCTATTTGTGGGGCCTTGCTGGGCACAAATTAACGACCACATCTCCTTACAAAACAACAGTGATTACGTTTCCAAAATAATTAATTGGCTATGAAGCATTTAAGGACATCCTGAGGATGTGAAAGGCACTATGTAAATGTAAATTCTCGCTATATCTTCCTCTACTACTTCCTACTTGATGTTGTCAGTTCTGTCCTGTAAAGTGTCTTTGGACACAATGTTCTGTGAATGATGCTCTGTAAATGCTCTGTAAATCGACCTCCATCTGAACTTGCAGTACTCCGTTCTCTCAGTTCCAACCTTGACATTGTCATTAAACCTGCTGACAAGGGCGGCTCAATTATTGTTTGGTGAACAGACCTCTCCCTCGCAGAGGCTGAATGGCAACTCTCCAACACCTCCTCCTATCTCCCCCTGGACCATGACCCCACCGCTGAACATCAAGTCATACTTTCCCAGACCATGACTAACCTCATCTCCTCTGGAGATCTTCCCCCCATGGCCTCCAACCTCATAGTCCCCCAACTCTACACAACCCGCTTCGACCTACTTCCCAAGATCCACAAACTGGACTGCCCCGGTAGACCAATTGTTTCAGCCTGTTCTTGCCCCACGGAATTTATTTCTTCCTCTTCCAATGTCCTCCGTAACTTTAACAGTTTCCAGTTTCCCGGCCCTATCCATCTCCTTTTCACCCTGGATGCCCAGTCCCTCTACACCTCCATCCCTCACCAGGTCGGCCTGCGGGCCCTCCGCTGCTTCCTTGAACGGAGACCCAATCAGTCCCCATCCACCACCACCCTCCTCAGCCTGGCTGAACTTGTTCTTATGTTGAACAACTTCTCCTTTGACTCCACTCACTTCCTCCAAATAAAAGGTGTTGCTATGGGAATTCATACGGGGGCGAGCTATGCCTGCCTTTTTGTCGGATATGTGGAATACTTTTGTTCCAGTCCCACTCAGGACTCCTCCCTCACCTCTTTTTCCGGTACATTGATGACTGTATTGGTGATGTTTCCTGCTCCCGCCCTGAACTGGAATATTTAATCAACTTTGCTTCCAATTTCTAACCTTCTCCCGCCTTCACATGGTCCATCTCTTTCCCTTCCTCGACTTCTCTATCTCCATTTCTGGAGATAGGCTGTCAACCAACATCTATTTTAAGCCCACTGACTCCCTTAGCTACCTTGATTACCTCTGACCACACTTCCTGTAAGGACTCTATTCATTCTCCTGGTTTCTCCGTCTCTGTTGCATCTATTCTGACGATGCCACCTTCCACATCAGTGCTTCTGATAAGGCTTCCTTTTTCCTCAACCGAGGATTCCCCTCCACTGTAGTTAATGGCCCTCGACCATGTCCATCCCATTTCCCGTACTTCTGCCCTCACCCTTTCCCCTCCCTCCCAGAACCATGATAGGGTCCCCCTTGTCCTTACCTTGCACCCCTACTAGCCTCCACATTCAATGTATCATCCTCTGCCATTTCCACCACCTCCAGCGCGATCCCACCACCAAACACATCTTCAACTCCCCCCACTTTCAGCATTCTGAAGGGACCATTCCCTCTGCGACACCCTGGTCCCCTCTTCCATCATCCCCAAAACCCACTCCCCTTCCCACGGCACCTTCCCGTGCGAGCGCAGGAGATGCAACACCTGCACTTTCACCTCCTCCCTTCCCACCGTCCAGGGCCCCAAACACTCCTTCCAGGTGAAATAGCGATTTACTTGTACTTCTTTCAATTGAGTTCTCCTTGGAGCAGAGAAGGTTGAGAGAAGATTTGATAGAAGCGTTCAAAATCCTGAAGAGTTTAGATAAAGTAAATAAACAGAAAATGTTGCCATTGGCAGAAGGGTCAAGAACCAAAGGACACAGATTTAAGATGATTGGCAAAAGAACCGAAGGCGACATGAGAAAAAGCTTTTTTACGCAGCGAGTAGTTATGATCTGGAATGCTCTGCCTGAAAGGATGGTGGAAGCAGATTCAATCACGGCTTTCAAAAAGGAATTGGATAAATACTTGAACGGAAAAATTTCCAGGGCTACGAGGAAAAAGCAGGGAAATGGGACTAACTGGATTGCTCTTTCAATGAGCCGGCACAGGCTCGATGGACTGAATGGCCTCCTTCTGTGCTATAACCATTTATGATTCCATGATTGTATAGTGTACTGTATTTGCTGCTCACGATGCAGTCTCCTCCACACTGGGGAGACCAAACGCATGTTGGGTGATCGCTTTGCTCAGTCCGCAAACGTGACTCTGACCTTCCGGTCGCTTTCCTCTTTAATTCTCTGTCCCACTCCCACTCTGACCTCTCTGTCCTCGGCCCCTTACACTGTTCCAGTGAAGTTCATGGAATGATACAGCACGGGAGGAGGCCCTTCAGCCCATCGTGTCTGTGCCGGCTCTTTGAAAGAGCTATCCAATTAGTCCCACTCCCTTGCCCCAAGTCACAAAGGCAAAATTTTATGACCAGCTGCCAACGATTTTAACTCTCTTCTAATGTCACTCCTCCATTAATTAGACCTCTAACCTCTGAATACATGAGTCTGTCAAATTAATCAAAGTCAAGCATCACCTTTTAATCTCAAATCAATGGCAGCGGCAAAGACCACAGAGAAAATGAAATGAAAAAAAAATTCTAATTCGAAGCATCCAAAATTTTCTACGCAAATCAAGCTTCTGAATTAGATCATGTAATTCAGTAATAAAAGAAATAACTAGTTTATCCTTCCGCATCTGCATATGAAATATATCATGAAAACAGAATTGATACAGAATTTGTCCAGATGCTGTCAACGTCAACTTAGCAAAAGAGATAGAGAGAGACAGAGTGAGGCAGCGAGAGAGCGAGCGAGCGAGACAGACAGAGAGCGAGCGAGCCAGACAGAGAGCGAGCGAGTGAGCCAGACAGACAGGGAGCAAGTGAGCGAGCCAGCCAGCCAGACAGAGAGCGAGCGAACGGGTGAGACAGAGAGCAAGCGAGCAAGCGAGCCAGACAAGAGAGCGAGCGAGTGAGCGGGTGAGACAGAGAGCAAGCGAGCAAGCAAGCCAGACAAGAGAGCGAGCCAGCCAGACAGACAGAAAGCAAGTGAGCCAGACAGCCAGACAGAGAGTGAGTGAGCAAGCCAGTCAGCCAGCAAGTTAGAGAGCGAGCGAGCCAGCCTGCCAGCAAGCCAGAGAGCGAGTGAGCCAGCGAGCCAGCCAGACAGAGAGCGAGCCAGACAGAGAGCGAGCCAGACAGAGAGCGAGCGAGCCAGAGGAACAGCACCTCACCTTTCGACTCGGCACCTTACAACCTTTCAGACTCAAGAGTGATTTCAATAACTTCACATCATAACCACTCCTCCCATTTTTTCGGACAGCAGGAGCTGGTGTTGGTTCTGCTGTTACCAGTTACCGTTCCTCGAGACCCATCTTTTGTTTCTTCACCTGTCCCATTCCCACCCTCCTTGACTTGCACCATCATCCCTTTTGTCATTTAATCTCTCTTGCCCTCCACCCATCACAGACCTTCCCTTTTGTTCTTTTGTCCCCTCCCCTTCCTTCCCCACCCCCCCTTTCTCTGCCTCTGTACTTGCTTAAAAACTGTTCAATCTCGAACTTCTTCCAGTTCTGAGGAAAGGTCATCGACCTGAAACATTAACTCTGTTTCTCTCTCCACAGATGTTGCCCGGATTGCTGAGTATTTTCAGCATTTTCTGTTTTTATTTCTGTATAAATGGACATTGTTTGTTCACCAGGAGTTCCAACATACGAAGACATTATGGACAGAAATCGCCGAAGAAAATGGATCAATCACAGAGTCAACTCTGTAAAAAGACAATTTATGGATGGAATCAATTTGGACCTGAAGTTTTCTGCTGAAAATAATTCTGCCATCAAATTGTGGATATCTCAACTGGTTGCCGAAACTACGGAGATGTTCAACATTTTAATACCTGGGTCTCAGGTAAAGGAGCCGTTATTTATTAAATGGGGATAAGCAATTTAGTTTCTACTTAATTGGAAAGACCATTGATATTTTTCTGGATAAGTGAATTGAAATCCTGATTTTTAGCTGCTGTTTATCAGTGCATCATCTTGTTCCAAAGCTGCTTTGACCATTGCTGAGGTTAGAAATTTTAGATTGAATCAGTTTGAACTGGATATACAGCAAACTTGATGCTGCACCACTTGCAGCCCAGAATGATACAAGTGTCTCGAGGCCCGGCTTCCCGGACCAGCATTGTTCGAACTGTAATTTTCACATCGGTTCTTAGAATGTTACAGCACAGGAGGAGGCCATTCGGCCCATCGTGCCTGTGCCAGTTCTTTGAAAGAGCGATCTAATTTGTCCCATTCCCCTGCTCTTTCCCCATAGCCCTGCAATTTTTTCCCTTCAAGTATTTATCCAATGACCTTTTGAAAGTTACCATTGAATCTGCTTCCACCACCCTTTCAGGCAGTGCATTCCAGATCATAACAATTCACTGTGTAAAAAAAAAATCCTCATCTCACCTCAGGCTCTTTTGCCAATTACCTTAAATCTGTGTCCTCTGGTCTCTGACCCTCCTGCCACTGGGAAGGTTTTCTCCTTATTTACTGTCAAAACCCTTCTTAAGGGGAAGAAAAACTTGGATTAATGTAGAGCCCTAAAACATCCTTCAGAAATGTCCCACAGTTTACATCCAAGGAGTTACTTTGAAATAAAGGGACCATTAAGTGGCCAAAAAAGAAATCACTCACTGCATTTTTATTGGGTAATGTTTGAAGGAGACTTTTATTGTTGAGAAGTTTGCACATGACAGCCCTCTGGGTTAGAGATTTCCAAAGATTCACAACCTTGTGCTGATTGTCCAAGTTTGCTGATGACACAAAGCGAGGTGGGAAAGTAAGCTGTCAGGAGGATAAAAGGCTCCGATATTAGTGTGGAGGGGGGATGGCAGTGGTGGGGGGGTCGGGGGTGTGAATGGGCGCGTGGGTAACCCGAACAATAAAATATGTCCGTTTCCCACGCGATCGCAATTCAATTGGTGCCACTTAACGTGGATTACGGATTTGCCGTCAGAAAGCTGCGCAGCGGGCGGACTGCACACTTCCATCACGGGCTGTCAGCTGGAGGAGCTCGATTCAAAGGGCCATTGCACCAAAGGCTTTTGCTGGAGCAAAGATCCTGAAACCACAATGGAGCAGCACAGGGGCAAGGCTGCTCAACGGTTCAATGGTGCCTCACTCCAGGAGGAAGTGCCCTGCCTCTGCCACCAAGAAGGCCTGGCTCAAGTGGCAGAGGAGGTCACCAGCAGCAGCAACATCTCCCGCACCTGGATCCAGCGCAGGAAGTGGTTCAATGACCTAACTAGGTCAGCAAAAGTGAGTACACTTACTGATTCACCTACATTCCATCTTCCACATCACCGGTCCCACCCGCCCCCCCAACTCATTCTCAACATGCAGGCTTGGGCTGATAAGTGGCAAGTAACATTCGTGCCAGACAAGTGCCAGGCAATGACTATCTCCAACAAGACAGAGTCTAACCACCTCCCGATGACATTCAACGGCATTACCATCGCCGAATCGCCCACCATCAACATTCTGGGGGTCACCATTGACCAGAAACTTAACTGGACCAGCCATATAAATACTGTGCCTCCAAGTCAGAGGCTGGGTATTCTGCGGCAAATGACTCACCTCCTGACTCCCCAAAGCCTTTCCAGCATTAACAAGGCACAAGTCAGGAATTTGATGGAATGCTCTCCACTTGCCTGGATGAGTGCAGCTCCAACAACACTCAAGAAGCTCAACACCATCCAGGACAAAGCAGCCCGCTTGATTGGCACCCCATCCACCACCCTAAACATCGACTCTCTTCACCACCGACGCATTGTGGCTGCAGTGTGTACCATCCAGAGGATGTACTGCAGCAACTCGCCAAGGCTTCTTCAACAGCACCTCCCAAACCCGCGACCTCTACCACCTAGAAGGACAAGAGCAGCAGGCACATGGGAACAACACCACCTGCACTTTCCCCTCCAAGTCACACACCATCCCGACTTGGAAATATATCACCGTTCCTTCATTGTCGCTGGGTCAAAATCCTGGAACTCCCTTCTGAACAGTACTGTGGGAGAACCTTCAGCACACGGACTGCAGCGGTTCAAGGCGGCGGCTCACCACCACCTTCTCAAGGGCAATTAGGGATGGGCAATAAATGCTGGCCTCACCAGCGATGCACACATCCCATGAACGAATGAAAAAAACCTCATTCTGCACTGCCAAGACGACTCTATCACACACTTAAGGCTCATCCTCAACTTACCTGCACTTCCTCAGCACTACCTCACCTCCCCATTAGTACCCCATCACTACCACACACCCCAATCCTCATCCAATGTGATGACTCTGTCTCATACTCACCCAGAGATGCATCTCTTTCACGGTCAGCCTCCCCCAAACCAATGCATTCATCAGTTGGCTACTTTACCATCACACACTCAAACGTCTGTTCTTTCTCCCCTTCCAGGAGGAGAGAACGCAAAATGCACACAAGAGGGCGAGGACTGGAGGAGGCCACAGCAAATAGTGGTCCTCACAGACGTGGAGCAGGAGGCGCTGGAGCTCAGCCGAACCCTCGAGTGCCTGTCTGTCGGGGACTCCGAGACTGGCACCCGACAAATGTCTGGTGACATAACTTTAACATTGATCACACACAATATGAAATGATGTTAAGAATGCTTGCCATCTTCAGCACCTCAGTATGCTCATCGCAACATGACACATCTGTGATGATGCGTAATATTGCCTTCTGTTCTCTTCCAGGGCCTTCAGCGACCGCAGTGACGGCAGAGGGCGATTCCTCAGAGGACCTGCCGGTCTCTGAGGGTGCACCGTCACATCTGAGCAAGCCATCCACCAGCGCAGATACTCACACCTCGGTGGGTCCTGGTCCTCAGTTAGTTGGGTTGGCAGCTGGTGATTCACCACACACAAGTGAGAACAAGCAGACGCTGGTGGCAGGAGCAGCTGTGAAGAGTCCGCGTCGGTGAGAGCACTCCTCGCCAGGCTCTGCTCAGCTGGATGCAGATGCTGAACCCCGGGGCCCATCCTTTAGAAAGACAATGATCAAGGGACAGCAGTACTGGAACAGGTGCCAGGCTCACTCTCCACAATAGCTCAGAGGATGGAGGAGTCCAACTCCTGCATGAGTGGAATGGTGGCACAGGTACGGGAGGGAATCTCTGAGATACTGTCACAGGGATGTGAGCAACTCTCTGAGATGGTGTCGCAAGGACATGAGCAACTGTGTGAGATAGTGTCATAGGTAAATGCGGGAATGTCTGCGATGGAGGGAAGGCTAGCCTCCGTTGAACCTCAAGCACCGCTCACAAAGGAGTCCATTCAGGCCCTGACAATGGCCGTTCGGAATGAGGGTGAACAACATTCTGCCGCCTCAGATAGGCAGGCAGATACACTAGCACTGGCCTTACAAGGCATCACACATGTCCTCCAAACTGTTGTCCAGCAGTGTGGTAGGAGATGAGTGGGCCTGGCCCAGCGGAGGGATGATGGCGAAAGGGGACATGGAATTGGGGACGCCACTTAAAGCGCTCCCACGTCTCACCCGTTGCCCCCTCCTCTCAACCAGTACCCGCAATGTTGCCTCCTCTCCAGGTTTCCAAATCTGCCCGTGCACATGTGCAAGTAGAGCAGTCTTTGGAGGGGCCCAAAACCCAGAGGGCTTCGGCCCAAAGCATCGAAGTAGTCAAGGCATGAACATGAGCAACCTGCCATGTCCTCTCCAGCAGCCACAGGGGATGCACAATGTAGAAGTAGTCGTAATAGAAAGGCGAATGTTTTGTGAGCACGAAGGGGATGCACAAGTTTGTTTGACAGATGGTCATGTTTTTCATTTATATTTCCCTTTTGTTAAAGTCACATTAAATGTCATGATTATCAGCACTACTGCCACGTCTTGCCCATTCTTGACTGGCTTTTGTGATCGGGCCCTTTCATGAGATTCACCATGAATGGCGACACTTGCCGCCCATTGGGTCACTTTACAGTGGGTGTATGTGTAGTTGCAGGACTGTTTTGTGCAGGGAGGAGTGGTGAGGCTGATGATGTTACTCGTCCTCGGATGTAGTGGTGAATGGAGCCATGGCACTCCCCATCCTGATGGTGTGAGTTTGAGGCGGTCCGAATAGTTGTTCAATATGTGTGAACAGGAGAACTGTGAGTGGAAAGTAAGAATTTTCAGTGAAAACACAAAGATCTCTCAGCCAAAGGTTTGTGTGAAAGAACTCACCTTTTATCCCCATCTGTCAAACAAGAATTTGAATGTCCAATAGGACAACCCTCTCATCCCAGGAATTAATCCAGTAAACCTTTGCTGCACCGCCTCGAAGGCAAGTGCATCCTTCCTTCGATAAAGAGACCAAAACTGTACGCAGTACTCCAAGTGAGGTCTCACCAGAGCCCTGCACAATCGTAGTAAGACTTCCTTACTTTTGTACTCCAACACCCTTGCAATAAAGGCAAACATTCCATTTGACTTCCGAATTGCTTGCAGTACCTGCGTGCTAACTTTTTGCGTTTCTTGTACGAGGACACCCAAGTCTCTCTGAACACCAACATTTATTTGTTTCTCACCATTTAAAAATATTCAGTTTTTCTATTCTTCCTACAAAAGTGAATAACCTCAAATTTCCCCACATCATACGCCATCTTGGATCATTATTATACTCTCTGGAGTTTAGAAGAGTGAGAGATGATGTCATTGAAACATCTCAGATTATGAGGGGGCTCATGAGGTTGTTTCCCATGGCTGGAGAGTCTAGAACTAGGGGCATAGTCGCAGGATAAGGGGTCGGCCGTTTAAGACTGAGATGAGGAGGAATTTTTTCATTCAGAGGGTTGTGAATCTTTGGAATTCTCTTCCCCAGAAGGCTGTGGATGCTGAGTTGTTGAATATATTCAAGGCTGAGATAGATAGATTTTTGGACTCCAGGGGGAATCAAGGGATATGGGGATTGGGCAGGAAAGTGGATTTGAGGTCAAAGATCAGCCATGATCTGTTTGAATGGCGGAGCAGGCTCAAGGTGCAATGTGGCCTACTCCTGCTTCTGTTTCTTATGTTCTTCTGTTCTTAGACCTTGTTAACTCAGATTGCAGTGATTTAATTCTTGCCCTAAAGCCCTACGGTCAAATAGCCTGCCAGCACTCAATGTCTGGCCTCGTGTAAACAAACTTTGGGCACTTTGACTAGGTATTGGAGTGGGGCTGGCCCTTTTAGGACTGCAGTTTGGTCACAACTTAATGCCTTTTGAAGAGGAGGAGAGAAAACTGACAGAAAATTGGAGGAAGAAGGTGGGTGAGCAGTGGGGAATTGAACCTGATTAATATTTGATAACCGAGGATCCTATTAATTCTAACTCACAATTTGCCCCAACTTTATCCTGTTCCTTTTTATACAGTCATGAACACTGTCGAACTCCTAACCTGTTAAATTCACAGCTCCCTTGGACCATGTGCGAGTGCATATAAAAACCATATAACTACTAGTGATATCCAACATCAGGTATGAGATGAAACTAACTTTTTCTTGTTACTCTTTGGCCCTTAGGTCACATTTAACGTGCCTTGGTCTCCAGACTGCATTGATGGCCGATGCTATGACTTTTTGAGAATTGCAAATTCCTGTGACTTTTTATTTGTGATGTCCTATGATATGCAGAGTCAAATGTGGGACATTTGCTTTTCAAAGCCAAATGCTCCCTATTACCAGACTTTATCAGGTATGTGCAATAAGACCATCTGGTTCAGGGTCTACCTGCCCGATATCAATGTGAATCTAAGACCCTCATTATTATTTTCCCCATTTAGGTTACTCCGCTTATATCAATCTGGGTATTGATTCCAGAAAGCTCGTGCTGGGAGTTCCATGGTATGGTTATGACTATACTTGCAGGCAGTTGTTTGAGGTAAGGTGTTGTCATTATCTGGCTTTCAGATATCCTAATTATTGAGAATTAACTTTAGTAAACCGTTGTCTTGTTGCTGTGCAAACTATCCCATTGATTCCCTTTTCTGAGGAAATTAATTGTTTGCATTGCACAAGAAATGAGAGTGAAGTCAGTTCACCTGAAACTCATCCCTCTGGTACATTATCTGTCCGATCAGGGCATCGAATTATATTTTGGAACAGCCCAGTATTTTGCCTCTGTTCACTTGCTTGGAGACTATTTCAAAAACTTCTCTTTACACAAAGAAGATTTTTGATATCTGTTCTATGTTTACTTTTCACTAATTTCCACATGCATCCATTGGCTGGGCTTACCTTACCCGTGCTATTCAACATTTTATTCCACTGATGCCTCCCCTTAACTGCATTCTTCTGAGCTGCAAATCTTAAGCTTCTGCTAATCTTTTCTCAAAACTGATCCCTTTACAAATTTTTTTTTATTTGTTCATGGGATGTGGGCATCACTGGTAAGGCCAGCATTTATTGCCCATCCCCAATTGCCCTTGAGAAGGTGGTGGTGAGCCACCTTCTTGGACCGCTGCAGTCCGTAGCAAAGATTGTACAACTGAGTGGCTTGCTCGGCCAATTCAGAGGGTGGTTCAGAATCAACCATATTGCTGTGGGTCTGGATTCACATATCGGCCAGAGTGGGTGAATTAATGAACAGATGAGGTACAACAATCCAGTTGTCTTATGTCCAACATTACTGATATTAGTTTTTTTTAAATTCCAGATTTTATTTAATTGAAATTAAACTTCCTCGCTGCTGTGATAGGATTTGAACTCATGATTCTACAATATTAGTCTAGGTATTTGGTTTATTAGTCCAAGTAACATAACCACAATGCTACCATACACAGTGGGAGTCGTATGAATATATGAACAGGAGTAGGCCATTCAGCCCCTCGAGCCTGTTCCATCAATCGATCATGGCTAATCTGTATCTTAACTCCATTTACCCACCTTGGTTCTGTAACCCTGAATACCCTTACCGAACAAAAATCTATCAGTCTCAGCTTTGAAATTTTCAATTGACCGAGCCTCAACAGCTTTTTGAGATCCAGAGTTCCAGATTTCCACTACCCTTTGTGTGAAGAAGTGCTTCCTGACAACACCCCTGAATGGCCAAGCTCTAATTTTAAGGTTATGCCCCCTTGTTCTGGACTCTCCCACCAGAGGAAATAGTTTCTCTCTATCTGCCCTATCGACTGCTTTGATCATCTTGAAGACATCAATTAGATCACCCCTTACTCTTCCACATTCAGTCTTGTTGCTGTCTATTTCAAGTTGCAACATTGTCCTTATCTATAAATGTACTAATTAGTTTATATATTTCTGTGAGAGACCCTCCTCTCTATATTGTAAAGCTTATGTTTCTCTAATTGTCCCTCATAGCCTTTACACTTAGAGATCAGTCATGCTGTTACTGCATTTTTGAAATTACCAAAGTAACTCTATTCACAAGTGTTATTTTTTCATCCTTTCGTACTTTTCAGGGTGGTAGGTGTGTATTGGAAAAGATCCCTTCCCGAGGTGCCCCTTGCAGTGGTGCAGCTGGACGTCAGGTCCCATACAAAGAGATCGTACAGCACGTGGAGAAATCAATTACTGGCAGATATTGGGATGATGAGCAGAAAGCCCCATATTATATCTACATGGTAAGACTATCAATCAAAACACAATGGAGAGTTTTGCATTGTCCATTCTTTGTAGAATGCAAACATTGCAGTGTTTCATGATTCAATATTCTCTGTGTACAGGATTCAGCAAAGTTCAGAATTTTTTTTTTTTATTCGTTCACGGGATGTGGGCGTCGCTGGCGAGGCCAGCATTTATTGCCCATCCCTAATTGCCCTCGAGAAGGTGGTGGTGAGCCGCCTTCTTGAACCGCTGCAGTCCGTGTGGTGACGGTTCTCCCACAGTGCTGTTAGGAAGGGAGTTCCAGGATTTTGACCCAGCGACGATGAAGGAACGGCGATATATTTCCAAGTCGGGATGGTGTGTGACTTGGAGGGGAATGTGCAGGTGGTGTTGTTCCCATGTGCCTGCTGCCCTTGTCCTTCTAGGTGGTAGAGGTCGCGGGTTTGGGAGGTGCTGTCGAAGAAGCCTTGGCGAGTTGCTGCAGTGCATCCTGTGGATGGTACACACTGCAGCCACAGTGCACCGGTGGTGAAGGGAGTGAATGTTTAGGGTGATGGATGGGGTGCCAATCAAGGGGGCTGCTTTATCTTGGATGGTGTTGAGCTTCTTGAGTGTTGTTGGAGCTGCACTCATCCAGGCAAGTGGAGAGTATTCCATCACACTCCTGACTTGTGCCTTGTAGATGGTGGAAAGGCTTTGGGGAGTCAGGAGGTGAGTCACTCGCCGCAGAACACCCAGCCTCTGACCTGCTCTCGTAGCCACAGTATTTATATGGCTGGTCCAGTTCAGTTTCTGGTCAATGGTGACCCCCAGGATGTTGATGGTGGGGGATTCGGCGATGGTAATGCTGTTGAATGTCAAGGGGAGGTGGTGAGACTTTCTCTTGTTGGAGATGGTCATTGCCTGGCACTTATCTGGCGCGAATGTTACTTGCCACTTATGAGCCCAAGCCTGGATGTTGTCCAGGTCTTGCTGCATGCGGGCTCGGACTGCTTCATTATCTGAGGGGTTGCGAATGGAACTGAACACTGTGCAGTCATCAGCGAACATCCCCATTTCTGACCTTATGATGGAGGGAAGGTCATTGATGAAGCAGCTGAAGATGGTTGGGCCTAGGACACTGCCCTGAGGAACTCCTGCAGCAATGCCCTGGGACTGAGATGATTGGCCTCCAACAACCACTACCATCTTCCTTTGTGCTAGGTATGACTCCAGCCACTTCCTTTGTGCTAGGTATGACTCCAGTTTATACAGAAAAAAATGTGTGCAGTTGGAGAATAGCCAAGAAAATGGGAGTTGACAAAGCACCAAACCAATTCCGAGCTGTGGACTTTTCAAATAGATCACTTCACACAACCCATATTGACCCTCCTGTGAAAATTAGCGATTGTTTGGTTCGTGAAATGTGTGCCGCTGTCTCCCATTTGATGATCAATTTGACACAAAAGATTGACGGTAGCGTGCCCTGTACATAAGAAAACTGCACAGTAGCAAATACCACACACTCTCGACCTACTGCATTCTACCGAGTCACATGTCTCATTGACATTGGCCAAATCTTGCTGAGATACTTGACGCACTGCCGTCAAAGGCTGTGATGCTTGAGCTTTCAGCAGTAACATTTAAATCATGTTTTCCACCTTTCGATTGCAATATTTTGTTACTTTGAGTAATTTGAAAAGATTATTTTGAAATGATAGAATGTTCCACATTGAGTTAAATCAGACCTTGGTTTATCCTATTTATTTTTGAAAATTGTTTTCTCTGGAGGCCCATGCTAACTCTGACTTGCAAGTTATCTATCTCTTTCTATTTTCCCCCAAATCATTTTTTTCCCCAATCGAACACCATAATCTTTTGCCTTGTTGCATCTGAATTGACATCTGGGCTGTGCATTGGATTTTTCTAAGTTGCTGTGCTGAGGGAGTGCTGCACTGTCGGAGGTGCCATCTTTCAGATGACACACTAAACTGAGGTCCCGTCTGTGCTTTAAATGTGTGTCTTATGTTCATATGTTGCACAGCATCCAGATGAGTTAATTGATTTGAGTGTTAAAAAAGATAGACTGGGATTTTCTTGGAGCTGCAGGGGCACAATTTCAAAATTTGCAGTTGGCCCAAAACTTGGAAGTGTAGTGAACAGTGAGGATGTTAGTGATAGACTTCAAGAGGACATAGACAGGCTGGTGGAATGGGCGGACACGTGGCAGCTGAAATTCAACGCAGAAAAGTGTGAAGTCACACATTTCAGTCGGAAGAACAAGGTGAGGCAATATAAACTATGGGATGCAGGAAGGGAGAGATCTGGGGGTTGATGAGCACAAATCATTTAAGGTGGCACGGCAGGTTCGGCCACAACTGGAGCATTGTGCCAGTTCTGGGCACTGCACTTTCGGAAGGATGTGAAGGCCTCAGAGAGGGTGCAGAAGAGATTTATCTGAATGATTCGAGGGATGAGGGACTTCAGTTATGTGCATAGACTGGAGAAGCTGGGGTTGTTCTCCTTCGAGCAGAGAAGGTTGAGAGGAGATTTGATCGAGGAGTTCAAAATCATGAAGGGTCTGGACAGAGTAGATAGAGAGAAACTGTTCCCATTGGTGGAGGAGTCAAGAATGAGGACATAGATTTCAGGTGATTGGCAAAAGAACCAAAGGTGATGAGAGGAAAAACTTTTTTAGACAGCGAGTGGTCGTGGTCTGGAATGCACTGTCTGAAGATGTGACAGGAAACCCTCAAAAATAGGATCTCCGTCTTAGATTCAAGCCAAATTGCCCAAACTGTCGGCCTAATTTTTAATATGAAATCCAACAGTCTATGTTGGAAACAATGCTTCACACTCAAGCACACATTTATGATTATAGTGGATTAGCAATGCTGAGGCTGCAGAATCATAGAATCAGAGAATGGTTACAACACGGAAGGAGGCCATACGTGATTCAATAGTGGCTTTCAAAAGTGAATTCGATATAATATCGCCGTTCCATCATCGTCGCTGTGTCAAAATCCTGGAACTCCCTGCCTACAGCACTGTGGGAGAACCTTCACCACACGGACTGCAGCAGTTCAAGAAGGCGGCTCACCACCACCTTCTCAAGGGCAATTAGGGATGGACAATAAATGCTGGCCTTGCCAGTGATGCCTACATGCCATGAACGAATAAAAAAAAACTTTCAAAAGGGAATTCGATAAGTACTTGAAAGGAAAGAATTTCCAGAGCTAAGGGGCTAGTGTGGGGGAGTGGGACTAGATGGATTGCTCTTGCAGGGAGCTGGCACGGACTTGATGGGCCGTATGGCCTCCTTCCGTGTTGTAACCATTCTATGATTCTATGATTCTGCAGTTTCAGCGAATCTAATCCACTATAATCAGAAATGTGTGCTTGAATGTGAAGCTGTGGGATGTTAACGGATGAACGCTTAATTCAATCAGTGAACAGTCTCGCGATATTTTAATGGCGTCATTAATCTATTAAATCATTTGTACTCTATCCCACGCTGTCATTTTAAGAACAACATTTTCATTGATTTTGCAATTTTAGTAATTTAAGGAATTCAAAAAGTTGACATTTATTCAGATTCGATGTTCTGTTATCATAGTGAAGGCTCAGTGGTCAGACTCTTTCTAAAATTAGTTTCTATTTTGATTCCTAATCAGGTGTGATGTGTAAATGTACTAAGACACTTTACAGATTACTTACAGTTCATGTAATATTACAGTGCTTTTCACAATCCGTTTCAACTAAGGTTTGGAACAATCCACCTCTTTACCTTTCTTTTCCTCAGCCCACCTGAGCTTGTCTTTTAATGCAAGCATTTTAAATAGTGCTGCTGAAGATTTTCAGCACTGTGTCTCGAACTGTGCATTGACCCAAACCCCTCGCTCCTATCTGTGTAACTCTCTTTTGTTTTCTTATGGCAGGTTAATAATACTTATCATCTGGTCTGGTATGACGATCCGCAGAGCATTTCAATTAAGTCAACGATCATGAAGAAATTGAGACTCCGTGGCATAGGCATGTGGAATGGAAATATGCTGAACTACAGTGATGATCATTTCATAGTAAAGCAAACTGAAGACATGTGGAATGCTCTTTGCCCTTTGTGAGGAAAATAGCGACCTTGAACCATCTAATCTTAACATTATGTCATAATTTCATTTTGCAAATAAACTCGGCAAAAAGTGAGCTAGCTTCCAACATTAGAAATTAAAGATAACGCAGATCGAGGGAACAGATTTAACATTTTATCTAGCTAACGATTTCCAATTCAATGAGAAACAAATGTGCTAATGTGATTTGTACCACAAGATCTGGTCGCTTCAGGCATCTTAAGTTGCTCACAAAGTGCGCCAAACCTGTATTAACTATCATAATACTTAATGATAGTGCAGGCTAAAACTTCTTGCCACTAAATACTTAATATTCAGGGAACAATTCAGCTTTTCCGTTGAGTAATTATGCAGTTCTGACATGCACATGTGTGCTGTCTGTTTTATGCACATCTTAATTCCTGAATGTTCATTTTTATGATTTTTTTTGTCTTGGGTTATCATTTTGAACATAGATAACTTTAATTTTCTCTTTCCTCCATTAAGGGGGTCAGAACGGACCAGCAAATTGTGTCCTGTGTATTGCTACTGTTTTTTGAAAAAATGTTAACATTACAAGACATTGTAACTATTTGACTTTTTAATCCTCCTGAGTGCTTTACAATTGTCTCTTCCTGAAAGGATAAATTAATTTTTAAGTGAATATGTATTTCGCAAAATAAAATACTGTTTTCAAAGTAAGTGTTTTAGTTGTGTTGCTCCAGGAAAGTGGGGATTGTGTAAATATAAAACAATTGTGGTGCCGGTTTATTGTGTTGCCGCAATCCTGAAACACAAAGACAGCATCGAATGAAAATATCCTGAGGAACAGCCAGTATCTTGGTTTAAATGTTCTTGATAAATATCTCAATTATTGTATTGCTTTCTCTTTAGCATAGTTAAAAGCAAATTATGTCACTTTTTTTCTGGCAGCTCCCCAGGGAACTCTTTTGCTGTGAACTCTATCCCTGGCCATCTTTTCCCTTTTCTCCCCCCAGTCTCCTCTCTTCCCCTGGCTCTAATAGTGGGTGTATTTTAGCCCGAACTACAAGCTCAAGCTGCAAGTTTAAAGTTACCTGGGCCCACTGCCCATCCCCCGACACATTTCTGTGTGAGTGCTGCTCGTCATGACCAATTGTGCCTCGATCTGTGCCCGTTGCCTCCAAATTACCAGACATGGTGAAGGGTTCTCAAAATTCACACATTTTTCACATCATCAACAAGGATATGACTTTTGGACTTTAATGGCAGAGGACTCAACTGCTGGGTTAAATGTGGAACCCTGCAGACAGGAGGTTAGGCCCATGAGGGCCTGGGACTTGACATGCCCGGGCTTGTTGGGTGCAGTGTGGATTGTTGCCTGAAACCAGGCAACGAGAGGAGACAGAATACGCATTCTTCCCTTGAAAACAATCAACCCAGAGAAAGACTTCATCTTACAGATAGAGAGTCTGAACCTTGCTCAAAGGACGGCAAAAGGCATGGTGTGCCTCATAAGCCCGAAGGCAGCCCAGGTCAACTTCACAGGGAACCTGGGGAGAACGGTTTAGACACCACAGGTAGTGCCAAAGGGACGACCCGGTTGAGGAGCAGGAAGGCCCACGACCACCACCCGTAGCGCCAAGCTTTAGCGAAATCTGGCAGGAGTGGGGGGTGGAATTAGGGGCAGAAGCTGAGGAGGAAAACCCCCAGCAAGAGAGGCTGGGACCGGGGCCGATGTGCCCGGCCCGGCAGCAAAGGTTCGGCCCGCCCGCTGATAACGGGGATGAGGGAGCCCTCCAAAACCAGTTCTTAGTTCCCCACGGCACCCAACAGTTTAGGGCCATGGTAAGCCATTTAACTAAACTTGCGGAAATGGGGACCCCCTCGGTCCACGTCAGGGAAGTGGAACAAGCAGCAAGCATCAACGAGTGTAATGATGCTGAACAGGCCAAAATGCTGCTATTCTCCCTGGAGAGTAAGCTCTTCCAGTCCCTCTCTGACCAATGTAAGATGGGACAATGTAAGTTGTTTAAATCCGAGAGAAGGGAACAGACAGTTGGGGCAAGGTCTGAGATTAAAAATCCTCAGCCTGCAGCAGGAGCAAACTCACAGACTGCACAAGCAGGTGCAGTGACTTGTTTTAAGGGAAGGGCCATCCCACCCACCGTTTGGGACACTCCCCCGCTCATCTGGGACTCAGACGAGGTGGGACTTGAGGGCAGAGAGTTACCTGCCTCTGACACAGGTTTAGAAGAGGTACAGCCTGAGGATAGAAATCCCCAGCCAGCAGCAGTGGAGATTCCACAGACAGCACAAGAGGGGACAGTGGCTCGGGTTGAAGACCCACCAGCCAGAAAACCCCCACCAGCCAGAGTCCCTAGAAGGTCCCCACGAACGCCATGGCCAAAGAAACCGTGGTCACCGGCTCCCCAGTTTAACAGGGCAGCCCCTCAAGTCAGGGATCGATCTGAGGACAGAGGTCCCCAGCCAGCAGCCGCAGGCTGCGAGGGTCCAAAGGTAAAGGACAGGGCGGCCACACCGAAGGGAGCAGTGTGCTGTAGCACGAACAGGGATTAGCCTGGCCCCCCGGGGACGGGAGGCGGATGTACATAGCTTCTGTTATTTAATTATCAGATTGTTAAGTTTGGGTGTTTTAGTTACATTTTAAACAAGGTGGTTGGTAGTTTCAGTATTATTGTTGAAGAGTGTTTGTATTGAGTCGAGGTCGATAAAGTTTTGTGACCGTGTATTATTTTTCTGTGTATGTACCATATTTTCCAAGTGGTGCAGGGGTGTTGGACCCCCTCCGTGCTTGGTGGTGAATGTTAATTCTTACCTGTGCCTGCATCTGAACACTACACCTAAAGGGGAATGAATGTTTCGGTCTTAGGGAAACTACAGGGGAAGGTTGACTCTCGAGGATCGAGAATTTTGCTCACCCAGTATGATTCTCTAGCAAGTAAAGTATCACAGTGGGGAGTGTAAGATTCTCAAAATTCACAGATCCCCCAAAAACTCGGAGGAAAAAAGAAACCCTAAAGAAAAGGACTTTGGACTCTTTTCTAACCATTTCAGGGTGATGAAATATTGGGACGACTCACACACGCGCCACACCAGGAAGCATCAACAGGGAAAAGTACTTTTTGAGGAATCCACGTCCTTTAAGGGACTCGCTTCCTCGTAGGGGCGACTGTAAGATTTCTGGGAATTCACCTTTTCCCTGAGTATGGAAAACTTTGGCCATTGACTAAAATCCTAAGATGGAAGGATAGGTAAGACGTCACCAGAGGAATCAACAACACATACTGTGGAATGTGAGAGAATTACTACTTTAGACATGTCTCTGTTTTAATGCAAAACCTACAGCAGGTGGTCAACACTCAGCACTAATTCGAAAGGCAGTAGGCCATTGAAAGAGGCAACTGCTCCAGACATGATGGGGCCATGCCTTTGTTTTGAAGCAAAACCGATCAACACCTAGGACGTTGGATACAAATTGAAGCCTGTATACCAGGTGATCAGAAAATCGGAATTAAAACAATGACCCATCGGGAGAAGCAATTGCAACATGATGATGGACCATCAAAAGCCATCAAAGGTTGTTAAGGAATTTGTAAGAACTGTTTAAACAGACATGAAGTGCTTTCTTTTAAGTGACGAGGACCATTGTAAGAGAGGGATATAGAAGTTGAAACTCGAAACCTCTCTCGCTCTCTCTGGCTCTTGCTGGCTCTTGTGTTCTGCTTCTCTTGTTCTGCCTGTCTCTGGAAGGAGAGCAGCTTCCAGTGAAACCAACGAACCCTACGTGAGAGAAACGCTCAGCCAGACCTTCCAGTGCAAAGGATTGTTCAGTTCAGTTCAGCCAGGAGTTCGACAGCTCGGGAGGCGACAGTTCAACAAGGCGAGGGGCAACAGAGAGAAGGTCAGCAGCTCTAGAAGCAGGCCGATACACAAGAAGAAACCAGAGTAACAGCCCCAGTGACCATCAGACACCTCGCGGCAACAAGGGCCTTACGAAACAACCAACCGAATATTACCACCAATCAACCGGGTAATATTGAGCCACCGCGACCAAGACAACCAACTCGAGAGATAATCGAAGATCCGCAAAGTTTCCACTCTACGATCTATTCCTGACTTACATCTGGGTGAATTACTGCCAAGGATTCATTTGGTGAGCATTATCTCTGGTCCTTTAGAAGTCCAACTGAGCTAGTAATGTGGGATTGGGAGGGGTGAGGTATCATTCTACTGTAATTTCCCTCATGTGTACCGAAGTGTTCCCCATTTTATTAGAGTGTTAAGATTGTTGTGTTGTATTTTCTCTCTTGAATAAAGGTCAAAGTTTCTTGCACCAAAACCAGTTGTCTGCTGCACTTTGTCACAACCCCCAACTAAGTCCAAGGTCTCGAACCCAGGGAGTGGGAGCGATTCGAACCGCTCAGAAGTCAGAGGTGAAGCTGACAAACACCATCTCCTCTTTCAGGTGTCACTTGCAAGGTCAGCATTTATTGCCCATCCCTAATTGCCCTTGAGAAGATGATGGTGAGCCGCCTTCTTGAACCGCTGCAGTCCGTGTGGTGAAGATTCTCCGACAGTGTTGTTAGGTGGGGAGTTCCAGGATTTTGACCAAGCGATGATGAAGGCACGGTGATATATTTCCAAGTCGAGATGGTGCGTGACTTGGAGGGGAACGTGCAGGTGGTGTTGTTCCCATCTGCCTGCAGTCCTTGTCCTTCTAGGTGGTAGAGGTCGCGGGTTCAGGAGCTGCTGTCGAAGAAGCCTTGGCGAGTTGCTGCAGTGCATCCTGTAGATGGTACACACTGCAGCCAAGGTGCACCGGTGATGAAGGGAATGAATGTTTAGGGTGGTGGATGGGGTGCCAATCAAACGGGCTGATTTGTCCTGGATGGTGTCGAGTTTCTTGAGTGTTATTGGAGCTGCACTCATCCAGGCAAGTGGAGAGTATTCCATCACACTCCTGATTCTTGCCTTGTAGATGGTGGAAAGGCTTTGGGGAATCAGGAGGTGAGTCACTCGCCGGAGTGTCTTAATGGAGGAGAGAGAGGGAAAGAGGCAAAAAGGCTGAGGGAGGGAATTCCAGAGCTTAAGGCCGAGGCAGCTGAAGGCACGGCCTCCAGTGGTGGAGCGATTAAAACCGGGGATGCGCAAGAGTCCAGTATTGGAGGAACTCAGAGTTGTCGGAGGGTTGTACAGCTGGAGGAAGTTACAGAGATAGGGAGGGGCGAGGCCATGGAGGGATTTGAAACAAGGATGATTGTAAAGGTAGGAAACACGGCAGCCAATTTGCGCTCAGAAAGCTCCCGCAACCAGCAATAAAATAAATGACCAGATAATCTGATTTACATTTAGTTGTTGGTTCAGGGATATATTTTAAATTCGAGGTGTTGGTGGACTGGGAGCCAATGTAGGTCAACGAGCACAGGTGTGATTGGTGAATGGGACTTGGTGTGAGTTAGGATACGGGCAGCAGAGTTCTGGATGAGCTCAAGGTTTTGGAGGGTGGAAGATGAGAGGCCGGTGGGGCAGCATTGGAATAGTCAAGTCTTGAGGTATCAAAGGCATGGATGAGGATTTCAGCAGCAGATGAGCTGAGGCAGGGTCAGAGAAGGCAACGTTATGGAGGTGGATGTAGGCAGTCTTGGTGATGGAGAGGATTTGTGGTCAGAAGCTCATATCAGGGTCAAATAGGACTCCAAGTTTGCAAACGGTCTGGTTCATCCTCAAACAGTGGTCATGGAGAGGGATGAAGCACTTTGAGACATTCTGAGGTCATGAAAGGCGCTATACAAAAGCAAGTTCTTTCTTTTTCCTTTATTAGTTTCTCTGTTTGCTGTTGGCCAAGATTTGGAGGAAGGGGGAGAAGAGAACGTCCCTTTAAATGTTGCATTTCAGAGTATGAAGATTGTTTCAACATTTCACTATTGCCACATCCACCAACACAGAGAGAGAGAGAGAGAGAGAGACTCAGGAGGTGTCATCATCAGTCACATCAGGGTGGATGTAAATAAATGATCTTGCTGCATCTGGTGGATCTTCATATCGGGCAGAGCTCAGGCGGAGAGGATGCGCTGGAGTTTGGAATTGGCGCAGGCCCTGGTCGTGCTCGTGCTGTGGGTCTGCTGCGGCTCCGGGACCGGCTGCCCGTGTTCGGATCGGGCTCTGTGCGAACCCGTGACCGTGGAGCATGAGTTTGAGGTGGGTGTTCGGGGGCCGGGGGTGGGTGTTCGGGGGCCGGGGGTGGGTGTTCGGGGGCTGGGGGATGGTGTTTGGGGGCCGAGGGTGGGTGTTCGTGGGTCGTGGGTGGGTGTTCTGAACAGTCTGAGGGGTGTGGGTCGGGGTGAGGGACAGGTGGAGCTATTGGGATGGGGGTAGAGTCGGGGGGGGGGAATGTCCGATTATTGTTGAAATGCAAAGTGTCTCATATTATAATCCGTATGTTAAAGTGTTAATATTGGTATAGTTACAGTTTGTATAAAATAGGACAAACAGTAGTATTGAGCAGTGCAAAGATATTTTAACAAGTGCAGCTTCCATAAAATGTGTTTTTAAATATATTTCTCCAATGTGCAGAGTCTTAAATGATGTGTGATCTAACTCCTGCAGTGTGTCTGTCTAATACCATGGTTAAGGTCACCGGTTTGTGGTTTTCACAGAATATTGAAAATCCTGGAATCTCATGCAATAAAAATGACATTTTTCACTCATTGTAAAACTGGGACCTTGGCCACGATTAAATTGAATACAACGTAACAGATCTTTAAAAAATAAATTGGTTGCAAAATGACTCTGTAACTGCTGACTGTATTGATGAGGTCAGTATTTACTTCAGAGCAATGTTACTAAGTGGGCAGTGTGGCAGCAACAAGAGCACCACCAATATAACCTGCAGGCTCGATGTGTTCATTCTGCTTTTATCCCACTTCCCCCACCTTCCCACAAACAAAACATTCTTCTGACAGATGGGTGGGATAAAAGTTTCCTCTGCCTGTTGGTTCCAAGAATGAATAAACTTGAATTTATGGAGCACCTCATGTCCTCAGGATGTCCCAAAGAACTTCACATGAAATGAATTACTTTTTGAAGTGTTGTCGGCAAACTCAACAGCAATTTTTAAAAATTCGTTCATGGGATGTGGGCGTCGCTGGCAAGGCCAGCATTTATTGCCCATCCCTAATTGCCCTTGAGAAGGTGGTGGTGAGCCGCCTTTTTGAACCGCTGCAGTCCGTGTGGTGAAGGTTCTCCCACAGTGCTGTTAGGTATGGAGTTCCATGATTTTGACAAGCGACGATGAAGGAACGTTGATATATTTCCAAGTTGAGATGGTGTGTGACTTGGAGGGGAACGTGCATATGGTGTTGTTCCGATGTGCCTGCTGCCCTTGTCCTTCGAGTTGGTAGAGTTTGCGGGTTTGTGTGGCGCTGTCGAAGAAGCCTTGGTGAGTTGCGACAATGCATCCCATGGATGGGACACACTGCAGCCACTGTGCTCCGGTGGTGAAGGGATTGAATGTTTCAGGTGGTGGATGGGGTAGCAATCAAGCGGGCTGCTTTGTCCTGGATGGTGTGGATTTCTTGAGTCTTGTTGGAGCTGCACTCATCCAGGCAAGTGGAGAGTATTCCATCACACTCTCCTGACTCGTGCCTTGTAGATGGTGGAAAGGCTTTGGGGAGTCAGGAGGTGAGTCAGTCGCCACAGAATACCCAGCCTCTGACTTGCTCTTGTAGCCACAGAATTTATATGGCTGGTCCAGTTAAGTTTCTGGTCAATGGTGACCTCCAGGATGTTGATGATAATGTCGTTGAATATCAAGGGGAGGTGGTTAGACTCTCTCACATTGGAAATGGACATTGCCTGGCACTTGGCGTGAATGTTACTTGCCACTTATCAGCCCAAACCTGGATGTTGTCCAGGTCATGTTACATACGGGCACGGACTGCTTCATTATTTGAGGGGTTGCGAATGGAACTGAATACTGTGCAATATTCAGTGAAAATCCCCATTTCTGACCTTATGATGGAGGGAAGGTCATTGATGAAGCAGCTGAAGATGGTTGGGCCTTGGACACTGCCCTGAGGAACTCCTGCAGCAATGTCTTGGGGCTGAGATGATTGGCCTCCAACAAGCACTACCATCTTCCTTTGTGCTAGGTATGACTCCAGCCACTGGAGAGTTTTTCCCCTGATTCCCATTGACTTCAATTTTACTCGGGCTCCTTGGTGCAACACTCGGTCAAATACTGCCTTGATTTCAAGGGCTGTCACTCTCACCTCACCTCTGGAATTCAGCTCTTTTGTCCATGTTTGGACCTAGGCTGTAATGAGGTCTGGAGGCGGGAACCAAACTGAGCATCGGTGAGCAGGTTATTGGTGAGTAAGTGTCGTTTGATAGCATTGTCGATGTCACCTTCCATCACTTTGCTAATGATTGAGAGTAGACTGCTGGGGCAGTAATTGGCCGGATTGGATTTGTCCTGCTTTTTGTAGACAGGACATACCTGAGCAATTTTCCACATTGTTGGATAGATGCCAGTGTTGTTGCTGCACTGGAACAGTTTGGCTGGAGGCATTGCTGGTCCTGGAGCACGAATCAGCACTACAGTCGGGATGTTGTCGGGGCCCATAACTTGGCACTTCTTGCTGAAGATGGTTGCAAACACATCAGCCTTGTTTAGCACTTACGTGCTGGACTCTGCCATCATTGAGGATGAGCATCTATACAGAGCCTCCTCCACACCGTTAGTTGTTTAATTGTCCACCACCATTCACGACTGGGTGTGGCAAGACTGCAGAGCTTTGATCTGATCCGTTGGTTGTGGAATCATTTTGCTCTGTGTATAGCATGTTGCTTCCGCTGTTTAGCATGCATGTCGTCCTGTGTTGTAGCTTCACCTGGTTGGCACCTCATTTTTTGGTACGCCTGGTGCTGCTCCTGGCATGCTCTTCTGCACTCCTCAATCAACCAGGGTTGATCCCCTGGCATGTTGGTAATGGTAGAGAGAGGAATATGCCGGGCTATGAGGTTACAGATTGTGCTGGAAAACAATTCTGCTGATATGTGCAGAGCAAGGTCCCACAAACAGCAAGTTGCATGAATGAACAGTTAATGTGTTTCTGCTGATGTTGGTTGAGAGAAAAGTGTTGGCCAGGACACCAAGAGAACTCCCTGCTCTTCAATATTGCCAGCGGTCTATTAGATCCCCTTTAACATCTCATCCAAAAGACAACCCCTCCAACAATGCAGCACTCTCTCATTACTGCACAAAAGTGCCAGCTTGGATGATGCATGTTTGACAGTCTCAGTCCAAATCAAAGGGCCCAAATCACAAAACTGTGATGAACTAAACTGCAGCACTAAACAGGCAGTCTCATTTGAGAACACAGGATGGTTGGTGTGAGAAACGGAAAAATGTCACACTGGTGCAGTATGGGCTGTTTCTCTTTCGAGGGAACTATATTCTGATCTAGTCTTGCTGGTCTCATGGTAGAAATGCTTGATTTGACACCAGGTACCTTAAATGGAAAAGTTTTAAAACTGTAACTCTAAAGTTGCTTGTAATATGAGTTTATTTAGTTTAAGTTGTCCTTTTGAAGTGTATTGAGCACCAACACTTGGAATGGAGTATTGGGATGTGAGCTCCTTTTCCTCATGTTGTTCAGTTCCTCTCACCTGCACTATTGTGGAGATGGAAGTTCTGAGAGGTTGTTTCTCTTTAGCATATTCTTTTCTCTGGTGGCTGCATTTAGATCGACAATGGTGGTAACCTGAGAATCAGTTCACCAGCCGTTCCTTACCCCGTAACCTGGGGAAATGATAATGGGCCAAATTTTACTCTAACAGGGCATCTCACGGTGCTTGCCGTTACTTGGACCTGCCCTTGCACGTTTTTGAGTGGCAAGTTGCTGAAAGTGCGAACTGATAACGGGGCAGTGAGTGAAACAGGGCATTTGGGAGCTGAGTGAACAGGGCAAGAAACAGGGTATCTCCTTAACCAATGAGATTGAAGGATTGTGAAATTAACAGCGCAAGGATTGAGAAGGAAGTGTAAATTAGAGTGGGCGAATTCAATGTCAAATCAGGTACAGAAAGAGAAATAAAGAGAGGAAAAGAAAGATTGGATTAAAAGAGAGAGAAAAAAGTGAGTGAAAGGGGAAGTAAAAAAAAGTTTGAATTTTAAATTTCCATTTTTAAATCTCCAACAGCAATTAAATCCTGAAGGAATGAGACTCCACTCTTGTAATAGTTAATTATCAGTGCCAGAGATCTTGATTGCCGATAATGAACACATTCACCGTCGTTAAAAAGGTACTTAGACTGGAATGGAAAAGACGTAACTTTCCATGGCGAGTTCAGTTTGAATCTCCTGCGCAAATACATGAACTTTACGTCGTTCAATGAATTTTAACGGTGAGCAAGATAGCGAGATGCTGTTTTCATGAAGCTAACAGCGGAGCAGCCCAACTCGGTCAGCAACTTGTGGATGTTTGAGTTTAACTGCGTATCTGCCCCTCGCCTGAAGTTGCTGTACCATTTACACATAAATAAAACGAGCGCCATTAGCCTCACCGTTATTTTGTCAACAAAATCTGGGCCATTGATTGTGAAAATATATATTTTTAAATGGCAGTTTTCTGCCCTTCATTACTGCAATTGACTGCTTTATTTTGTACTAGGTCTTTGTCTTTGATGTTGGAGGAAAGGATTGGAAGTATTATGACTGGTCTAAGGTTACGACTATTGCAGCCTTTGGACCTTACGATCCTGACCTTTTGTGTTATGCTCATGCGAATCAAGTTCGAGTTATCCTGAGAGGTAAATAATTTTATCACAGAAAAAACAAATGTCCTTCTGTCTTCCAATGCAAGCTGTATTATTGAAAACCACATAAAAGGACATTCAGTGCACAGCCTTGAATTGCGACCTTACAGTGCTGAAATTCCTCTACAGCTCCTGCACAACTCGAGCTAATAATTCCACATTCCATCTATAATATATTAAAATCTTACATCCACACACACACCTCCTGTCTCCAAAACCTTACTTTCTATTGTCAAGTTTTTCACACTTTTGTGGCAACTTTTTCCATTTATAAATTCCTCTGTCCACATTTATAATGATGTGGAGATGCCGGTGATGGACTGGGGTTGACAATTGTAAACAATTTTACAACACCAAGTTATAGTCCAGCAATTTTATTTGAAATTACACATTTATAATGGGAACTGTCTCCGTAAACTTGATGCGCTGTAATTACATCCTCCCCACCAGTGGTGGCACTGTAGCACCTCTGTTTTGCATCTTTCAGCTCAAAATGCTATTTAAATAAAAATTACAATTGATCAAAGTATTATATTAAAAATTAGGACAAAATTCATGATTTCACAATGGGGACTGAGTTACATCTGAACACCCTGGTTGAATTATCCCCCACACTCCAATCCTGCTTCGTCTGAATACTACACAAGTCTGGACTCTCTTTGTCCATTGCCATGGGAGATTGCCTGGTGATGTATTTTTATTCTACTTTTCACCTCCCAAACTTGCTGGGTTCGTGAGCACTGAGCGGGAGTCTTCTGATCTAGGAGTAGGGGAGGGGAAGAGTTCTGAGGAGGGAGATTGTGGGATCCAGCAAGGACTCAGGAGATGGTCAGGGATTGCTGGGATCTGGCAGTATTGGGGAGATGAGGGAATGGAGGGTCTAACATGTCTTGTTGGGGAGGAGTGGGTTCTAATGGAATGGGACCCAAACTGCTATTGACATCTTTGGAAGCATCAGTCCCTCATCCCTCACATGTTCCTGCAAGTTAGGTGCCCGAACCACCGCTTCCCTCATCGTCGCCCTATTCCGATCTTCTGTACTTGCCTTGAGCATTTAAGCAGAAATGCTTGGTTAAGAAAGCCTTAAAAAGCGCAAACAAATCACTGGGGTTCATTTCTAGAGGAAAATAATTCACAGCAGAGAAGTTATGTTAATCTTGTATAGGTCCTTGGTTAGAAAACACTGAGAGTACTGTGCACAGTTCTGGTCTCCATACTACAAAAAGATACAGAAGTACTGGAGAAAGTGCAAAAAGGATTTACAAGGATGATATCAGAACTGAGAGAGTATAACTATCAGGAAAGACTGAACAGGCTGGGGCTCTTTTCTCTAGAAAAGGGAAGACTGAGTGGTGATCTGATAGAGGTCTTTAAAATTATGAATGGGTTCGATCGGGCATATGGAGAGAAGAATTGGCAAGATGTAACGAGTGCCACAGGAATCAGTGTCCTCGTACATGAATCACAAAAAGTTAGTATGCAGGTACAGCAAGTGATTAGGAAGGCAAATGGAATATTGTCATTTATTGCAAGGGGAATGGAATCTTAAAGTAGAGATGTGTTGCTACAGTTGTGCAGGGCATTGGTGAGACCACATCTGGAATACTGTGTGCAGTTTTGGTCTTCTTATTTAAGAGAGGACATAATTGCTTTGGAGGCAGTTCAGAGAAGATTCACTCAACTGATTCCTCAGAAGAGGGGGTATCTTGAGAGAAAAGGTTGAACAAGTAGGGCCTGTATACACTGGAGTTTAGAAGAACGAGAGGTTATCATATTGAAACATACAAGGTCCTGAGCGGACGAGAAGGGGTAGATGATGAGAGGATATTTCCCTTTGTGGGAGATACTAGAACTAGTGGCCACCAGTTTAAAAATAATGGGTCTCCCATTTAAGACGGAGATGAGGAGGAATTTTTTCTCTCAGAGGGTCGTGAGTCTGTGGAACTCCCTTGCCAGGGAGCGGTGGAGGCAGGGTCATTGAATATTTCTAAGGCTGAGTACGATAGATTCCTGATTAACAAGGGAGTCAAAGGTTGTAGTAGGTAGACAGGTAAGTTGGGTTGAGGTCACAATCAGATCAATCATGACCTTACCAAATAGCAGAGCAGGCTCGAGGGGCTGAATGGCCTACTCCAGCTCTCGTATGTTCATATGTTCGTATTTTTCCATTTGTGGGCGAGTCCAAAACTAGAGGTAATCCAAATCAATAAGATAGTCACAAATCAATCCAACAGGGAATTCAGGAAAAACTTATTTACTCAGTGAGTGGAAAGAATGTGGAACTTGCTACCACATGGAGTGGCTGATGCTAATGACATAGGTGCATTTAAGGGGAAGCTGCAGAAGTATATGAGGGAGAAGGATATGTCCAGGCTTTGGAGACAGGCTGAGGCCTTCAAATAAAAGCTTCACTTGTCTTTAAAGTCTTTGCTTCAAGCAAAGACACTAAAAGACACAAAAGAAAATTAGTTGGACAAATACAAACATGTTATTGTGAAATGTCATTTTTTGAATTTGTATTTTATTTTAGAAACTCTTATTTTATAAATTAAATATTGCAGTTACTGAGGAAAAACATGGTCCATGAAAAACAGTTTCAGCTGCAGGTTGAGAAATCTGTTCCACACCATCACTTGGTGGCCGTAGTGTGGAACTGCATCACCACAGGCCACATTATGGGCAAAATCCTATTATAAAGGAGACAGGACGGGCGTCACTGGATGCGAACACAATTAAAATAGAAAAACAAAAGACACTGTTGACACAGAACTTTTGAATAGAAAGATGACAGGACATACTGTTTTTAACAACCTATAAATAGATAGGTGGAACTTTTATTCCCTGGCACAGCAGCAGTCTGCCACTGATGCCAGGATTTAGAATGAAGAATGCAGTTTAATGAAAGCTCCACCCAATTGTGTCCAGAGCCCAGCACACACGCTCCATTCTTCCGACTCTGGGCGACTGAGATTTCTCCTCTTCCACCATCAATGGCAGAACCTTCAGCTGTTACTGTCTTGAACTCCAGATTCTTCTTCTTCAACCTCTTTGTCTTGCTATTTCTCTTCCTATCTTCGAAAGCCTCATCAAAACCTACCTGTTTGACTGTGCCTTTGGTCACTTCCCTCAAGTGTCAGCTTAGCTCAGTGGGATCACTGTGTCTCTCCTCCTGGGTCAGAAGATTTTGGGTTTACTCCAGGACTTGACATATAAGTGCAGTACTGAGGGAATGCTGCATTGCCAGAGGTGCTGTGTTTCAGATGAGACCTGAAACAAAGGCTCCACCTGCCTGTTCAGGTGGATGTAAAAGACCCCATTGGCACAATTCAAAGAACAGGGAGTTCTCCTGGTGTCCTGGACAACATTCATCCCTCAACCGACATCACCAAAACAGATTAACTGGCCATTTATCTAATTTCCTGTTTGTGGGGCCTTTCTGGGCACAAATTAACTATCACATCTGCTTGCAAAGCAACAGTGATTACGCTTCAAAAATAATTAATTGGCAATGAAGCATTTAAGGACATCCTGAGGATGTGTCAGGCACTATGTCAATGCAAATTCGAGCTAAATCTCCCTCTACTACTTCCGACTTGATGTTGGCAGTTCTGTCCTGCAAAGTGTCTTGGGACACAATGTTGTGCGAAACATGCTCTATAATTGGAAGTTGTTTCTTCACCCTTCACCAGGAGTTTTTATGCTATGGAACATTGTATACAGACAACGCCGAGCAAATTGGATCGATGAGCAATTGCAGTTGGCAAAAAGGCAATTTATGGATGGAATCAATTTGGATGTTACTTTGAAATAAAGGGACTATTAAGGAGTCAAATAAAGAAATCACTCGCTGCATTTTTATTGGGTAAAGTTTGAAGCAGACTTTTACTGCTGAGAAGTTTGCACATAACGGACTTTGATAACTCAGATTACAGTGATATAATTCTTGACCTGAGGCTCCCGAATGCCTTCTTGTTCAGGCAGTGACTACATGAGCCATGCAAATCCTGGTTCGTGCTGAGTTATCTGATTTCAACTGGGATGTTGGAGGGCACAATTTACGCCTAGTGCCACTGGGTCGGGGAAGGTCAAATGAACCATCTGATCATTATCTGGAAACCTCCCACTGGAAGTGTGACCGTGCAGATGGCCACCAATTGGGTTATACCCGCACCCATGTTAAAATAGCCTGCCAGCACTCAATGTCTGGCCTCACATAAAAGAACTTTGGCCAATTTGACTCGGTATTGGAGTGGGGCTGGCCCTTTTGGGACTACAATTTGGTTACAACTTAATGCCTTTTGGAGAGGAGGAGAGAAAATTGATGGAAAATTGGAGGAAGAAGGTGAGTGAGCAGTGGGGAATTGAACCTGATTAATATTTGATAACCGAGGATCCTATTAATTCTAACTCACTATTTGCCCCAACTTTATCCTGTTCCTTTTTATACAGTCATGAACACTGTCGAACTCCTAACCTGTTAAATTCACAGTTCCCATGGACCATGTGCGAGTGCATATAAAAACCATATAACTACTAGTGATATCCAACATAAGGTATGAGATGAAACTAACTTCTTCTTGTTACTCTTTGGCCCTTAGGTCACATTTAACGTGCCTTGGTCTCCAGACTGCATTGATGGCCGATGCTATGACTTTTTGAGAATTGCAAATTCCTGTGACTTTTTATTTGTGATGTCCTATGATATGCAGAGTCAAATGTGGGACAATTGCTTTGCAAAGGCAAATGCTCCCTATTACCAGACTTTATCAGGTATGTACAATAAGACCATCTGGTTCAGGGTCTACCTGCCCGATATCAATGTGAATCTAAGACCCTCATTATTATTTTCCCCATTTAGGTTACTCCGCTTATATCAATCTGGGAATTGATTCCAGAAAGCTCGTGTTGGGAGTTCCATGGTATGGTTATGACTATCCTTGCACACAGTTTTTTGAGGTAAGGTTTTGTCATTATCTGGCTTTCAGTAATCCGAATTATTTAGAATAGACTATTGTAAACCATTACAAAAGAGCCAGAGGTGATCTGGGGAAACATTTTTTTTACGCAGCGAGTTGTTATGATCTGGAATGCACTGCCTGAAAGGGTGGTGGAAGCAGATTTAATATTCACTTTCAAAAGGGAATTGGATAAATACTTGAGGGGAAAAATTTACAGGGATATGGGGAAAGAGCAGAGGAATGGGACTAATTGGATAGTTCTTGTGACGAGCCAGCACAGGCATGATGGGCCGAATGACCTCCTCTCTTGCTGTACTTACTATGATACTATGATGTTATGATTGTCTTGTTGCTGTGCAAAATATCCCATTGATTCACTGTTCTGGAGAAATTATTTGTTTGCAGTGCTTGCTCTCTGGGCTTACCTTATCTGTGCTATTTAACATTTTATTCCACTGAGGCCTCCCCTTAACTGCATTCTTCTAGGTTGTAAATCTTAAGCTTCTCGAATCTTTTCTCAAAGCTCATCCTTTTAACACAAGGGATCATAAGAACATAGGAACAGGAGGAGGCCATTCAGCCTCTCAAGCTGTTCCGCCATTCAATTAGATCATGTCTGATCTGTATCTTCATTCCATCTACACACCTTGGTTCCATAACCTTTAATACCCTTCCCGAACAAAAATCTATCAATTTCAGTTTTGAAGTTTTCAATTGACCGAGCCTCAACAGCTTTTTGGGGGAGAGAATTCCAGATTTCCACGTCCCTTTTCGTGAAGAAGTGCTTCCTGACATCACCCCTGAACAGCCATGCTCTAATTTTAAGTTTATGTCCCCTTGTTCTGGACTCTCCCACCAGAGGAAATACTTTCTCTCTATCTACCCTATCAACTGCTTTGATCATCTTAAACACGTCAATTACATCACTCCGTAATCTTCTATATTCAGTCTTGTTGCTGTCTATTTGAAATTACAACCTTGTCCTTGTCTATAAATGTACTATTTAATTTTATATATTTCAGTGAGAGACCCTCCTGTCCAAAATGTAAAACTTATTTTTCTCTAATTGTTCCTCTTTACACTTAGAGATCAGTCATGTTGTTACTGCATTTTTGAAGTTACCAAAGTAACTATATTTTCATCCTTTTGTATTTTCAGACTGGTAGGTGTGTATTGGAAAAGATTCCTTTCCGAGGTGCCCCTTGCAGTAATGCAGCTGGACGTCAGGTCCCATACAAAGAGATCGTACAGCATGTGCACAAATCAATCACTGGCAGATATTGGGATGATGAGCAGAAAGTCCCGTCTTATATCTACATGGTAAGACTGTCAATCAAAACACAATGGAGAGTTGTGCATTGTCCATTCTTTGCAGAATGCAAACCTTGCAGTATTTCATGATTCAATATTCCCTGTGTACAGGATTCAGCACAGTTCAGAATGTACAGTTTATACAGTAGAAAATGTGTGTAGTTGGAGAATAGCCAAGAAAATGGGAGTTGACAGACAAAGCACCAAACCCAGTTCCGTTTGTTCAGACATTGTGTATGACCAGTTGCAAAAAATGAGATGAGCTGTGGTCTTTTCAAATCGATCACTTTACACAACCCATATTGACCCTCCTGTGAAAATTAGCGATTGTTTCGTTTGTGAAATGTGTGCCCCTGTCTCCCATTTGATGATCAATTTAGCACAAATGATTGACGGTAGCGTACCCTGTACATAAGAAAACTGCACAGTAGCAAATACCACACACTCTCGACCTACTGTATTCTAATGTCCTTCAGGGAAGGAAACCTGCCGTCCTTACCCGGTCTGGCCTATATGTGACTCCAGACCCACAGCAATGTGGTTGATTCTTAATTGCCCTCTGAAATGGCCTAGCAAACCACTCAGTTGTAAAATCCAGATACGAAAAGTCATAATAAGAATAAAACCGGATGGACCACCCGGCATCGGACCACTAGGCACCGGACACGACAACGGCAAACCAAGCCCAGTCGACCCTGCAAAGTCCTCCTCACTCACATTTGGGGACTTGTGCCAAAATTGGGAGCGCTGTCCCACAGACTAGTCAAGCAACAGCCTGACACAGCCATACGCACTTATCTTTCAACCAACTTCCCAGACTCTTCCATCACCATCCCTGGGTATGTCCTGTCTTCATCAATGACCTTCCCTCCATCATAAGGTCAGAAATGGGGATGTTCGCTGATGATTGCACAGTGTTCAGTTCCATTCGCAACCCCTCAAATAATGAAGCAGTCTGATCCCGCACGCAGCAAGACCTGGACAACATCCAGGCTTGGGCTCATAAGTGGCAAGTAACATTCGCGCCAGATAAGTGACAGGCAATGCCCATCTCCAACAAGAGAGGGTCCAACCACCTCCCCTTGACATTCAACGGCATTACCATCACCAAATCCCCCACCATCAACATCCTGGGGGTCACCATTGACCAGAAACTTAACTGGACCAGCCATATAAATACTGTGGCTACGAGAGCAGGTCAGAGGCTGGGTATTCTGTGGCGAGTGACTCACCTCCTGACTCTCCAAAGCCTTTCCACCATCTACAAGGCACAAGTCAGGAGTGTGATGGAATACTCTCCACTTGCTTGGATGAGTGCAGCTCCAACAACACTCAGGAAGCTCGACACCATCCAAGATAAAGCAGCCGCTTGATTGGTTCCACCACCCTAAACATTCACTCCCTTCACCACCGGCGCACAGTGGCTGCAGTGCGTACTATCCACAGGATGCACTGCAGCAACTCGCCAAGGCTTCTTCGATAGCACCTCCCAAACCCGCGACCTCTACCACCTAGAAGGACAAGAGCAGCAGGCACATGGAAACAACACCACCTGTATGTTCCCTTCCAAGTCACATACCATCCCAACTTGGAAATATATCGCCATTCCTTCATCGTCGCTGGGTCAAAATCCTGGAACTCCCTTCCTAACAACACTGTGGGAGAACCGTCACCACACGGACTGCAGCAGTTCAAGAAGGCGGCTCACCACCACCTTCTCAAGGGCAATGAGGGATGGGCAATAAATGCCGGCCTCGCCAGCGACGCCCACATCCCATGAACGAATAAAAAAAAATACCTAGTCACATGTCTAATTGACGTTGGCCAAGTTTGCTGAGATACTTGATGCACTGCAGTCAAAGGCTGTGATGCTTGAGCTTTCAGCAGTAACATTGAAATCATGTTTTCCACCTTTCGATTGCAATATTTTGTTACTTTGAGCAATTTGAAAAGATTATTTTGAAATGATAGAATGTTCCACATTGAGTTAAATCAGACCTTGGATAATTCGATTTATTTTTTAAAATCATTTTCACTGGAGGCCCATGCTAACTCTGACTTGCAAGTCATCTATCTCTTTCTATTTCCCCCAAATCATTTTTTTCCCAATCAAACACCATAATCTTTTGACTTGTTGCATCCGAATTGACATCTGGGCTGTTCATGTGGATTTTTCTAAGTTGCTGTGCTGAGGGAGTGCTGCACTGTCGGAGGTGCCGTCCTTCAGATGACACGTTAAACTGAGGTCCCGCCTGTGCTTTAAATGTGTGCCTTATGTTCATATGTTGCACAGCATCCAGATGAGTTAATTGGTTTGGGTGTTAAAAAAGATAGACTTGGAGCTGCTCCTGCTCCGTTCCCGTTACTTGTGTGGACGTGCAGCGGAAAACCGCGTTTGTGCACGGAAATGGAGTTTCTGCCGACGGTCAGGGGACGGAGTGGGAGAAGCCCTGAGGAAATTGCCGGCCGTAGCCGTAAGTCCCTAATTTTTGAGTTTGTTTTGCTCATTTGTCATTGTGCATTTTCTCATCGTACATTTCAGTCCATTCTGTCTTCTGCTGATGAAGATTTTCAGCATAGTGTCTCGAACTGAGCATTGACCCAAACCCCTCGCTCCTATCTGTGTAACTCTTTATTTTTTTATGGCAGGTTAATAATACATTTCATGAGGTCTGGTATGACGATCCACAGAGCATTTCAATTAAGTCAGCGATCATGAAGAAATTGAGACTCCGTGGCATAGGCATGTGGAATGGAAATATGCTGAACTACAGTGATGATCATTTCATAGTAAAGCAAACTGAAGACATGTGGAATGCTCTTTGCCCTTTGTGAGGAAAACGGTGACGTTGAACCATCTCATCTTAACAGAATGTAATCATTTAATTTTGCAAGTAAACTCAGCAAAAAGTGAGCAAGCTTCCAACATTAGAAATAAAAGATAACGCAGATCGAGGGAACAGATTTAACATTTTGTCGAGCTAACGAATTTCTATTCAATGAAAAGAAAATGTACGAATACAATTTGTACTCCAAGATCTGGTCACTTCAGGCATCTCAACTTGTTTACAAAATGCATGAAATCTGTATTGACTTTCATAATGCTTAATGATAGTGCAGGTTAAAACATCTTGCCGCTAAATATTTACAATTCAGAAAACAAGTCAGCTTTCCCGTTGGGTAATAATCCAATTCTGATATGCACACGCGTGTTGTCTGTTTTATGCACATCTTAATTCTTGACAATGATTTTGATGATTTTATTTTGATTGGTTATCATTTTGAACCTAGATAACTTTAATTTTCAACTTTCCTCCATTAAGGGGGGGTGAACGGACCAGATAATAGTATCCTGTGTACTGCTAGTATTTTTATTTAATTGTAATATTACAAGACAATGTAACTATTTGAATTTTATTCCACCTGAGTGCTTTACAATTGTCTATTCTTGAAAGGCAATTTAAATTTTTACGGGAACACGTATTTCACAAAATAAAATGTGATGTTTACAAAGTAAGTGTTTTAGTTGTGTTGCTCCAGGAAAGTGGGGATTGTGTAAATATAAAACAATTGTGGTACCGGTTAAAAAAATTCCCCTCAAGTCTAATCTTGGCACATATATTTAGTAGTCCTTAGTTAATCACTTGCCCTCCTCGTTGCCAACATGTGAAACTCAGTGTTGGGGGGAGGGAGGTCTGTGTCCCATTTTATCTTTATTTACTTTGTAATTTTTTCTTGAGAATGATAAGGCAAGTTCTTTCCTTTCTTTCCTTTCCTCTTTTTTCTTTTTCGATCTTTTCTCTTTTTCTTTTCTGTTCTCTTTTTTCTTTTCTTTCTTCGAGTTTCCGTTATCCTGTGCTCTCGAGCATTTCCAGCTGTTTCAATAGGATTTGTACGTTTGCTATAAAACAAAAGCATTGTTGCAATTCCTACCCAAAATGGAATAAGACTCTTAGTTAATGGTGTAGAAAGACCTCTGAACCAGCAAGTTCCAAGTCCAAGTGATGAGTGGCCTTTCCACTCCTAAAGGGATATTGGTGACAGATTTACATTTCAGTAACCTCTTCACATTCCTGCAAACCCGTTAACTTGCCTATTCTGCATTACTTATCAGGTAACAAGCAATAAAGACTTTAGATCCTGAATTTCTTCTTTTACTTACTTTAGGATAAATGTTCGTATCATTTTAGAGTGGTGAATTGCACAAATAGAGTCATTTCTTTTCTACAAATGTATTTATTTGAGAAAATAGCGCAATATATATATGTGAGAATACTGAGAAAATCCGACTTCTGAGAAAGAGGAAAGGATATCACACCACGGTTTCCCGAATTTCCCTCTGTCGACGAGGGTTGGGCAGGTTGCTGAGGCCTAAGCAAGGTACATTCTTGGGGTCTGGGCAGAGGGAGAGTTGCCCACTACCGGGGCCCTGACCCTCCAAAAGAGGCTTCATCAGGTCTTCAGCTGCTGCCCAGGGATAACCACCACCCCTCTCCTGGTGACCTCTGTGGTCAGCAGTGCTAGGTGGGTTGCATTACCAGTGGCAGTGCGGCCAAGGATCTGCTGGAGGCCTTCCCTGATGTGATGGGAGGTGGAGAGGGTGGGAATATCCAGGTCGCTGGGAATGCTGCAGTCGGCATCATCGCAAGATATTCCTTGATTCATTATTGTGCAACTCACTGCAGGCATACTTTGAAAGTTGCTGCAACAAAATATAGTTCAGAATTTGTTAATATGTGACAGTGGAATACCCTAATATAGAATCATAGAAATTTACGGTACAGAAGGAGGCCATTCGGCCCATCATGTCTGTGCCGACCAATAAAGAGCCATCTCGCCTGATCCCACTTTCCAGTTCCTGGTCCATAGCCCTGTAGGTTGTGGCATTTCAAGTGCATATCCAAGTACCCTTTAAATGCAATGAGGGTTTCTGCCTCTACCACCCTTTCAGGCAGTGAGTTCCAGACCCTCACCACCCTCTGGATGAAAACATTTTTCTTCAACTCCCCTCTACCAATTACTTTAAATCTATGCCACCTGGTCATTGATCCCTCTGCTGAGGGAACGAGGTCCTTCCTATCCACTCTCGCTCGGCCCCTCATGATTTTATACACCTCATTTAAATCTTCCCTCAGCCTCCTCTGTTCCAAAGAAAACAACCCCAGCCTAACTAATTTTTCCTCTTAGCTAAAATTCTCCTGTCCTGGCAACATCCTCATAAATCTCCTCTGTACCCTCTCGAGTGCAATTACATCTTTCCTGTAATGTGATGAACAGAAATGTATGCAATACTCCAGCTGTGGCCTAACTAGTGTTTTATACAGTTCAAGCATAACCACCTTGCTCTTAAATTCTATGCCTCGGCCAATAAAGGAAAGTATCCCATTTGCCTTCTTTGCGAGAACCAGGCTGAATATAGAAAGTTCAGAGGGAAAGTGAGAAAGGAAATAAGAGGGGCAAAGAGAGAATATGAGAATAGATGGGCGGCCAACATAAATGGGAATGCAAAAGTCTTCTATAGGCATGTGAACAGTAAAGGGGTAGTAAGAGGAGGGGTGGGGCCATTAAGGACCATGAAGGAGAACCACTCATGGAGGTAGAGGGCATGGCTGAGGTACTAAATGAATACTTTGCATCTGCCTTTACCGAGGAAGAAGATGCTGCCAGGGTCTCAGTAATGGAAGACATAGTTGAGATACCAGATGGATTAAAAATTGATGAAGAAGAGGTACCAGAGAGGCTAGTGAAACTTAAAGTAAATAAGTCACCCGGTCTGGATGGGATGCACCCTACGTTGCTGAGGGAAGTAAGGGTGGAAATTGCGGAGGTACTGGCCATAATCTTCCAAACATCGTTAGATACGGTGGTGTTGCCAGAGGACTGGAGAATTGTAAATGTTCACCCTTGTTCAAAAAAGGGTGGAAGGATAAACCCAGCAACTTTTGGCCAGTCAGTTTAACCTCGGTGGGGGGAAACTTTTAGAAACGATAATCTGGGACAGAATTAGCAGTCACTTGGACAAGTGTGGATTGATGAGGGGAAGCCAGCACAGATTTGTTCAAGGCAAATCGTGTTTAACTAACTTGATCGAGTTTTTTGATGAGGTAATAGAGAGGATAGATGAGGGCAATGCAGTTGATGTGGTGTATATGGACTTTCAAAAGGCGTTTGATAAAGTGCCACATAATAGGCTCGTCATCAAAATTGAAGCCCATGGAATAAAAGGGGCAGTAGCAGCATGGATACAGAATTGGCTAAGTGACAGGAAACAGAGGATAGTGGTGAACGTTTATTTTTTCGGATGGGAGGGAGGTATACAGTGGTGTTCCCCAGGGGTTGGTATGAGGACCACTGCTTTTCTTGATTATATTAATGACTTGGACTTGGGTATAGAGGGCACAGTTAAAAAATTTGCAGATGACACAAAACTTGGAAATGTAGTGAACAGTGAGGAGGATAGTTATAGACATCAAGAGGATATAGACAGGCTGGTGGAATGGGCGGACACGTGGCAGATGAAATTTAATGCAGAAAAATGCAAGGTGATACATTTTGGTAAGAAGAACGAGGAGCGGCAATATAAACTAAAGGACACAATTGTAAAAGGGGTGCATGAACAGAGAGATCTGGGGGTGTATACACACAAATCTTTGAAGGTGGCAGGGCAGGTTGAGAAAGTGGTTAAAAACCATATGGAGTCCTGGGCTTTATAAATAGAGGCATGGAGTACAAAAGCAAGGAAGTCATGATGAACCTTTATAAAACCCTGGTTCGGCCACAGCTGGAGTATTGTGTCCAGTTCTGGGCACCGCACTTTTGGAAAGATGTGAAAGCCTTCGAGAGGGAGCAGAAGAGATTTACTGGAATGATTCCAGGGATGAGGGACTTTAGTTACGTGGATAGACTGGAGAAGCTGGGGTTGTTCTCTTTGGAACAAAGAAGGTTGAGAGGAGATTTGATGGAGGTATTCAAAATCATGAAGGGTCTCGACAGAGTAGATAGGGTTGGCAGAAGGGTCAAGAACCAGAGGACATATATTTAAGGTGATTGGAAAAGAACCAAAGGTGACATGAGGAAAAGCTTTTTCACACATCGAGTGGTTAGGATCGGGAATGCACTGCCCGAGGGGGTGGTGGAGGCAGATTCAATTATGGTCTTCGAAAGGGAATTGGAAAAGTACTTGAAAGGAAAATGTTTGCAGGGCTACGGGGATAAGGCGTGGGAGAGGGACGAACTGGATTGTTCTGATGCAGAGCCGGCACGGACTCAATGGGCTGAATGGCATCTTCCATGCTATAACCTTTCTATGATGCTGTGATTCTCTGATTCTAACCACCTTATCTACCTGACCTACCTTCAGGGATCTGTAGACATACACTCCAAGGCCCCTCTGTTCCTCTACACTTCTCAGTATCCTCCCATTTATTGTGTATTCCCTTGCCTTGTTTGCCCTCCACAAATGCATTACCTCACACTTCTCCGGATTGAATGCCATTTGACACTTTTTTGTCCGCCTGACTGGTCCATTGATATCTTCCTGCAGTCTACAGCTTTCTTCCTCACCATCAACCACACGGCCAACGTTTGTGTCATCTGCAAACTTCTCAATCATACCCCCTACATTTCAGTCAAAATCATTGATATATACCAGAAAAAGCAATGGTCCTAGTGCTGAGTCCTACGGAACCCCACTGGAAACAGCCTTCCAGTCATAAAAACACCCGTCGACCATTCCCCTTTGCTTCGATGCACTGCAGCAACTCACCAAGGCTTGTTCGACAGCACCTCCCAAACCCGCGATCTCTACTACCTAGAAGGACAAGGGCAGCAGGTACATGGGAACAACACCACCTGCACATTCCCTTCCAAGTCACACACCATCTCGGCTTGGAAATATATCGCCGTTCCATCATCGTCGCTGGGTCAAAATCCTGGAACTCCCGACCTAACACCACTGTGGGAGAAACTTCACCCCTCGGACTGCAGCGGTTAAAGAAGGTGGCTCACCACCACCTTCTCAAGGGCAATTAGGGATGGGCAATAAATGCTGGCTTTGCCAGCGATGCCCACATCCCATGAACGAATAAAAAAAAAGCCAATTCTGGATCCAACTTGCCACTGTCCCTTGGATCCCATGGGCTTTTACTTTTCTGACCAGTTTGCCATGTGAGATCTTGTCAAAAGCCTTGATAAAATCCATGTAGACGATATCAAACATGCTACCCTCACAGACGCTCCTTGTTACCTCCTCAAAAAATTCAATCAAGTTCTTCAGATACGACCTTCCCTGAACAAATCCATGCTGACTGTCCTCGATTAATCCGTGCCTTTCTAAATGAGGTTAGGCTGACTGGCCTGTAATTACTCGGTCTATCCCTTTCTCCCGTTTTAAACAATGTTACAACGTTAGCAGTCCTCCAATCCTCCAGCACCAGGCCTGTAACCAGACAGGATTGGAAAATGATGGTCAGAGTCTCCGCTATTTCCTCCCTTGCTTCACGTAACAGCCTGGGATACATTTCATGCTGGCCTTGTGATTTATCTACTTTCAAGGATGCTAAACCCCTTAATATTTCCTCTCTCACGATGCTTATCCCGTCCAATATTTCACACTCCTCCTTAACTACAATGTCTGCATCGTCCCCCTCTTTTGTGAAGACAGACGCAAAGCATTCAGTCAGAGCCATGGCAGATGTCTTTGAGCCTCTCTCCTTGCATTTCTTTCAAGTCAATGCCAAAGTAAACAACTGTCCACTTTGACTGTGGAAAGTTTTCTGAACAAACATTTTTTTAAAAGCACAGCATAATAGACAGCTATCACCTGCTGACACATCACTGCAATCTGTGAGTCTGAGTTTTTTCCTCCATACATCACTCAATGTACAGATCTGTCCAGATACTTTTGAGGTTACAATCATAACAATGGTATTGAAATGCAGAGGGGAAAATCATCACTTTAAAAAATATCTCCATTTTCTATCGTGGTTCTGTCATTAATCCCATATTTTTCGATTTACAGATTTCACCGTGCCTGACGTTACGATCTTCAATAAGAATTCTGTGGACCTCAGTCGCTCAGTAGATTCCCAGAGTGATTGTTTGTGCAGGTGTACTGAAGCAGAAAGACACACGGCTACCTTGTCTTTAAGGAGGATGCAGAGTGTACACATTAACTTGATATTCATTTGTGAATTTAGAATAATGTGAAAATTCTGAACTACAGTGTTCATAACAAGATGGACTAACTGTCCAGGAAATTCAACATTCTGAAATGTTCTTTCAAATCGGCCAACAAGTTTTTATTTCTTAGCAACAAATTGTTTGTGAATCATTTATGTCGATAGGAATAAACAATTACTGAAAGTATTCTGTCAGCAACTGAATATGACCCCGGATCTTTTTCTAGTTTCTCCCTTGTCTTCCCTCAAGCCCTTTCTGAGCCCATCTTGTCAACGAGACCTACCTCCTGCTCCATTTACCCCTAAACTGCTGACCACCCAATTTTCCTTCATGGCCCCCATGCTAGCTGACATTGGAAATGGTTCCCTCTCCTCAGGTTACTGCCCCCACCCCGCTCCCTATCAAAACCAACATCATCACTCCTCCTTCTCAAAAACTCACCCTCGACCCCTCCGTCCTTGCAAACTACCACCCCATCTCCAACCCCTGTTTGATCTCCAAACTCCTTGAGCGTGTTGTTGCCTCTCAAATCTCAATTCACCTTTCACGCAACTCCATGGTTTAATCCCTTCAATCAGGTTTCCACTCCTGCCACAGCACAGAATCTGCTCTAATCAAAGTCACAAATAACACATAAATGCCGTGGCTACAAGAGCAGGTCAGATGGTGGGTAATTCAATTGAGGGATCTGTGTATTCTACTTTTTAAACTCTAGAAATGACCAGATGGTCCAAAATAGGCTTTTTCTCTCCTGTACATTCCTGTGTTCCTACGAGTAGAATCCCACAAAGGTTGAATCCCTGTGTCCTGCCTCTGTACCATAATTGGTGAGCTTCTTACAGTCTGTTGTGTCAGTGTGAGTAGAGCACTGTTCTTTATTGGTGGTTGTCATGGAACTTTCTGGGAGTCCTGCAGGGAAAGGAGAGGGTGGATCCGATCGGGTAGTCCCTGACCAGATGGTCGATACCATTTGGTAGAACCCCTTGTCACCAGAACTGACCAACATGCACCAAGATGTAGCCTGGATGGTGGTGAGAAGGGGCCTCCGAGTGCGGTCCTTCCAACACGCACGAAATCTCAGTGCCACCGCGAGCTGCCCTCGAGGATGCAGCGGGGACAAGACCGTCGTCAACCTCCTGATGGACTGCCCCTTCGCGCAGAAGGTATGGAGAGAGATGCGTTGGTATCTGTCCCGATTCATCCCCAACAGCTGGGTAATACAGGACGCTGTGCTCTATGGCCTGTTCCGAGGGACACACACCGAGACAGATATCAACTGCTGCTGGAAAACTATCAACTCGGTGAAGGAGGCCCTTTGGTTGGCCCGAAATCTGTTGGTCTTCCAGCTGAAGGAGCTGTCCACGACCGAGTGTTTCTGACAGGCACATTCCAAGGTCCAGGAGTAGATGCTGCGGGATGCACTGAAGCAAGTGCAGCCCAAGCAAAGGCTCTATGGGGAAAGGCCACCGAGTAAGGCCATCCCACTTTGTATTGTACAAAATGTATTCGATGATATGTACTGTGTTTTGAATTGTAATAATGAGATCATAGTGTGTACGATCTGCATTGTATTGGTTCGAACTATATTGATTGAAATTGTGTCTTTTTACGTTGAACTGTGTGTATCTTTAAATATGATGAAATAAAGTGTATTTTGAAATAGAAAAAAAATTATCAAGTTTCTTAAAGTCTGTTGTGTCAGTGTGAGTGGAGCACTGTTCTTTATTGGTTTGATGGTTGATGAGGTCACTAAGGGAGTGAAGCTCTTCTCTGCTGCCGTCATTGGAGTTTTTCACAAACATTTCATTCATTATGCTCGATACAAAATTTCCCCATAAACGATGGATTCAGTATCTGTTGCCATTTTGTTACAATGTGAACCACTTTCAGTTGCATATCAACAAGGTTTTACATAGAATTACACACACAGAATGGACAGCACCAAAACAGGCCATTCGGCCCAAATGATCGATGCCTCCTCCCACCCCTCTTCATCTAACCCTATCAGTATATCCTTCTAGCGCTTTCCCCCATGCGTTTATCCAGCTTCCCATTAAATGCATCTATGCTATTTGAACATAAGAACATAAGAAATAGGAGCAGGACTAGGCCATGCAGCCCCTCGATCCTGCTCCGCCATTCAATAAGATCATGGCTGATCTTCGACCTCAACTCCACTTTCCGGCCCGATCCCCATATCCCTTGATTCCCCTCGATTCAAAAATCTATCCATCTCAGCCTTGAATGTACTCAACGACTGAGCATCCACAGTCCTCTGGGGTAGAGAATTCCAAAGATTCACAACCCTCGGAGCGAAGAAATTGCTCCTCATCTCAGTCCTTAATGGCTGACCCCTTATCCCGATATTGTGCCCTCGAGCTCTTGACTCTTCAGCCAGGGGAAGCAGCCTCTTAGCATCTACCTTGTCAAGCCCTCTCAGCATCTTATATGTTTCAATGAGATCATCTCTCATTCCTCTAAACTCCAGAGAGTATAGGCCCATTGTACTCAATCTCTCATCATAGGACAACCCTCTCATCCCAGGAATCAATGGAGTGAACTTTCGCTGCACCGTCCCCAGGGGTCAAGTATATCCTTCCTTAGGTAAGGAGTCCAAAACTGCACACAGTATTCCAGGTGTGGTCTCCATAAGCCCCTGTACAATTTGTAGGGGGTGGTGGTGTGTGTCAGCTTCGCCTCTGACTTCTGAGAAGTTCGAATCGCTCCCACTCCCTGCGTTCTCAACCTTGGACTTAGTTGTGACAAAGTGCAGCAGACAACTGGTTTTGGTGCAAGAAACATTGACCTTTATTCAAGAGAGAAAATACAACACAACAATCTTAACACTTTAATAAAATGGGGAACACTTCGGTACACACGAGGGAAATTACAGTAGAATGATACCTCACCCCTCCAAATCCCACTATATTAGCTAAGTTGGACTCTAAAGGGCCAGAGTTAATGGTTAGTGGCAATATTCGGTTGGTTGTTTCGTAAGTTCCCTTGTTGCCGCGAGGTGTCTGATGGTCACTGGGGCTGTTGCTCTGGTTTCTTCTTGTGTGTCAGCCTGCTTCTGGAGCTACTGACCTTCACTGTCGAACTGCTTTCCTGTTGCCCCCTCGCCTTGTTGTTCGCTGAAGCTGCTCTTCCTTCCAGAGACAGCCAGAACAAGACAAGCAGCACACAAGCGCCAGCAAGAACCAGAGAGAGAGAGAGAGGTTTCGATTTTCCACTTCTATATCCCTCTCTTACAACGGCCTTCGTCACTTTGAAAAAAACACTTCATGCCTGTTTAAACAGTTCTGACAAAGTCCTTAAGAATCTTTGATGGCTTTTTGATGCTCCCTCATCATGTTGCAATTGCTTCTCCCAATTGGTCATTGTTAATTCCTATTTTTCGAGCTTGTCACTCAAGGCTTCCTTTTGTATCCAACGTCCTAGGTGTTGATCGGTTTTGCTTTAAAACAAAGATGTGGCCCCACCATGTCTGGAGCAGTAGCCTCTTTCAATGGCAGTGAGTGTTGACCACCTGCTGTAGGTTTTGCATTAAAACAGAGACATGTCTGAAGCAGTCATTCTCCCACATTCCACAGTGTGTGTTGTGGATTCGTCTGGTGACCTCTCACCTATCCTTCCATCTTAGGATTTTAGTCAATGGTCAAAGTTTTCCATACTCAGGGAAAAGGTAAATTCCAAAGTCCTTTTCTTTCGGGTTTTTCTCTGAGTTTTGGGAGATCTGTGAATTTTGAGAATCTTACAATTGTAGCAAGACTTCCTTACTCTTGGACTCCAACCCCCTTGCAAGAAAGGCCAACATACCAATTGCTTTCTGTACGTGCATGTTAACTTCCTGTGTTTTGTGTACCAGGACACCTAATTCCCTCTGAACACCAACATTTTGTCCTGGATGGTGTGGAGTTCTTGAGTGTTGTTGGCGCTGCACTCATCCAGGCAAGTGGAGAGTATTCCATCAGACTCCTGACTCGTGCCTGGTCGATGGTGGAAAGGCTTTGGGGAGTCAGGAGCTGAGTCACTTGCCACAGAATACCCAGCCTCTGACTTGCTCTTGAAGCCACAGAAATTATGTTGCTGGTCCAGTTAATTTTCTGGTCAATGCTGACCCCCAGGATGCTGATGGTGGTGGATTTCGCGATGGTAATGCAGTTGAATGCCAAGGGGAGGTGGTTAGACTCTCTCTTGTTGGAGATGGTCATTGCCTGGCACTTATCTGGCACAAATATTACTTGCCACTTATGATCCCAAACCTGGATGTTGTCCAGGACTGCTTCATTATCTGAAGGGTTGCGAATGGAACTGAACACTGTGCAATCAACAGTGAACATCCCCATTGCTGACCTTATGATGGAGGGTAGGTCATTGATGAAGCAGCTGAAGATGGCTGGGCCATGGACACTGCCCTGAGGAACTCCTGCAGCAATGTCTTGGGGCTGAGATGATTGGCCTCCAACAACCACTATCACCTTCCTTTGTGCAAGGTATGACTCCAGCCACTGGATAGTTTTCCCCCTGATTCCCATTGACTTCAAATTTACTCGGGATCCTTGGTGCCACACTCGGTCAAATGCTGCCTTGATGTCAAGGGCTGTCACTCTCACCTCACCTCTGGAATTCAGCTCTTTTGTCCATGTTTGGACCAAGGCTGTGATGAGGTCTGGAGCTGAGTAGTCCTGGCGGGAACCAAACTGAGCATCGGTGAGCAAGTTTTGGTGAGTAATGTCGTTTGAGAGCATTGTCGACGACACCTTCAATCACTTTGCTAATGATTGAGAGCAGACTGATGGGGCAGTAATTGGCCGGATTGGATTTGTCCTGCTTTTTATGGACAGGACATACCTGAGCAATTTTCCACATTGTTGGTTAGTTGCCAGTGTTGTAGCTGTACTGGAACAGTTTGGCTGGAGGCGTCGTTAGTCCTGGAGCACGAGTCTTCAGCACTACAGTCAGAATGTTGTCGGGGTCCATAAACTTTGATGTATCCAATGCACTCAGCTGTTTCTTGATATCACGTTGAGTGAATCGAAATAGCTGAAGACTGGCTTCTGTGATGGTGGGGATATCAGGAGGAGGCCGAGATGGATCATCTACTCGGCACTTCTGGCTGAAGATGGTTGCAAACGCTTCATGCCTTGTCTTTTGCACTCACGTGCTGGTCTCTGCCATTATTGAGGATGGGGATGTTTACAGAGCCTCCTCCTCCCGTTAGTTGTTTAATTGTCCACCACCATTCACGACTGGATGTGGCAAGACTGCAGAGCTTTGATCTGATCCGTTGGTTGTTGTGGAATCACTTAGCTCTATGTATAGCATGTTGCTTCTGCTGTTTAGCATACATGTAGTCCTGTGTTGTAGCTTCACCCGGTTGGCACCTCATTATTAGGTACGCCTGGTGCTGCTCCTGACAAGCTCTTCTGCACTCCTCAATGAACCAGGGTTGATCCCCTGGCTTGTTGGTAATGGTAGAGAGTGGAATATGCCGGGCTCTGAGGTTACAGATTGTGCTGGAATACAATTCTGCTGATATGTGCAGAGCAAGGTCCCACAAACAGCAAGTTGCATGAATGAACAGTTAATGTGTTTCTGCTGATGTTGGTTGAGAGAAAAGTGTTGGCCAGGACACCAAGAGAACTCCCTGATCTTCAATATTGCCAGCGGTCTATTAGATCAACTGTAACATCTCATCCAAAAGTCAACCCCTCCAACAATGCAGCACTCTCTCATTACTGCACAAAAGTGTCAGCTTGGATGATGCATGTTTGATAGTCTCAGTCCAACTCAAAGGGCCCAAATCACAAAACTGTGATGAACTAAACTGCAGCACTAAATAGGCAGTCTCATTTGAGAACACAGGATGGTTGGTGTGGGAAACGGAAAAATGTCACACTGGTGCAGTATGGGCTGTTTCTCTTTATAGGGAACTATATTCTGATCTAGTCTTGCTGGTCTCATGGTAGAAATGCTTGATTTGACACCAGGTACCTTGAATGGAAATTTTTTTAAACTGTAACTCTAAAGTTGCATGTAATAAGAGTTTATTTAGTTTAAGTTGTCCTTTGAAGTGTATTGAGCACCAACACTTGGAATGGAGTATTGGGATGTGAGCTCCTTTTCCTCATGTTGTTCAGTTCCTCTCACCTGCACTATTGTGGAGATGGAAGTTCTGAGAGGTTGTTCCTCTTTAGCATATGCTGCAAGGAAATAATTGCTTGGAGGTAGTTCAGAGAAGGTTCACTCGACTGATTCCTCAGATGAGGGAGTTATCTTTTCAGGAAAGGTTGGATAAGTTGGGCCTGTATACACTGGAGTTTAGAAGAACGAGAGGTTATCTTATTGAAACATACAAGGTCCTGAGGGGACTAGAAGGGGTAGATGATGAGAGGAGGTTTCCCTTTGTGGGAGATACTGGAACTAGGGGCCACCAGTTTAAAAATAATGGGTCTCCCATTTAAGACGGAGGTGAGGAGGAATTTTTTCTCTCAGAGGGTCGTGAGTCTGTGGAACTCCCTTGCCAGAGAGCAGTGGAGGCAGGGTCATTGAATATTTCTAAGGCTGAGGAAGATAGATTCCTGATTAACAAGGGAGTCAAAGGTTATAGTCGGTAGACAGGTAAGTGGGGTTGAGGTCACAATCAGATCAATCATGACCTTACCAAATAGCAGAGCAGGCTCGAGGGGCTGAATGGCCTACTCCAGCTCTCGTATCTTCATATGTTCGTAATTTTCCGCTTGTGGCCGAGTGCCAAACTGGAGGTAATCCAAAACTATAAGACAGTCACAAATAAATCCAATCGGGAATTCAGGAAAAACTTCTTTAGTCAGTGAGTGGTAAGAATGTGGAACATTTTACCACAATGTGTACGGTAGCATAGTGGTTATGTTACTGGACTAGTAATCCGGAGGCCTGGATTAAAATCCAGAATCATTAGTTCAAATCCCGCCACGGCAGCTGGTGAATTTAAATTCAATTAATTAAATTTAATTAATTAAATAAAAATCTGGAATTAAAATACGAGTATCAGTAATAATGGCCATGAAACTACCGGATTGTCCTAAAAACCCATCTGGTTCACTAATGTCCTTTCGGGAAGGAAACCTGCCGTCCTTACCCGGTCTGGCCGACATGTGACTCCAGACCCACAGCAATGTGGTTGATTCTTAATTGCCCTCTGAAATGGCCCAGCAAGCCACTCAGTTGTAAAATCTCGCTACGAAAAGTCATGACAAGAATAAAACCAGACGGACCACTCGGCACCGGACACGACAACGGCAAAAAAACACCAAGCCCAGTCGACCCTGCAAGGTCCTCCTGACTAACATCTGGGGACTTGTGCCAAAATTGGGAGAGCTGTCCCACAGACCAGTCAAGCAACAACCTGACATAGCCAAACTTACAGAATCATACCTTTCAGCCAACGTCCCAGACTCTTCCATCACCATCCCTGGGGATGTCCTGTCCCACCAGAGGTGGCGGTACAGTGACACACAGTCAGGAGGGAGTGGCCCTGGGAGTCCTCAAGATTGACTCTGGACCTCATGAAATCTGCTGGCAGCAGAATTGTATTCCAGCACAATCTGTAACCTCATGGCCCGGCATATTCCTCACTCTACCATTACCAACAAGCCAGGGGATCAACCCTGGTTCAATGAGGAGTGTGGAAGAGCATGCCAGGAGCAGCACCAGGCGGACCAAAAAATGAGGTGCCAACCTGGTGAAGCAACCACTCAAGACTACATGCATGCTGAACAGCGGAAGCGACATGCTGCAGACAGAGCGAAGCGATTCCACAACCAACGGATCAGATCAAAGCTCTGCAGTCCTGCCACATCCAGTCGTGAATGGTGGTGGACAATTAAACAACTAACGGGAGGAGGAGGCTCTGCAAACATCCCCTTCCTCAATGATGGTCGAGTCCAGCACATGAGTGCAAAAGACAAGGCTGAAGCGTTTGCAACCATCTTCAGCCAGAAGTGCCGAGTGGATGATCCATCTCGGCCTCCTCCCGATATCCCCACCATCACAGAAGCCAGTCTTCGGCCAATTCGATTCACTCCACGTGATATCAAGAAACGGCTGAGTGCACTGGATCCAGCAAAGGCTATGGGCCCCGACAACATCCCAGCTGTCGTGCTGAAGACTTGTGCTCCAGAACGAGCTGCGCCTCTAGCCAAGCTGTTCCAGTACAGCTACAAAACTGGCATCTACCCGACAATGTGGAAAATTGCCCAGGTATGTCCTGTCCACAAAAAGCAGGACAAATCCAATCCGGCCAATTCCCGCCCCATCAGCCTACTCTCAATCATCAGCAAAGTGATGGAAGGTTTCGTCGACAGTGCTATCAAGCGGCACTTACTCACCAATAACCTGCTCACCGATGCTCAGTTTGGGTTCCGCCAGGACCACTCTGTTCCAGACCTCATTACAGCCTTGGTCCAAACATGGACAAAAGAGCTGAATTCCAGAGGTGAGGTGAGAGTGACTGCCCTTGACATCAAGGCAGCATTTGACCGAGTGTGGCACCAAGGAGCCCGAGGAAAATTGAAGTCAATGGGAATCAGGGGGAAAAATCTCCATTTGCTGGAGTCATACCGAGCACAAAGGAAGATGGTAGTGGTTGTTGCAGGCCAATCATCTCAGCCCCAGGACATTGCTGCAGGAGTTCCTCAGGGCAGTTTCCTAGGCCCAACCATCTTCAGCTGCTTCATCAATGACCTTCCCTCCATCATAAGGTCAGCAATGGGGATGTTCGCTGATGATTGCACAGTCTTCACTTCCATTCGCAACCCCTCAAATAATGAAGCAGTCCGACCCTGCATGCAGCAAGACCTGGACAACATCCAGGCTTGGGCTCATAAGTGGCAAGTAACATTCGTGCCAGATAAGTGCCAGGCAATGACCATCTCCAACAAGAGAGAGTCTAACCACCTCCCCTTGACATTCAACGGCATTACCATCGCCGAATCCCCCACCATCAACATCCTGGGGGTCACCATTGACCAGAAACTTAACTGGGCCAGCCATATAAATACTGTGGCTACGAGAGCAGGTCAGAGGCTGGGTATTCTGCGGTGAGTGACTCACCTCCTGACTCCCCAAAGCCTTTCCACCATCTACAAGGCATAAGTCAGGAGTGTGATGGAATACTCTCCACTTGCTTGGATGAGTGCAGCTCCAACAACACTCAAGAAGCTCGACACCATCCAAGATAAAACAGCCCGCTTGATTGGCACACCATCCACCACCCTAAACATTCACTCCCTTCACCACCGGCGCACAGTGGCTGCAGTGTGTACCATCCACAGGATGCACTGCAGCAACTCGGCAAGGCTTCTTCGACAGCACCCCCCAAACCCGCGACCTCTACCACCTAGAAGGACAAGAGCAGCAGGCACATGGGAACAACACCACCTGCACGTTCCCCTCCAAGTCACACACCATCCCGACTTGGAAATATATCGCCGTTCCTTCATCGTCGCTGGGTCAAAATCCTGGAACTCCCTTCTTAACAGCACTGTGGGAGAACCGTCACCACACGGACTGCAGCGGTTCAAGAAGGCGGCTCACCACCACCTTCTCAAGGGCAATTAGGAATGGGCAATAAATGCCGGCATCGCCAGCGATGCCTGCATCCCATGAACGAATAAAAAAAAAACTGTGTTTTCTAATAATGGGATCATAGTGTGTACGATCTGCACTGTATTGGTTCGAACTGCAATGCTTGAAATTGTGTCTTTTTACATTGAACTGTGTGTATCTTTAAATTTGATAAAATAAAGTCTATTTTCAAATATCAAAAAAAATTGTCAAGTTCCTGACAGTCTGTTGTGTCAGTGTGAGTTGAGCACTGTTCTTATTGGTTTGATGGTTGATGAGGTCACTGAGGGAGTGAAGGGGAGGGGGGACGAGAGGAACTTACTCACGTGGCTCAAGGTCTTGAGCGGCCAATAATTCGAGCTCTTATCTGCTGCCGTCGCTGAAGTTTTTCACAAACATTTCATTCATTATTCTCGATACAAAATATACCCGTAAACTATGGATTCAGTATCTGATGCCATTTTGCTAAAATGTGAACCACTTTCAGATGAATATCAACAAGGTATTACATAGAATTACATACATAGAATGTACAGCACCGAAACAGGCCATTCGGCCCATCTGGTCCATGCCCCTTTTTATGCTCCACAGGTGCCTTCTCCCACCCCTCCTCATCTAACCCGAACAGCATTTCCTTCTATTCCTTTCTCCCTCATGTGTTTATCCAGCTTCCCCTTAAATGCATCTGTGGTATTCACCTCAACTACTCCTTGTGATAGCAAGATCCACAGTAGTAGTCGCATAACTCAGATGTCAGGCCAGCAATCTGACTCCCAACGGTACTTAAAGCAAGTAAAGTGAGACCCCCACCGGTCCCCTCTCCCTCAGTCCAGGGGTCCGTCCTGCACCAGCTTAAGTTCGTACCGGCTGCTCTACAATTTCAGCCTAACGCAAAACAGCTTTTTAAAACTCCGGAAAACTTTTCAAACTTTCTGTGGAATTTTTTTAATGTTAGGAAGAAGCAGGAGCTCCCATTCACTCCCTCCCTATCATTACACATTAGCTGGCAGAAAGTGGAGCTCTGCACCAGCATCCATCCAGACATGCACAGGACTCCTTTACGGCTGAACTCAATATAACTTTGGGGTGCCGACTCTGTACCGCACTGGGCAGAGACTGGTAGCTGCAGCATATCTGCAGCCTTCGTAATGAGATGCAAAGTAAAAGGGATTAGCACTGGTATCAGGGAGTTCAAAGAGTGATCAACAGAGGCAATGGATTCCCAGATCCAGTAGCTGGGACAAAATCCTTGGATTCATTTGAGTAGCAACTGGATGCAATAATGGGGTCGGGATTTGAGGGTTTTCTGGATGGCCCGAGTGGCCTCTCTCATCTGCAATTTTCTTTTGTGTACATTAAATTTGATAACATTGTACGAATGCTTCATATTTGTAGCGAATTCTTCTGACCATCAGTCAACTGTGATATTCACCCACTTATTTTAAAAGGAGTTAGTGCCTGTGTTAAAATAGAGCTAAATGCCTTCAAGAAAGAACTTGCATTTCTATAGCACCTTTCATGCCCTTGGTACTTTGCAGCCAATGAATAACTTTTTGAAGTGGAGTCACTGTTGTTATGCAGGCAAAATGCAGCCACCAATTTTGCGCACAGCCGAGGTCCAACAAACAGCAAGTGAGATAAATAACCAGTTCTCAATGTGTCCTGGTCAACGTCGATCCCTCAACCAACAACTAAACATGATCCAGATTATCTGGTCATTTATTTCATTGCTGTTTGCGGGAGCTTGCTGTGCACAAATTGGCTTCTGCGTTTCCCATCTTTACAACAGCGACTGCACTACAAAAGTGATTCATTGTCTATGAATAACAACAACAACTTGCATTTATATAGTGCCTTGAATGTAGTAAAAAGTGCCAAAGTACTCACAGGAGCGATTATCAAACAAAATTTGACACTGAGCCACATAAGGAGATATTAGGACAGGTGACGAATAGCTTGGTCAAAGAGGTAGGTTTTAAGGAGCACCTTAAAGGAGGTGAGAGAGTTGGAGAGGCAGACAGGTCTAGGGAGGGAATTCCAGTGCTTAGAGCCTCGTAACTTAACCCTTGAAGTCCACGTGTCATTCTAGTAAACCTACGCTGCACTCGCTCCAAGGCCAATATGTCCTTCCAAAGGTGCGGAGCCCAGAACTGCTCACAGTACTCCAGGTGCGGTCTAACCAGAGTTTTGTATAGCTGCAGCATAATTTCTGCACCCTTGTACTCCAGTCCTCTCGATAAAAAGGCCAGCATTCCATTTGCCTTATTGATTATTTTCTGCACCTGTTCATGACACTTTAATGATCGATGTACCTGAACCCCGAAGTCCCTTTGGACATCCACTGTTTTCAACTTTTTACCATTTAGAAAGTACCCTGTTCTATACTTTTTTGATCCAAAGTGGATGACCTCACATTTGTCTACATTGAATTCCATTTGCCACAGTCTTGCCCATTCACCGAATCTATCAATATCACTTTGTAATTTTATGTTTTCATCTACACTGCTAACAATGCCACCAATCTTTGTGTCATCGGCAAACTTAGATATGAGACTTTCTATGCCTTCATCTAAGTCGTTGATAAATATTGTGAATAATTGAGGCCCCAAGACAGATCACTGCAGGACTCCACTGGTCACATCCTGCCAATGTGAGTACCTTACCATTATCCCTACTCTCTGTCGCCTTTCGCTCAGCCAACTTCTGAACCAAGTCCGTACTTTTCCCTCGATTCCATTGTCTTCTATCTTCGCTAACAGTCTCTGATGTGGGACCTTATCAAATGCTTACTGTAAGCGCATATAAATAACATCCATTGACATTCCCCTGTCCACTACTTTAGTCACCTCTTCAATAAATTCAATCAGGTTTGTCAGGCACGACCTACCTTTCACAAATCCATGCTGGCTCTCTCTGATTAACTGAAAATTCTCGAGGTGTTCAGTCACCCTATCCTTAATTATAGACTCCAGCATTTTCCCCACAACAGATGTTAGGCTAACTGGTCTATAATTCCCTGGTTTCCCTCTCTCTCCTTTCTTAAAAATGAGAACCCAAGACAAAAAAATCATAAAAATGAACATTCAGGAATTAAAATGTGCATAAAACAGACAGCACACATGTGCATGTCAGAACTGCATAATTACCCAACGGGAAAGCTGAATTGTTCCCTGAATATTAAGTATTTAGTGGCAAGAAGTTTTAGCCTGCACTATCATTAAGCATTATGATAGTCAATACAGGTTTGGCGCACTTTGTTAGCAACTTAAGATGCCTGAAGCGACCAGATCTTGTGGTACAAATCACATTAGTACATTTGTTTCTCATTGAATTGGAAATCGTTAGCTAGATAAAATTTTAAATCTGTTCCCTCGATCTGCGTTATCTTTAATTTCTAATGTTGGAAGCTAGCTCACTTTTCGCTGAGTTTATTTGCAAAATGAAATGATTACATTATGTTAAGGTTAGATGGTTCAAGGTTGCCATTTTCCTCACAAAGGGCAAAGAGCATTCCACATGTCTTCAGTTTGCTTTACTATGAAATGATCATCATTGTAGTTCAGCATATTTCCATTCCACATGCCGATGCCACGAAGTCTCAATTTCTTCATGATCGCAGACTTAATTGAAATGCTCTGCGGATCGTCATACCAGACCAGATGATAAGTATTGTTAACCTGCCATAAGAAAACAAAAGAGAGTTACACAGATAGGAGCGAGCGGTTTAGGTCAATGCACAGTTCGAGACACAGTGCTGAAAATCTTCAGCAGCTCGATTTAAAATGCTTGCATGAAAAGACAAGCTCAGGTGGGCTGAGGAAAAGAAAGGTAAAGAGGTGGATTGTTCCAAACCTTAGTTGAAACGGATTGTGAAAAGCACTGTAACATTACATGAACTGTAAGTAATCTGTAAAGTGTCTGAGTACATTTACACATCACACCTAATTAGGAATCAAAATAGAAACTAATTTTAGAAAGAGTCTGACCACTGAGCCTTCACTATGATAACAGAACATTGAATCTGAATAAATGTCAACTTTTTGAATTCTTTAAATTACTAAAATTGGAAAAATCAATGAAAATGTTGTTCTAAAAATGACAGCGTGGGATAGAGTACAAATGATTTAATAGGTTAATGTCATCATTAAAATATCGCGAGACTGTTCACTGATTGAATTAAGCGTTCATCCGTTAACATCCCACAGCTTAATTTCAAGTCAGTGATATAACGATGTTACTGCACTTCAAAGTAACTTATTGTGAGAAGCACTTTGGGATGATTCAGAGAGACAATCGATAAACCACAATATAAATGCCATTCTTTAACTTTTACTGATACCGGCTTTTTATTTCCTACCTGTAGTGTAGAGATTTTGTTTTTAAAATTCCAACGTTTTGTCATTGTGGACTAACTCTCTGTTCAAACAACGAAGCTTTGAAAATGAGCCGAAGTTCCTCCATGGGCTTGACATTTAAATACAGGTGTCCTGACAGGAAAGCATCAAAAAGAGGATCTCCGTCTTAGATTCAAGCCAAATTGCCCAAACTGTCAGCTTAATTTTTAATATGAAATCCAACAGTCTATGTCGGAAACAATGCTTCACACTCAAGCACACATTTCTGATTACAGTGGATTAGCTTTGCTGAAGATGCAGAATCATAGTATCATAGAATGGTTACAACACGGAAGGAGGCCATACGGCCCGTCACATCCATGCCAGCTCCCTGCAAGAGCAATCCAGCTAGTCCCATTCCCCCGCCCTCGCCCCTTAGCTCTGGAAAGCTTTTCCTTTCAAGTACTTATCGAATTCCCTTTTGAAAGTTTTTTTTTATTCGTTCATGGGATGTAGGCATCGCTGGCAAGGCCAGCTTTATTGTCCATCCCTAATTACCCTTGAGAAGGTGGTGGTGAGCCGCCTTCTTGAAACGCTGCAGTCCGTGTGGTGAAGGTTCTCCCACAGTGCTGTAGGTCGGGAGTTCCAGGATTTTGACCCAGCGACGATGAAGGAACGGCGATATTATATCGAATTCACTTTTGAAAGCCACTATTGAATCTGCTCCACCACATCTTCAGGCAGTGCATTCCAGACCACGACCACTCGCTTTGTAAAAAAGTTTTTTCTCATATCACCTTTGGTTCTTTTGCCAATCACCTGAAATCTATGTCCTCATTCTTGACTCCTCCACCAATGGGAACAGTTTCTCTCTATCTACTCTCTCCAGACCCTTCATGATTTTGAACACCTCTATCAAATCTCCTCTCAACCTTCTCTGCTCGAAGGAGAACAACCCCAGCTTCTCCAGTCTATGCACGTAACTGAAGTCCCTCATCCCTCGAATCATTCACATAAATCTCTTCTGCACCCCCTCTAAGGCCTTCACATCCTTCCAAAAGTGCGGTGCCCAGAACTGGCACAATGCTCCAATTGTGGCCGAACCAGCATTTTATAAGTATTCATCATAACCTCCATGCTTTTGTAATCTATGCCTCTATTTATAAAGCCCAGCATCCTGTATGCTTTCTCAACCTGCCCTGCCACCTTTAACGATTTGTGCTCATCAACCCCCAGATCTCTCCTTTCCTGCATCCCATAGTTTACATTGCCTCACCTTTCTTCCGACTGAAATGTGTGACTTCACACTTTTCTGCGTTGAATTTCAGCTGCCACGTGTCCGCCCATTCCACCAGCCTGTCTATGTCCTCTTGAAGTCTATAACTAACCTCCTCACTGTTCATTACACTTCCAAGTTTTGGGCCATCTGCAAATTTTGAAATTGTGCCCCTGCAGCTCCAAGGAAATCCCAATCTATCATTTTTAACACTCAAATCAATTAACTCATCTGGATGCTGTGCAACATATGAACATAAGACACACATTTAAAGCGCAGATGGGACCTCAGTTTAGCGTGTCATCTGAAAGATGGCACCTCCGACAGTGCAGCGCTCCCTCAGTACAGCAACTTAGAAAAATCCAATGCACAGCCCAGATGTCAATTCAGATGCAACAAGGCAAAAGATTATGGTGTTCGATTGGGGAAAAAAATGATTTGGGGGAAAATAGAAAGAGATAGATGACTTGCAAGTCAGAGTTAGCATTGGCCTCCAGAGAAAACAATTTAAAACAATAGGATAAACCAAGGTCTGATTTAACTCAATGTGGAACATTCTATCATCTCAAAATAATCTTTTCAAATTGCTCAAAGTAACAAAATATTGCAATCGAAAGGTGGAAAACATGATTTAAATGTTACTGCTGAAAGCTCAAGCATCACAGCCTTTGACTGCAGTGCGTCAAGTATCTCAGCAAGATTTGGCCAATGTCAATTAGACATGTGACTAGGTAGAATGCAGTAGGTCGAGAGTGTGTGGTATTTGCTACTGTGCAGTTTTCTTATGTACAGGGCACGCTACCGTCAATCTTTTGTGTTAAATTGATCATCAAATGGGAGACAGGGGCACACATTTCACGAACTAAACTATGATGATTTTCACAGGAGGGTCAATATGGGTTGTGTAAAGTGATCGATTTGAAAAGTCTACAGCTCGGAATTGGTTTGGTGCTTTGTATGTCAACTCCCATTTTCTTGGCTATTCTCCAACTACACACATTTTGTACTGTAGAAACTGTACATTCTGAACTTTGCTGAATCCTGTACACAGAGAATATTGAATCATGAAACACTGCAATGTTTGCATTCTACAAAGAATGGATAATGCACAACTCTCCATTGTGTTTTGATTGATAGTCTTACCATGTAGATATAATATGGGGCTTTCTGCTCATCATCCCAATATCTGCCAGTAATTGATTTGTGCACATGCTGTACGATCTCTTTGTATGGGACCTGACGTCCAGCTGCACCACTGCAAGGGGCACCTCGGGAAGCAATCTTTTCCAATACACACCTACCACCCTGAAAAGTACGAAAGGATGAAAAAATAACACTTGTGAATAGAGTTACTTTGGTCATTTCAAAAATGCAGTAACAGCATGACTGGTCTCTAAGTGTAAAGGCTATGAGGGACAATTAGAGAAACATAAGCTTTACAATATAGAGAGGAGGGTCTCTCACAGAAATATATAAATTAAATAGTACATTTATAGATAAGGACAAGGTTGTAACTTGAAATAGACAGCAACAAGACTGAATGTCGAAGATTAAGGGGTGATCTAATTGATGTGTTTGAATTGATCAAAGCAGTTGATAGGGTAGATAGAGAGAAACTATTTCCTCTGGTGGGAGAGTCCAGAACAAGGGGACATAACCTTAAAATTAGAGCTTGGCCATTCAGGGGTGTTGTCAGGAAGCACTTCTTCACACAAAGGGTGGTGGAAATCTGGAACTCTGGACCTCAAAAAGCTGTTGAGGCTCGGTCAATTGAAAATTTCAAAGCTGAGACTGATAGATTTTTGTTCGGTAAGGGTATTAAGGGTTACAGAACCAAGGTGGGTAAATGGAGTTAAGATCCAGATTAGCCATGATCGATTGGTGGAACAGGCTCGAGGGGCAGAATGGACTACTCCTGTTCCTATATTCCAATGTCTCCCACTGGGTATGGTAGCATTGTTGTTATGTTACTGGACGAATGAACCAGATACCTGGACGAATAATCTGGAATCATGAGTTCAAATTCTGCTACAGCAGCTGGGAAATTTAATTTCAACTAAATAAAATCTGAAATTTAAAAAAACTATTTTCAGTAATGGTGGCCATGAGACTATGGGATTGTTGTATTTCATCTGTTCACGAATTCATCCACTCTGGCCGATATGTGACTCCAGACCCACAGCAATATAGTTGATTTTTAATCACCCTCTGAATTGGCCAAGCAAGCCACTCAGTTGTACAATCTTTGCTACGGACTGCAGCGGTTCAAGAAGGTGGCTTACCACCACCTTCTCAAGGGCAGTGAAGGATGGGCAAAAAATGCTGGCCTTACCAGTGATGCCCACATCCCATGAACAAATAAAAAAAATTGTAAAGGAATGAGTTTTGAGAAAAGATTAGCAGAAGCTTAAGATTTGTAGCTCAGAAGAATGCAATTAAGGGGAGGCCTCAGTGGAATAAAATGTTGAATAGCACGGGTAAGGTAAGCCCAGCCAATGGATGCATGTGGAAATTAGTGAAAAGTAAACATAGAACAGATATCAAAAATCTTCTTTATGTAAAGAGAAGTTTTTGAAATAGTCTACAAGCAAGTGAACAGAGGCAAAAATACTGGACTGTTCCAAAATATAATTCGATGCCCTGTTCGGACAGATAATGTACCAGAGGGATGAGTTTCAGGTGAACTGACTTCACTCTCATTTCTTGTGCAATGCAAACAATTAATTTCCTCAGAAAAGGGAATCAATGGGATAGTTTGCACAGCAACAAGACAACGGTTTACTAAAGTTAATTCTCAATAATTAGGATATCTGAAAGCCAGATAATGACAACACCTTACCTCAAACAACTGCCTGCAAGTATAGTCATAACCATACCATGGAACTCCCAGCACGAGCTTTCTGGAATCAATACCCAGATTGATATAAGCGGAGTAACCTAAATGGGGAAAATAATAATGAGGGTCCTAGATTCACATTGATATCGGGCAGGTAGACCATGAACCAGATGGTCTTATTGTACATACCTGATAAAGTCTGGTAATAGGGAGCATTTGGCTTTGAAAAGCAAATGTCCCACATTTGACTCTGCATATCATAGGACATCACAAATAAAAAGTCACAGGAATTTGCAATTCTCAAAAAGTCATAGCATCGGCCATCAATGCAGTCTGGAGACCAAGGCACGTTAAATGTGACCTAAGGGCCAAAGAGTAACAAGAAGAAGTTAGTTTCATCTCATACCTTATGTTGGATATCACTAGTAGTTATATGGTTTTTATATGCACTCGCACCTGCTCCATGGGAGCTGTGAATTTAACAGGTTAGGAGTTCGACAGTGTTCATGAATGTATAAAAAGGAACAGGATAAAGTTGGGGCAAATAGTGAGTTAGAATTAATAGGATCCTCGGTTATCAAATATTAATCAGGTTCGATTCCCCACTGCTCACTCACCTTCTTCCTCCAATTTTCTGTCAGTTTTCTCTCCTCCTCTTCAAAAGGCATTAAGTTGTGACCAAACTGCAGTCCCAAAAGGGCCAGCCACACTCCAATACCTAGTCAAATTGGCCAAAGTTTGTTTACACGAGGCCAGACATTGAGTGCTGGCAGGCTATTTGAGTGTAGGGCTTAAGGTCAAGAATTAAATCACTGCAATCTGAGTTAACAAGGTCTAAGAACAGAAGAACATAAGAAACAGAAGCAGGAGTAGGCCACATTGCACCTTGAGCCTGCTCCGCCATTCAAACAGATTGTGGCTGATCTTTGACCTCAAATCCACTTTCCAGCCCAATCCCCATATCCCTTGATTCTGCCAAGAGTCCAAAAATCTATTTATCTCAGCCTTGAATATAATCAACAACTCAGCATCCACAGCCTTCTGGGGAAGAGAATTCCAAAGATTCACAACCCTCTGAATGAAAAAATTCCAACTCATCTCAGTCTGAAATGGCCGACCCCTTATCCTGCGACTATGCCCCTTGTTCGAGACTCTCCAACCATGGGAAACAACCTCATAAGCCCCCTCATAATCTTTTATGTTTCAATGAGATCATCTCTCACTCTTCTAAACTCCAGAGAGTATAATAGTGATCCAAGGTGGCTTACAGTGTGGGGAAATGTGAGGTTATTCACTTTGGTAGGAAGAATAGAAAAACAGAATATTTTTAAATGGTGAGAAACTATTAAATGTTGGTGTTCAGAGAGACTTGGGTGTCCTCGTACACAGTGAATTGTTATGATCTGGAATGCACTGCCTGAAAGGGCGGTGGAAGCAGATTCAATAGTAACTTTCAAAAGGGAATTGGATAAATAATTGAAGGGAAAAAATTGCAGGTCAATGGAGAAAGAGCAGGGGAGTGGGACGAATTAGATCGCTCTTTCAAAGAGCTGGCACAGGCATGATGGGCCGAATGGCCTCCTTCTGTGCTGTAACATTCTAAGAACCGATGTGAAAATTACAGTTCGAACAATGCTGGTCCGGGAAGCCGGGCCTCAAGTCACTTGTATCATTCTGGGCTACAAGTGGTGCAGCATCAAGTTTGCTGTATATCCATTTAAACTGATTCAATCTAAAATTTCTAACCTCAGCAATGGTTAAAGCAGCTTTGGAACAAGATGATGCACTGATAAACAGCAGCTAAAAATCAGGATTTCAATTCACTTATCCAGAAAAATATCAATGGTCTTTACAATTAAGTAGAAACTAAATTGCTTATCCCCATTTAATAAATAACGGCTCCTTTACCTGAGACCCAGGTATTAAAATGTAGAATTTCTTCGTGGTTTCGGCAACCAGGTCAGTTATCAACAATTTGATGGCAGAATTATTTTCAGCAGAAAACTTCAGGTCCAAATTGATTCCATCCATAAATTGTCTTTTTACAGAGTTGACTCTGTGATTGATCCATTTTCTTTGGTGATTTCTGTCCATAATGTCTTTGTATGTTGGAACTCCTGGTGAACAAACAATGTCCATTTATACAGAAATAAAAACAGAAAATGCTGAAAATACTCAGCAATCCGGGCAACATCTGTGGAGAGAGAAACAGAGTTAATGTTTCAGGTCGATGACCTTTCCTCAGAACTGGAAGAAGTTCGAGATTGAACAGTTTTTAAGCAAGTGCAGAGGCAGAGAAAGGGGGGGGTGGGGAAGGAAGGGGAGGGGACAAAAGAACAAAAGGGAAGGTCTGTGATGGGTGGAGGGCAAGAGAGATTAAATGACAAAAGGGATGATGGTGCAAGTCAAGGAGGGTGGGAATGGGAAAGGTAAAGACACGATGGGCTGAAGGGCCTCCTCCTGTCCCTTATCATTCTATCAACTTCATTGGAACAGTGTAAGAGGCCGAGGACAGAGAGGTCAGAGTGGGAGTGGGACAGAGAATTAAAGAGGAAAGCGACCGGAAGGTCAGGGTCACGTTTGCGGACTGAGCGGAAGTGTTCAGCAAAGCGGTCACCCAACATGCGTTTGGTCTCCCCAGTGTAGAGGAGACTGCATTGTGAGCAGCAAATACAGTACACTATACAATCATGGAATCATAGAATGGTTACAGCACAGAAGGAGGCCATTCAGCCCATCGAGCCTCTGCCGGCTCATTGAAAGAGCAATCCAGTTCGTCCCATTTCCCTGTTTTTTTCTCGTAGCCCTGCAAAAGTTTCCGTTCAAGTATTTATCCAATTCCTTTTTGAAAGCCATGATTGAATCTGCTTCCACCATCCTTTCAGGCAGAGCGTTCCAGATCATAACTACTCGCTGCGTAAAAAAGCTTTTCCTCATGTCGCCTTCGGTTCTTTTGCCAATCATCTTAAATCTGTGTCCTCTGGTTCTTGACCCTTTTGCCAATGGCAACATTTTCTGCTTATTTACTTCATCTAAACTCTTCAGGATTTTGAACGAAGGGGAGTGGGTTTTGGGGATGATGGAAGAGGGGACCAGGGTGTCGCAGAGGGAATGGTCCCTTCAGAATGCTGAAACAGGGGGGAGTTGAAGATGCGTTTGTTGGTGGGATCGCGCTGGAGGTGGTGGAAATGGCAGAGGATGATACATTGAATGTGGAGGCTAGTATGGGTGCAAGGTAAGGACAAGGGGGACCCTATCATGGTTCTGGGAGGGAGGGGAAAGGGTGAGGGCAGAAGTACGGGAAATGGGATGGACATGGTCGAGGGCCATTAACTACAGTGGAGGGGAATCCTCGGTTGAGGAAAAAGGAAGACTTATCGGAAGCACTGATGTGGAAGGTGGCATCGTCAGAACAGATGCAACAGAGACGGAGAAACCAGGAGAATGAATAGAGTTCTTACAGGAAGTGTGGTCAGAGGTAATCAAGGTAGCTGTGGGAGTCAGTGGGCTTATAATAGATGTTGGTTGACAGCCTATCCCCAGAAATGGAGATAGAGAAGTCGAGGAAGGGAAAGAGATGGACCATGTGAAGGCAGGAGGAGGTTGGAAATTGGAAGCAAAGTTGATCAAATATTCCAGTTCAGGGCGGGAGCAGGAAACAACACCGATACAGTCATCAATGTACCGGAAAAAGAGGTGAGGGAGGGGTCCTGAGTGGGACTGGAACAAAAGTATTCCACATATCCGACAAAAAGGCAGGCATAGCTCGCCCCCGTATGGGTTCCCATAGCAACACCTTTTATTTAGAGGAAGTGAGTGGAGTCAAAGGAGAAGTTGTTCAACGTAAGAACAAGTTCAGCCAGGCTGAGGAGGGTGGTGGTGGATGGGGACTGATTGGGTCTCCGTTCAAGGAAGCAGCGGAGGGCCCGCAGGCCGTCGTGGTGAGGGATGGAGGTGTAGAGGGACTGGACGTCCAGGGTGAAAAGGAGATGGATAGGGCCGGGAAACTGGAAACTGTTAAAGTTACGGAGGACATTGGAAGAGGAAGAAATAAATTCCGTGGGGCAAGAACAGGCTGAAACAATTGGTCTACCGGGGCAGTCCAGTTTGTGGATCTTGGGGAGTAGGTAGAAGTGGGTTGTGTAGAGTTGGGGGACTATGAGGTTGGAGGCCATGGGGGGAAGATCCCCAGAGGAGATGAGGTTAGTCATAGTCTGGGAAAGTATGACTTGATGTTCAGCGGTGGGGTCATGGTCCAGGGGGAGATAGGAGGAGGTGTTGGAGAGTTGCCATTCAGCCTCTGCGAGGTAGAGGTCTGTTCACCAAACTACAATAGAGCCGCCCTTGTCAGCAGGTTTAATGACAATGTCAAAGTTGGAACTGAGAGAACGGAGTGCTGCAAGTTCAGATGGAGGTCGATTTACAGAGCATTTACAGAGCATCATTCACAGAACATTGTGTCCAAAGACACTTTACAGGACAGAACTGCCAACATCAAGTAGGAAGTAGTAGAGGAAGATATAGCGAGAATTTGCATTCACATAGTGCCTTTCACATCCTCAGGATGTCCTTAAATGCTTCATAGCCAATAAATTATTTTGGAAGCGTAATCACTGTTGTCTTGTAAGCAGATGTGGTCGCTAATTTGTGCCCAGCAAGGTCCCACAAATAGGAAATTAGATAAATGGCCAGTTAATCTGTTTTGGTAATGTAGGTTGAGGGATGAATGTTGTCCAGGACACCAGGAGAACTCCCTGTTCTTTGAATTGTGCCAATGGGGTCTTTTACATCCACCTGAACAGGCAGGTGGAGCCTTTGTTTAAGGTCTCATCTGAAACACAGCACCTCTGGCAATGCAGCATTCCCTCAGTACTGCACTTATGTGTCACGTCCTGGAGTAAACCCAAAATCTTCTGACCCAGGAGGAGAGACACAGTGCTGCCACTGAGCCAAGCTGACACTTGAGGGAAGTGACCAAAGGCACAGTCAAACAGGTAGGTTTTGATGAGGCATTCGAAGATAGGAAGAGAAATAGCAAGACAAAGAAGTTGAAGAAGAAGAATCTGGAGTTCAAGGCAGTAACAGCTGAAGGTTCTGCCATTGATGGTGGAAGAGGAGAAATCTCAGTCGCCCAGAGTCGGAAGAATGGAGCGTGTGTGCTGGGCTGTGGACACAATTGGGTGGAGCTTTCATTAAACTGCATTCTTCATTCTAAATCCTGGCATCAGTGGCAGACTGCTGCTGTGCCAGGGAATAAAAGTTCCACCTATCTATTTATAGGTTATTAAAAACAGTGTGTCCTGTCATCTTTTTATTCAAAAGTTCTGTGTCAACAGTGTCTTTTGTTTTTCTATTTTAATTGTGTTCCCATCCAGTGACGCCCGTCCTGTCTCCTTTATAATTGGATTTTGCCCATAATGTGGCCTGTGGTGATGCAGTTCCACACTACGGCCACCAAGTGATGGTGTGGAACAGATTTCTCAACCTGCAGCTGAAACTGTTTTTCATGGACCATGTTTTTCCTCAGTAACTGCAATATTTAATTTATAAAATAAGAGTTTCTAAAATAAAATACAAATTCAAAAAATGACATTTCACAATAACATGTTTATATTTATTCACCTAATTTTCATTTGTGTCTTTTAGTGTCTTTGCTTGAAGTGAAGACATTAAAGACAAGTGAAGTTTTTATTTGAAGGCCTCAGCCTGTCTCCAAAGCCTGGACATATCCTTCTCCCTCATACACTTCTGCAGCTTCCCCTTAAATGCATCCATGTCATTTGCATCAGCCACTCCATGTGGTAGCAAGTTCCACATTCTCACCACTCACTGACGAAAGAAGTTTTTCCTGAATTCCCTATTGGATTTATTTGTGACTATCTTATAGTTTTGGATTACCTCTAGTTTTCGACTCGCCCACAAGCGGAAAATTACAAACATATGAACATACGAGAGTAGGAGTAGGCCATTCAGCCCCTCGAGCCTGCTCTGCTATTTGGTAAGGTCATGATTGATCTGATTGTGACCTCAACCCTACTTACCTGTCTCCCGACTACAACCTTTGACTCCCTTGTTAATCAGGAGTCTGTCTAACTCAGCCTTAGAAATATTCAATGACCCTGCCTCCACCGTTCTCTGGGAAGGGAGTTCCACAGACTCACGACCCTCTGAGAGAAAAAATTCCTCCTCACCTCCGTCTTAAATGGGAGACCCATTATTTTTAAACTGGTGGCCCCGAGTTCTAGTATCTCCCACAAAGGGAAACCTCCTCTCATCATCTACCCTTCTAGTCCCCTCAGGATCTCATATGTTTCAATAAGATAACCTCTCGTTCTTCTAAATTCCAGTGTATGCAGGCCCAACTTATCCAACCTTTCCTCAAAAGATAACCCCCTCATCTGAGGAATCAGTCGAGTGAACCTTCTCTGAACTGCCTCCAAAGCAATTATGTCCTTTCTTAAATAAGAAGACCACAACTGCATACAGTATTCTAGATGTGGTCTCACCAATGCCCTGTACAACTGTAGCAAAACATCTCTACTTTTATATTCCATTCCCCTTGCAATAAATGACGATATTCCATTTGCCTTCCTTATCACTTGCTGGACCTGCATACTAACTCTTTGTGATTCATGTACTAGGACACTGATTCCTGTGGCACTCGTTACATCTTGCCAATTTTTTTTTTTTTTATTCGTTCAGGGGATGTGGGCGTCGCTGGCAAGGCCGGCATTTATTGCCCATCCCTAATTGCCCTCGAGAAGGTGGTGGTGAGCCGCGTTCTTGAACCGCTGCAGTCCGTGTGGTGAAGGTTCTCCCACAGTGCTGTTAGGAAGGGAGTTCCAGGATTTTGACCCAGCGACAATGAAGGAACGGCGATATATTTGAAAGTCGGGATGGTGTGTGACTTGGAGGGGAACGTGCAGGTGGTGTTGTTCCCATGCGCCTGCTGCCCTTGTCCTTCTAGGTGGTAGAGGTCGCGGGTTTGGGAGGTGCTGTCGAAGAAGCCTTGGCGAGTTGCTGCAGTGCATCCTGTGGATGGTGCACACTGCAGCCACAGTGCGCTTGTGGTGAAGGGAGTGAATGTTTAGGGTGGTGGATGGGGTGCCAATCAAGCGGGCTGCTTTATCTTGGATGGTGTCGAGCTTCTTGAGTGTTGTTGGAGCTGCACTCATCCAGGCAAGTGGAGAGTATTCCATCACACTCCTGACTTGTGCCTTGTAGATGGTGGAAAGGCTTTGGGGAATCAGGAGGTGAGTCACTCACCGCAGAATACCCAGCCTCTGACCTGCTCTCGTAGCCACAGTATTTAGATGGCTGGTCCAGTTAAGTTTCTGGTCAATGGTGACCCCCTGGATGTTGATGGTGGGGGATTCGGCGATGGTAATGCCGTTGAATGTCAAGGGGAGGTGGTTAGACTCTCTCTTGTTGGAGATGGTCATTGCCTGGCACTTATCTGGCGCGAATGTTACTTGCCACTTATGAGCCCAAGCCTGGATGTTGTCCAGGTCTTGCTGCATGCAGGCTCGGACTGCTTCATTATCTGAGGGGTTGCGAATGGAAGTGAACACTGTGCAGTCATCAGTGAACATCCCCATTTCTGACCTTATGATGGAGGGAAGGTCATTGATGAAGCAGCTGAAGATGGTTGGGCCGAGGACACTGCCCTGAGGAACTCCACGTGCCCGATCGAAACCATTCATAACTTTAAAGACCTCTATCAGATCACCTCTCAGCCTTCTCTTTTCTAGAGAAAAGAGCCCCAGCCTGTTCAGTCTTTCCTGATAATCATGCTCTCTCAGTTCTGATATCATCCTTGTAAATCCTTTTTGCACTTTCTCCAATACTTCTGTATCTTTTTGTAGTATGGAGTCCAGAACTGTGCACAGTCCTCTCAGTGTTTTCTAACCAAGGACCTATACAAGATTAACATAACTTCTCTGCTGTGAATTATTTTCCTCTAGAAATGAACCCCAGTGATTTGTTTGCGCTTTTTAAGGCTTTCTTAACCAAGCATTTCTGCTCAAATGCTCAAGGCAAGTACAGAAGATCGGAATAGGGCGACGATGAGGGAAGCGGTGGTTCGGGCACCTAACTTGCAGGAACATGTGAGGGGTGAGGGACTGATGCTTCCAAAGATGTCAATAACAGTTTGGGTCGCATTCCATTAGACCACCCTCCTCCCCAACAAGACATGTTAGACCCTCCATTCCCCGATCTCCCCAATACTGCCAGATCCCAGCAATCCCTGACCATCTCCTGAGTCCTTGCTGGATCCCAGAATCTCCCTCCTCAGAATTCTTCCCCTCCCCTACTCCTAGATCAGAAGACTCCCGCTCAGTGCTCACGAACCCAGCAAGTTTGGGAGGTGAAAAGTAGAATAAAAATACATCACCAGTCAATCTCCCATGGCAATGGACAAAGAGAGTCCAGACTTGTGAAGTATTCAGGCGAAACAGGATTAGAGTGTGGGGGATAATTCAACCAGGGTGTTCAGATGTAACTCAGTCCCCATTGTGAAATCATAAATTTTGTCCTACTTTTTAATATAATACTTTGATCAATTGTAATTTTTATTTTAATAGCAATTTGAGCTGAAAGATGCAAAACAGAGGTGCTACAGTGCCACCACTGGTGGGGAGGATGTAATTACAGTGCATCAAGTTTACGGAGACAGTTCCCATTATAAATGTGGACAGAGGAATTTATAAATGGAAAAAGTTGCAACAAAAGTGTGAAAAACTTGACTACAGAAAGTAAGGTTTTGTAGACAGGAGGTGTGCGTGTGGATGTAAGATTTTAATATATTATAGATGGAATGTGGAATTATTAGCTCGAGTTGTGCAGGAGCTGTAGAGGAATTTCAGCACTGTAAGGTCGCAATTCAAGGCTGTGCACTGAATGTCCTTTTATGTGGTTCTCAATAATACAGCTTGCATTAGAAGATAGAAGGACATTTGTTTTTTCTGTGATAAAATTACTTACCTCTCAGGACAACTCGAACTTGATTCGCATGAGCATAACACAAAAGTTCAGGATCGTAAGGTCCAAAGGCTGCAATAGTCGTAACCTTAAACCAGTCATAATACTTCCAATCCTTTCCTCCAACATCAAAGACAAAGACCTAGTACAAAATAAAGCAGTCAATTGCAGTAATGAAGGGCAGAAAACTGCCATTTAAAAATATATATTTTCACAATCAATGGCCCAGATTTTGTTGACAAAATAACGGTGAGGCGAATGGGGCTCGTTTTATTTATGTGTAAATGGTACAGCAACTTCAGGCGAGGGGCAGATACGCAGTTAAACTCAAACATCCACAAGTTGCTGACCGAGTTGGGCTGCTCCGCTGTTAGCTTCACGAAAATAGCATCCAGCTATCTTGCTCAACCTTAAAATGCATTGAACGACGTAAAGTTCATGTATTTGCGCAGGAGATTCAAACTAAACTCGCCATGGAAAGTTACGTCATTTCCATTCCAGTCTAAGTACCTTTTTAACGACGGTGAATGTGTTCATTATCGGCAATCAAGATCTCTGGCACTGAAAATTAACTATTACAAGAGTGGAGTCTCATTCTTTCAGGATTTAATTGTTGTTGGAGCTTTTAAAAATGGCAATTTTAAAATTAAAACTTTTTTTTCTTCCCCTTTCACTCGCTTTTTTCCCCCTCTTTTAATCCAATCTTTCTTTTCCTCTCTTTATTTCTCTTTCTGTACCTGATTTGACATTGAATTCGCCCACTCTAATTTACACTTCCTTCTCAATCCTTGCGCTGTTAATTTCACTACCTTCAATCTCATTGGTTAAGGAGATACCCTGTTTCTTGCCCTGTTCACTCAGCTCCCAAATGCCCTGTTTCACTCACTGCCCCGTTATCAGTTCGCACTTTCAGCAACTTGCCACTCAAAAACGTGCAAGGGCAGGTCCAAGTAACGGCAAGCACCGTTCGATGCCCTGTTAGAGCAAAATTTGGCCCATTATCATTTCCCCAGGTTGTAGGGTATGGAATGGCTGGTGAACTGATTCTCAGGTGGCCACCATTGTCGATCTAAACGCAGCCACCAGAGAAAAGAATATGCTAAAGAGGAACAACCTCTCAGAACTTCCATCTCGACAATAGTGCAGGTGAGAGGAACTGAACAACATGAGGAAAAGGAGCTCACATCCCAATACTCCATTCCAAGTGTTGGTGCTCAATGCACTTCAAAAGGACAACTTAAACTCAATAAATTCATTTTACAAGCAACTTTAGAGTTACAGTTTAAAAAATTTTCCATTCAAGGTACCTGGTGTCAAATCAAGCATTTCTACCATGAGACCAGCAAGACTAGATCAGAATATAATTCCCTATAAAGAGAAACAGCCCACACTGCACCAGTGTGACATTTTTCCATTTCCCACACTAACCATCCTGTGTTCTCAAATGAGACTGCCTATTTAGTGCTGCAGTTTAGTTCATCACAGTTTTGTGATTTGGGCCCTTTGCTTTGGACTGAGACGATCAAACATGCATCATCTCAGCTGGCACTTTTGTGCAGTAATGAGAGAGTGCTGCATTGTTGGAGGGGTTGTCTTTTGGATGAGATGTTAAAGTGGATCTAATAGACTGCTGGCAATATTGAAGAGCAGGGAGTTCTCTTGGTGTCCTGGCCAACACTTTTCTCTCAACCAACATCAGCAGAAACACATTAACTGTTCATTCATGCAACTTGCTGTTTGTGGGACATGGCTCTGCACATATCAACAGAATTGTATTCCAGCACAATCTGTAACCTCATAGCCCGGCATATTCCACTCTCTGCAATTACCAACAAGCCAGGGGATCAACCCTGGTTCATTGAGGAGTGCAGAAGAGCTTGTCAGGAGCAGCACCAGGCGTACCTAATAATGAGGTGCCAACCGGGTGAAGCTACAACACAGGACTACATGTATGCTAAACAGCAGAAGCAACATGCTATACACAGAGCTAAGTGATTCCACAACAACCAACGGATCAGATCAAAGCTCTGCAGTCTTGCCACATCCAGTCGTGAATGGTGGTGGACAATTAAACAACTAACGGGAGGAGGAGGCTCTGTAAACATCCCCATCCTCAATAATGGCAGAGACCAGCACGTGAGTGCAAAAGACAAGACATGAAGCGTTTGCAACCATCTTCAGCCAGAAGTGCCGAGTAGATGATCCATCTCGGCCTCCTCCTGACATCCCCACCATCACAGAAGTCAGTCTTCAGCTAATTCGATTCACTCCAAGTGATATCAAGAAACAGCTGAGTGCATTGGATGCATCAAAGGTTATGGACCCCGACAACATCCTGCCAAACTGTTCCAGTACAGCTGCAACCCTGGCAACTATCCAACAATGTGGAAAATTGCTCAGGTATGTCCTGTCCATAAAAAGCAGGACAAATCCAATCCGGCCAATTACTGCCCCATCAGTCTGCTCTCAATCATTCGCAAAGTGATGGAAGGTGTCGTCGACAATGCTCTCAAACGACATTACTCATCAAAACTTGCTCACCGATGCTCAGTTTGGTTCCCGCCAGGACTACTCAGCTCCAGACCTCATTACAGCCTTGGTCCAAACATGGACAAAAGAGCTGAATTCCAGAGGTGAGGTGAGAGTGACTGCCCTTGACATCAAGGCAGCATTTGACCGAGTGTGGCACCAAGGATCCCGAGTAAATTTGAAGTCAATGGGAATCAGGGGGAAAACTATCCAGTGGCTGGAGTCACACCTAGCACAAAGGAAGGTTGCAGTGGTTGTTGGAGGCCAATCATCTCAGCCCCAAGACATTGCTGCAGGAGTTCCTCAGGGCAGTGTCCAAGGCCCAGCCATCTTCAGCTGCTTCATCAATGACCTTCCCTGCATCATAATGTCAGAAATGGGGATGTTCACTGATGATTGCACAGTGTTCAGTTCCATTCGCAACCCTTCAGATAATGAAGCAGTCCGTGCCCGCATGCAGCAAGAACTGGACAACATCCGGGTTTGGAATCATAAGTGGCAAGTAATATTTGTGCCAGGTAAGTGCCAGGCAATGACCATCTCCAACAAGAGAGTGTCTAACCACCTCCCCTTGATATTCAACTCCATTACCATCGCCGAATCCACCACCATCAACATCCTGGGGGTCACCATTGACCAGAAACTTAACTGGACCAGCGACATAATTTCTGTGGCTGCAAGAGCAAGTCAGAGGCTGGGTATTCTGTGGCAAGTGACTCACCTCCTGACTCCCCAAAGCCTTTCCACCATCTACCAGGCACGAGTCAGGAGTTTGATGGAATACTCTCCACTTGCCTGGATGAGTGCAGCTCCAACAACACTCAAGAACTCCACACCATCCAGGACAAAGCAGCCCGCTTCATTGGTACCCCATCCATCACCCTAAACATTCACTCCCTTCCCCACCGGCACACAGTTTGTCCCATCCACGGGATGCATTGTCGCAACTCTCCAAGGCTTCTTCGACAGCACTTCCCAAACCCACGACCTCTACCACCTGGAAGGACAAGGGCAGCAGTCACATGGGAACAACACCACATGCATGTTCCCCTCCATGTCACACACCATCCCAACTTGGAAATATATCGCCATTCCTTCATCGTCGCTTGGTCAAAATCATGGAACTCCTTACCTTACAGCACTGTGGGAGAACCTTCACCACACGGACGGCAGCGGTTCAAGAAGGCAGCTCACCACCACCTTCTCAAGGGCAATTAGGGATGGGCAATAAATGCTGGCCTTGCCAGCGATGCCCACATCCCATGAACAAATTTTTAAAAATTGCCGCTGAGTTTGCCGACAACACTTCAAAAAGTAATTCATTTCATGTGAAGTTCTTTGGGACATCCTGAGGACATGAGGTGCGACATAAATTCATGTTTATTCATTCTTGGAACCAACAGACAGAGGAAACTTTTATCCCACCCATCTGTCAGAAGAATGTTTTGTGAGTGGGAAGGTGGGGGAAGTGGGATAAAAGCAGAATGAACACATCGAGCCTGCAGGTTATATTGGTGGTGCTCTTGTTGCTGCCACACTGCCCACTTAGTAACATTGCTCTGAAGTAAATACTGACCTCATCAATACAGTCAGCAGTTACAGAGTCATTTTGCAACCAATGTATTTTTTAAAGATCTGTTACGTTGTATTCAGTTTAATCGTGGCCAAGGTCCCAGTTTAACAATAAGTGAAAAAGTCAAATGTCATTTTTATGACATGGGATTCCAGGATTTTTAACTGGTGTTTTGGGGATCAATATTCTGTGAAAACCACAAACCGGTGACCTCAACCATGGTATTAGACAGACACACTGCAGGAGTTAGATCACACATCATTTCAGACTCTGCACATTGGAGAAATATTTTAAGAAACACATTTTATGGATGCTGCACTTGTTAAAATATCTTTGCACTGCTCAATACTACGGTTGGTCCTATTTTATACAAACTGTAACTGTATCAATATCAACACTTTAACATACGGATTATAATATGACACACTTTGCATTTCAACAATAATCGGACATTCCTCCCCCTACTATCCCCATCCCAATAGTTCCACCTGTCCCTCACCCTGACCCACACCCTCAGACTGTTCCTGACATAAGGACCATATCAACGACCCCTCTGCAGCCCATCTCTCACCCATGCTCCAGGCTGGAGCTCTCTGTTCCACCGCCGGCCCCCAGCCCAGCCCGTGCCCCAATTCCAAGAAAGGCTGTGCCCCTCAACCCAACTCAGCCCAATCCGTGCCCCCCAACCCAACTCAGCCCAGCCCGTGACCTTTAAATTCACCTCACTCCCCAGGCACCTTTGGCTCCAATATTTCAACAAACACCCACCCACCGTGGTAAACAAGCCCATGAGCAGGGGGCCCCCACCCCCGGCCCCCGAACACCCACCCCCGGCCCCCGAACACCCACCTGGAACTCATGCTCCACGGTCACGGGTTCGCACAGAGCCCGATCCGAACATGGACAGCCAGTCCCGGAGCCGCAGAAGACCCACAGCACGAGCACGACCAGGGCCTGCGCCAATTCCAAAATCCAGCGCATCCTCTCCGCCTGAGCTCCGACCGATATGAAGATCCACCAGACCCAGCAAGATCATTCATTTATATCCACCCGGATGTGACTGATGATGACACCTCCTGAGTCTCTCTCTCTCTCTGTGTTGGTGGATGTGGCAATAGTGAAATGTTGACACAATCTTCATACTCTGAAATGCAACTTTTAAAGGGACGTGCTCTTCTCCCCCTTCCTCCAAATCTTGGCCAACCTTCAGCCCAACACCGAACAGAGTAACTAAAAAAGGAAAAAGAAAGAACTTGCATTTGTATACCGCCTTTCATGACCTCAGAATGTCTCAAAGTGCTTCATCCCTCTCCATGACCACAGTTTGAGGCTGAACCAGACCGTTTGCAAACTTGGAGTCCTATTTGACACTGATATGAGCTTCTGACCACAAATCCTCTCCATCACCAAGACTGCCTACATCTACCTCCATAACGTTGCCTTCTCCGACCCTGCCTCAGCTCATCTGCTGCTGAAATCCTCATCCATGCCTTTGATACCTCAAGACTTGACTATTCCAAAGCTCCCCCACTGGCCTCTCATCTTCCACCCTCCAAAACCTTGAGCTCATCCAGAACTCTGCTGCCCGTATCCTAACTCACACCAAGTTCCATTCACCAATCACACCTGTGCTCGCTGACCTACATTGGCTCCCAGTCCACCAACACCTCGAATTTAAAATCTATCTCTCAACCAACAACGGAATGTAAACACATTATTTGGTCATTTATTTTATTGCTGTTTGCGGGACCTTACTGTGTGCAAATTGGCTGCCGCGTTTCCTACCTTTACAATCATCCTTGTTTCAAATCCCACCATGGCCTCTCCCCTCCCTATCTCTGTAACTGCCTCCAGCTGTACAACCCTCCGATAACTCTGAGTTCCTCCAATTCTGGACTCTTGCGCATCCCCGATTTTAATCGCTCCACCACTGGCGGCCATGCCTTCAGCTGCCTCGGCCTTAAGCTGTGGAATTCCTTCCCTCAGCCTTTTTGCCTCTCTACCTCTCTCTCCTCCTTGAAGACACTCCAGCGAGTGACTCACCTTCTGACTCCCCAAAGCCTTTCCACCATCTACAAGACACGAGTCAGGAGTGTGATGGAATAATCTCCACTTGCCTGGATGAGTATAGCTCCAACAACACTCAAGAAGCTCGACACCATCCTGGACAAAGCAACCCGTTTGATTGCCACCCCATCCACCACCCTAAACATTCACTCCCTTCATCACTGTGGCTGCAGTGTGCACCATCTACAGGATGCACTGCAGCAACTCACCAAGGCTTCTTCGACAGCACCTCCCAAACCCCGAACTCTACCATCTGGAAGGAAAAGGGCATCAGGCACATGGGAACAACACCACCTGCACGTTCCCCTTCAAGTCACACAACATCCCGACTTGGAAATATATCACCGTGCCTTCATCGTCGCTGGGTCAAAATCATGGAACTCCCCACCTAACAGCACTGTGAGAGAACCTTCACCACACGGACTGCAGAGGTTCAAGAAGGCGGCTCACCACCACCTTCTCAAGGGCAATTAGGGATGGGCAATAAATGCTGACCTTGCCAGCGATGCCCACATCGAATGAACGAATAAAAAAAAACGACGTCTTTGACCGAGCTTTTAGTTACCTGTCCTAATATCTCCTTATGTGGCTCAATGTCAAATTTTGTTTGATAATCGCTCTTGTGAAGCATCCTGGGTCGTTTTACGACATTAAAGGCGCTATTTCAATGCAAGTTGTTATTGTTGTTCACAGCCAATGAAGTGCTCATGAAGCTTAATCACTGTTGGAAAGGTAGGAAAAGCGACAGCCAATTTGCACACGGTCAGCTCGCGCAAACAGCAATAAAATAAATGACCAGATAATCTGGTTTTTGTTTCGGTGTTGGTTGAGGGATAGAATTTGACCAGGACACATTTATAACTGGTTATTTATCTCATTTTCTGTTTGTTGGACCTCGGCGGTGAACAAAATAGGTGGCTGCATTTTGCCGACAAAAAGACAGTGACTCCACTTCAAAAAGTTATTCATTGGCTGCAAATTGACTTGAGATGTCCTGAGGGCATGAAAGGTGCTATATAAATGCAAGTTCTTTCTTGAAGGTATTTCGCTCTGTTTTAACTCAGGCACAAAATAAGTGGGTTAATATCACAGTTGACTGATGCTCAGAGGAATTCAAGACAAATGTGAAGCAGTCGTACAATGTTATCAAATTTAATGTACACACAAAATAATTACAGATGAGGGAGGCCACTCGGCCCATCCAGAAAACTCCCAAATCTCCACCCCATTGTTGCATCCAGTTGCTATTAAAATGATTCCTCGGATTTTCGTCCCATCGACCGGATCTGGGAATTTATTCCATCTGTTGATCACTCTTTGAACTCCCTGATATCAGTGGTAAATTTGCCTTTTACTTTACCTTTCATCACTAAGACTGCAGATATGCTGCAGCTACCAGTCTCTGCCGAGTGCGGTACAGAGTCGCCAGACCAAAGTTATACTGATATCAGCTGTAAAGGAGTACTGTGCATGTCTGGATGGATGCTGGTGCAGAGCTCCACTTTCTCCCAGTTAATTTTTAACGATAGGGAGGGAGTGAATGGGAGTGTTTGCTTCCTCCTAATATTAAAAAGATTCCACAGAAAGTTTAAAAAGATCTCGGATGTTTAAAAATGCTGTTTTGCATCAGGTGGAAATGATAGCAGCCGGTACAAACTCAAGCTGGTGCGGAACAGATTCCTGGACTGAGGGAGAGGGGAACGGAGAGGGTCTCACTTTACTGGTACGAACTTAAGCTGGTGCAGGACAGATTCCTGGATAGAGGGAGAGGGGAATGGAGGGTCATTGCTTTACTTGATTTTAGTACCGTTGGGAGTCAGATTGCTGCCCTGACATCTGTTACTTCTGTGGAATTTGCTCCTACAAGGAATAGTTGGGGCAAAGTAAGCTGTGAGGAGGGCACAAAAAGGGATAGAGAGAGGTTAAGTGAGTGGGCAAGAAGGTGGCAGATGGATTATAATGTGGAGAAATGTGAGGTTATTCACTTTGATCGGAAGAATAGAAAAACAGAATATTTTTGAAATGGAGAGAAACTATAAAATGTTGGTGTTCAGAGATAATTGGGTGTCCTGGTACACAAAACACAGGAAGTCAACATGCAGGTACAGAAAGCAATTAGGAAGGCAAATGGTCTGTTGGCCTTTATTGCAAGGGGGTTGGAGTCCAAGAGTAAGGAAGTCTTGCTACAATTGTAAGATTCTCAAAATTCACAGATCTCCCAAAACTCGGAGAAAAACCCCAAAGAAAAGGACTTTGGAATTTACCTTTTCCCTGAGTATGGAAAACTTTGACCAGTGACTGAAATCCTAAGATGGAAGGATAGGTGAGAGGTCACCAGACGAATCCACAATACACACTGTGGAATGTGGGAGAATTACTGCTTCAGACATGTCTCTGTTTTAATGCAAAACCTACAGCAGGTGGTCAACACTCACTGCCATTGAAAGAGACAACTGCTCCAGACATGATGGGACCACATCTTTGTTTGAAAGCAAAACCGATCAACACCTTGGACGTTGGATACAAAAGGAAGCCTTGAGTGACAAGCTCGAAAAATTGGAATTAACAATGACCCATCGGGAGAAGCAATTGCAACATGATGAGGGACCATCAAAAAGCCATCAAAGATTCTTAAGGACTTTGTAAGAACTGTTTAAACAGGCATGAAGTGTTTTTTTTAAAGTGACGAAGACCGTTGTAAGAGAGGGATATAGAAGTGGAAACTCGAAACCTCTCTCGCTCTCTCTCTGGTTCTTGCTGGCGCTTGTGTGCTGCTTGTCTTGTTCTGGCTGTCTCTGGAAGGAAGAGCAGCTTCAGCGAACAACAAGGCGAGGGGGCAACAGGAAAGCAGTTCAACAGGGAAGGTCAGTAGCTCCAGAAGCAGGCTGACACACAAGAAGAAACCAGAGCAACAGCCCCAGTGACCATCAGACACCTTGCGGCAACAAGGTTCCTTACGAAACAACCAACCGAATATTGCCACCAACCATTAACTCTGGCCCTTTAGAGTCCAACTTAGCTAATATAGTGGGATTAGGAGGGGTGAGGTATCATTCCACTGTAATTTCCCTCGTGTGTACCGAAGTGTTCCCCATTTTATTAGAGTGTTAAGATTGTTGTGTTGTATTTTCTCTCTTGAATAAAGGTCAAAGTTTCTTGCACCAAAACCAGTTGGCTGCTGCACTTTGTCACAACTAAGTCCAAGGTTGAGAACCCAGGGAGTGGGAGCGATTCAAACCACTCAGAAGTCAGAGGCGAAGCTGACACACACCACCACCCCCTACAAATTGTACAGGGGCTTATGGAGACCACACCTGGAATACTGTGTGCAGTTTTGGCCTCCTTACCTGAGGAAGGATATACTTGACCCCTGGGGACGGTGCAGCGAAGGTTCACCAGATTGATCCCTGGGATGAGAGGGTTGTCCAATGATGAGAGATTGAGTACAATGGGCCTATACTCTCTGGAGTTTAGAGGAATGAGAGATTATCTCATTGAAACATATAAGATGCAGAGAGGGCTTGACAAGGTAGATGCTCAGAGGCTGCTTCCCCTGGCTGACGAGTCAAGAGCTTGAGGGCACAATATCGGGATAAGGGGTCAGCCATTAAGGACCGAGATGAGGAGCAATTTCTTCGCTCCGAGGGTTGTGAATCTTTGGAATTCTCTACCCCAGAGGACTGTGGATGCTCAGTCGTTGAGTACATTCAAGGCTGAGATGGATAGATTTTTGAATCGAGGGGAATCAAGGGATATGGGGATCGGGCCGGAAAGTGCAGTTGAGGTCGAAGATCAGCCATGATCTTATTGAATGGTGGAGCAGGATCGAGGGGCTGTATGGCCTCGTCCTGCTCCTATTTCTTATGTTCTTATGTTCAAATAGCATAGATGCATTTAATGGGAAGCTGGATAAACGCATGGGGGAAAGCACTAGAAGGATGTACTGATAGGGTTAGATGAAGAGGGGTGGGAGGAGGCATCGATCATTTGGGCCGAATGGCCTGTTTTGGTGCTGTCCATTCTATGTGTGTAATTCTATGTAAAACCTTGTTGATATGCAACTGAAAGTGGTTCACATTGTTACAAAATGGCAACAGATACTGAATCCACAGTTTACGGGGAAATTTTGTATCGAGCATAATGAATGAAATGTTTGTGAAAAACTCCAATGACGGCAGCAGAGAAGAGCTTCACTCCCTTAGTGACCTCATCAACCATCAAACCAATAAAGAACAGTGCTCTACTCACACTGACACAACAGACTTTAAGAAACTCGATAATTTTTTTTCTATTTCAAAATACACTTTATTTCATCATATTTAAAGATACACACAGTTCAACGTAAAAAGACACAATTTCAATCAATGTAGTTCGAACCAATACAATGCAGATCGTACACACTATGATCTCATTATTACAATTCAAAACACAGTACATATCATCGAATACATTTTGTACAATACAAAGTGGGATGGCCTTACTCGGTGGCCTTTCCCCATAGAGCCTTTGCTTGGGCTGCACTTGCTTCAGTGCATCCCGCAGCATCTACTCCTGGACCTTGGAATGTGCCTGTCAGAAACATTCGGTCGTGGACAGCTCCTTCAGCTGGAAGACCAACAGATTTCGGGCCAACCAAAGGGCCTCCTTCACCGAGTTGATAGTTTTCCAGCAGCAGTTGATATCTGTCTCGGTGTGTGTCCCTGGGAACAGGCCATAGAGCACAGCGTCCTGTATTACCCAGCTGTTGGGGATGAATCGGGACAGATACCAACGCATCTCTCTCCAAACCTTCTGCGCGAAGGGGCAGTCCATCAGGAGGTTGACGACGGTCTTGTCCCCGCTGCATCCTCGAGGGCAGCTCGCGGTGGCACGGAGATTTCGTGCGTGTTGGAAGGACCGCACTCGGAGGCCCCTTCTCACCACCATCCAGGCTACATCTTGGTGCATGTTGGTCAGTTCTGGTGACAAGGGGTTCTGCCAAATGGTATCGACCATCTGGTCAGGGACTACCCGATCGGATCCACCCTCTCCTTTCCCTGCAGGACTCCCAGAAAGTTCCATGACAACCACCAATAAAGAACAGTGCTCTTCTCACACTGACACAACAGACTGTATGAAGCTCACCAATTATGGTACAGAGGTAGGACACAGGGATTCAACCTTTGTGGGATTCTACTCGTAGGAACACAGGAATGTACAGGAGAGAAAAAGCCTATTTTGGACCATCTGGTCATTTCTCGAGTTTAAAAAGTAGAATACACAGATCCCTCAATTGAATTACCCACCATCTGACCTGCTCTTGTAGCCACGGCATTTATGTGTTATTTGTGACTTTGATTAGAGCAGATTCTGTGCTGTGGCAGGAGTGGAAACCTGATTGAAGGGATTAAACCATGGAGTTGCGTGAAAGGTGAGTTGAGATTTGAGAGGCAACAACACGCTCAAGGAATTTGGAGATCAAGCAGGGGTTGGAGATGGGGTGGTAGTTTGCAAGGACGGAGGGGTCGAGGGTGAGTTTTTGAGAAGGAGGAGTGATGATGTTGGTTTTGATAGGGAGCGGGGTGGGGGCAGTAAACTGAGGAGAGGGAACTATTTACAATGTCAGCTTGCATGGGGGCCATGAAGTAAAATTGGGTGGTCAGCAGTTTAGGGGTAAATGGAGCAGGAGGTGGGTCTCGTTGACAAGATGGGCTCAGAAAGGGCTTGAGGGAAGACAAGGGAGAAACTAGAAAAAGATCCGGGGTCATATTCAGTTGCTGACAGAATACTTTCAGTAATTGTTTATTCCTATCGACATAAATGATTCACAAACAATTTGTTGCTAAGAAATAAAAACTTATTGGCCTATTTGAAAGAACATTTCAGAATGTTGAATTTACTGGACAGTTAGTCCATCTTGTTATGAACACTGTAGTTCAGAATTTTCACATTATTCTAAATTCACAAATGAATATAAAGTTAATGTATACACTTTGCATCCTCCTTAAAGACAAGGTAGCCGTATATCTTTATGCTTCAGTACACCTGCACAAACAATCACTCTGGGAATCTACTGAGCGACTGAGGTCCACAGAATTCTTATTGAAGATCGTAACGTCAGGCACGGTGAAATCTGTAAATAGAAAAATATGGGATTAATGACAGAACCACGATGGAAAATGGAGATATTTTTAAAAGTGATGATTTTCCCCTCTGCATTTCAATACCATTGTTATGATTTTCACCTCGAAAGTATCTGGACAGATCTGTACATTGAGTGATGTATGGAGGAAAAAACTCAGACTCACAGATTGCAGTGATGTGTCAGCAGGTGATGACTGTCTATTATGCTGTGCTTTTAAAAAAATGTTTGTTCAGAAAACTTTCCACAGTCAAAGTGGACAGTTGTTTACTTTGGCATTGACTTGAAAGAAATGCAAGGAGAGAGGCTCAAAGACATCTGCCATGGCTCTTCCTGAATGCTTTGCGTCTGTCTTCACAAAAGAGGGGGACGATGCAGACATTGTAGTTAAGGAGGAGTGTGAAATATTGGACGGGATAAGCATCGTGAGAGAGGAAATATTAAGGGGTTTAGCATCCTTGAAAGTAGATAAATCACAAGGCCAGCATGAAATGTATCCCAGGCTGTTACGTGAAGCAAGGGAGGAAATAGCGGAGACTCTGACCATCATTTTCCAATCCTGTCTGGTTCCAGGCCTGGTGCTGGAGGATTGGAGGACTGCTAACGTTGTAACATTGTTTAAAACGGGAGAAAGGGATAGACCGAGTAATTACAGACCAGTCAGCCTTACCTCATTTAGAAAGGCACGGATTAATCGAGGACAGTCAGCATGGATTTGTTCAGGGAAGGTCGTGTCAGACCAACTTGATCGAATTTTTTGAGGAGGTAACAAAGAGGGTCTATGAGGGTAGCATGTTTGATATCGTCCACATGGATTTTATCAAGGCTGTTGACAAGATCTCACATGGCAAACTGGTCAGAAAAGTAAAAGCCCATGGGATCCAAGGGACAGTGGCAAGTTGGATCCAGAATTGGCTTTTTTTTTATTCGTTCATGGGATGTGGGCATCGCTGGCAAAGCCAGCATTTATTGCCCATCCCTAATTGCCCTTGAGAAGGTGGTGGTGAGCCACCTTCTTTAACCGCTGCAGTCCGAGGGGTGAAGTTTCTCCCACAGTGGTGTTAGGTCGGGAGTTCCAGGATTTTGACCCAGCGACGATGATGGAACGACGATATATTTCCATGTCGGGATGGTGTGTGACTTGGAAGAGAACGTGCAGGTGGTGTTGTTCCCATGTGCCTGCTGCTCTTGTCCTTCTCGGTAGTAGAGATCGCGGGTTTGGGAGGTGCTGTCGAAGAAGCCTTGGTGAGTTACAAAGAGTAATGGTCGACGGGTGTTTTTGTGACTGGAAGGCTCTTTCCAGTGGGGTTCCGTAGGACTCAGCACTAGGACCATTGCTTTTTCTGGTATATATCAATGATTTTGACTGAAATGTAGGGGGTATGATTGAGAAGTTTGCAGATGACACAAACGTTGGCCGTGTGGTTGATGGTGAGGAAGAAAGCTGTAGACTGCAGGAAGATATCAATGGACCAGTCAGGTTCACAAAGAAGTGTCAAATGGCATTCAATCCGGAGAAGTGTGAGGTAATGCATTTGTGGAGGGCAAACAAGGCAAGGGAATACACAATAAATGGGAGGATACTGAGAAGTGTAGAGGAACAGAGGGGCCTTGGAGTGCATGTCTACAGATCCCTGAAGGTAGGTCAGGTAGATAAGGTGGTTAGAATCAGAGAATCACAGCATCATAGAAAGGTTATAGCATGGAAGAGGCCATTCAGCCCATTGAGTCCGTGCCGGCTCTACATAAGAACAATCCAGTTCGTCCCACTCCCACGCCTTATCCCCGTAGCCCTGCAAACATTTTCCTTTCAAGTACTTTTCCAATTCCCTTTTGAAGACCATAATTGAATCTGCCTCCACCACCCCCTCGGGCAGTGCATTCCCGATCCTAACCACTCGCTGTGTGAAAAAGCTTTTCCTCATGTCACCTTTGGTTCTTTTCCAATCACCTTAAATATATGTCCTCTGGTTCTTGACCCTTCTGCCAACCCTATCTCCTCTGTCGAGATCCTTCATGATTTTGAATACCTCTATCAAATCTCCTCTCAACCTTCTTTGTTCCAAAGAGAACAACCCCAGCTTCCCCAGTCGATCCACGTAACTAAAGTCCCTCATCCCTGGAATCATTCCAGTAAATCTCTTCTGCACCCTCTCTAAGGCTTTCACATCATTCCAAAAGTGCGGTGCCCAGAACTGGACACAATACTCCAGCTGTGGCCGAACCAGGGTTTTATAAAGGTTCATCATGACTTCCTTGCTTTTGTACTCCATGCCTCTATTTATAAAGCCCAGGACTCCATATGGTTTTTAACCACTTTCTCAACCTGCCCTGCCACCTTCAAAGATTTGTGTGCACACTCCCCCAGATCTCTCTGTTCATACACCCCTTTTACAATTGTGTCCTTTGGTTTATATTGCCGCTCCTCGTTCTTCTTACCAAAATGTATCACCTTGCATTTTTCTGCATTAAATTTCATCTGCCACGTGTCCGCCCATTCCACCAGCCTGTCTATATCCTCTTGATGTCTATAACTATCCTCCTCACTGTTCACTACGTTTCCAAGTTTTGTATCATCTGCAAATTTTTTAACTGTGCCCTCCATACCCAAGTCCAAGTCATTAATATAATCAAGAAAAGCAGTGGTCCTCGTACCAACCCCTGGGGAACACCACTGTATACCTCCCTCCCATCCAAAAAATAAACGTTCACCACTATCCTCTGTTCCCTGTCACTTCGCCAATTCTGTATCCATGCTGCTACTGCCCCTTTTATTCCATGGGCTTCAATTTTGATGACGAGCCTGTTATGTGGCACTTTATCAAATGCCTTTTGAAAGTCCATATACACCACATCAACTGCATTGCCCTCATCTACCCTCTCTGTTACCTCATCAAAAAACTCGATCAAGTTAGTTAAACACGATTTGCCTTTAACAAATCTGTGCTGGCTTCCCCTCATCAATCCACACTTGTCCAAGTGACTGCTAATTCTGTCCCAGATTATCGTTTCTAAAAGTTTCCCCACCACCGAGGTTAAACTGACTGGCCTATAGTTGCTGGGTTTATCCTTCCACCCTTTTTTGAACAAGGGTGAACATTTACAATTCTCCAGTCCTCTGGCAACACCACCGTATCTAACGATGTTTGGAAGATTATGGCCAGTACCTCCGCAATTTCCACCCTTACTTCCCTCAGCAACGTAGGGTGCATCCCATCCAGACCGGGTGACTTATTTACTTTAAGTTTCACTAGCCTCTCTGGTACCTCTTCTTCATCAATTTTTAATCCATCTGGTATCTCAACTATGTCTTCCATTACTGAGACCCTGGCAGCATCTTCTTCCTCGGTAAAGGCAGATGCAAAGTATTCATTTAGTACCTCAGCCATGCCCTCTACCTCCATGAGTGGTTCTCCTTCATGGTCCTTAATGGCCCCACCCCTCCTCTTACTACCCCTTTACTGTTCACATGCCTATAGAAGACTTTTGCATTCCCATTTATGTTGGCCGCCCATCTATTCTCATATTCTCTCTTTGCCCCTCTTATTTCCTTTCTCACTTTCCCTCTGAACTTTCTATATTCAGCCTTGTTCTCGCTAAGAAGGCAAATGGGATACTTTCCTTTATTGGCCGAGGCATAGAATTTAAGAGCAAGGTGGTTATGCTTGAACTGTATAAAACACTAGTTAGGCCACAGCTGGAGTATTGCATACATTTCTGTTCATCACATTACAGGAAAGATGTAATTGCACTCGAGAGGGTACAGAGGAGATTTATGAGGATGTTGCCAGGACAGGAGAATTTTAGCTAAGAGGAAAAATTAGTTCGGCTGGGGTTGTTTTCTTTGGAACAGAGGAGGCTGAGGGAAGATTTAAATGAGGTGTATAAAATCATGAGGGGCCGAGCGAGAGTGGATAGGAAGGACCTCGTTCCCTCAGCAGAGGGATCAATGACCAGGTGGCATAGATTTAAAGTAATTGGTAGAGGGGAGTTGAAGAAAAATGTTTTCATCCAGAGGGTGGTGAGGGTCTGGAACTCACTGCCTGAAAGGGTGGTAGAGGCAGAAACCCTCATTGCATTTAAAGGGTACTTGGATATGCACTTGAAATGCCACAACCTACAGGGCTATGGACCAGGAACTGGAAAGTGGGATCAGGCGAGATGGCTCTTTATTGGTCGGCACAGACATGATGGGCCGAATGGCCTCCTTCTGTACCGTAAATTTCTATGATTCTATATTAGGGTATTCCACTGTCACATATTAACAAATTCTGAACTATATTTTGTTGCAGCAACTTTCAAAGTCTGCCTGCAGTGAGTTGCACTATAATGAATCAAGGAATATCTTGCGATGATGCCGACTGCAGCATTCCCAGCGACCTGGATATTCCCACCCTCTCCACCTCCCATCACATCAGGGAAGGCCTCCAGCAGATCCTTGGCCGCACTGCCACTGGTAATGCAACCCACCTAGCACTGCTGACCACAGAGGTCACCAGGAGAGGGGTGGTGGTTATCCCTGGGCAGCAGCTGAAGACCTGATGAAGCCTCTTTTGGAGGGTCAGGGCCCCGGTAGTGGGCAACTCTCCCTCTGCCCAGACCCCAAGAATGTACCTTGCTTAGGCCTCAGCAACCTGCCCAACCCTCGTCGACAGAGGGAAATTCGGGAAACCGTGGTGTGATATCCTTTCCTCTTTCTCAGAAGTCGGATTTTCTCAGTATTCTCACATATATTGCGCTATTTTCTCAAATAAATACATTTGTAGAAAAGAAATGACTCTATTTGTGCAATTCACCACTCTAAAATGATACGAACATTTATCCTAAAGTAAGTAAAAGAAGAAATTCAGGATCTAAAGTCTTTATTGCTTGTTACCTGATAAGTAATGCAGAATAGGCAAGTTAACAGGTTTGCAGGAATGTGAAGAGGTTACTGAAATGTAAATCTGTCACCAATATCCCTTTAGGAGTGGAAAGGCCACTCATCACTTGGACTTGGAACTTGCTGGTTCAGAGGTCTTTCTACACCATTAACTAAGAGTCTTATTCCATTTTGGGTCGGAATTGCTTCAATGCTTTTGTTTTAAAGCAAACGTACAAATCCTATTGAAACAGCTGGAAATGCTCGAGAGCACAGGATAACGGAAACTAGAAGAAAGAAAAGAAAAAAGAGAACAGAAAAGAAAAAGAGAAAAGATCGAAAAAGAAAAAAGAGGAAAGCAAAGAAAGGAAAGAACTTGCCTTATCATTCTCAAGAAAAAAAGGGAAAAGAAAAAAAGAAAGTTTCCTTTTCTCACCCAGCCCATGATTAACTTGATAAGATGAAGTAATGTTTCCAGCTCTTTCAGCTTTAATGATGCTCACGGGTCCTATTGAGCAGTGTGATCTCCCTGACAGCTCTCTGCATTGCCAATTCAGTGCCTGCTCTAAACTGGTTCCTGTGCCCATTGGTACAATTGCCAGCGGGCTCCAGTCTGCTAACATGGAAAGATTAGATCAGTGGACTGATTCGCCGTCCCCCATTCTGACAACTTTGCTTCCTGTTCGACGAAACGATCACTTTACCTCGAGAAATCAGTTAAAGATATTAAAGATCAAGTATGGTCTTACTTACGTATTATTTAATGACAGCACCAATTTTATTGCCTTCTTTGTCTTATCATTTTCATCTATGAGATGGTTAGACCATAATCTCACGCACAGAGTTCGTCAAACAATATTGTGAATGAAGAAAACTGTGTCAGGAATAAAGACCAGGACAATTCTTGCTGGGTAATATTACAAAGTAAATAAAGATAAAATGGGACACAGACCTCCCTCCCCCAACACTGAGTTTCACATGTTGGCAACGAGGAGGGCAAGTGATTAACTAAGGACTACTAAATATATGTGCCAAGATTAGACTTGAGGGGAATTTTTTTAACCGGTACCACAACTGTTTTATATTTACACAATCCCCACTTTCCTGGAGCAACACAACTAAAACACTTACTTTGGAAACATCACATTTTATTTTGTGAAATACGTGTTCCCGTAAAAATTTAAATTGCCTTTCAAGAATAGACAATTGTAAAGCACTCAGGTGGAATAAAATTCAAATGGTTACATTGTCTTGTAATATTACAATTAAATAAAAATACTAGCAGTACACAGGATACTATTATCTGGTCCGTTCACCCCCCCTTAATGGAGGAAAGTTGAAAATTAAAGTTATCGAGGTTCAAAATGATAACCAATCAAAATAAAATCATCAAAATCATTGTCAAGAATTAAGATGTGCATAAAACAGACAACACGCGTGTGCATATCAGAATTGGATTATTACCCAACGGGAAAGCTGACTTGTTTCCTGAATTGTAAATAATTAGCGGCGAGATGTTTTAACCTGCACTATCATTAAGCATTATGAAAGTCAATACAGATTTGATGCATTTTGTAAACAACTTGAGATGCCTGAAGTGACCAGATCTTGGAGTACAAATTGTATTCGTACATTTTCTTTTCATTGAATAGAAATTCGTTAGCTCGACAAAATGTTAAATCTGTTCCCTAGATCTGCGTTATCTTTAATTTCTAATGTTGGAAGCTAGCTCACCTTTTGCTGAGTTTACTTGCAAAATTAAATGATTACATTCTGTTAAGATGAGATGGTTCAACGTCGCCGTTTTCCTCACAAAGGGCAAAGAGCATTCCACATGTCTTCAGTTTGCTTCACTATGAAATGATCATCACTGTAGTTCAGCATATTTCCATTCCACATGCCTATGCCACGGAGTCTCAATTTCTTCATGATCGCTGACTTAATTGAAATGCTCTGTGGATCGTCATACCAGACCTCATGAAATGTATTATTAACCTGCCATAAAAAAATAAAGAGTTACACAGATAGGAGCGAGGGGTTTGGGTCAATGCTCAGTTCGAGACACTATGCTGAAAATCTTCATCAGCAGAAGACAGAATGGACTGAAATGTACGATGAGAAAATGCACAATGACAAATGAGCAAAACAAACTCAAAAATTAGGGACTTACGGCAACGGCCGGCAATTTCCTCAGGGCTTCTCCCACTCCGTCCCCTGACCGTCGGCAGAAACTCCATTTCCGTGCACAAACGCGGTTTTCCGCTGCACGTCCACACAAGTAACGGGAACGGAGCAGGAGCAGCTCCAAGTCTATCTTTTTTAACACCCAAACCAATTAACTCATCTGGATGCTGTGCAACATATGAACATAAGGCACACATTTAAAGCACAGACGGGACCTCAGTTTAACGTGTCATCTGAAGGACGGCACCTCCGACAGTGCAGCACTCCCTCAGTACAGCAACTTAGAAAAATCCACATGAACAGCCCAGATGTCAATTCGGATGCAACAAGTCAAAAGATTATGGTGTTTGATTGGGAAAAAAATGATTTGGGGGAAATAGAAAGAGATAGATGACTTGCAAGTCAGAGTTAGCATGGGCCTCCAGAGAAAATGATTTAAAAAAATAAATCGAATTATCCAAGGTCTGATTTAACTCAATGTGGAACATTCTATCATTTCAAAATAATCTTTTCAAATTGCTCAAAGTAACAAAATATTGCAATCGAAAGGTGGAAAACATGATTTCAATGTTACTGCTGAAAGCTCAAGCATCACAGCCTTTGACTGCAGTGCATCAAGTATCTCAGCAAACTTGGCCAACGTCAATTAGACATGTGACTAGGTATTTTTTTATATTCGTTCATGGGATGTGGGCGTCGCTGGCGAGGCCGGCATTTATTGCCCATCCCTCATTGCCCTTGAGAAGGTGGTGGTGAGCCGCCTTCTTGAACTGCTGCAGTCCGTGTGGTGACGGTTCTCCCACAGTGTTGTTAGGAAGGGAGTTCCAGGATTTTGACCCAGCGACGATGAAGGAACGGCGATATATTTCCAAGTCGGGATGGTATGTGACTTGGAAGGGAACATACAGGTGGTGTTGTTTCCATGTGCCTGCTGCTCTTGTCCTTCTAGATGGTAGAGGTCGCGGGTATGGGAGGTGCTGTCGAAGAAGCCTTGGCGAGTGGCTGCAGTGCATCCTGTGGATAGTACGCACTGCAGCCACTGTGCGCCGGTGGTGAAGGGAGTGAATGTTTAGGGTGGTGGAACCAATCAAGCGGCTGCTTTATCTTGGATGGTGTCGAGCTTCCTGAGTGTTGTTGGAGCTGCACTCATCCAAGCAAGTGGAGAGTATTCCATCACACTCCTGACTTGTGCCTTGTAGATGGTGGAAAGGCTTTGGAGAGTCAGGAGGTGATTCACTCGCCACAGAATACCCAGCCTCTGACCTGCTCTCGTAGCCACAGTATTTATATGGCTGGTCCAGTTAAGTTTCTGGTCAATGGTGACCCCCAGGATGTTGATGGTGGGGGATTTGGTGATGGTAATGCCGTTGAATGTCAAGGGGAGGTGGTTGGACCCTCTCTTGTTGGAGATGGGCATTGCCTGTCACTTATCTGGCGCGAATGTTACTTGCCACTTATGAGCCCAAGCCTGGATGTTGTCCAGGTCTTGCTGCGTGCGGGATCAGACTGCTTCATTATTTGAGGGGTTGCGAATGGAACTGAACACTGTGCAATCATCAGCGAACATCCCCATTTCTGACCTTATGATGGAGGGAAGGTCATTGATGAAGACAGGACATACCCAGGGATGGTGATGGAAGAGTCTGGGAAGTTGGTTGAAAGATATGTGCGTATGGCTGTGTCAGGCTGTTGCTTGACTAGTCTGTGGGACAGCGCTCCCAATTTTGGCACAAGTCCCCAGATGTGAGTGAGGAGGACTTTGCAGGGTCGACTGGGCTTGGTTTGCCGTTGTCGTGTCCGGTGCCTAGTGGTCCGATGCCGGGTGGTCCATCCGGTTTTATTCTTATTATGACTTTTCGTATCTGGATTTTACAACTGAGTGGTTTGCGAGGCCATTTCAGAGGGCAATTAAGAATCAACCACATTGCTGTGGGTCTGGAGTCACATATAGGCCAGACCGGGTAAGGACGGCAGGTTTCCTTCCCTGAAGGACATTAGAACGCAGTAGGTCGAGAGTGTGTGGTATTTGCTACTGTGCAGTTTTCTTATGTACAGGGCACGCTACCGTCAATCTTTTGTGCTAAATTGATCATCAAATGGGAGACAGGGGCACACATTTCACAAACCAAACAATCGCTAATTTTCACAGGAGGGTCAATATGGGTTGTGCAAAGTGATCGATTTGAAAAGACCACAGCTCATCTCATTTTTTGCAACTGGTCATACACAATGTCTTAACAAACGGAACTGGGTTTGGTGCTTTGTCTGTCAACTCCCATTTTCTTGGCTATTCTCCAACTACACACATTTTCTACTGTATAAACTGTACATTCTGAACTGTGCTGAATCCTGTATACAGGGAATATTGAATCATGAAATACTGCAAGGTTTGCATTCTGCAAAGAATGGACAATGCACAACTCTCCATTGTGTTTTGATTGATAGTCTTACCATGTAGATATAAGACGGGACTTTCTGCTCATCATCCCAATATCTGCCAGTAATTGATTTGTGCACATGCTGTACGATCTCTTTGTATGGGACCTGACGTCCAGCTGCATTACTGCAAGGGGCACCTCGGAAAGGAATCTTTTCCAATACACACCTACCAGTCTGAAAATACAAAAGGATGAAAATATAGTTACTTTGGGAACTTCAAAAATGCAGTAACAACATGACTGATCTCTAAGTGTAAAGAGGAACAATTAGAGAAAAATAAGTTTTACAATTTAGACAGGAGGGTCTCTCACTGAAATATATAAAATTAAATAGTACATTTATAGAAAAGGACAAGGTTGTAATTTCAAATAGACAGCAACAAGACTGAATATAGAAGATTACGGAGTGATGTAATTGATGTGTTTGAGATGATCAAAGCAGTTGAAAGGGTAGATAGAGAGAAAGTATTTCCTCTGGTGGGAGAGTCCAGAACAAGGGGACATAACCTGAAAATTAGAGCAAGGCTGTTCAGGGGTGATGTCAGGAAGCACTTCTTCACGAAAAGGGCCGTGGAAATCTGGAATTCTCTCCCCCAAAAAGCTGTTGAGGCTCGGTCAATTGAAAACTTCAAAACTGAAATTGATAGATTTTTGTTAGGGAAGGGTATTAAGGGTTATGGAACCAAGGTGTGTAGATGGAATGAAGATACAGATCAGACATGATCTAATTGAATGGCGGAACAGCTTGAGAGGCTGAATGGCCTCCTCCTGTTCCTATGTTCTTATGATCCCTTGTGTTAAAAGGATGAGCTTTGAGAAAAGATTAGAGAAGCTTAAGATTTACAGCCGAGAAGAATGCAGTTAAGGGGAGGCCTCAGTGGAATAAAATGTTAAATAGCACAGATAAAGTAAGCCCAGAGAGCAAGCGCTGCAAACAAATAATTTCTCCAGAACAGTGAATCAATGGGATATTTTGCACAGCAACAAGACAATCATAACATCATAGTATCATAGTAAGTACAGCAAGGGAGGAGGTCATTCGGCCCATCATGCCTGTGCTGGCTCGTCACAAGAACTATCCAATTAGTCCCATTCCTCTGCTCTTTCCCCATCGCCCTGTAAATTTTTCCCCTCAAGTATTTATCCAATTCCCTTTTGAAAGTGAATATTAAATCTGCTTCCACCACCCTTTCAGGCAGTGCATTCCAGATCATAACAACTCGCTGCGTAAAAAAAATGTTTCCCCAGATCACCTCTGGCTCTTTTGTAATGGTTTACAATAGTCTATTCTAAATAATTCGGATTACTGAAAGCCAGATAATGACAAAACCTTACCTCAAAAAACTGTGTGCAAGGATAGTCATAACCATACCATGGAACTCCCAACACGAGCTTTCTGGAATCAATTCCCAGATTGATATAAGCGGAGTAACCTAAATGGGGAAAAAAAATAATGAGGGTCTTAGATTCACATTGATATCGGGCAGGTAGACCCTGAACCAGATGGTCTTATTGTACATACCTGATAAAGTCTGGTAATAGGGAGCATTTGCCTTTGCAAAGCAATTGTCCCACATTTGACTCTGCATATCATAGGACATCACAAATAAAAAGTCACAGGAATTTGCAATTCTCAAAAAGTCATAGCATCGGCCATCAATGCAGTCTGGAGACCAAGGCACGTTAAATGTGACCTAAGGGCCAAAGAGTAACAAGAAGAAGTTAGTTTCATCTCATACCTTATGTTGGATATCACTAGTAGTTATATGGTTTTTATATGCACTCGCACATGGTCCATGGGAACTGTGAATTTAACAGGTTAGGAGTTCGACAGTGTTCATGACTGTATAAAAAGGAACAGGATAAAGTTGGGGCAAATAGTGAGTTAGAATTAATAGGATCCTCGGTTATCAAATATTAATCAGGTTCAATTCCCCACTGCTCACTCACCTTCTTCCTCCAATTTTCTGTCAGTTTTCTCTCCTCCTCTCCAAAAGGCATTAAGTTGTAACCAAATTGTAGTCCCAAAAGGGCCAGCCACACTCCAATACTGAGTCAAAGTGGCCAAAGTTCTTTTACGCGAGGCCAGACATTGAGTGCTGGCAGGCAATTTTAACATGGGTGGGGGGACTAACCCAATTGGTGGCCATCTGCACGGTCACACTTCCAGTGGGAGGTTTCCAGATAATGATCAGATGGTTCATTTGACCTTCCCCGACCCAGTGGCACTCGGGGTAAATTGTGCCCTCCAACATCCCAGCTGAAATCAGATAACTCAGCACGAACCAGGATTTGCATGGCTCATGTAGTCACTGCCTGAACAAGAAGGCATTCGGGAGCCGAAGGTCAAGAATTAAATCACTGTAATCTGAGTTAGCAAAGTCCGTTATGTGCAAACTTCTCAGCAGTAAAAGTCTGCTTCAAACTTTACCCAATAAAAATGCAGCGAGTGATTTACTTTTTTGCCTACTTAATGGTCCCTTTATTTCAAAGTAACTCATTAGATATAAACTGTGGGACATTTCTGAAGGATGTTATCGGGCTTGACATTAAGACAAACATTTCTTCCTTTGAAGAAGTGTTTTGACGGAGTAAATAAGGAGAAAATGTTCCCAGTGGCAGGAGGGTTGATAGCCAGAGGACACAGCTTTCAGGAGATTGGCAAAAGAATGAGAGGGGAGATGAGGAGAATTTTTTTTACACAGAGAGTTGTTATGATCTGGAATATAAAACCAGAAATGGTGGTGGAAGCAGATTCAACAGTAACTTTCAAAAGGGAATTGGATAAATACTTGAAGGGGAAAAAATTCCAGGGCTATGGGGAAAGAACAGGGGAGTGGGATTAATTGGATAGCTCTTTCAAAGAGCCAACACAGGCACGCTGGGCCGAACGGCCTCCTACTGTGCTGGAACCTTCTGAGAACCTATGTGAAAATTACAGTTCGAACTATGCCATCCATGGAAGCTGGAACTCAAGTCACTTGTATCATTCTGGGCTACAAGTGATGCAGCATCAAGTTTGCTGTATATCCAGCTTAGACTGATTCAATCTAAAATTTCTAACCTCAGCAATTGTCAAAGCAGCTTTGTAACAAGATGATGCACTGATAAACAGCAGCGAAAAATCATGATTTCAATTCACTTATCCAGAAAAATATCAATCTTCCTTTATGATTAAGTAGAAAGTAAATTGCTTATCCCCATTTAATTAAAAAAATGGCTTCTTTACCTGAGACCCAGGTATTTCACGGTGGAACACATCCATGGTTTCGGAAACCAGTTGAGGGATCTTGAAATAACCTATAGATGGTTTTTTATCAGCAATGTTCACATCCAAATTGATTCCATCCATAAATTGCCTTTTTGCCAACTGCAATTGCTTATCGACCCACTTTTCTCGGCGTTGTTTGTATACAGTGTTCCATAGTGAAAAAACTCCTGGTGAAGGGTGAAGAAACAACTTCCAATTATAGAGCATCATTCGCACAACATTGTGTCCCAAGACACTTTGCAGGACAGAATTGCCAACATCAAGTAGGAAGTAGTAGAGGAAGATTTAGCTCGAATTTGTATTTACATAGTGCCTGACACATCCTCAGGATGTCCTTAAATGCTTCATCGCCAATTAATTATTTTTGAAGCATAATCACTGTTGCTTTGTAAGCAGATGTGGTCGCTAATTTGTACCCAGAGAGGCCCCACAAATAGGAAATTAGATAAATGGCCAGTTCATCTGATTTGGTGATGTAGGTTGAGGGATGAATGTTGTCCAGGACACCAGGAGAACTCCCTGTTCTTTGAATTGTGCCAATGGGATCTTTTACATCCAACAGAATAGGCAGGTGGAGCCCTTGTTTAAGGTCTCATCTGAATCACAGCAGCTCTGAAACATTCACCTGAGGAAGGAGGAAGCCTCCGAAAGCTTGTGATTTTCAAATAAAATCGTTGGACTTGGTTCCAATTTTCACTTGGTGTTGTAAAATTGTTTACAACAGCACCTCTGGCAATGCAGCATTCCCTCAGTACTGCACTTATGTGTCAAGTCCTGGAGTAAACCCAAAACCTTCTGACCCAGGAGGAGAGACACAGTGCTAAAGCTGAGCCATGCTGACACTTGAGGGAAGAGACCAAAGGCGCAGTCAAACAGGTCGGTTTTGATGAGGCTTTCGAAGATAGGAAGAGAAATAGCAAGACAAAGAGGTTGAAGAAGAAGAATCTGGAGTTCAAGACAGTAACAGCTGAAGGTTCTGCCATTGATGGAGGAAGAGGAGAAATCTCAGCGGCCCAGAGTCGGAAGAATGGAGCGTGTGTGCTGGGCTCTGGACACAATTGGGTCGGGCTTTCATTAAACTGCATTCTTCATTCTAAATCCTGGCATCAGTGGCAGACTGCTGCTGTGCCAGGGAATAAAAGTTCCACCTATCTATTTATAGGTTATTAAAAACAGTATGTCCTGTCATCTTTCTGTTCAAAAATTCTTTGTCAACAGTATCTTTTGTTTTTCTATTTTAATTGTGTTCACATCTGGTGACGCCCGTCCTGTCACCTTTGTAATTGGATTTTGCCTATAATGTGGCCTGTGGTTATATAGTTCCACACGACGGCCATCAAGTGATGGTGTGAACAGTTTTTATTTGAAGGCCTCAGCCTGTCTCCAAAGCCTGGACATATCCTTCTCCCTCATATACTTCTGCAGCTTCCCCTTAAATGCATCTATGTCATTTGCATCAGCCACTCCATGTGGTTGCAAGTTCCACATTCTTACCATTCACTGACGAAAGAAGTTTTTCCTGAATTCCCTATTGGATTTATTTGTGACTATCTTATAGTTTTGGATTACCTCTAGTTTTCGACTTGCCCACAAATGGAAAATTATGAACATATGAACATACGAGAGCTGGGGTAGGCCATTCGGCTCCTCGAGCCTGCTCTGCTATTTGGTAAGATCATGATTGATCTGATTGTGACCTCAACCCCACTTACCTGTCTACCGACTATAACCTTTGACTCCCTTGTTAATCAGGAGTCTATCTAACTCAGCCTTAGAAATATTCAATGACCCTGCCTCCACCGCTCCCTGGCAAGGGAGTTCGACAGACTCACGACCCTCTGAGAGAAAAAATTCCTCCACACCTCCGTCTTAAATGGGAGACCCATTATTTTTAAACTGGTGGCCCCTAGTTCTAGTATCTCCCACAAAGGGAAACCTCCTCTCATCATCTACCCTTCTAGTCCCCTCAGGATCTCATATGTTTCAATAAGATAACCTCTCGTTCTTCTAAATTCCAGTGTATGCAGGCCCAACTTATCCAACCTTTCCTCAAAAGATAACCCCCTCATCTGAGGAATCAGTCGAGTGAACCTTCTCTGAACTGCCTCCAAAGCAATTATGTCCTTTCTTAAATAAGAAGACCAAAACTGCACACAGTATTCGAGATGTGGTCTCACCAATGCCCTGTACAACTGTAGCAAAACATCTCTACTTTTATATTCCATTCCCCTTGCAATAAATGACAATATTCCATTTGCCTTCCTAATCACTTGCTGTACCTGCATACTAACTTTTTGTGATTCATGTACTAGGACACTGATTCCTGTGGCACTCGTTACATCTTGCCAATTCATAATTTTAAAGACCTCTATCAGATCACCACTCAGTCTTCCCTTTTCCAGAGAAAAGAGCCCCAGCCTGTTCAGTCTTTCCTGATAGTTATACTCTCTCAGTTCTGATATCATCCTTGTAAATCCTTTTTGCACTTTCTCCAGTACTTCTGTATCTTTTTGTAGTATGGAGACCAGAACTGTGCACAGTACTCTCAGTGTTTTCTAACCAAGGACCTATACATGATTAACATAACTTCTCTGCTGTGAATTATTTTCCTCCAGAAATGAATCCCAATGATTTGTTTGTGCTTTTTACGGCTTTCTTAACTAAGCATTTCTGCTTAAATGCTCCAGGCAAGTACAGAAGATCGGAATAGGGCGACGATGAGGGAAGCGGTGGTTCGGGCACCTAACTTGCAGGAACATGTGAGGGGTGAGGGACTGATGCTTCCAAAGATGTCAATAGCAGTTTGGTCGCATTCCATTAGACCACCCTCCTCCCCAACAAGACATGTTAGACCCTCCATTCCCCGATCTCCCCAATACTGCCAGATCCCAGCAATCCCTGACCATCTCCTGAGTCCTTGCTGGATCCCACAATCTCCCTCCTCAGAATTCTCCCCCTCCCCTACTCCTAGATCAGAAGACTCCCACTCAGTGCTCACGAATCCAGCAAGTTTGGGAGGTGAAAAGTAGAATAAAAATACATCACCAGTCAATCTCCCATGGCAATGGACAAAGAGAGTCCTGACTTGTGTCGTATTCAGACGAAGCAGGATTGGAGTGTGGGGGATAATTCAACCAGGGTGTTCAGATGTAACTCAGTCCCCATTGTGAAATCATGAATTTTGTCCTGATATTTAATATAATACTTTGATCAATTATAATTTTTATTTAAATGGCAATTTGAGCTGAAAGATGCAAAACAGAGGTGCTACAGTGCCACCACTGGTGGGGAGGATGTAATTACAGTGCATCAAGTTTACGGAGACAGTTCCCATTATAAATGTGGACAGAGGAATTTATAAATGGAAAAAGTTGCAACAAAAGTGTGAAAAACTTGAGAACAGAAAGTAAGGTTTTGTTGACAGGAGGTGTGTGTGGATATAAGATTTTTCACATGCAATAGATGGAATGTAGAATAATTTGCGAGAGCTGTACCGGAGCTGGAGGGGAATTTCAGCACTGTAATGTCAAAAATAGCAATTCAAGGCTGTGCACTGAATGTCCATTTATGTGGTTTTCAATAATACAGCTTGCATTGGAAGACAGAAGGACATTTGTTTTTTCTGTGATAAAATTACTTACCTCTCAGGACAACTCGAACTTGATTCGCATGAGCATAACACAAAAGCTCAGGATCGTAAGGTCCAAAGGCTGCAATAGTCGTGACCTTAGACCAGTCATAATACTTCCAATCCTTTCCTCCAACATCAAAGACAAAGACCTAGTACAAAATAAAGCAGTCAATTGCAGTAATGAAGGGCAGAAAACTGCCATTTAAAAATATATATTTTCACAATCAATGGCCCAGATTTTGTTGACAAAATAACGGTGAGGCGAATGGGGCTCGTTTTATTTATGTGTAAATGGTACAGCAACTTCAGGCGAGGGGCAGATACGCAGTTAAACTCAAACATCCACAAGTTGCTGACCGAGTTGGGCTGCTCCGCTGTTAGCTTCACGAAAACAGCATCCAGCTATCTTGCTCAACCTTAAAATGCATTGAACGACGTGAAGTTCATGTATTTGTGCAGGAGATTCAAACTGAACTCGCCATGGAAAGTTACGTCTTTTCCATTCCAGTCTAAGTAACTTTTTAACGACGGTGAATGTGTTCATTATCGGCAATCAAGATCTCTGGCACTGATAATTAACTATTACAAGAGTGGAGTCTCATTCCTTCAGGATTTAATTGCTGTTGGAGATTTTAAAAATGTCAATTTTAAAATTAAAACTTTTTTTCACTTCCCCTTTCACTCACTTCTCAATCCTTGCACTGTTAATTTCACTACCTTCAATCTCATTGGTTAAGGAGATACCCTGTTTCTTGGCCTGTTCACTCAGCTCCCAAATGCCCTGTTTCACTCACTGCCCCGTTATCAGTTCGCACTTTCAGCAACTTGCCACTCAAAAACGTGCAAGGGCAGGTCCAAGTAACGGCAAGCACCGTTAGATGCCCTGTTAGAGCAAAATTTGGCCCATTATCATTTCCCCAGGTTACGGGGTAAGGAACGGCTGGTGAACTGATTCTCAGGTTACCACCAATGTCGATCTAAATGCAGCCACCAGAAAAAAAGAATATGCTAAATAGCAACAACCTCTCAGAACTTCCATCTGCACAATAGTGCAGGTGAGAGGAACTGAACAACATGAGGAAACGGAGCTCACATCCCAATACTCCATTCCAAGTGTTGGTGCTCAATACACTTCAAAAGGACAACTTAAACTAAATAAACTCTTTATACAAGGGATTTTAGTGTTCCAGTTTTAAAAATTTTGCATTCAAGGTACCTGGTGTCAAATCAAGCATTTCTACCATGAGACCAGCAAGACTAGATCAGAATATAGTTCCCGAGAAAGAGAAACAGCGCATACTGCACCAGTGTGACATTTTTCCATTTCCCACACCAACCATCCTGTGTTCTCAAATGAGACTGCCTGTTTAGTGCTGCAGTTTAGTTCATCACAGTTTTGTGATTTGGGCCCTTTGAGTTGGACTGAGACTATCAAACATGCATCATCTGAGCTGACACTTTTGTGCAGTAATGAGAGAGTGCTGCATTGTTGGAGGGGTTGTCTTTTGGATGAGATGTTAAAGTGGATCTAATAGAACGCTGGCAATATTGAAGAGCAGGGAGTTCTCTTGGTGTCCTGGCCAACAATTATCTCTCAACCAACATCAGCAGAAACACATTAACTGTTCATTCATGCAACTTGCTGTTTGTGGGACCTTGCTCTGCACATATCAGCAGAATTGTATTCCAGCACAATCTGTAACCTCATAGCCCGGCATATTCCACTCTCTACCATTACCAAAAAGCCAGGGGATCAACCCTGATTCATTGAGGAGTGCAGAAGAGCATGTCAGGAGCAGCACCAGGCGTACCTAAAAATGAGGTGCCAACTGGTTGCAGCTGCAACACAGGACTACATGCATGCTAAACAGCGGAAGCAACATGCTATACACATAGATAAGAGATTCCACAACAACCAACGGTTCAGATCAAAGCTCTGCAGTCTTGCCACACCCAGTCGTGAAATGTGGTGGACAATTGAACAACTAACGGGAGGAGGAGGCTCTGTAAACATGCCCATCTTCAATGATGGCGGAGTCCAACACGTGAGTGCAAAAGACAAGGCTGAAGAATTTGCAACCATCTTCAGCAAAAAGTGCCAAGTAGATGATCCATCTCAACCTCCTCCTGACATCCCCACCATCACAGAAGACAGTCTTCAGCCAATTCGATTCACTCCACGTGATATCAAGAAACAGCTGAGTGCATTGCATACATCAAAGGTTATGGGCCCCGGCAACATCCCGACTGTAGTGCTGAAGACTCGTGCTCCAGGACTCGCGACGCCTCCAGCCAAACTGTTCCAGTGCAACTACAACACTGGCATCTATCCAACAATGTGGAAAATTGTCCAGGTATGTCCTGTCCACAAAAAGCAGGACAAATCCAATCCGGCCAATTACTGCCCCATCAGTCTACTCTCAATCATTAGCAAAGTGATGGAAGGTGTCATCGACAATGCTATCAAACGACACTTACTCACCATTAACCTGCTCACCGATGCTCAGTTTGGTTCCCGCCTCCAGACCTCATTACAGCCTAGGTTCAAACATGGACAAAAGAGCTGAATTCCAGAGGTGAGGTGAGAGTGACAGCCCTTGAAATCAAGGCAGTATTTGACCGAGTGTGGCACCAAGGAGCCCGAGTAAAATTGAAGTCAATGGGAATCAGGGGGAAATCTCTCCAGTGGCTAGAGTCATACCTAGCACAAAGGAAGATGGTAGTGCTTGTTGGAGGACAATCATCTCAGCACCAAGACATTGCTGCAGGAGTTCCTCAGGGCAGTGACCAAGGCCCAACCATCTTCAGCTGCTTCATCAATGATCTTCCCTCCATCATATGGTCAGAAATGGGGATGTTCACTGAATATTGCACAGTGTTCAGTTCCATTCTCAACCCCTCAGATAATGAAGCAGTCCGAGCCCCAATGCAGCAAGACCTGGACAACATCCAGGTTTGGGCTGAATAGTGGCAAGTAACATTCACGCCAGACAAGTGCCAGGCAATGACCACCTCCAACAAGAGAGAGTCTAACCACCTCCCCTTGACATTCAACGGCATTATCATCAACATCCTGGGGGTCACCATTGACCAGAAACTGAACTGGACCAGCCATATAAATTCGGTGGCTACAAGAGCAAGTCAGAGGTTGGGTATTCTGTGGTGATTGACTCACCTCCTGACTCCCAAAACCTTTCCACCATCTACAAGGCACGAGTCAGGAGTGTGATGGAATACTCTCCACTTGCCTGGATGAGTGCAGCTCCAACAACACTCAAGAACTCCACACCATCCAGGACAATGCAGCCCGCTTGATTGGTACCCCATCCACCACCCTAAACATTCACTCCCTTCACCACCGGCGCACAGTGGCTGCAGTGTGTACCATCCACGGGATGCATTGGCGCAACTCTCCAAGGCTTCTTCGACAGCACCTCCCAAACCCGCCACCTCTACCACCTAGAAGGACAAGGGCAGCAGTCACATGGGAACAACACCACATGCAAGTTCCCCTCCAAGTCACACACCATCCCAACTTGGAATTATATCGCCATTCCTTCATCGTCGCTGGATCAAAATCATGAACTCCCGACCTAACAGCACTGTGGGAGAACCTTCACCACACGGACTGCAGCGGTTCAAGAAGGCGGCTCACCACCACCTTCTCAAGGGCAATTCGGGATGGGCAATAAATGCTGGCATTGCCAGCGACGCCCACATCCCATGAACAAATTTTTAAAAATTGCTGCTGAGTTTGCCGACAACACTTCAAAAAGTAATTCATTTCATGTGAAGTTCTTTGGGACATCCTGAGGACATGAGGTGCGACATAAATTCAAGTTTATTCATTCTTGGAACCAACAGACAGAGGAAACTTTTATCCCACCCATCTGTCAGAAGAATGTTTTGTTGGTGGGAAGGTGGGGGAAGTGGGATAAAAGCAGAATGAACACATCGAGCCTGCAGGTTATATTGGTGGTGCTCTTGTTGCTGCCACACTGCCCACTTAGTAACATTGCTCTGAAGTAAATACTGACCTCATCAATACAGTCAGCAGTTACAGAGTCATTTTGCAACCAATGTATTTTTTAAAGATCTGTTATGTTGTATTCAGTTTAATCGTGGCCAAGGTCCCAGTTTTACAATGAGTGAAAAAGTCAAATGTCATTTTTATGACATGAGATTCCAGGATTTTCAATATTCTGTGGAAACAACAAACTGGTGACCTTAACCATGGTATTAGACAGACACACTGCAGGAGTTAGATCACACATCATTTAAGACTCTGCACATTGGAGAAATATATTTAAAAAACACATTTTATGGAAGCTGCACTTGTTAAAATATCTTTGCACTGCTCAATACTACTGTTCGTCCTATTTTATACAAACTGTAACTGTACCAATATTAACACTTTAACATACGGATTATAATATGATACACTTTGCATTTCAACAATAATCGGACATTCCCCCCCCCCGACTCTACCCCCATCCCAATAGCTCCACCTGTCCCTCACCCTGACCCACACCCCTCAGACTGTTCCGAACACCCACCCACGACCCACGAACACCCACCCTCGGCCTCCAAACACCATCCCCCAGCCCCCGAACACCCACCCCCGGCCCCCGAACACCCACCCCCAGCCCCCGAACACCCACCCCCAGCCCCCAAACACCCACCCCAAGCCCCGAACACCCACCTCGAACTCATGCTCCACGGTCACGGGTTCGCACAGAATCCGATCCGAACATGGACAGCCAGTCCCGGAGCCGCAGCAGACCCACAGCACGAGCACGACCAGGGCCTGCACCAATTCCAAACTCCAGCGCATCCTCTCCGCCTGAGCTCTGCCCGATATGAAGATCCACCAGATGCAGCAAGATCATTTATTTACATCCACCCGGATGTGACTGATGATGACACCTCCTGAGTCTCTCTCTCTCTCTCTCTGTGTTGGTGGATGTGGCAATCGTGAAATGTTGTTACAATCTTCATACTCTGAAATGCAACATTTACAGGGACGTTCTCTTCTCCCCCTTCCTCCAAATCTTGGCCAACAGCAAACAGAGAAACTAATATAGGAAAAAGAATGAACTTGCATTTTTTAGCGCCTTTCATGACCTCAGAATGTCTCAAAGTGCTTCATCCCTCTCCATGACCACTGTTTGAGGCTGAACCAGACCGTTTCCAAATTGGAGTCCTATTTGACCCTGAGATGAGCTTCTGACCACAAATCCTCTCCATCACCAAGACTGCCTACATCCACCTCCATAACGTTGCCTTCTCCGACCCTGCCTCAGCTCATCTGCTGCTGAAATCCTCATCCATGCCTTTGATACCTCAAGAATTGACTATTCCAATGCTCCCCCACCGGCCTCTCATCTTCCACCCTCCAAAACCTTGAGCTCGTCCAGAACTCTGCTGCCCGTATCCTAACTCACACCAATTCCCATTCACCAATCACACCTGTGCTCGCTGACCTACATTGGTTCCCAGTCCACCGACACCTCGAATTTAAAATCTATCCCTCAACCAACAACGAAATGTAAACCAGATTATTTGGTCATTAATTTTATTGCTGTTTGCGGGATCTTACTGTGCGCGAATTGGCTGCCGCGTTTCTAACCTTTACAATCATCCTTGTTTCAAATCCCACCATGGCCTCTCCCCTCCCTATCTCTGCAAATGCCTCCAGCTATACAACCCTCCGACAACTCTGTGTTCCTCCAATTCTGGACTCTTGCGCATCCCCGATTTTAATCGCTCCACCACTGGCGGCCATGCCTTCAGCTGCCTCGGCCTTAAGCTCTGGAATTCCCTCCCTCAGCCTTTTTGCCTCTCTCCCTCTCTCTCCTCCTTGAAGACACTCCAGCGAGTGACTCACCTTCTGACTCCCCAAAGCCTTTCCACCATCTACAAGACACGAGTCAGGAGTGTGATGGAATAATCTCCACTTGCCTGGATGAGTGTAGCTCCAACAACACTCAAGAAGCTCGACACCATCCAGGACACAGCAACCTGTTTGACTGCCACCCCATCCACCACCCTAAACATTCACTCCCTTCATCACTGTGGCTGCAGTATGTACCGTCTACAGGATGCACAGCAGCAACTCACCAAGGCTTCATCGACATCACCTCCCAAACCCGCGAACTCTACCACCGAGAAGGACAAGGGCATCAGGCACATGGGAACAACACCACCTGCACGTTCCCCTTCAAGTCACACACCATCCCGACTTGGAAATATATCACCGTGACTTCATCGTCGCTGGGTCAAAATCCTGGAACTTCCCACCTGACAGCACTGTGGGAGAACCTTCACCACACGGACTGCAGCGGTTCAAGAAGGCGGCTCACCACCACCTTCTCAAGGGCAATTAGGGATGGGCAATAAATGCTGGCCTGGCCAGCGACGCCCACACCGAATGAACGAATCAAAAAAACTACCTCATTGACCGAGCTTTTAGTTACCTGTCCTAATATCTCCTTATGTGGCTATATCTCAAATTTTGTTTGATAATCGCTCTTGTGAAACGTCCTGGGATGTTTTACAACATTAAAGGCGCTATATAAATGCAAGTTGTTATTGTTGTTCACAGCCAATGAAGTACTCTTGAAGCGTAATCACTGTTGTAAAGGTAGGAAAAGCGACAGCCAATTTGCACACGGTCAGCTCGCGCAAACAGCAATAAAATAAATGACCAGATAATCTGGTTTTTGTTTCGGTGTTGGTTGAGGGATAGAATTTGACCAGGACACATTTATAACTGGTTATTTATCTCATTTTCTGTTTTTTGGACCTCAGCGGTGAACAAAATAGGTGGCCGAAATTTTGCCGACAAAAAGACAGTGACTCCACTTCAAAAAGTTATTCATTGGCTGCAAATTGCCTTGAGATGTCCTGAGGGCATGAAAGGTGCTATATAAATGCAAGTTCTTTCTTGAAGGTATTTCGCTCTATTTTAACTCAGGCACAAAATAAGTGGGTTAATATCACAGTTGACTGATGCTCAGAGGAATTCAAGACAAATGTGACGCAGTCGTACAATGTTATCAAATTTAATGTACACACAAGATAATTACAGATGAGGGAGGCCACTCGGCCCATCCAGAAAACTCCCAAATCCCCACCCCATTGTTGCATCCAGTTGCTATTTAAATGATTCCTCGGATTTTCGTCCCATCGACCGGATCTGGGAATTCATTCCATCTGTTGATCACTCTTTGAACTCCCTGATATCAGTGGTAAATTTGCCTTTTACTTTACCTTTCATCACTAAGACTGCAGATATGCTGCAGCTGCCAGTCTCTGCCGAGTGCGGTACAGAGTCGCCAGACCAAAGTTATACTGATATCAGCTGTAAAGGAGTACTGTGCATGTCTGGATGGATGCTGGTGCAGAGCTCCACTTTCTCCCAGTTAATTTTTAATGATCGGGAGGGAGTGAATGGGAGTGTTTGCTTCCTCCTAAAATTAAAAAGATTCCACAGAATGTTTAAAAAGATCTCGGATGTTTTAAAATGCTGTTTTGCATCAGGTGAAAATGATAGCAGCCGGTACAAACTCAAGCTGGTGCGGAACAGATTCCTGGACTGAGGGAGAGAGGAACGGGCAGGGTCTCACTTTACCGGTACGAACTTAAGCTGGTGCAGGACAGACTCCTGGATAGAGGGAGAGGGGAACGGAGGGTCATTGCTTTACTTGATTTTAGTACCGTTGGGAGTCAGATTGCTGCCCTGACATCTGTTACTTCTGTGGAATTTGCTCCCACAAGGAGTAGTTGGGGCAAAGTCAGCTGTGAGGAGGGCACAAAAAGGGATATAGAGAGGTTAAGTGAGTGGGCAAGAAGGTGGCAGATGGATTATAATGTGGAGAAATGTGAGGTGTCACTTTGGTCGGAAGAATAGAAAAACAGAAAATTTTTAAATGGAGAGAAACTATTAAATGTTGATGTTCAGAGAGAATTGGGTGTCCTGGTATACAAAACACAGGAAGTTAACATGCCGGTACAACAAGCAATTAGGAAGACAAATGGTATGTTGGCCTTTATTGCAAAGGGGGTTGGAGTCCAAGAGTGAGGAAGTCTTGCTACAATTGTACAGGGGCTTATGGAGACCACACCTGGAATACTGTGTGCAGTTTTGGCCTCCTTACCTAAGGAAGGATATACTTGCCCTGGGGATGGTGCAGCGAAGGTTCACTCGATTGATTCCTGGGATGAGAGGGTTGTCCAATGATGAGAGATTGAGTACAATGGGCCGATACACTCTGGGGTTTCGAGGAATGAGAGATGATCTCATTGAAACATATAAGATTCTGAAAGGGCTTGACAAGGTAAATGCCAAAAGGCTGCTTCCCCTGGCTGAAGAGTCCAGAGCTAGAGGGCACAATATAGGAACATAGGAACAGGAGTAAGCCATTCAGCCCCTCATGCTTGCTCCACAATTTGATAAGATCATGGCTGATCTGTGATCCAGCTTCAGAGACCTGCCTTTGGACCATATCCCTTAATACCTTTGGTTGACAAAAAGCTATCCATCTCACATTTACATTTAGCAATTGAGCTAGTATCAATTGCCGTTTGTGGAAGAGAGTTCCAAACTTCTACGACCCTTTGTGTGTCGAAATGTTTTCCAATCTCACTCCTGTGGATGCTCAGTCGTTGAGTACATTCAAGGCTGATATGGATAGATTTTTGGAATCTTGGGAATCAAGGGATATGGGGATCGGGCGGGAAAGTGGAGTTGAGGTCGAAGATCAGCCATGATCTTATTGAATGGCGGAGCAGGATCGAGGGGCCGTCTGGCCTAGTCCTGCTCCTATTTCTTATGTTCTTATGTTCAAATAGCATAGATGCATTTAAGGGGAAGCTGGATCAACGCATGGTGGAGAAAGCACGAGAAAGATATACTGATAGGGTTAGATGAAGAGGAGTGCGAGGAGGCAGAGATCATTTGGGCCGAATGGCCTGTTTCTGTGCTGTACATTCTCTGTTTGTCATTCTATGTAAAACCTTGTTAATATGCAACTGAAAGTGGTTCACGTTGTTACAAAATGGCAACAGATACTGAATCCACAGTTTACGGGTATATTTTGTATCGAGCATAATGAATGAAATGTTTGTGAAAAACTCCAATGACGGCAGCAGATAAGAGCTCGAATTATTGGCCGCTCAAGACCTTGAGCCACGTGAGTAAGTCCCTCTCGTCCCCCCTCCCCTTTCACTCCCTGAGTGACCTCATCAACCATCAAACCAATAAAGAACAGTGCTCCACTCACACTGACTCGAAGAAAGTTTCCAATCATTTTTTTAAATTACAAAATGTACTTTATTTCATCAAGTTTAAAGATACACACAGTTCAATGTGAAAATCACAATGCATAGAATCATCGAAAATTAAGGCATAGAATGAGGCCATTCGAACCATCGTGTCTGTGCAGTCTGAAAAAGAGCTATCCAGCCTAATCCCACTTTCCAGCTCTTGGTCTGTGGCCTTGCAGGTTACGGTACTTCAAGTGCATATCCAAGTACTTTTTAAATGCGATGAGGGTTTCTGCCTCTACCACCCTTTCAGGAAGTGAGTTCCAGACCCCCACCACCCTCTGGGTGAAAAGATTTCTCCTCATCTCCCCTCTAATTCTTCTACCAATTACTTTAAATCTATGTCTCCTGGTTATTGACCTCTCTGCTAAGGGAAACAGATCCTTCCTGTAAACTCTATACTCTTCCCTGTACACAAGGAACCCCCAGCTTCTGTCGCGACACTCCAGACTTCCTACAAAAACTCAGTACCCACGGACCAGTTGAACCAGGAACACTTCTCACCACGATGGACGTCTCAGCACTCTACACCAGTATCCCCCACGATGACAGCATCGCTGCGACAGCATCAATACTCAACACCAACAACAGCCAATCTCCAAACGCCATCCTACAACTCATTCGCTTCATCCTGGATCACAATGTCTTCACCTTCGACAACCAGTTCTTTACCCAAACACACGGAACAGCCATGGGGACCAAATTTGCACCCCAATACGCCAACATTTTCATGCACAAGTTCGAGCAGGACTTCTTCACTGCACAGGACCTCCAACCAACGCTATACACCAGATACATCGACGACATTTTCTTTCTATGGACCCATGGCGAAGAATCACTAAAGAGACTACACGATAACATCAACAAGTTCCATCCCACCATCAAGCTCACCATGGACTACTCCTCAGAATCAGTTTCTTTCTTGGACACACGAATCTCCATCAAAGACGGGCACCTCAGCACCTCACTCTACCGCAAGTCCACGGACAACCTCACGATGCTCCACTTTTCCAGCTTCCATCCTAACCATGTCAAAGAGGCCATCCCCTATGGACAGGCCCTGCGAATACACAGGGTCTGCTCAGACGAGGAGGAACGGGATGGACACCTACAGACTCTGAAAGACGCCCTGGTAAGAACGGGATATGACGCTCGACTCATCGATCGACAGTTCCGACGGGCCACAGCGAAAAATCGTATAGACCTCCTCAGAAGACTAACACGGGACGCAACCAACAGAGTACCCTTCGTCGTCCAGTACTTCCCCGGAGCGGAGAAACTACGCCATGTTCTCCGCAGCCTTCAACATGTCATCAATGACGACGAACACCTCGCTATGGCCATCCCCACACCTCCACTACACGCCTTTAAACAGCCACCCAACCTCAAACAGACCATCGTTCGCAGCAAATTACCTAGCTTTCAGGAGAACAGCGTCCACGACACCACACAACCCTGCCACGGTAACCTCTGCAAGACATGCCAGATCATCGACACAGATACCACCATCACACGAGAGGACACCACCCACCAGGTGCATGGTTCATACTCCTGTGACTCGGCCAACGTTGTCTACCTCATACGCTGCAGGAAAGGATGCCCCGGAGCATGGTACATTGGCGAGACCATGCAGACACTGCGACAACGGATGAACGGACACCGCGCAACAATCGCCAGACAGGAGGGTTCCCTCCCAGTCGGGGAACACTTCAGCAGTCAGGGACAAACAGCCACCGATCTTCGGGTAAGCGTTCTCCAAGGCGGCCTTTGAGACACACGACAACGCAAAATCGTCGAGCAGAAATTGATAGCCAAGTTCCGCACCCATGAGGACGGCCTCAACCGGGATCTTGGGTTCATGTCACGCTACACGTTACCCCATTAGCGAACAAAAGCTATCTGTTTTTAATATAATGGGTCATTTGCTGGCTTTCTCTGCCTTCCGGATGTTTCTGCCTCTCTCTCTCTGTTTTTTTTTCCTGTTTGTTTTTTTGTTGAATGTGTATTCGGGGGTTCTGTAGGTGACACCTCTCTGTCTGAACACGGTGATTGCCTTGGCAACGGGCAGTTGCAGGGGCAGTCTGTAAACACCATGTATTGTTCTGTGATGTATAAATGCGTAGGCTTCAAGGAGCTCCTGAACATTTACCTGAGGAAGGAGGAAACCTCCGAAAGCTTGTAGATTTCAAATAAAAATCGTTGGACTATAACTTGGTGTTGTAAAATTGTTTACAATTGTCACTCTATCTAGGCCACTCAAAATTTTATACACCTTAATTAAATCACCCCTCAGCCTCCTCTGTTCCAAAGAAAACAACCCCAGCCTATCCAATCTTTCCTCATGGCTAAAATTCTCCAGTCCTGGCAATATCCTCGTAAATCTCCTTTGTACCCTCTCCAATGCAATCAGATCTTTCCTGTAATGTGGTGACCAGAACTGCATGCAGTACTCAAGTTGTGGACTAACCAATGTTTTATGGAGTTCTAGCAGAACCTCACTGCTCCTATATTCTGTGCCTTGGCTAATAAAGGAAAGTATCTCTTATGCCTTTTTAACCACCTTATCTACCTGTCCTGCTATCATCAGGGATCTGTGGACATGCACTCCAAGGTCCCTCTGTTTCTCGACACTTCTTAGTATCCTACCATTTATTGTGTACTCCCTTGCCTTGCTTGTCCTCCCCAAATGCATTACCTCACACTTCTCTGGATTGAATTCCATTTGACACTTTTCTGCCCACCTGACCAGTCCATTGATATCGTCCTGTAGTCTATCACTTTCCTCCTTACCATCAACCACACGGCCAATTTTTGTATCATCTGCAAACTTCTTAATCACGTCCCCTACGTTTAAGTCTAAATCATTGATATGTACCAGAAAAAGCAAGAGACCTCGTACTGAGCCCTGCTGACCTAGTACTGACCCCACTGGAAACAGCCTTCCAGTCACAAAAACACCCGTTGACCATTGCCCTTTGCTTCCTGCCACTGAGCCAATTTTGGATCCAACTTGCCACTTTCCCTTGGATCCCATGGGCTTTTACTTTTCTGAGCAGTCTGCCATGTGCGAACTTGTCAAAAGCCTTGCTAAAATCCATGTAGACGACATCAAATGCGTTACCCTCATCAAACTCCTTGTTGCCTCCTCAAAAATTTCAATCAAGTTAGTCAGACACGACTTTCCCTTCACAAATCCATGCTGACTGTCCTTGATTAATCCGTGCCTTTCTAAATGATGATTAAAGCTGTCCTTCAGAATTGTTTCCAGTAATTTGCCCACCACCGAGGTCAGACTGACTGGCTTGTAATTACTCGGTCTATCCTTTTCTCCCTTGTTAAACAACCGTACAACATTAAAAGTCCGCCAATCCTCCGGCACCACACGTGTAGCTTCCTGACATCACCCCTGAATGGCCCAGCTCTAATTTTAAGGTTATGCCCCCTTGTTCTGGACTCTCCCACCAGAGGAATTACTTTCTCTCCATCTACCCTATCAATTCCATTAATCATTTTAAACACATCAATTAGATCACCCCTTAATCTTTTATATTCAGTCTTGTTGCTGTCTATTTGAAGTTACAACCTTGTCCTTACCTGTAAATGTACTATTTAATTTATATATTTCAGTGAGAGACCCTCCTCTCTAAATTGTAAAGCTGATGTTTCTTCAGCCTTGACTCTTCGAGATCAGTCATGCTGTGACTGCAATTTTGAAGTTGCCAATGTAACTATATTCACAAGTACGATATTTTCATCCTTTTGTATTTTTCAGGCTGGTCGATGTGCATTGCCAAAAATTCCTTTCAGAGGTGCCCCTTGCAGTGATGCAGCTGGACATCAGGTCCCAGACAAAGAGATCATACAGCAAGTGCACAAATCAATTACTGGCAGATCTTGGGATGATGATCAGAAAGCCCCGTATTATATCTACATGGTAAGACTATCAATCAAAACACAATGGAGAGCTGTGCATTGTCCATTCTTTGTAGAATGCAAACATTGCAGTGTTTCATGATTCAATATTCTCTGTGTACAGGATTCAGCAAAGTTCAGAACATAGAAACATCGAAAATAAGAGCAGGAGTAGGCCATTCGGCCCTTCGAGCCTGCTCCAACATTCAATATGATCATGGCTGATCCTCTATCTCAATACCATATTCCCGCTCTCTCCCCATACCCCTTGATGCCTTTTGTGTCTAGAAATCTATCTAGCTCCATCTTAAATATATTCAGTGACTTGGCCTCCACAGCCTTCTGTGGTAGAGAATTCCACAGGTTCACCACCCTCTGAGTGAAGAAATTTCTCCTCATCTCAGTCCTAAATATCCTACCCCGTACCCTGAGACTGTGACCCCTCGTTCTCGACCCCCCAGCCAAGGGAAACATCCTCCCTGCATCCAGTCTGTCTAGCCCTGTCAGAATTTTATATGTTTCCATGAGATCCCCTCTTATTCTTCTAAACTCGAGTGAATTCAGGCCGAGTCGACCCAATCTCTCCTCATACGACAGTCCTGCCATCCCAGGAATCAATCTGGTGAACCTTCACTGCACTCCCTCTGTGGCAAGCATATCCTTTCGAAGGTAAGGAGACCAAAACTGAACACAATACTCCAGGTGTGGTCTCACCAAGGCGCCGTATAACTGCAGTCGGTTTGTCCGGTTTGGATGGTAGAAAATGTGTGGAGTTGGAGAATTGCCAAAAAATGGGAGCTGACACACAAAGCACCAAACCCAGTTCCGTTTGTTAAAACATTGTGCATGAACATTTGCAGAAAAATGAGATGAGCTGTGAACTTTTCAAATCGGTCACTTTACACAAACCATATTGACCCTCCTGTGAACCATAAGAGATAGGAGCAGGAGTAGGCCATTCGGCCCCTCGTACCTGCTCCGCCATTTTATGAGATCATGGCTGATCTGATTTTTACCTCAACTCACTTTCCCACCCTTTGCCCATATCCTTGAGGGGTAACATCCTCTCAGCATCTACCCGATCGAGTCCCCTCAGAATCTTGTATGTTTCAATAAGATCTCCTCTCATTCTTCTAAACTCCAATGAGTATAGACCCAACCTGTTCAAGCTTTCCTCATAAGACAATCCTTTCATGCCCTGAATCAACCTAGTTAACCTTCTCTGAACTGCCTCCAACGCAAGTATGTCTTTCCTTAATTAAGGGCACCAGAACTGTACTCAGTACTCCAGGTGTGGTCTCACCAGCACCCTGTACAGTTGAAGCATGACTTCCCTGCTTTTATACTCCATCCCCCTCGAAAGAAAGGCCAATATTCCGTTTGCTTTCCGGATTACCTGCTGCACCTGTATGTTGACTTTTTGTGTTTCATGTACGAGGACACCCAGATCCCTCTGTACCGCAGCATTTTGTAGTATTTCACCATTCAAATAATATTTTGCTTTTTTATTTTTCCTCCCAAAGTGGATGACTTCACATTTTCCCACATGAAATTCCATCTGCCAAATTTTTGCTCATTCACTTAACCTGTCAATATCCCTTTGCAGACACTTTGTGTCCTCATCACAACTTGCTTTTCCACCTATCTTTGTATCGTCAGCAAATTTGGCCACAAGACACTCTGTTCCTTCATCCCACACCATGAGCTCTTATCTTGTGCAGTAATCTTTTATGTGGCACCTTCTCGAATGCCTTTTGGAAATCCAAATATACTGCATCCATTGGTTCCCCTTTATCCACCCTGCCCATTACTTCCTCAAAGAACTCGAATAAATTTGTCAGACATGATTTCCCCTTCATAAAACCATGTTGACTCTCCTTGATTGTATTCTGAGTCTCCAAATGTCCTGCTAGTACTTCCTTAATAATGGATTCTAGCATTTTCCCAATGACAGATTTTAGGCTAACTTGTCGATAGTTACCTACGTTCTGTCTCACTCCCTTCTTGAATTGGGGTGTTACATTTGCGAATGTTTAGATCATGGAATCATAGAATGGTTATAACACAGAAGGAGGCCATTCGGCCCATCGAGCCCGCGCTGGCTCTTTGTAAGAGCAATCCAGTTAGTCCCATTCTTCCACTCTTTCCCCGTAGCCCTGCAAATTTTTTCTCTTCTGGTATTCATCCAATTCCTTTGTGAAAGCCACAATTGAATCTGCTTCTCCCACCCTTTCAGGCAGCGCATTCCAGATCATATCTGTTCGCTGCGTCAAAAAGTTTTTCCTCATGTTGCCGTTGGTTCTTTTGCCAATCACCTTAAATCTGTGTTCTCTTGTTCTCGACCCTTCTACCAATTGGAACAGTTTCTCTTTATTTACTTTACCGAAACCCTTCATGATTTGAACACTTCTATCAAATCTCCTCTCAACCTTCTCTGCTCTAAAGAGAACAATACCAGCTTCTCCAGTCTATCCACGTAACCGAAGTCCCTCATCCCTGGAACCATTCTAATAAATCTTTTCTGCACCCTCTCTGTGGTCTTCACATCCTTCCTTAAGTGCGGTGCCCAGAATTGGACACAATACTCCTGTTGTAGCCGAACCATAGTTTGATAATGGTTCACCATAACTTCCTTGCTTTTGTACTCTATGCCTCTATTTATAAAGCCCAGAATCCCATATGCTTTTTCAACCGTTTTCTCAACCTGTCCTGCCACCTTCAAAGATTTGTGCACATATACCACCAGGTCACTCTGTTCCTACACCTCCTTTCGAATCGAACCATTTAGCATATCCTCTCCTCGTTCTTCCTGCCAAAATGTATCACTTCACACTTCTCTGCGTTAAATTTCATCTGCCACGTATCAGCCCATTCCTCCAGCCTGTCTATATCCTCTTGAAGTCTATCACTATCCTCCTCACTGTTCACTGCACTTCCAAGTTTTGTGTCATCTGCAAATTTTGAAATTGTGCCCTGTATGCGTCTGTCTTCACAAAGGAGGGGGACGATGCAGAGATTGTAGTTAAGGAGGAGAAATGTGAAATATTGGATCGGATAATCTCGCTCCTGATCTGTCTTGGGGCCTCAATTATTCTCAATATTTATGAACGACTTAGATGAAGGCATAGAAAGTCTCATATCTAAGTTTGCCAATGACACAAAGATTGGTGGCATTGTAAGCAGTGTAGATGGAAACATAAAATTACAAAGTGATCTTGACAGATTAGGTGAATGGGCAAAACTGTGGCAAATGGAATTCAATGTAGACAAATATGAGGTCATCCACTTTGGATCAAAAAAGGATAGAACAGGGTACTTTCTGAATGGTAAAAAGTTAAAAACAGTGGATGTCCAAAGGGACCGAAGGGTTCAGGTACATAGATCATTGAAGTGTCATGAACAGGTGCCGAAAATAATCAATAAGGCAAATGGAATGCTGGCCTTTATATCGAGAGGACTGGAGTAAAGGGGGCAGAAGTTATGCTGCAGCGATACAAAACCCTGGTTAGACCGCACCTGGAGTACTGTGAGCAGTTCTGGGCTCTGCCCCTTCGGAAGGACATATTGGCCTTGGAGGGAGTGCAGCGTAGGTTTACTAGAATGATACCTGGACTTCAAGGGTTAAGTTACGAGAAGAGATTGCACAAATTGGGGTTGTATTCTCTGGAGTTTCGAAGGTTAAGGGGTGATCTGATCGAAGTTTATATGATATTAAGGAGAACAGATAGGGTGGATAGAGAGAAACTATTTCCGCTGGTTGGGGATTCTAGGAGTAGGGGGCACAGTATAAAATTTAGAGCCAGACCTTTCAGGAGTGAGATTAGAAAACATTTCTACACACAAAGGATGGTAGAAGTTTGGAACTCTCTTCTGCAAACGGCAATTGATACTAGCTCAATTGCTAAATTTAAATCTGAGATAGATACCCTATTGGCAACCAAAGGTATTAAGGGATATGGGCCAAAGGCAGGTTTATGGAGATAGATCACAGATCAGCCATGATCTTATCAAATGGCGGAGCAGGCACAAGGGGCTGAATGGCCTACTCCTGTTCCGAAGTTCCTATGTTCCTATGTTAGGGACAGACTCCTGGACTGAGGGAGAGGGGAACGGAGGGGGTCTCACTTTACTTGATTTTAGTCCCGTTGGGAGTCAGATTGCTGGCCTGGCATCTGAGTTATCATCATAGAATCATAGAAGTTACAACATGGAAACAGGCCCTTCGGCCCAACATGTCCATGTCGCCCAGTTGATACCACAAAGCTCGTCCCAATTGCCTGCACTTGGCCCATATCCCTCAATACCCATCTTACCCATGTAACTGTCCAAATGCTTTTTAAAAGACAAAATTGTACCCGCCTCTACTACTGCCTCTGGCAGCTCGTTCCAGACACTCACCACCCTTTGAGTGAAAAAATTGCCCCTCTGGACCCTTTTGTATCTCTCCCCTCTCACCTTAAATCTATGCCCCCTCGTTATAGACTCCCCTACCTTTGGGAAAAGATTTTGACTATCTACCTTATCTATGCCCCTCATTATTTTATAGACTTCTATAAGATCACCCCTTAACCTCCTACTCTCCAGGGAAAAAAGTCCCAGTCTGTCTAACCTCTCCCTATAAGTCAAACCATCAAGTCACGGTAGCATCCTAGTAAATCTTTTCTGCACTCTTTCTAGTTTAATAATATCCTTTCTATAATAGGGTGACCAGAACTGTACACAGTATTCCAAGTGTGGCCTCACCAATGCCCTGTACAACTTCAACAAGACATCCCAACTCCTGCATTCAATGTTCTGACCAATGAAACCAAGCATGCCGAATGCCTTCTTCACCACCCTATCCACCTGTGACTCCACTTTCAAGGAGCTATGAACCTGTACTCCTAGATCTCTTTGTTCTATAACTCTCCCCAACGCCCTACCATTAATGGAGTAGGTCCTGGCCCGATTTGATCTACCAAAATGCATCACCTCACATTTATCTAAATTAAATTCCATCTGCCATTCATCGGCCCACTGGCCCAATTTATCAAGAACCCGTTGCAATCCTAGATAACCTTCTTCACTGTCCACAATGCCACCAATCTTGGTGTCATCTGCAAACTTACTAACTATGCCTCCTAAATTCTCATCCAAATCATTAATATAAATAACAAATAACAGCGGACCCAGCACCGATCCCTGAGGCACACCGCTGGACACAGGCATCCAGTTTGAAAAACAACCCTCTACAACCACCCTCTGTCTTCTGTCATCAAGCCAATTTTGTATCCAATTGGCTACCTCACCTTGGATCCCATGAGATTTAACCTTATGTAACAACCTACCATGCGGTACCTTGTCAAAGGCTTTGCTGAAGTCCATGTAGACCACGTCTACTGCACAGCCCTCATCTATCTTCTTGGTTACCCCTTCAAAAAACTCAATCAAATTCGTGAGACATGATTTTCCTCTCACAAAACCATGCTGACTGTTCCTAATCAGTCCCTGCCTCTCCAAATGCCTGCAGATCCTGTCCCTCAGAATACCCTCTAACAACTTACCCACTACAGATGTCAGGCTCACCGGTCTGTAGTTCCCAGGCTTTTCCCTGCCGCCCTTCTTCAACAAAGGCACAACATTTGCTACCTTCCAATCTTCAGGCACCTCACCTGTAGCGGTGGATGATTCAAATATCTCTGCTAGGGGATCGGCAATTTCCTCGCTAACCTCCCATAACGTCCTGGGATACATTTCATCAGGTCCCGGAGATTTATCTACCTTGATGCGCGTTAAGACTTCCAGCACCTCCCTCTCTGTAATATGTACACTCCTCAAGCCATCACTATTTATTTCCCCAAGTTCCCTAACATCCATGCCTTTCTCAACCGTAAATACCGATGTGAAATATTCATTCAGGATCTCACCCATCTCTTGTGGTTCCGCACATAGATGACCTTGTTGATCCTTAAGAGGCCCTACTCTCTCCCTAGTTACTCTTTTGCCCTTTATGTATTTGTATTATGCGGCTACTACTGTGGAACTCGCTGTCACATGGAGTCGTTGAGGTGAATATTATCGAAGCATTTAAGGGGAAGCTGGATAAACACATGAGGGAGAAAGGAAAGAAAGGAATAGAAGGAAATGCTGATTGGATTGGATGAAGAGGGTTGGGAGGAGGTTCGTGTGGAGCAGAAACACCGGCACGGACCAGATGGGCCGAATGGCCTGGTCCGGTGCTGTACATTCTATGCATGTAATTCTATGTAATACCTTGTTGATATTCACCCGAAAGTGGTTCACTTTGTTACAAAATGGCATCAGATACTGAATCCATAGTTTACGGGTATATTTTGTATCTAGCACAATGAATGAAACGTTTGTGAAAAACTCCAATGACGGCAGCAGATAAGAGCTCGAATTATTGGCCGCTCAAGACCTTGAGCCACGTGAGTAAGTTCCTCTCGTCCCCCCTCCCCTTCACTCCCTTAGTGACCTCATCAACCATCAAACCAATAAAGAACAGTGCTCTACTCACACTGACACAACAGACTGGAAGAAACTTACCAATTATGGTACAGAGACAGGACACAGGGATACAACCTTTGTGGGACTCAACTCGTAGAAACACAGGAATGCACAGGAGAGAAAAAGCCCATGTTGATCCTTCTGGCCATTTCTAGAGTTTAAAAAGTAGAATACGCAGATCCCTCAATTGGATTTCTCACCATCTGCCTCTCCAACCTCCTCTTAAAATTGATCATGTTACCAGTCTTGTGCAGTCCATTCCAAACATTTATCACTCTATGTGTGAAATTGTTCAATCCAATCTATCCATGTATTTCCTCTTTTGAGCTCCATCCCGTAAGAAAGAAAGAACAAATGAACATTAACATCGTGCCTTTCACATCCTCAGGACTTCCCAGAGCACTTCACAGCCAGAGAATTACTCTTGAAATGCACTCACTAATGTTATGGAGACAAATACAGCAGCCAATGTCGTCACAGCAAAGTCCTACAAACTGCAGTGAGATAAATTATCAGCGAATGGCCCTGGAAATTGCACATGAAATAACGGCGACGGTAACAGGTCTCACCGTAATTTCAGGCCAAGTAGAAGAGCAAGTTCTGGCGAGCGTACATGCGCAGTTAACCGCGGAAATCTGGAAATTGCTCTCCCGTTTGCCCTGTTTGCTTGAAAGCTGCATGGGAGGGACAGCTCGTCGGCTGAATAAATGGACCAGCGTGAACTTGCTGCACTGCCCAACTGGAAACAAACTAATCTCTCCATAAAAAAGGTACGCTGTGTTTTTTTAGGCCTAAACTAACTTTTAGCAGTGTGGTAAGTCTTAATGTCTGCCAACAAATCTCTCTGGCACTGAAAATTAATGTTTAAAAATGAGGAGTTTCATTACTTCCGATTTTAATTGTTGTTGGACATTTATAATGTTTGAAACTTTTTCTGTCTGTCTCTTTTATCTCTGGCTTTTAATTCGATATTTCTTACCCTCTCTTTATCTCGCTCTCTCTAACTGATTTTAAAATTAATTCACTGTTGGAGCTTTCACTCTCTGGTTCTGACTGCGCAGCTTGTCAAGGACGCTTCAAACTGATAGGTTGGTGGAAAAATAGATCCTTTCCCCACTCTCACACCTCAAAGAAGCCCGGGAAAGCCCACTGCATTTTTTGCAGCTCACCGTTAAAGCAAGTGGGCGAATTTATAACTAACGAGCAGTGGGCGAGGTTCACTCTCCACTCATTGCAATTTCTGGGCCAGTTTCTTTTGGTGGTTGAAGGGTTCTCAAAATTCCCACATTTTTCATATCATCAACAAGGATATGACTTTTGGACTTTCATGGCAGAGGACCCAACTGCTGGGTTAAATGTGGAACCCTGCAGACAGGAGGTTAGGCCCATGAGGGCCTGGGACTTGACATGCCCGGGCTTGTTGGGTGCAGTGTGGATTGTTGCCTGAAACCAGACAACGAGAGGAGACAGAATATGCATTCGTCCCTTTAAAACAATCAACCCAGAGAAAGACTTCATCTTACACGAAACTAAAGCCCATCAAAACCTTGCATAAATAATCACTAAGGCAGGAAGGCAACAATGGAGCAATTATGCAAGCCCATCAAGACTTCACATATACAATGGCTTTCAGTTCAAGACTAGTTCCGGGGGCAGGAAGGCAACGATAAACATTATGAGAGCCCATTAAAAACAACGAGACAACGGCCCCAAAATCAGTTAAGGTGAAAAAATATAATCACCTCAAGAAGCCCACCTAAATCAGACAAAGAATGAACCTTGATTTGGCGCTCAGATAAGAAATTTAAAAAAAACAGAATAAATGGGCCACCAGTTACGAAGGGGGCAGGTTTCAAGCAGGTTTTAAGCAGTTTTAAGCAGAGTTTAAGCAGGGAGAGATAGCTGAGCTGAGCGGAGGAAGGAGATCCAGAGGTTCGCAGGCCCGCAGGCAAAATCACGGCGAGGGGCACGGTGTGTCAGGCTCAACCGAAGACAACAAGGCAGCAACCGCAGCCCTCCACGAAGATCGACCACCCACAACCGCGCCTTACCGCATCAGCGAACTCCACCCAACTGAAGAACCTTCGCAGATTCCACAGACCAGGACCACGTGGGGACGGCAGGCCCCAAAGGACACAAAGAGCGTATCCCAAAACTGCAACCGGCTTACCTGGCTGGATTTCGAACTGTCAAGGAACCCTGGTTGGTGAGCATGATCCCTGACCTCTCCTAGTTCAATTTAGTTAGGTTTTGGGGGTGGGACAAGGGTAAGGGGATTAGTAGCGTGATTTTCCCTCATTATGCCGTGTGTTCCCCATTCTTAACTAAGTGTACTTTTGTAGTTCTGTATAATCTCAGTGTAAACCGAATGTTACAAGTTTGTGACTTCAATAAACCCAGTTTTTCTTGCACCAAAACCAGTTGTCTGCTGCACTTTGTTGCAACCACCAAATAAGTCCAAGGTCTCGAACCCAGGGAGTGGGAGCGATTCGGACCACTCAGAAGTCAGAGGTGAAGCTGACACACTGTAATGGAAGAGAGGATTTCAGATGATGTGTTCAGTCAGGTGAATATGGAAAAAAAATGGGTCACTGATCTGTTAAAGGCTGGGCGCCCGGTAGATGCTGCAGCGAAATGGACAGAAGGGAAGGATCATAAAAAATCCATAGAAAAGGCAGTCTGGCTGATGTGCTTCAAGAAACAGATCCAGCTTTTGGACAGGCTCGTTGAAGCACAGGCAGCTGAGATTCGGGAGTCAGCCCTGGAAGTCCAAACAAAGGCCCAAGTAGGGGAGAAGTTACTGTTAGCATTGCAGGCTCTGAACCAGGAAAGGGTGCAGTTAGTGGGGGAGCATAAGACCCGGCAGGAATATTTACAGTGTCAGGTCACCGAGGCCAAGAACAATGAGCTGAGGTTGCGGGAAAAGAATGCCCGCCTAGCAAGACAAGTAAGAGAGCAGGAGGAGAAAGTAAAAGGCTTACAGGCAGCCTATAAGATAGTGAGCGCACAGGGGTTTGAGGATGCAGACCATGGCCCCTGCCAGAAGCAGATTGAGAGTCTGAACCTTGCTCGAAGGACGGGAAAAGGCATGGTGTGCTTCATAAGCCCGAAGGCAGCCCAGGTCAACTTCACAGGGAACCTGGGGAGAACGGTTTAGACACCACAGGTAGTGCCAAAGGGACGACCCGGTTGAGGAGCAGGAAGGCCCACGACCACCACCCGTAGCGCCAAGCTTTAGCGAAATCTGGCAGGAGTGGGGGGTGGAATTAGGGGCAGAAGCTGAGGAGGAAAACCCCCAGCAAGAGAGGCTGGGACCGGGGCCGATGTGCCCGGCCCGGCAGCAAAGGTTCGGCCCGCCCGCTGATAACGGGGATGAGGGAGCCCTCCAAAACCAGTTCTTAGTTCCCCACGGCACCCAACAGTTTAGGGCCATGGTAAGCCATTTAACTAAACTTGCGGAAATGGGGACCCCCTCGGTCCACTTCAGGGAAGTGGAACAAGCAGCAAGCATCAACGAGTGTAATGATGCTGAACAGGCCAAAATGCTGCTATTCTCCCTGGAGAGTAAACTCTTCCAGTCCCTCTCTGACCAATGTAAGATGGGACAATGTAAGTTGTTTAAATCCGAGAAAAGGGAACAGACAGTTGGGGGAAGGTCTGAGATTAAAAATCCTCAGCCTGCAGCAGGGGCAAACTCACAGACTGCACAAGCAGGTGCAGTGACTTGTTTTAAGGGAAGGGCCATCCCACCCACCGTTTGGGACACTCCCCCGCTCATCTGGGACTCAGACGAGGTGGGACTTGAGGGCAGAGAGTTACCTGCCTCTGACACAGGTTTAGAAGAGGTACAGCCTGAGGATAGAAATCCCCAGCCAGCAGCAGTGGAGATTCCACAGACAGCACAAGAGGGGACAGTGGCTCGGGTTGAAGACCCACCAGCCAGAAAACCCCCACCAGCCAGAGTCCCTAAAAGGTCCCCACGAACGCCACGGCCAAAGAAACCGTGGTCACCGTCTCCCCAGTTTAACAGGGCAGCCCCTCAAGTCAGGGATCGATCTGAGGACAGAGGTCCCCAGCCAGCAGCCGCAGGCTGCGAGGATCCAAAGGTAAAGGACAGGGCGGCCAGACCGAAGGGAGTAGTGTGCTGTAGCCCGAACAGGGATTAGCCTGGCCCCCCGGGGACGGGAGGCGGATGCACATAGCTTCTGTTATTTAATTTTCAGATTGTTAAGTTTGGGTGTTTTAGTTACATTTTAAACAAGGTGGTTGGTAGTTTCAGTATTATTGTTGAAGAGTGTTTGTATTGAGTCGAGGTCGATAAAGTTTTGTGACCGTGTATTATTTTTCTATGTGTGTACCATATTTTCCAAGCGGTGCAGGGGTGTTGGACCCCCTCCGTGCTTGGTGGTGAATGTTAATTCTTACCTGTGCCTGCATCTGAACACAACACCTAAAGGGGAATGAATGTTTCAGGTCTTAGATAGGTAAACTACAGGGGAAGGTTGACTCTCGAGGATCGAGAATTTTGCTCACCCAGTATGATTCTCTAGCAAGTAAAGTATCACAGTGGGGAGTGTAAGATTCTCAAAATTCACAGATCCCCCAAAAACTCGGAGGAAAAAAGAAACCCTAAAGAAAAGGACTTTGGACTCTTTTCTAACCATTTCAGGGTGATGAAATATTGGGACGACTCACACACGCGCCACACCAGGAAGCATCAACAGGGAAAAGTACTTTTTGAGGAATCCACGTCCTTTAAGGGACTCGCTTCCTCGTAGGGGCGACTGTAAGATTTCTGGGAATTCACCTTTTCCCTGAGTATGGAAAACTTTGGCCATTGACTAAAATCCTAAGATGGAAGGATAGGTGAGACGTCACCAGAGGAATCAACAACACATACTGTGGAATGTGGGAGAATTACTACTTCAGACATGTCTCTGTTTTAATGCAAAACCTACAGCAGGTGGTCAACACTCAGCACTAATTCGAAAGGCAGTAGGCCATTGAAAGAGGCAACTGCTCCAGACATGATGGGGCCATGCCTTTGTTTTGAAGCAAAACCGATCAACACCTAGGACGTTGGATACAAATTGAAGCCTGTATACTAGGTGATCAGAAAATCGGAATTAAAACAATGACCCATCGGGAGAAGCAATTGCAACATGATGATGGACCATCAAAAGCCATCAAAGGTTGTTAAGGAATTTGTAAGAACTGTTTAAACAGACATGAAGTGCTTTCTTTTTAAGTGACGAGGACCATTGTAAGAGAGGGATATAGAAGTGGAAACTCGAAACCTCTCTCGCTCTCTCTGGCTCTTGCTGGCTCTTGTGTTCTGCTTCTCTTGTTCTGCCTGTCTCTGGAAGGAGAGCAGCTTCCAGTGAAACCAACGAACCCTACGTGAGAGAAACGCTCAGCCAGACCTTCCAGTGCAAAGGATTGTTCAGTTCAGTTCAGCCAGGAGTTCGACAGCTCGGGAGGCGACAGTTCAACTGGGCGAGGGGCAACAGAGAGAAGGTCAGCAGCTCTAGAAGCAGGCCGATACACAAGAAGAAACCAGAGTAACAGCCCCAGTGACCATCAGACACCTCGCGGCAACAAGGGCCTTACGAAACAACCAACCGAATATTGCCACCAATCAACCGGGTAATATTGGGCCACCGCGACCAAGACAACCAACTCGGGAGATAATCGAAGATCCGCAAAGTTTCCACTCTACGATCTATTCCTGACTTACATCTGGGTGAATTACTGCCAAGGATTCATTTGGTGAGCATTATCTCTGGTCCTTTAGAAGTCCAAATTAGCTAGTAAAGTGGGATTGGGAGGGGTGAGGTATCATTCTACTGTAATTTCCCTCGTGTGTACCGAAGTGTTCCCCATTTTATTAGATTGTTAAGATTGTTGTGTTGTATTTTCTCTCTTGAAAAAAAGTCAAAGTTTCTTGCACCAAAACCAGTTGTCTGCTGCACTTTGTCACAACCCCCAACTAAGTCCAAGGTCTCGAACCCAGGGAGTGGGAGCGATTCGAACCGCTCAGAAGTCAGAGGTGAAGCTGACAAACACCATCTCCTCTTTCAGGTGTCACTTGCAAGGTCAGCATTTATTGCCCATCCCTAATTGCCCTTGAGAAGATGATGGTGAGCCGCCTTCTTGAACCGCTGCAGTCCGTGTGGTGAAGATTCTCCGACAGTGTTGTTAGGTGGGGAGTTCCAGGATTTTGACCAAGCGACGATGAAGGCACGGTGATATATTTCCAAGTCGAGATGGTGCGTGACTTGGAGGGGAACGTGCAGGTGGTGTTGTTCCCATCTGCCTGCAGTCCTTGTCCTTCTAGGTGGTAGAGGTCGTGGGTTTGGGAAGTGCTGTCGAAGAAGCCTTGGCGAGTTGCTGCAGTGCATCCTGTAGATGGTACACACTGCAGCCAAGGTGCACCGGCGATGAAGGGAGTGAATGTTTCGGGTGGTGGATGGGGTGCCAATCAAACGGGCTGATTTGTCCTGGATGGTGTCGAGTTTCTTGAGTGTTATTGGAGCTGCACTCATCCAGGCAAGTGGAGAGTATTTCATCACACTCCTGATTCTAGCCTTGTAGATGGTGGAAAGGCTTTGGGGAATCAGGAGGTGAGTCACTCGCCGGAGTGTCTTAAAGGAGGAGAGAGACGTAGAGCGTCAAAATGACTTAGGGAGGGAATTCCAGAGCTTAAGGCCGAGGCAGCTGAAGGCACGGCCTCCAGTGGTGGAGCGATTAAAATCGGGGATGCGCAAGAGTCCAGTATTGGAGGAATGCAGAGTTGTCGGAGGGTTGTACAGCTGGAGGAAGTTACAGAGATAGCCGGGGGGCGAGGCCATGGAGGGATTTGAAACAAGGATGATTGTAAAGGTAGGAAACGCGGCAGCCAATTTGCGCACAGTAAGCTCCCGCAACCAGCAATAAAATAAATGACCAGATAATCTGCTTTACATTTAGTTGTTGGTTGAGGGATAGATTTTAAATTCGAGGTGTTGGTGGACTGGGAGCCAATGTCGGTCAGCGAGCACAGGTGTGATTGGTGAATGGGACTTGGTGTGAGTTAGGATACGGGCAGCAGAGTTCTGGATGAGCTCAAGGTTTTGGAGGGTGGAAGATGAGAGGCCGGTGGGGGAGCATTGGAATAGTCAAGTCTTGAGGTATCAAAGGCATGGATGAGGATTTCAGCAGCAGATGAGCTGAGGCAGGGTCAGAGAAGGCAACGTTATGGAGGTGGATGTAGGCAGTCTTGGTGATGGAGAGGATTTGTGGTCAGAAGCTCATATCAGGGTCAAATAGGACTCCAAGTTTGCAAACGGTCTGGTTCAGCCTCAAACTGTGGTCATGGAGAGGGATGAAGCACTTTGAGACATTCTGAGGTCATGAAAGGCGGTATACAAATGCAAGTTCTTTCTTTTTCCTTTTTTAGTTACTCTGTTCGGTGTTGGGCTGAAGGTTAGCCAAGATTTGGAGGAAGGGGGAGAAGAGAACGTCCCTTTAAAAATTGCATTTCAGAGTATGAAGATTGTTTCAACATTTCACTATTGCCACATCCACCAACACAGAGAGAGAGAGAGAGAGAGACTCAGGAGGTGTCATCATCAGTCACATCCGGGTGGATTTCAATAAATGATCTTGCTGCATCTGGTGGATCTTCATATCGGGCAGAGCTCAGGCGGAGAGGATGCGCTGGAGTTTGGAATTGGCGCAGGCCCTGGTCGTGCTCGTGCTGTGGATCTGCTCCGGCTCCGGGACTGGCTGCCCCTGTTCGGATCGGGCTCTGTGCGAACCCGTGACCGTGGAGCATGAGTTCGAGGTGGGTGTTCGGGGGCCGGGGGTGGGTGTTCGGGTCCGGGGGTGGGTGTTCGGGGGCCGGGGGTGGGGGCCCCCTGCTCATGGGCTTGTTTACCACGGTGGGTGGTGTTTGTTAAAATATTGGAGCCAAAGGCGTCTGGGGAGTGAGGTGAATTTAAAGGTCACGGGCTGGGCTGAGTTGGGTTGGGGGACACGGGCTGGGCTGAGTTGGGTTGAGGGGCACAGCCTTTCTTGGAATTGGGCCACGGGCTGGGCTGGGGGCCGGCGGTGGAACAGAGAGCTCCAGCCTGGAGCATGGGTGAGAGATGGGCTGCAGAGGGGTCGTTGATATGGTCCAACTGTCAGGAACAGTCTGAGGGGTGTGGGTCAGGGTGAGGGACAGGTGGAGCTCTTGGGATGGGGATAGTAGGGGGAGGAATGTCCGATTATTGTTGAAATGACAAGTGTATCATCTTATAATCCGTATGTTAAAGTGTTAATGTTGGTATCGTTACAGTTTGTATAAAATAAGACCAACCGTAGTATTGAGCAGTGCAAAGATATTTTAACAAGTGCAGCATCCATAAAATGTATTTCTTAAAATATTTCTCCAATGTGCAGAGTCTTAAATGATGTGTGATCTAACTCCTGCAGTGCGTCTGTCTAATACCATGGTTGAGGTCACCGGTTTGTGGTTTTCACAGAATATTGATCCTCAAAACACCAGTTAAAAATCCTGGAATATCATGCAATAAAAATGACATTTGACTTTTTCACTCATTGTAAAACTGGGACCTTGGCCACGGTTAAACTGAATACAACGTAACAGATCTTTAAAAAATACATTGGTTGCAAAATGACTCTGTAACTGCTGACTGTATTGATGAGGTCAGTATTTACTTCAGAGCAATGTTACGAAGTGGGCAGTGTGGCAGCAACAAGAGCACCACCAATATAACCTGCAGGCTCGATGTGTTCATTCTGCTTTTATCCCACTTCCCCCACCTTCCCACTAACAAAACATTCTTCTGACAGATGGGTGGGATAAAAGTCTCCTCTGTCTGTTGGTTCCAAGAATGAATAAACTTGAATTTATGGAGCACCTCATGTCCTCAGGATGTCCCAAAGAACTTCACATGAAATGAATTACTTTTTGAAGTGTTGTCGGCAAACTCAGCGGCAATTTTTAAAAATTTGTTCATGGGATGTGGGCATCGCTGGCAAGGCCAGCATTTATTGCCCATCCCTAATTGCCCTTGAGAAGGTGGTGGTGAGCCGCCTTCTTGAATCGCTGCCGTCAGTGTGGTGAAGGTTCTCCCACAGTGCTGTTAGGTCAGGAGTTCCATGATTTTGACCCAGCGACGATGAAGGAATGGCGATATATTTCCAAGTTGGGATGGTGTTTGACTTGGAGGGGAACGTGCATGTGGTGTTGTTCCCATGTGACTGCTGCCCTTGTCCTTCCAGGTGGTAGAGGTCGTGGGTTTGTGAGGTGCTGTCGAAGAAGACTTGGTGAGTTGCGACAATGCATCCCATGGATGGGTCACACTGTGCGCCGGTGGTGAAGGGAGTGAATGTTTAGGGTGATGGATGGGGTACCAATGAAGCGGGCTGCTTTGTCCTGGATGGTGTGGAGTTATTTAGTGTTGTTGGAGCTGCACTCATCCAGGCAAGTGGAGAGTATTCCATCAAACTCCTGACTCGTGCCTGGTAGATGGTGGAATGGCTTTGGGGAGTCAGGAGGTGAGTCACTTGCCACAGAATACCCAGCCTCTGACTTGCTCTTGCAGCCACAGAAATTATGTCGCTGGTCCAGTTAAGTTTCTGGTCAATGGTGACCCCCAGGATGTTGATGGTGGTGGATTCGGCGATGGTAATGCAGTTGAATATCAAGGGGAGGTGGTTAGACACTCTCTTGTTGGAGATGGTCATTGCCTGGCACTTACCTGGCACAAATATTACTTGCCACTTATGATTCCAAACCCGGATGTTGTCCAGGTCTTGCTGCATGCGGGCACGGACTGCTTCATTATCTGAAGGGTTGCGAATGGAACTGAACACTGTGCAATCCCCATTTCTGACCTTATGATGCAGGGAAGGTCATTGATGAAGCAGCTGAAGATGGCTGGGCCTTGGACACTGCCCTGAGGAACTCCTGCAGCAATGTCTTGGGGCTGAGATGATTGGCCTCCAACAACCACTGCAACCTTCCTTTGTGCTAGGTATGACTCCAGCCACTGGATAGTTTTCCCCCTGATTCCCATTGACTTCAAATTTACTCGGGATCCTTGGTGCCACACTCGGTCAAATGCTGCCTTGATGTCAAGGGCTGTCACTCTCACCTCACCTCTGGAATTCAGCTCTTTTGTCCATGTTTGGACCAAGGCTGTAATGAGGTCTGGAGCTGAGTAGTCCTGGCGGGAACCAAACTGAGCATCGGTGAGCAAGTTTTGATGAGTAATGTCGTTTGAGAGCATTGTCGACGACACCTTCCATCACTTTGCTAATGATTGAGAGCAGACTGATGGGGCAGTAATTAGCCGGATTGGATTTGTCCTGCTTTTTATGGACAGGACATACCTGAGCAATTTTCCACATTGTTGGATAGTTGCCAGGGTTGCAGCTGTACTGGAACAGTTTGGCTGGATGTTGTCGGGGTCCATAACCTTTGATGTATCCAATGCACTCAGCTGTTTCTTGATATCACTTGGAGTGAATCGAATTAGCTGAAGATTGGCTTCTGTGATTGTGGGGATGTCAGGAGGAGGCCGAGATGGATCATCTACTCGGCACTTCTGGCTGAAGATGGTTGCAAACGCTTCATGCCTTGTATTTTGCACTCACGTGCTGGTCTCTGCCATTATTGAGGATGGGGATGTTTACAGAGCCTCCTCCTCCCGTTAGTTGTTCAATTGTCCACCACCATTCACGACTGGATGTGGCAAGACTGCAGAGCTTTGATCTGGTCCGTTGGTTGTTGTGGAATCACTTAGCTCTGTGTATAGCATGTTGCTTCTGCTGTTTAGCATACATGTAGTCCTGTGTTGTAGCTTCACCCGGTTGGCACCTCATTATTAGGTACGCCTGGTGCTGCTCCTGACAAGCTCTTCTGCACTCCTCAATGAACCAGGGTTGATCCCCTGGCTTGTTGGTAATTGTAGAGAGTGGAATATGCCGGGCTATGAGGTTAGAGATTGTGCTGGAATACAATTCTGTTGATATGTGCAGAGCAAGGTCCCACAAACAGCAAGTTGCATGAATGAACAGTTAATGTGTTTCTGCTGATGTTGGTTGAGAGAAAAGTGTTGGCCAGGACACCAAGAGAACTCCCTGCTCTTCAATATTGCCAGCGGTCTATTAGATCCACTTTAACATCTCATCCAAAAGTCAACCCCTCCAACAATGCAGCACTCTCTCATTACTGCACAAAAGTGCCAGCTTGGATGATGCATGTTTGATCGTCTCAGTCCAAAGGAAAGGGCCCAAATCACAAAACTGTGATGAACTAAACTGCAGCACTAAACAGGCAGTCTCATTTGAGAACACAGGATGGTTGGTGTGAGAAATGGAAAAATGTCACACTGGTGCAGTATGGGCTGTTTCTCTTTCTCGGGAACTATATTCTGATCTAGTCTTGCTGGTCTCATGGTAGAAATGCTTGATTTGACACCAGGTACCTTGAATGGAAAATTTTTTAAACTGTAACTCCAAAGTCCCTTGTAAAATGAATTTATTGAGTTTAAGTTGTCCTTTTGCAGTGTATTGAGCACCAACACTTGGAATGGAGTATTGGGATGTGAGCTCCTTTTCCTCATGTTGTTCAGTTCCTCTCACCTGCACTATTGTGGAGATGGAAGTTCTGAGAGGTTGTTCCTCTTTAGCATATTCTTTTTTTCTGGTGGCTGCATTTAGATCGACATTGGTGGCAACCTGAGAATCAGTTCACCAGCCATTCCATACCCTACAACCTGGGGAAATGATAATGGGCCAAATTTTGCTCTAACAGGGCATCTAACGGTGCTTGCCGTTACTTGGACCTGCCCTTGCACGTTTTTGAGTGGCAAGTTGCTGAAAGTGCGAACTGATAACGGGGCAGTGAGTGAAACAGGGCATTTGGGAGCTGAGTGAACAGGGCAAGAAACAGGGGATCTCCTTAACCAATGAGATTGAAGGATTGTGAAATTAACAGCGCAAGGATTGAGAAGGAAGTCTAAATTAGAGTGGGCGAATTCAATGTCAAATCAGGTACAGAAAGAGAAATAAAGAGAGGAAAAGAAAGATTGGATTAAAAGAGGGGAAAAAAAGCGAGTGAAAGGGGAAGAAAAAAAAGTTTTAATTTTAAAATTGCCATTTTTAAAAGCTCCAACAACAATTAAATCCTGAAGGAATGAGACTCCACTCTTGTAATAGTTAATTTTCAGTGCCAGAGATCTTGATTGCCGATAATGAACACATTCACCGTCGTTAAAAAGGTACTTAGACTGGAATGGAAAAGACGTAACTTTCCATGGCGAGTTTAGTTTGAATCTCCTGCGCAAATACATGAACTTTACGTCATTCAATGCATTTTTAGGTTGAGCAAGATAGCTGGATGCTGTTTTCGTGAAGCGAACAGCGGAGCAGCCCAACTCGGTCAGCAACTTGTGGATGTTTGAGTTTAACTGCGTATCTGCCCCTCGCCTGAAGTTGCTGTACCATTTACACATAAATAAAACGAGCCCCATTCGCCTCACCGTTATTTTGTCAACAAAATCTGGGCCATTGATTGTGAAAATATATATTTTTAAATGGCAGTTTTCTGCCCTTCATTACTGCAATTGACTGCTTTATTTTGTACCAGGTCTTTGTCTTTGATGTTGGAGGAAAGGATTGGAAGTATTATGACTGGTTTAAGGTTACGACTATTGCAGCCTTTGGACCTTACGATCCTGAGCTTTTGTGTTATGCTCATGCGAATCAAGTTCGAGTTGTCCTGAGAGGTAAGTAATTTTATCACAGAAAAAACAAATGTCCTTCTGTCTTCTAATGCAAGCTGTATTATCGAGAACCACATAAAAGGACATTCAGTGCACAGCCTTGAATTGCGACCTTACAGTGCTGAAATTCCTCTGCAGCTCCTGCACAACTCGAGCTAATAATTCCACATTCCATCTATAATATATTAAAATCTTACATCCACACACACACCTCCTGTCTACAAAACCTTACTTTCTGTAGTCAAGTTTTTCACACTTTTGTTGCAAGTTTTTCCATTTATAAATTCCTCTGTCCACATTTATAATGGGAACTGTCTCCGTAAACTTGATGCACTGTAATTACATCCTCCCCACCAGTGGTGGCACTGTAGCACCTCTGTTTTGCATCTTTCAGCTCAAACTGCCATTTAAATAAAAATTATAATTGATCAAAGTATTATATTAAATATCAGGACAAAATTCATGATTTCACAATGGGGACTGAGTTACATCTGAACACCCTGATTGAATTATCCCCCACACTCTAATCCTGCTTCGTCTGAATACTACACAAGTCTGGACTCTCTTTGTCCATTGCCATGGGAGATTGACTGGTGATGTATTTTTATTCTACTTTTCACCTCCCAAACTTGCTGGATTCGTGAGCACTGAGCGGGAGTCTTCTGATCTAGGAGTAGGGGAGGGGGAGAATTCTGAGGAGGGAGATTGTGGGATCCAGCAAGGACTCAGGAGATGGTCAGGGATTGCTGGGATCTGGCAGTATTGGGGAGATGAGGGAATGGAGGGTCTAACATGTCTTGTTGGGGAGGAGGGTGGTCTAATGGAATGCGACCCAAACTGCTATTGACATCTTTGGAAGCATCAGTCCCTCACCCCTCACATGTTCCTGCAAGTTAGGTGCCCGAACCACCGCTTCCCTCATCGTCGCCCTATTCCGATCTTCTGTACTTACCTTGAGCATTTGAGCTGAAATGCTTGGTTAAGAAAGCCTTAAAAAGCGCAAACAAAGCATTGGGGTTCATTTCTAGAGGGAAATAATTCACAGCAGAGAAGTTATGTTAATCTTGTATAGGTCCTTGGTTAGAAAACACTGAGAGGACTGTGCACAGTTCTGGACTCCATACTACAAAAAGATACAGAAGTATTGGAGAAAGTGCAAAAAGGATTTACAAGGATGATATCAGAACTGAGAGAGCATGATTATCAGGAAAGACTGAACAGGCTGGGGCTCTTTTCTCTAGATAAGAGAAGGCTGAGAGGTGATCTGATAAAGGTATTTAAAATTATGAATGGTTTCGATCGGGCACGTGGAGTTCCTCAGGCAGTGTCCTAGGCCCAACCATCTTCAGCTGCTTCATCAATGACCTTCCCTCCATCATAAGGTCAGAAATGGGGATGTTCGCTGATGACTGCACAGTGTTCACTTCCATTCGCAACCCCTCAGATAATGATGCAGTCCGATCCTGCATGCAGCAAGACCTGGACAACATCCAGGCTTGGGCTCATAAGTGGCAAGTAACATTCGCGCCAGATAAGTGCCAGGCAATGACCATCTCCAACAAGAGAGAGTCTAACCACCTCCCCTTGACATTCAACGACATTACCATCACCGAATCCCCCACCATCAACATCCAGGGGGTCACCATTGACCAGAAACTTAACTGGACCAGCCATCTAAATACTGTGGCTACGAGAGCAGGTCAGAGGCTGGGTATTCTGCGGCGAGTGACTCACCTCCTGATTCCCCAAAGCCTTTCCACCATCTACAAGGCACAAGTCAGGAGTGTGATGGAATACTCTCCACTTGCCTGGATGAGTGCAGCTCCAACAACACTCAAGAAGCTCGACACCATCCAAGATAAAGCAGCCCGCTTGATTGGCAACCCATCCACCACCCTAAACATTCACTCCCTTCACCACCGGCGCACTGTGGCTGCAGTGTGCACCATCCACAGGATGCACTGCAGCAACTCGCCAAGGCTTCTTCGACAGCACCTCCCAAACCCGCGACCTCTACCACCTAGAAGGACAAGGGCAGCAGGCGCATGGGAACAACACCACCTGCACGTTCCCCTCCAAGTCACACACCATCCCGACTTTCAAATATATCGCCGTTCCTTCATTGTCGCTGGGTCAAAATCCTGGAACTCCCTTCCTAACAGCACTGTGGGAGAACCGTCACCACACGGACTGCAGCGGTTCAAGAAGGCGGCTCACCACCACCTTCTCGAGGGCAATGAGGGATGGGCAATAAATGCCGGCCTTGCCAGCGACGCCCACATCCCGTGAACGAATAAAAAAAAAAAAATTGGCAAGATGTAACGAGTGCCACAGGAATCAGTGTCCTAGTACATGAATCACAAAGAGTTAGTGTGCAGGTACAGCAAGTGATAAGGAAGGCAAATGGAATATTGTCATTTATTGCAAGGGGAATGGAATATAAAAGTAGAGATGTTTTGCTACAGTTGTACAGGGCATTGGTGAGACCACATCTAGAATACTGTATGCAGTTGTGGTCTTCTTATTTAAGAAAGGACATAATTGCTTTGGAGGTAGTTCAGAGAAGGTTCACTCGACTGATTCCTCAGATGAGGGGGTTATCTTTTGAGGAAAGGTTGGATAAGTTGGGCCTGCATACACTGGAATTTAGAAGAACGAGAGGTTATCTTATTGAAACATACAAGATCCTGAAGGGACGAGAAGGGGTCGATGATGAGAGGAGGTTTCCCTTTGTGGGAGATACTAGAACTAGGGGCCACCAGTTTAAAAATAACGTGTCTCCCATTTAAGACGGAGATGAGGAGGAATTTTTTCTCTCATAGGGTCATGAGTCTGTGGAACTCCCTTCCCAGAGAACGGTGGAGGCAGGGTCATTGAATATTTCTCAGGCTGAGTTAGACAGACTCCTGATTAACAAGGGAGTCAAAGGTTGTAGTCGGGACACAGGTAAGTAGGGTTGAGGTCACAATCAGATCAATCATGACCTTACCAAATAGCAGAGCAGGCTCGAGGGGCTGAATGGCCTACTCCTGCTCTCGTATGTTCATATGTTTGTAATTTTCCGCTTGTGGGCGAGTCGAAAACTAGAGGTAATCCAAAACTATAAGATAGTCACAAATAAATCCAATAGGGAATTCAGGAAAAACTTCTTTCGTCAGTGAGTGGTGAGAATGTGGAACTTGCAACCACATGGAGTGGCTGATGCAAATATAATGGATGCATTTAAGGGGAAGCTGCAGAAGTGTATGAGGGAGAAGGATATGTCCAGGCTTTGGAGACAGGCTGAGGCCTTCAAATAAAAACTTCACTTGTCTTCAATGTCTTCACTTCAAGCAAAGACACTAAAAGACACAAATGAAAATTAGGTGAATAAATATAAACATGTTATTGTGAAATGTCATTTTTTGAATTTGTATTTTATTTTAGAAACTCTTATTTTATAAATTAAATATTGCAGTTACTGAGGAAAAACATGGTCCATGAAAAACAGTTTCAGCTGCAGGTTGAGAAATCTGTTCCACACCATCACTTGGTGGCCGTAGTGTGGAACTGCATCACCACAGGCCACATTATGGGCAAAATCCTATTATAAAGGAGACAGGACGGGTGTCACTGGATGGGAACACAATTAAAATAGAAAAACAAAAGACACTGTTGACACAGAACTTTTGAATAAAAAGATGACAGGACATACTGTTTTTAATAACCTATAAATAGATAGGTGGAACTTTTATTCCCTGGCACAGCAGCAGTCTGCCACTGATGCCAGGATTTAGAATGAAGAATGCAGTTTAATGAAAGCTCCACCCAATTGTGTCCAGAGCCCAGCACACACGCTCCATTCTTCCGACTCTGGGCGACTGAGATTTCTCCTCTTCCACCATCAATGGCAGAACCTTCAGCTGTTACTGTCTTGAACTCCAGATTCTTCTTCTTCAACTTCTTTGTCTTGCTATTTCTCTTCCTATCTTCGAATGCCTCATCAAAACCTACCTGTTTGACTGTGCCTTTGGTCACTTCCCTCAAGTGTCAGCTTGGCTCAGTGGTAGCACTGTGTCTCTCCTCCTGGGTCAGAAGATTTTGGGTTTACTCCAGGACGTGACACATAAGTGCAGTACTGAGGGAATGCTGCATTGCCAGAGGTGCTGTGTTTCAGAAGAGACCTTAAACAAAGGCTCCACCTGTCTGTTCAGGTGGATGTAAAAGAGCCCATTGGCACAATTCAAAGAACAGGGAGTTCTCCTGGTGTCCTGGACAACATTCATCCCTCAACCTACATTACCAAAACAGATTAACTGGCCATTTATCTAATTTCCTATTTGTGGGACCTTGCTGGGCACAAATTAGCGACCACATCTGCTTACAAGACAACAGTGATTACGCTTCCAAAATAATTTATTGGCTATGAAGCATTTAAGGACATCTTGAGGATGTGAAAGGCACTATGTGAATGCAAATTCTAGCTAAATCTTCCTCTACGACTTCCTACTTGATGTTGTCAGTTCTGTCCTGTAAAGTGTCTTTGGACACAATGTTCTGTGAATGATGCTCTGTAAATGCTCTGTAAATCGACCTCCATCTGAACTTGCAGCACTCCGTTCTCTCAGTTCCAACCTTGACATTTTCATTAAACCTGCTGACAAGGGCGGCTCTATTGTAGTTTGGTGAACAGACCTCTACCTCGCAGAGGCTGAATGGCAACTCTCCAACACCTCCTCCTATCTCCCCCTGGAACATGACCCCACCGCTGAGCATCAAGTCATACTTTCCCAGACCATGACTAACCTCATCTCCTCTGGAGATCTTCCCCCCATGGCCTCCAACCTCATAGTCCCCCAACTCTACACAACCCGCTTCTACCTACTCCCCAAGATCCACAAACTGGACTGCCCCGGTAGACCAATTGTTTCAGCCTGTTCTTGCCCCACGGAATTTATTTCTTCCTCTTCCAATGTCCTCTGTAGCTTTAACAGTTCCCAGTTTCCCGGCCCTATCCATCTCCTTTTCACCCTGGATGCCCAGTCCCTCTACACCTCCATCCCTCACCACGACGGCCTGCGGGCCCTCCGCTGCTTCCTTGAACGGAGACCCAATCAGTCCCCATCCACCACCACCCTCCTCAGCCTGGCTGAACTTGTTCTTACGTTGAACAACTTCTCCTTTGACTCCACTCACTTCCTCTAAATAAAAGGTGTTGCTATGGGAACTCATACGGGGGCTGGCTATGCCTGCCTTTTTGTCGGATATGTGGAATACTTTTGTTCCAGTCCCACTCAGGACCCCTCCCTCACCTCTTTTTCCGGTACATTGATGACTGTATCGGTGTTGTTTCCTGCTCCCGCCCTGAACTGGAATATTTGATCAACTTTGCTTCCAATTTCCAACCTCCTCCTGCCTTCACATGGTCCATCTCTTTCCCTTCCTCGACTTCTCTATCTCCATTTCTGGGGATAGGCTGTCAACCAACATCTATTATAAGCCCACTGACTCCCACAGCTACCTTGATTACCTCTCACCACACTTCCTGTAAGAACTCTATTCATTCTCCTGGTTTCTCCGTCTCTGTTGCATCTGTTCTGACGATGCCACCTTCCACATCAGTGCTTCCGATAAGTCTTCCTTTTTCCTCAACCGAGGATTCCCCTCCACTCTGGTTAATGGCCCTCGACCATGTCCATCCCATTTCCCGTACTTCTGCCCTCACCCTTTCCCCTCCCTCCCAGAACCATGATAGGGTCCCCCTTGTCCTTACCTTGCACCCCTACTCGCCTCCACATTCAATGTATCATCCTCTGCCATTTCCACCACCTCCAGCGCGATCCCACCACCAAACGCATCTTCAACTCCCCCACGTTTCAGCATTCTGAAGGGACCATTCCCTCTGCGACACCCTGGTCCCCTCTTCCATCATCCCCAAAACCCACTCCCCTTCGTTCAAAATCCTGAAGAGTTTAGATGAAGTAAATAAGCAGAAAATGTTGCCATTGGCAAAAGGGTCAAGAACCAGAGGACACAGATTTAAGATGATTGGCAAAAGAACCGAAGGCGACATGAGGAAAAGCTTTTTTACGCAGCGAGTAGTTATGATCTGGAACGCTCTGCCTGAAAGGATGGTGGAAGCAGATTCAATCATGGCTTTCAAAAAGGAATTGGATAAATACTTGAACGGAAACTTTTGCAGGGCTACGAGAAAAAAGCAGGGAAATGGGACGAACTGGATTGCTCTTTCAATGAGCCGGCAGAGGCTCGATGGGCTGAATGGCCTCCTTCTGTGCTGTAACCAGTCTATGATTCCATGATTGTATAGTGTACTGTATTTGCTGCTCACAATGCAGTCTCCTCTACACTGGGGAGACCAAACGCATGTTGGGTGATCGCTTTGCTGAACACTTCCGCTCAGTCTGCAAACGTGACCCTGACCTTCCGGTCGCTTTCCTCTTTAATTCTCTGTCCCACTCCCACTCTGACCTCTCTGTCCTCGGCCTCTTACACTGTTCCAATGAAGTTGATAGAATGATAAGGGACAGGAGGAGGCCCTTCAGCCCATCGTGTCTTTACCTTTCCCATTCCCACCCTCCTTGACTTGCACCATCATCCCTTTTGTCATTTGATCTCTCTTGCCCTCCACCCATCACAGACCTTCCCTTTTGTTCTTTTGTCCCCTCCCCTTCCTTCCCCACCCCACCCCCCTTTCTCTGCCTCTGCACTTGCTTAAAAACTGTTCAATCTCGAACTTCTTCCAGTTCTGAGGAAAGGTCATCGACCTGAAACATTAACTCTGTTTCTCTCTCCACAGATGTTGCCCGGATTGCTGAGTATTTTCAGCATTTTCTGTTTTTATTTCTGTATAAATGGACATTGTTTGTTCACCAGGAGTTCCAACATACAAAGACATTATGGACAGAAATCACCAAAGAAAATGGATCAATCACAGAGTCAACTCTGTAAAAAGACAATTTATGGATGGAATCAATTTGGACCTGAAGTTTTCTGCTGAAAATAATTCTGCTATCAAATTGTTGATAACTGACCTGGTTGCCGAAACCACGAAGAAATTCCACATTTTAATACCTGGGTCTCAGGTAAAGGAGCCGTTATTTATTAAATGGGGATAAGCAATTTAGTTTCTACTTAATTGTAAAGACCATTGATATTTTTCTGGATAAGTGAATTGAAATCCTGATTTTTAGCTGCTGTTTATCAGTGCATCATCTTGTTCCAAAGCTGCTTTAACCATTGCTGAGGTTAGAAATTTTAGATTGAATCAGTTTAAACTGGATATACAGCAAACTTGATGCTGCACCACTTGTAGCCCGGAATGATACAAGTGACTTGAGGCCCGGCTTCCCGGACCAGCATTGTTCGAACTGTAATTTTCACATCGGTTCTTAGAATGTTACAGCACAGGAGGAGGCCATTCGGCCCATCATGCCTGTGCCGGCTCTTTGAAAGAGCGATCTAATTAGTCCCACTCCCCTGCTCTTTCTCCATTGCCCTGCAATTTTTTCCCTTCAATTATTTATCCAATTCCCTTTTGAAAGTTACTATTGAATCTGCTTCCACCGCCCTTTCAGGCAGTGCATTCCAGATCATAACAATTCACTGTGTACGAGGACACCCAAGTCTCTCTGAACACCAACATTTAATAGTTTCTCACCATTTAAAAATATTCTGTTTTTCTATTCTTCCTACCAAAGTGAATAACCTTACATTTCCCCACTCTGTACGCCACCTTGGATCACTATTATACTCTCTGGAGTTTAGAAGAGTGAGATGATCTCATTGAAACATCTCAGATTATGAGGGGGCTTATGAGGTTGTTTCCCATGGCTGGAGAGTCTCGAACAAGGGGCATAGTCGCAGGATAAGGGGTTGGCCCTTTCAGACTGAGATGAGTTGGAATTTTTTCATTCAGAGGGTTGTGAATCTTTGGAATTCTCTTCCCCAGAAGGCTGTGGATGCTGAGTTGTTGAATATATTCAAGGCTGAGATAAATAGATTTTTGGACTCTTGGCAGAATCAAGGGATATGGGGATTGGGCAGGAAAGTGGATTTGAGGTCAAAGATCAGCCACAATCTGTTTGAATGGCGGAGCAGGCTCAAGGTGCAATGTGGCCTACTCCTGCTTCTGTTTCTTATGTTCTTCTGTTCTCAGACCTTGTTAACTCAGATTGCAGTGATTTAATTCTTGACCTTAAGCCCTACACTCAAATAGCCTGCCAGCACTCAATGTCTGGCCTCGTGCAAACAAACTTTAGGCACTTTGACTAGGTATTGGAGTGGGGCTGGCCCTCTCAGGACTGCAGTTTGGTCACAACTTAATGCCTTTTGAAGAGGAGGAGAGAAAACTGACAGAAAATTGGAGGAAGAAGGTGGGTGAGCAGTGGGGAATCGAACCTGATTAATATTTGATAACCGAGGATCCTATTAATTCTAACTCACAATTTGCCCCAACTTTATCCTGTTCCTTTTTATACAGTCATGAACACTGTCGAACTCCTAACCTGTTAAATTCACAGCTCCCATGGAGCATGTGCGAGTGCATATAAAAACCATATAACTACTAGTGATATCCAACATAAGGTATGAGATGAAACTAACTTCTTCTTGTTACTCTTTGGCCCTTAGGTCACATTTAACGTGCCTTGGTCTCCAGACTGCATTGATGGCCGATGCTATGACTTTTTGAGAATTGCAAATTCCTGTGACTTTTTATTTGTGATGTCCTATGATATGCAGAGTCAAATATGGGACATTTGCTTTTCAAAGCCAAATGCTCCCTATTACCAGACTTTATCAGGTATGTACAATAAGACCATCTGGTTCAGGGTCTACCTGCCCGATATCAATGTGAATCTAGGACCCTGATTATTATTTTCCCCATTTAGGTTACTCCGCTTATATCAATCTGGGTATTGATTCCAGAAAGCTCGTGCTGGGAGTTCCATGGTATGGTTATGACTATACTTGCAGGCAGTTGTTTGAGGTAAGGTGTTGTCATTATCTGGCTTTCAGATATCCTAATTATTGAGAATTAACTTCAGTAAACCGTTGTCTTGTTGCTGTGCAAACTATCCCATTGATTCCCTTTTCTGAGGAAATTAATTGTTTGCATTGCACAAGAAATTAGAGTGAAGTCAGTTCACCTGAAACTCATCCCTCTGGTACATTATCTGTCCGAACAGGGCATCGAATTATATTTTGGAACAGTCCAGTATTTTTGCCTCTGTTCACTTGCTTGTAGACTATTTCAAAAACTTCTCTTTACATAAAGAAGATTTTTGATATCTGTTCTATGTTTACTTTTCACTAATTTCCACATGCATCCATTGGCTGGGCTTACCTTACCCATGCTATTCAACATTTTATTCCACTGAGGCCTCCCCTTAATTGCATTCTTCTGAGCTGCAAATCTTAAGCTTCTGCTAATCTTTTCTCAAAACTCATTCCTTTACAATTTTTTTTATTTGTTCATGGGATGTGGGCATCACTGGTAAGGCCAGCATTTATTGCCCATCCCTAATTGCCCTTGAGAAGGTGGTGGTGAGCCACCTTCTTGAACCGCTGCAGTCCGTAGCAAAGATTGTACAACTGAGTGGCTTGCTCGGCCAATTCAGAGGGTGATTAAGAATCAACTATATTGCTGTGGGTCTGGAGTCACATATCGGCCAGAGTGGATGAATTCGTGAACAGATGAAATACAACAATCCCATAGTCTCATGGCCACCATTACTGAAAATAGTTTTTTTAAATTTCAGATTTTATTTAGTTGAAATTAAATTTCCCAGCTGCTGTAGCAGAATTTGAACTCATGATTCCAGATTATTCGTCCAGTTATCTGGTTCATTCGTCCAGTAACATAACCACAATGCTACCATACCCAGTGGGAGACATTGGAATATAGGAACAGGAGTAGTCCATTCTGCCCCTCGAGCCTGTTCCACCAATCGATCATGGCTAATCTGGATCTTAACTCCATTTACCCACCTTGGTTCTGTAACCCTTAATACCCTGACCGAACAAAAATCTATCAGTCTCAGCTTTGAAATTTTCAATTGACCGAGCCTCAACAGTTTTTTGAGGTCCAGAGTTCCAGATTTCCACCACCCTTTGTGTGAAGAAGTGCTTCCTGACAACACCCCTGAATGGCCAAGCTCTAATTTTAAGGTTATGTCCCCTTGTTCTGGACTCTCCCAACAGAGGAAATACTTTCTCTCTATCTACCCTATGAACTGCTTTGATCAATTCAAACACATCAATTAGATCACCCCTTAATCTTCGACATTCAGTCTTGTTGCTGTCTATTTCAAGTTACAACCTTGTCCTTATCTATAAATGTACTATTTAATTTATATATTTCTGTGAGAGACCCTCCTCTCCATATTGTAAAGCTTATGTTTCTCTAATTGTCCCTCATAGCCTTTACACTTAGAGACCAGTCATGCTGTTATTGCATTTTTGAAATTACCAAAGTAACTCTATTCACAAGTGTTATTTTTTCATCCTTTCGTACTTTTCAGGGTGGTAGGTGTGTATTGGAAAAGATTGCTTCCCGAAGTGCCCCTTGCAGTGGTGCAGCTGGACGTCAGGTCCCATACAAAGAGATCGTACAGCACGTGCACAAATCAATTACTGGCAGATATTGGGATGATGAGCAGAAAGCCCCGTATTATATCTGCATGGTAAGACTATCAATCAAAACACAATGGAGAGTTGTGCATTGTCCATTCTTTGCAGAATGCAAACATTGCAGTGTTTCATGATTCAATATTCTCTGTGTGCAGGATTCAGCAAAGTTCAGAATGTACAGTTTCTAGAGTAGAAAATGTGTGTAGTTGGAGAATAGCCAAGAAAATGGGAGTTGACAGACAAAGCACCAAACCAATTCCGAGCTGTGGACTTTTCAAATAGATCACTTTACACAACCCATATTGACCCTCCTGTGAAAATCATCATAGTTTAGTTCGTGAAATGTGTGCCCCTGTCTCCCATTTGATGATCAATTTAACACAAAAGATTGACGGTAGCGTGCCCTGTACATAAGAAAACTGCACAGTAGCAAATACCACACACTCTCAACCTACTGCATTCTACCTAGTCACATGTCTAATTGACATTGGCCAAATCTTGCTGAGATACTTGATGCACTGCAGTCAAAGGCTGTGATGCTTGAGCTTTCAGCAGTAACATTTAAATCATGTTTTCCACCTTTCGAGGAGATTTGATAGAGGTGTTCAAAGTCATGAAGGGTCTGGACAGAGTAGATAGAGAGAAACTGTTCCCATTGGTGGAGGAGTCAAGAATGAGGACATAGATTTCAGGTGATTGGCAAAAGAACCAAAGGTGATATGAGGAAAAACTTTTTTACACAGCGAGTGGTCGTGGTCTGGAATGCACTGCCTGAAGATGTGGTGGAGCAGATTCAATAGTGGCTTTCAAAAGTGAATTCGATATAATATCGCCGTTCCTTCATCGTCGCTGTGTCAAAATCCTGGAACTCCCGACCTACAGCACTGTGGCAGAACCTTCACCACACGGACTGCAGCTTTTTAAGAAGGCGGCTCACCACCACCTTCTCAAGGGCAATTAGGGATGGACAATAAATGCTGGCCTTGCCAGCGATGCTTACATCCCATGAACGAATAAAAAAAAACTTTCAAAAGGGAATTCGGTAAGTGCTTGAAAGGAAAAACTTTCCAGAGCTAAGGGGCGAGGGCGGGGGAATGGGACTAGCTGGATTGCTCTTGCAGGGAGCTGGCATGGATGTGACGGGCCGTATGGCCTCCTTCCGTGTTGTAACCATTCTATGATTCCATGATTCTGCATCTTCAGCAAAGCTCATCCACAATATTCAGAAATGTGTGCTTGAGTGTGAAGCATTGTTTCCGACATAGACTGTTGGATTTCATATTAAAAATTAAGCTGACAGTTTGGGCAATTTGGCTTGAATCTAAGACGGAGATCCTCTTTTTGAGGGTTTCCCATCAGGACACCTGAATTTAAATGTCAAGCCCATGGAGGAACTTCGGCTCATTTTCAAAGCTTCGTTGTTTGAACAGAGAGTTAGTCCACAATGACATAACGTTGGAATTTTAAAAACAAAATCTCTACACTACAGGTAGGAAATAAAAAGCCGGTATCAGTAAAAGTTAAAGAATGGCATTTATATTGTGCTTTATCGATTGTCTCTCTGAATCGTCCCAAAGTGCTTCTCACAATAAGTTACTTTGAAGTGCAGGAACATCGTTATATCACTGACTTGAAATTAAGCTGTGGGATGTTAACGGATGAATGCTTAATTCAATCAGTGAACAGTCTCACGATATTTTAATGGCGTCATTAACCTATTAAATCATTTGTACTCTATCCCACGCTGTCATTTTTAGAACAACATTTTCATTGATTTTTCCAATTTTAGTAATTTAAAGAATTCAAAAAGTTGACATTTATTCAGATTCGATGTTCTGTTATCATAGTGAAGGCTCAGTGGTCAGACTCTTTCTAAAATTAGTTTCTATTTTGATTCCTAATCAGGTGTGATGTGTAAATGTACTAAGACACTTTACAGATTACTTACAGTTCATGTAATGTTACAGTGCTTTTCACAATCCGTTTCAACTAAGGTTTGGAACAATCCACCTCTTTACCTTTCTTTTCCTCAGCCCACCTGAGCTTGTCTTTTAATGCAAGCATTTTAAATAGTGCTGCTGAAGATTTTCAGCACTGTGTCTCGAACTGTGCATTGACCCAAACCCCTCGCTCCTATCTGTGTAACTCTCTTTTGTTTTCTTATGGCAGGTTAATAATACTTATCATCTGGTCTGGTATGACGATCCGCAGAGCATTTCAATTAAGTCAACGATCATGAAGAAATTGAGACTCCGTGGCATAGGCATGTGGAATGGAAATATGCTGAACTACAGTGATGATCATTTCATAGTAAAGCAAACTGAAGACATGTGGAATGCTCTTTGCCCTTTGTGAGGAAAATGGCAACCTTGAACCATCTAACCTTAACATAATGTAATCATTTCATTTTGCAAGTAAACTCAGCAAAAAGTGAGCGAGCTTCCAACATTAGAAATTAAAGATAACGCAGATCTAGGAAACAGATTTAACATTTTATCTAGCTAACGATTTCCAATTCAATGAGAAACAAATGTACGAACGTGATTTGTACCACAAGATCTGGTCGCTTCAGGCATCTTAAGTTGCTTACAAAGTGCGCCAAACCTGTATTGACTATCATAATGCTTAATGATAGTGCAGGCTAAAACTTCTTGCCACTAAATACTTAATATTCAGGGAACAATTCAGCTTTCCCGTTGGGTAATTATGCAGTTCTGACATGCACATGTGTGCTGTCTGTTTGATGCACATTTTAATTCCTGACTGTTCATTTTTATGATTTTTTTTGTCTTGGGTTATCATTTTTAAGAAAGGCGAGAGAGGGAAACCAGGGAATTATAGACCAGTTAGCCTATCATCTGATCTGGGGAAAATGCTGGAGTCTATAATTAAGGATAGGGTGACTGAACAACTCGAGAATTTTCAGTTAATCAGAGAGAGCCAGCATGGATTTGTGAAAAGTCGGTCGTGCCTGACAAACCTGATTGTATTTATTGAAGAGTTAAGTAAAGTAGTGATCAGGGGAATGTCAATGGATGTTATTTATATGGACTTCCAGAAGCCACGTGAGTAAGTTCCTCTCTTCCCCCCTCCCCTTCACTCCCTTAGTGACCTCATCAACCATCAAACCAATAAAGAACAGTGCTCTACTCACACTGACACAACAGACTGTCAGGAACTTGACAATTTTTTTTAATATTTCAAAATAGACTTTATTTTATCAAATTTAAAGATACACACAGTTCAATGTAAAAAGACACAATTTCAAGCATTGCAGTTCGAACCAATACAGTGCAGATCGTACACACTATGATCCCATTATTACAAAACACAGTTTTTTTTTCATTCGTTCATGGGATGTGGGCGCCGCTGGCGAGGCCGGCATTTATTGCCCATCCCTAATTGCCCTTGAGAAGGTGGTGGTGAGCCGCCTTCTTGAACCGCTGCAGTCCGTGTGGTGACGGTTCTCCCACAGTGCTGTTAGGAAGAGAGTTCCAGGATTTTGACCCAGCAACGATGAAGGAACGGCGATATATTTCCAAGTCGGGATGGTGTGTGACTTGGAGGGGAACGTGCAGGTGGTGTTGTTCCCATGTGCCTGCTGCCCTTGTCATTCTAGCTGGTAGAGGTCGCGGTTTTGGGAGGTGATGTCGAAGAAGCCTTGGCGAGTTGCTGCAGTGCATCCGGTGGATGGTACACACTGTCGTCACTGTGTGCCGGTGGTGAAGGGAGTAAATGTTTAGGGTGGTGGATGGGGTGCCAATCAAGTGGGCTGCTTTATCTTGAATGGGGTCGAGCTTCGTGAGTGTTGTTGGAGCTGCACTCATCCAAGCAAGTGGAGAGTATTCCATCACACTCCTGAGTTGTGCCTTGTAGATGGTGGAAAGGCTTTGGGGAGTCAGGAGGTGAGTCACTCGCCGCAGAACACCCAGCCTCTGACCTGCTCTCGTAGCCACAGTATTTATATGGCTGGTTCATTTAAGTTTCTGGTCAATGGTGACCCCCAGGATGTTGATGGTGGGGGATTCGGTGATGGTAATGCCGTTGAATGTCAAGGGGAGGTGGTTAGACTCTCCCTTTTTGGAGATGGTCATTGCCTGGCACTTTTCTGGCACGAATGTTACTTGCCACTTATGAGCCCAAGCCTGGATGTTGTCCAGGTCTTGCTGCATGCAGGGTCGGACTGCTTTGAGGGGTTGCGAATGGAACTGAACACTGTGCAATCATCAGCGAACATCCCCATTTCTGACCTTATGATGGAGGGAAGGTCATTGATGAAGCAGCTGAAGATGGTTGGGCCTCGGACACTGCCCTGAGGAACTCCTGCAGCAATGTCCTGGGGCTGAGATGATTGGCCTCCAACAACCACTACCATCTTCCTTTGAGCTAGGTATGAATCCAGCCACTGGAGAGTTTTCCCCCTGATTCCTATTGACTTCAATTTTACTCGGGCTCCTTGGTGCCACACTCGGTCAAATGCTGCCTTGATGTCAAGGGCAGTCACTCTCACCTCACCTCTGGAATTCAGCTTTTTTGTCCATGTTTGGACCAAGGCTGTAATGAGGTCGGGAGCCGAGTAGTCCTGGCGGGAACCAAACTGAGCATCGGTGAGCAGGTTATTGGTGAGTAAGTGCCGCTTGATAGCACTGTCGACGACACCTTCCATCACTTTGCTGATAATTAAGAGTAGACTGATGGGGCGGTAATTGGCCGGATTGGATTTGTCCTGCTTTTTGTGGACAGGACATACCTGGGCAATTTTCCACATTGTCGGGTCGATGCCAGTTTTGTCGCTGTACTGGAACAGCTTGGCTAGAGGCGCAGCTCGTTCTGGAGCACAAGTCTTCAGCACTACAGCTGGGATGTTGTCAGGGCCCATAGCCTTTGCTGTATCCAGTGCACTCAGCCGTTTCTTGATATCACGTGGAGTGAATTGAATTGGCCGAAGACTGGCTTCTGTGATGGTGGGGATATCGGGAGGAGGCCGAGATGGATCATCCACTCGGCACTTCTGGCTGAAGATGGTTGCAAACGCTTCAGCCTTGTCTTTTTCACTCATGTGCTGGACTCTGCCATCATTGAGGAAGGGGATGTTTGCAGAGCCTCCTCCTCCCGTTAGTTGTTTAATTGTCCACCACCATTCACGACTGGATGTGGCAGGACTGCAGAGCTTTGATCTGATCCGTTGGTTGTGGAATCGCTTCGCTCTGTCTGCAGCATGTCGCTTCCGCTGTTCAGCATGCATGTTGTCCTGAGTGGTAGCTTCACCAGGTTGGCACCTCATTTTTTGGTACGCCTGGTGCTGCTCCTGGCATGCTCTTCTACACTCCTCATTGAACCAGGGTTGATCCCCTGGCTTGTTGGTAATGGTAGAGTGAGGAATATGCCAGGCCATGTGGTTACAGATTGTGCTGGAATACAATTCTGCTGCTGCTGATGGCCCACAATGCCTCATGGATGCCCAGTTTTGTGCTGCAAGATCTGTTCTGAATCTATCCCATTTAGCATGGTGGTAGTGCCACACAACACGTTGGATGGTCTCCTCAGTGCGTAGACGGGACTTCATCTCCACGAGGACTGTGCGGCGGTCACTCCTACCAACACTGTCATGGACAGATTCATTTGCGACAGGTAGATTGGTGAGGACGAGTTCAAGTAAATTTTTCCCTTGTGTTGGTTCGCTCACCACCTGCCGCAGGCCCAGTCTGGCAGCTATGTCCTTCAGGACTCAGCCAACTCGGTCAGTAGTGGTGCTACCGAGCCACTCTTGGTGATGGACATTGAAGTTCCCCACCCAGAGAACATTTTGTGCCCTTGCTACCCTCAATGCTTCCTCCAAGTGGTGTTCAACATGTCGGGGGACTGATTCATCAGCTGAGGGAGGACGGTCGGTCGTAATCAGCAGGAGGTTTCCTTGCCCATGTTTGACATGATGCCATGAGATTTCATGGGGTCCAGAGTCAATGTTGAGGATTCCCAGGGCCACTCCCTCCTGACTGTATATCACTGTACTGCCACCTCTGGTGGGTCTGTCCTGCTGGTGGGACAGTACATATCTTCAATACATTCTGTACAATACAAAGTGGGATGGCCTTACACAGTGGCCTTTCCCCATAGAGTCTTTGCTTGGGCTGCACCTCGCCTCAGTGCGTCCCGCAGCACATACTCCTGGACCTTAGGAGTGTGCATTTGGTAACACTCGGTCATGAACAGCCCTGTCAGTTGGAAGACCAGCAGGTTTCGGGTGGACCAAAAGGCCTCCTTCACCGAGTTGATGGTTTTCCAGCAGCAGTTGATATCTGTCTCAGTGTGTGTCCCGGGGAACAGCCCCTATGGCACAGCGTCCTGTTTTACCGAACTGTTGGGGATGAATTTGGACAGATACCAACGCCTCTCTCTCCACACCTTCTGTGTGAAGGGGCAGTCCATCAGGAGGTGGACGATGGCCTCGTCTCTGCCGCAGCCTCGAGGGCAGCTCGTGGTGGCACTGAGATTCCGTGCATGTTGGAAGGACCGCACTGCAAGGGCCCTCTCACCACCGTCCAGGCTGTATCCTGGTCCCTATTGGTCAGTTCCAGCGACGAGACGTTCTGCCAAATGACATCTACCATCTGGTCGGGCAACTGGCCAATCAAATCCACCTTCTCCTTTCCCTGCAGGACTCCCAGAATGTTCCGTGCCGAACACTGTCTGATGGCTTTGCGGTTGAAGGGGTTCCTCCTCAGGAACTTCTCCACCTGGGAAAAGGTGGTGGGGTACGGTCCAGCTGGACGGGACATCCTGCATCTGCTTGGCCAGCGTTGCCAGACCCAGTCTTCTCAGTGTGGTGGACATGTAGAAACTCAGCACGCAGTGAGGCTTGGTGTTTGCGTACTGGGGCTCTACACACATCCTAAGGCAGCCACACACAAAGATGGCCATCAGGATCAGAGCTGCATTGGGTACGCTCGTCTCCCCTTTGTCTGGGGGCTTGTACATGGTGGCCTTGCAGACGCGTTGTACCTTGGACCTCCAGACAAAGTGGAAGATAGCTCGGGCGACAGTGACGGCGGATTGGTGGGGAATGAGCCAGACGTTGGCCACGGAGAGCAACATCGTGAGTACCTCACACATTATCACCAGGTTCTTGCCGGTTCTGGAGAGGGATCGCCCCACCCACATACCAGGCTTCTGTTTGGCCTTGGCAATCCGCTCTTCCCAGTTCATGGTGCAGGTCTGGGACCCCCCGAGCCAGACCGCCAGCAACTTCAGGTAGTCGGGCCTGACGGTGAAGGGGACAAAGGTTCGATTCTTCCACCTGCCAAAGAACAAGACTTCACTCTTACTTCGGTTCGCTCTGGCCCCTGAGGCCAGCTCGAAATGGTTGCAGATGCCCATCAGTCTGTGGACCGACCACTGATCGGAGCAAAAGACAGTGACATCGTCCATGTACAGGGAAGCGTTAACATGAGAGCCTCCACTGCCCGGGATTGTCACCCCCGATACCTGCGTCCTTCCTGATGGACACTGCAAATCGCTTGATACGAACAAGACCGTGGAGAGAGGACAGCCCTGCCTGACTCCAGATCTGATGGGAAAGCTCTCCGACTCTCACCCGTTGATTAGGACTGCGCTACAGATGTCTGCGTGGAGCAATCGGATTCAATTGCGGATTCCCTCCCCAAACCCCATTTTGGAGAGCACGTCCATTGTAGCCACCGTCTGACCTGCTCTTGTAGCCACGGCATTTATGTGGCATTTGTGACTTTGATTAGGGCAGATTCTGTGCTCTGGCAGGAGTGGAAACCTGATTGGAGGGATTAAAACATGGAGTTGCGTGAAAGGTGAGTTGAGATTTGAGAGGCAACAACACGCTCAAGGAGTTTGGAGATTAAACAGGGGTTGGAGATGGGGTGGTAGTTATCGAGGATGGAGGGGTTGAGGGTGAGTTTATGAAGAGGAGGGGTGATGATGTTGGTTTTGATCGGGAGTTGGGTGGGGGCAATAGCTGAGGAGAGGGAACCAATTACAATGAGAGCTAGCATAGGGGCCATGAAGGAAAATTGGGTGGTCAGCAGTTTAGTGGGAATGTGGTCAATGGAGCAGGAGGTGGGTCTCGTTGACAAGATGGGCTCAGAGAGGGCTTGAGGGAAGACAAGGGAGAAACTAAAAAAAGATCCGGGGTCATATTCAGTTGCTGACAGAATACTTTCAGCAATTGTTTATTCCAATTTGCATAAATGATTCACAAATGATTTGTTTTGCTCTTGTATAAAATAAAAATGTCATCGGCCTATTTGAAAGAACATTTCAGAATGTTGAATTTACTGGACAGTTAGTCCATCTTGTTACGAACACTGTAGTTCAGAATTTTCACGTTTATCTATATTCACAAATGAATACAAAGTTAATGTATACACTCTGTATCCTCCTTAAAGACAAGGTAGCCGTATGTCTTTATGCTTCTGTACACCTGCACAAACAATCACTCTGGGAATCGACTGAGCAACTGAGGTCCACAGAATTCTTATTGAAGATCGTAACGTCAGGCACGGTGAAATCCGTAAATAGAAAAATATGCGATTAATGACAGAACCACGATAGAAAATGGAGATATTTTTAAAAGTGATGACTCTCCCCTCTGCATTTCAATACCATTGCAATGTTGCAATGCACATCCGTTTGTCCAACCAGATATTTTGATCTTCTGACACTTTATGTGGGCTACTTGTTGCTACTAAATTGATGTCCTGAAAAGCAAAGGTCTTTCAAGCCCTCTGCTACAAAATGATTGTAACCTCGATAGTATCTGGACAGATCTGTACATTGAGTGATGTATGGAGGAAAAAACTCAGACTGATGGATTGAAATGATGTGTCAGCAGGTGATGACTGTCTATTGTGCTGTGCTTTTAAAAAAAATGTTTGCTCAGAAAACTTTCCACAGTCAAAGAGTTGTGTTGTTTACTTTGGCACTGAGTTGAAGGAAATGCACGGAGAGAGGCTCAAAGACATCTGCTGTATTCGGGTGTTCCACTGTCACAGTTTAACAAATTCTCAAATTTATTCTGACACAGCAACTTTCAAAGTATGCCTGCAGTGAGTTGCACTATAATGAGTTTCATCCGCTCGTACTTAATTTCTATTTTCTATAGTTAGTGTGTATGCCTCATTCCACAATGTCAGGAATTCAGGAGCAACCTCGGCCACTTCATGTTTTTGTTTCCTGTTGTATTGGATCGTGCAAGAGGCCATGGTGAACAGTGGAAATGGAACTTCTCAAATATCTGGTCAAATAACTCATCCAAAATATCCAATCCATTTCTTCCCAGTGATCATGTGGGAATATAAAAGTACTGAGCCCAAACAATCCAATTGATCACTTCCTTTCGAGGGAGGAGTGGAATGCGACAGTGGAAAACCCCAATGAGGAAAATCAAGGAAAATCCAGCGTGAGGCCGACCGCAGCATTCCCAGTGACCTGGATATTCCCACCCTCCCTGCCTCCCATCCAGCAGGGAAGGCCTCCAGCAGACCCTTGACCACACTGCCAGTTCGAGATGATGGCAGAGAGGCATAGACCCCTGCAACCCACCTAGCACTGCTGACCACAGTGGTCGCCAGGAGAGGGGTGGTGGTAATCCATGGGCAGCAGCTGAAGAACTGACGAAGCCTCTTTTGGAGAGACAGGGCCCTGGTGGTGGGCACCATTCCCTCTGCTCAGACCCCAAGAATGGACCTTACTTGGTCCTTGTAGGGGGTGGTGGTGTGTGTCAGCTTCACCTCTGACTTCTGAGTGGTCCGAATCGCTCCCACTCCCTGGGTTCTAGACCTTGGACATATTTGGGGGTTGTGACAAAGTGCAGCAGACAACTGGTTTTGTTGCAAGAAACTTTGACCTTTATTCAAGAGAGAAAATACAACACAACAATCTTAACAATCTAATAAAATGGGGAACACTTCAGTGCACGCGAGGGAAATTACAGTAGAAAAATAACCCACCCCCCCAATCCCACTGTACTAGCTAATTTGGACTCTAAAGGACCAGAGATAATGCTCACCAAACAAATCCTTGACAGTAACTCACCCAGAGGTAAGTCAGGATTAGGTTGTAGAGTGGAAACTTTGCGGATCTTCGGTTTTCTCCCGAGTTGGTTTTCTTTGGTCGCGATGGCCCAATATTACCCGGTTGGTTGATGATAATATTCGGTTGGTTGTTTCGTAAGGCTCTTGTTGGCGCGAGGTGTCTGATGGTCACTGGGGCTGTAGCTCTGGTTTCTTCTTGTGTGTCGGTCTGCTTCTACAGCTGCTGACCTTCTCTCTGTTGCCCCTCGCCTTGTTGAACTGTTGTCTCCCAAGCTGTCGAACTCCTGGCTGAACTGAACTGAACAATCCTTTGCACTGGAAGGTCTGGCTGAGCGTTTCTCTCACGTAGGGTTCGTTGGTTTCACTGGAAGCTGCTCTCCTTCCAGAGACAGGCAGAACAAGAGAAGCAGAACACAAGAGCCAACAAGAGCCAGAGAGAGCGAGAGAGGTTTTGAGTTTCCACTTCTATATCCCTCTCTTACAATGGTCTTCGTCACTTAAAAAAAAGCACTTCATGTTCGTTTAAACAGTTCTTACAAAGTCCTTAAGAATCTTTGATGGCTTTTTGATGGTCCCTCATCATGTTGCAATTGCTTCTCCCGATGGGTCATTGTTAATTCCGATTTTTAGAGCTTGTCACACAAGGCTTCCTTTTGTATCCAACGTCCTAGGTGTTGATTGGTTTTACTTTAAAACAAAGACATGGCCCCACCATGTCTGGAGCAGTTGCCTCTTTCAATGGCCTACTGCCTTTCGAATTAGTGCTGAGTGTTGACCACCTGCTGTAGGTTTTGCATTAAAACAGAGACATGTCTTCAGCAGTAATTCTCCCACATTCCATTGTGTGTGTTGTTGATTCGTCTGATGACCTCTCACCTATCTTTCCATCTTAGGATTTTAGTCAATGGCCACAGTTTTCCATACTCAGGGAAAAGGTGAATTCCCAGAATTATTACAATCGCCCCGACGAGGAAGCGAGTCCCTTAAAGGACGTGGATTCCTCGAAAAGTACTTTTCCCTGTTGATGCTTCCTGGTGTGGCGCATGTGTGAGTCGGCCCAATATTTCATCACCCTGAAATGGTTAGAAAAGAGTCCAAAGTCCTTATCTTTAGGGTTTTTTTCTCCTCCGAGTTTTTGGGGGATCTGTGAATTTTGAAAATCTTACACTCCCCACTGTGATACTTTATTTTCTAGAGTATCATGCTGGGTGAGCAAAATTCTCGATCCTCGCGAGCCAACCTTCCTCTATAGTTTACCTATCTAAGACCTGAAACATATATTCCCCTTTAGGTGTAGTGTTCAGATGCAGACACAGGTAAGAATTAACATTCACCACCAAGCACGGAGGGGGTCCAACACCCCTGCACCACTTGGAAAATATGGTACATACACAGAAAAATAATACACGGTCACAAAACTTTATCGACCGCGACTCAATACAAACACTCTTCAACAATAATACTGAAACTACCAACCACCTTGTTTAAAATGTAACTAAAACACCCAAACTTAACAATCTCAAAATTAAATGACAGAAGCTATGTACATCCGCCTCCCGTCCCCGGACGGCCAGGCTGATCCCTGTTCGGGCTACAGCACACTGCTCCCTTCGGTGTGGCCGCCCTGTCCTTTACCTTTGGACCCTCGCAGCCAGCAGCTGCTGGCTGGGGACCTCTGTCCTCAGATCGATCCCTGACTTGAGGGGCTGCCCTGTTAAACTGGGGAGCCAGTGACCACGGTTTCTTTGGCCGTGGCGTTCGTGGGGACCTTCTAGGGACTCTGGCTGGTGGGGGTTTTCTGGCTGGTGGGTCTTCAACCCGAGCCACTGTCCCCTCTTGTGCTGCCTGTGGAATCTCCACTGCTGCTGGCTGGGGATTTCTATCCTCAGGCTGTACCTCTTCTAAACCTGTGTCAGAGGCAGGTAACTCTCTGCCCTCAAGTCCCACCTCGTCTGAGTCCCAGATGAGCGGGGGAGTGTCCCAAACGGTGGGTGGGATGGCCCTTCCCTTAAAACAAGCCACTGCACCTGCTTGTGCAGTCTGTGAGTTTGCTCCTGCTGCAGGCTGAGGATTTTTAATCTCAGACCTTGCCCCAACTGTCTGTTCCCTTTTCTCGGATTTAAACAACTTACATTGTCCCATCTTACATTGGTCAGAGAGGGACTGGAAGAGCTTACTCTCCAGGGAGAATAGCAGCATTTTGGCCTGTTCAGCATCATTACACTCGTTGATGCTTGCTGCTTGTTCCACTTCCCTGAAGTGGACCGAGGGGGTCCCCATTTCCGCAAGTTTAGTTAAATGGCTTACCATGGCCCTAAACTGTTGGGTGCTGTGGGGAACTAAGAACTGGTTTTGGAGGGCTCCCTCATCCCCGTTATCAGCGGGCGGGCCGAACCTTTGCTGCCGGGCCGGGCACATCGGCCCCGGTCCCAGCCTCTCTTGCTGGGGGTTTTCCTCCTCAGCTTCTGCCCCTAATTCCACCCCCCACTCCTGCCAGATTTCGCTAAAGCTTGGCGCTACGGGTGGTGGTCGTGGGCCTTCCTGCTCCTCAACCGGGTCGTCCCTTTGGCACTACCTGTGGTGTCTGAACCGTTCTCCCCAGGTTCCCTGTGAAGTTGACCTGGGCTGCCTTCGGGCTTATGAGGCACACCATGCCTTTTGCCGTCCTTTGAGCAAGGTTCAGACTCTCTATCTGTAAGATGAAGTCTTTCTCTGGGTTGATTGTTTTAAAGGGACGAATGCATATTCTGTCTCCTCTCGTTGTCTGGTTTCAGGCAACAATCCACACTGCACCCAACAAGCCCGGGCATGTCAAGTCCCAGGCCCTCATGGGCCTAACCTCCTGTCTGCAGGGTTCCACATTTAACCCAGCAGTTGGGTCCTCTGCCATAAAAGTCCAAAAGTCATATCCTTGTTGATGATGTGAAAAATGTGTGAATTTTGAGAACCCTTCACCATGTCCGGTATTTTGGAGGCAACGGGCACAGATTGAGGCACAATTGGTCATGACGAGCAGCACTCACACAGAAATGTGTCGGGGGATGGGCAGTGGGCCCATGTAACTTTAAACTTGCAGCTTGAGCTTGTAGTTCGGGCTAAAATACACCCACTATTAGAGCCAGGGGAAGAGAGGAGACTGGGGGGAGAAAAGGGAAAAGATGGCCAGGGATAGAGTTCACAGCAAAAGAGTTCCCTGGGGAGCTGCCAGAAAAAAAGTGACATAATTTGCTTTTAACTATGCTAAAGAGAAAGCAATACAATAATTGAGATATTAATCAAGAACATTTAAACCAAGATACTGGCTGTTCCTCAGGATATTTTCATTCGATGCTGTCTTTGTGTTTCAGGATTGCGGCAACACAATAAACCGGCACCACAATTGTTTTATATTTACACAATCCCCACTTTCCTGGAGCAACACAACTAAAACACTTACTTTGAAAACAGTATTTTATTTTGCAAAATACATATTCACTTAAAAATTAATTTATCCTTTCAGGAAGAGACAATTGTAAAGCACTCAGGAGGATTAAAAAGTCAAATAGTTACAATGTCTTGTAATGTTAACATTTTTTCAAAAAACAGTAGCAATACACAGGACACAATTTGCTGGTCCGTTCTGACCCCCTTAATGGAGGAAAGAGAAAATTAAAGTTATCTATGTTCAAAATGATAACCCAAGACAAAAAAAATCATAAAAATGAACATTCAGGAATTAAGATGTGCATAAAACAAACAGCACACATGTGCATGTCAGAACTGCATAATTACTCAACGGAAAAGCTGAATTGTTCCCTGAATATTAAGTATTTAGTGGCAAGAAGTTTTAGCCTGCACTATCATTAAGTATTATGATAGTTAATACAGGTTTGGCGCACTTTGTGAGCAACTTAAGATGCCTGAAGCGACCAGATCTTGTGGTACAAATCACATTAGCACATTTGTTTCTCATTGAATTGGAAATCGTTAGCTAGATAAAATGTTAAATCTGTTCCCTCGATCTGCGTTATCTTTAATTTCTAATGTTGGAAGCTAGCTCACTTTTTGCTGAGTTTACTTGCAAAATAAAATGATTACATTATGTTAAGATTAGATGGTTCAAGGTCGCTATTTTCCTCACAAAGGGCAAAGAGCATTCCACATGTCTTCAGTTTGCTTTACTATGAAATGATCATCACTGTAGTTCAGCATATTTCCATTCCACATGCCTATGCCACGGAGTCTCAATTTCTTCATGATCGTTGACTTAATTGAAATGCTCTGCGGATCGTCATACCAGACCAGATGATAAGTATTATTAACCTGCCATAAGAAAACAAAAGAGAGTTACACAGATAGGAGCTAGGGGTTTGGGTCAATGCACAGTTCGAGACACAGTGCTGAAAATCTTCAGCAGCACTATTTAAAATGCTTGCATTAAAAGACAAGCTCAGGTGGGCTGAGGAAAAGAAAGGTAAAGAGGTGGATTGTTCCAAACCTTAGTTGAAACGGATTGTGAAAAGCACTGTAACATTACATGAACTGTAAGTAATCTGTAAAGTGTCTGAGTACATTTACACATCACACCTGATTAGGAATCAAAATAGAAACTAATTTTAGAAAGAGTCTGACCACTGAGCCTTCACTATGATAACAGAACATCGAATCTGAATAAATGTCAACTTTTTGAATTCCTTAAATTACTAAAATTGCAAAATCAATGAAAATGTTGTTCTTAAAATGACAGCGTGGGATAGAGTACAAATGATTTAATAGATTAATGACGCCATTAAAATATCGCGAGACTGTTCACTGATTGAATTAAGCGTTCATCCGTTAACATCCCACAGCTTCACATTCAAGCACACATTTCTGATTATAGTGGATTAGATTCGCTGAAACTGCAGAATCATAGAATCATAGAATGGTTACAACACGGAAGGAGGCCATACGGCCCATCAAGTCCGTGCCAGCTCCCTGCAAGAGCAATCCAGCTAGTCCCACTCCCCCACACTAGCCCCTTAGCTCTGGAAATTCTTTCCTTTCAAGTACTTATCGAATTCCCTTTTGAAAGTTTTTTTTTATTCGTTCATGGCATGTAGGCATCACTGGCAAGGCCAGCATTTATTGTCCATCCCTAATTGCCCTTGAGAAGGTGGTGGTGAGCCGCCTTCTTGAACTGCTGCAGTCCGTGTGGTGAAGGTTCTCCCACAGTGCTGTAGGCAGGGAGTTCCAGGATTTTGACACAGCGACGATGAAGGAACGGCGATATTATATCGAATTCACTCTTGAAAGCCACTATTGAATCACGTATGGCCTCCTTCCGTGTTGTAACCATTCTCTGATTCTATGATTCTGCAGCCTCAGCATTGCTAATCCACTATAATCATAAATGTGTGCTTGAGTGTGAAGCATTGTTTCCAACATAGACTGTTGGATTTCATATTAAAAATTAGGCTGACAGTTTGGGCAATTTGGCTTGAATCTAAGACGGAGATCCTATTTTTGAGGGTTTCCTGTCACATCTTCAGGCAGTGCATTCCAGACCACGACCACTCGCTGTATAAAAAAGTTTTTTCTCTCATCACCTTTGGTTCTTTTGCCAATCACCTGAAATCTATGTCCTCATTCTTGACTCCTCCACCAATGGGAACAGTTTCTCTCTATCTACTCTGTCCAGACCCTTCATGATTTTGAACTCCTCGATCAAATCTCCTCTCAACCTTCTCTGCTCGAAGGAGAACAACCCCAGCTTCTCCAGTCTATGCACGTAACTGAAGTCCCTCATCCCTCGAATCATTCAGATAAATCTCTTCTGCACCCTCTCTGAGGCCTTCACATCCTTCCGAAAGTGCAGTGCCCAGAACTGGCACAATGCTCCAGTTGTGGCCGAACCTGCCGTGCCACCTTAAATGATTTGTGCTCATCAACCCCCAGATCTCTCCCTTCCTGCATCCCATAGTTTATATTGCCTCACCTTGTTCTTCCGACTGAAATGTGTGACTTCACACTTTTCTGCGTTGAATTTCAGCTGCCACGTGTCCGCCCATTCCACCAGCCTGTCTATGTCCTCTTGAAGTCTATCACTAACATCCTCACTGTTCACTACACTTCCAAGTTTTGGGCCATCTGCAAATTTTGAAATTGTGCCCCTGCAGCTCCAAGAAAATCCCAGTCTATCTTTTTTAACACTCAAATCAATTAACTCATCTGGATGCTGTGCAACATATGAACATAAGACACACATTTAAAGCGCAGACGGGACCTCAGTTTAGCGTGTCATTTGAAAGATGGCACCTCCGACAGTGCAGCGCTCCCTCAGCACAGCAACTTAGAAAAATCCAATGCACAGCCCAGATGTCAATTCAGATGCAACAAGGCAAAAGATTATGGTGTTCGATTGGGGAAAAAAATGATTTGGGGGAAAATAGAAAGAAATAGATAACTTGCAAGTCAGAGTTAGCATGGGCCTCCAGAGAAAACAATTTTCAAAAATAAATAGGATAAACCAAGGTCTGATTTAACTCAATGTGGAACATTCTATCATTTCAAAATAATCTTTTCAAATTACTCAAAGTAACAAAATATTGCAATCGAAAGGTGGAAAACATGATTTAAATGTTACTGCTGAAAGCTCAAGCATCACAGCCTTTGACTGCAGTGTGTCAAGTATCTCAGCAAGATTTGGCCAATGTCAATGAGACATGTGACTAGGTAGAATGCAGTAGGTTGAGAGTGTGTGGTATTTGCTACTGTGCAGTTTTCTTATGTACAGGGCACGCCACCGTCAATCTTTTGTGTCAAATTGATCATCAAATAGGAGACAGGGGCACACATTTCACGAACCAAACAATCGCTAATTTTCACAGGAGGGTCAATATGGGTTGTGTGAAGTGATCTATTTGAAAAGTCCACAGCTCGGAATTGGTTTGGTGCTTTGTCTGTCAACTCCCATTTTCTTGGCTATTCTCCAACTGCACACATTTTATTCTGTATAAACTGGAGTCATACCTAGCACAAAGGAAGTGGCTGGAGTCATACCTCGCACAAAGGAAGATGGTAGTGGTTGTTGGAGGCCAATCATCTCAGCCCCAGGGCATTGCTGCAGGAGTTCCTCAGGGCAGTGTCCTAGGCCCAACCATCTTCAGCTGCTTCATCAATGACCTTCCCTCCATCATAAGGTCAGAAATGGGGATGTTCGCTGATGACTGCACAGTGTTCAGTTCCATTCGCAACCCCTCAGATAATGAAGCAGTCCGAGCCCGCATGCAGCAAGACCTGGACAACATCCAGGCTTGGGCTCATAAGTGGCAAGTAACATTCGCGCCAGATAAGTGCCAGGCAATGACCATCTCCAACAAGAGAAAGTCTAACCACCTCCCCTTGACATTCAACGGCATTACCATCGCCGAATCCCCCACCATCAACATCCTGGGGGTCACCATTGACCAGAAACTGAACTGGACCAGCCATATAAATACTGTGGCTACGAGAGCAGGTCAGAGGCTGGGTGTTCTGCGGCGAGTGACTCACCTTCTGACTCCCCAAAGCCTTTCCACCATCTACAAGGCACAAGTCAGGAGTGTGATGGAATACTCTCCACTTGCCTGGATGAGTGCAGCTCCAACAACACTCAAGAAGCTCGACACCATCCAAGATAAAGCAGCCCGCTTGATTGGCACCCCATCCATCACCCTAAACATTCACTCCCTTCACCACCGGCGTACTGTGGCTGCAGTGTGCACCATCCACAGGATGCACTGCAGCAACTCGCCAAGGCTTCTTCGACAGCACCTCCCAAACCCGCGACCTCTACCACCTAGAAGGACAAGGGCAGCAGGCACATGGGAACAACACCACCTGCACATTCCCCTCCAAGTCACACACCATCCCGACTTGGAAATATATCGCCGTTCCTTCATCGTCGCTGGGTCAAAATCCTGGAACTCCCTTCCTAACAGCACTGTGGGAGAACCGTCACCACACGGACTGCAGCGGTTCAAGAAGGCGGCTCACCACCACCTTCTCGAGGGCAATTCGGGATGGGCAATAAATGCTGGCCTCGCCAGCGACGCCCACATCCCGTGAACGAATAAAAAAAAAATTAAAAAAATTCTGAACTTTGCTGAATCCTGTGCACAGAGAATATTGAATCATGAAACACTGCAATGTTTGCATTCTACAAAGATTGGCCAATGCAAAACTCTCCATTGTGTTTTGATTGATAGTCTTACCATGTAGATATAATACGGGGCTTTCTGCTCATCATCCCAATATCTGCCAGTAATTGATTTGTGCACGTGCTGTACGATCTCTTTGTATGGGACCTGACGTCCAGCTGCACCACTGCAAGGGGCACCTCGGGAAGCAATCTTTTCCAATACACACCTACCACCCTGAAAAGTACGAAAGGATGAAAAAATAACACTTGTGAATAGAGTTACTTTGGTAATTTCAAAAATGCAGTCACAGCATGACTGATCTCTCAGTGTAAAGGCTATGAGGGACAATGAGAGAAACATAAGCTTCACAATATAGAGAGGAGGGTCTCTCACAGAAATATATAAATTAAATAGTACATTTATAGATAAGGACAAGGTTGTAACTTGAAATAGACAGCAACAAGACTGAATGTAGAAGATTAAGGGGTGATCTAATTGATGTCTTCAAGATGATCAAAGCAGTCGATAGGGTAGATAGAGAGAAACTATTTCCTCTGGTGGGAGAGTCCAGAAGAAGGGGGCATAACCTTAAAATTAGAGCTTGGCCATTCAGGGGTGTTGTCAGGAAGCACTTCTTCACACAAAGGGTGGTGGAAATCTGGAACTCTGGATCTCAAAAAGCTGTTGAGGCTCGGTCAATTGAAAATTTCAAAGCTGAGACTGATAGATTTTTGTTCGGTAAGGGTATTAAGGGTTACAGAACCAAGGTGGGTAAATGGAGTTAAGATACAGATTAGCCATGATCGATTGATGGAACAGGCTCGAGGGGCTGAATGGCCTACTCCTGTTCATGTATTCATGCGACTCCCACTGTGTATGGTAGCATTGTGGTTATGTTACTTGGACTAATAAACCAAATACCTAGACTAATATTGTAGAATCATGAGTTCAAATCCTATTACAGCAGCGAGGAAGTTTAATTTCAATTAAATAAAATCTGGAATTAAAAAAAAACTAATATCAGTAATGTTGGACATAAGACAACTGGATTGTTGTACCTCATCTGTTCATTAATTCACCCACTCTGGCCGATATGTGAATCCAGACCCACAGCAATATGGTTGATTCTGAACCACCCTCTGAATTGGCCGAGCAAGCCACTCAGTTGTACAATCTTTGCTACGGACTGCAGCGGTCCAAGAAGGTGGCTCACCACCACCTTCTCAAGGGCAATTAGGGATGGGCAATAAATGCTGGCCTTACCAGTGATGCCCACATCCCATGAACAAATAAAAAAAATTGTAAAGGAATGAGTTTTGAGAAAAGATTAGCAGAAGCTTAAGACTTGCAGCTCAGAAGAATGCAGTTAAGGGGAGGCATCAGTGGAATAAAATGTTGAATAGCACGGGTAAGGTAAGCCCAGCCAATGGATGCATGTGGAAATTAGTGAAAAGTAAACATAGAACAGATATCAAAAATCTTCTTTGTGTAAAGAGAAGTTTTTGAAATAGTCTCCAAGCAAGTGAACAGAGGCAAAATACTGGGCTGTTCCAAAATATAATTCGATGCCCTGATAGGACAGATAATGTCCCAGAGGGATGAGTTTCAGGTGAACTGACTTCACTCTCATTTCTTGTGCAATGCAAACAATTAATTTCCTCAGAAAAGGGAATCAATGGGATAGTTTGCACAGCAACAAGACAACGGTTTACTAAAGTTAATTCTCAATAATTAGGATATCTGAAAGCCTGATAATGACAACACCTTACCTCAAAAACTGCCTGCAAGTATAGTCATAACCATACCATGGAACTCCCAACACGAGCTTTCTGGAATCAATTCCCAGATTGATATAAGCGGAGTAACCTAAATGGGGAAAATAATAATGAGGATCTTAGATTCACATTGATATCGGGCAGGTAGACCCTGAACCAGATGGTCTTATTGTACATACCTGATAAAGTCTGGTAATAGGGAGCATTTGGCTTTGAAAAGCAAATGTCCCACATTTGACTCTGCATATCATAGGACATCACAAATAAAAAGTCACAGGAATTTGCAATTCTCAAAAAGTCATAGCATCGGCCATCAATGCAGTCTGGAGACCAAGGCACGTTAAATGTGACCTAAGGGCCAAAGAGTAACAAGAAAAAGTTAGTTTCATCTCATACCTGATGTTGGATATCACTAGTAGTTATATGGTTTTTATATGCACTTGCACATGGTCCAAGGGAGCTGTGAATTTAACAGGTTAGGAGTTCGACAGTGTTCATGACTGTATAAAAAGGAACAGGATAAAGTTGGGGCAAATAGTGAGTTAGAATTAATAGGATCCTCGGTTATCAAATATTAATCAGGTTCAATTCCCCACTGCTCACCCACCTTCTTCCTCCAATTTTCTGTCAGTTTTCTCTCCTCCTCTTCAAAAGGCATTAAGTTGTGACCAAACTGCAGTCCCAAAAGGGCCAGCCCCACTCCAATACCTCGTCAAAGTGCCTAAAGTTTGTTTACACGAGGCCAGACATTGAGTGCTGGCAGGCTATTTGACCGTAGGGCCTAAGGTCAAGAATTAAATCACTGCAATCTGAGTTAACAAGGTCTAAGAACAGAAGAACATAAGAAACAGAAGCAGGAGTAGGCCACATTGCACCTTGAGCCTGCTCCGCCATTCAAACAGATCATGGCTGATCTTTGACCTCAAATCCACTTTCCTGCCCAATCCCCATATCCCTTGATTCCCCCTGGAGTCCAAAAATCTATCTATCTCAGCCTTGAATATATTCAACAACTCAGCATCCACAGCCTTCTGGGGAAGAGAATTCCAAAGATTCACAACCCTCTGAATGAAAAAATTCCTGCTCATCTCAGTCTTAAACGGCCGACCCCTTATCCTGCGACTATGCCCCTAGTTCTAGACTCTCCAGCCATGGGAAACAACCTCATGAGCCCCCTCATAATCTGAGATGTTTCAATGACATCATCTCTCACTCTTCTAAACTCCAGAGAGTATAATAATGATCCAAGATGGCGTATGATGTGGGGAAATGTGAGGTTATTCACTTTTGTAGGAAGAATAGAAAAACAGAATATTTTTAAATGGTGAGAAACGAATAAATGTTGGTGTTCAGAGAGACTTGGGTGTCCTCGTACAAGAAACGCAAAAAGTTAGCACGCAGGTACTGCAAGCAATTCGGAAGTCAAATGGAATGTTTGCCTTTATTGCAAGGGTGTTGGAGTACAAAAGTAAGGAAGTCTTACTACGATTGTACAGGGCTCTGGTGAGACCTCACTTGGAGTACTGCGTACAGTTTTGGTCTCTTTATCGAAGGAAAGATGCACTTGCCTTCGAGGCGGTGCAGCGAAGGTTCACTGGATTAATTCCTGGGATGAGAGGGTTGTCCTATTGGACATTCAAATTCTTGTTTGACAGATGGGGATAAAAGGTGAGTTCTTTCACACAAACCTTTGGCTGAGAGATCTTTGTGTTTTCACTGAAAATTCTTACTTTCCACTCACAGTTCTCCTGTTCACACATATTGAACAACTATTCGGACCGCCTCAAACTCACACCATCAGGATGGGGAGTGCCATGGCTCCATTCACCACTACATCCGAGGACGAGTAACATCATCAGCCTCACCACTCCTCCCTGCACAAAACAGTCCTGCAACTACACATACACCCACTGTAAAGTGACCCAATGGGCAGCAAGTGTCGCCATTCATGGTGAATCTCATGAAAGGGCCCGATCACAAAAGCCAGTCAAGAATGGGCAAGACGTGGCAGTAGTGCTGATAATCATGACATTTAATGTGACTTTAACAAAAGGGAAATATAAATGAAAAACATGACCATCTGTCAAACAAACTTGTGCATCCCCTTCGTGCTCACAAAACATTCGCCTTTCTATTACGACTACTTCTACGTTGTGCATCCCCTGTGGCTGCTGGAGAGGACGTGGCAGGTTGCTCATGTTCATGCCTTGACTACTTCGATGCTTTGGGCCGAAGCCCTCTGGGTTTTGGGCCCCTCCAAAGACTGCTCTACTTGCACATGTGCACGGGCAGATTTGGAAACCTGGAGAGGAGGCAGCATTGCGGGTACTGGTTGAGAGGAGGGGGCAACGGGTGAGACGTGGGAGCGCTTTCAGTGGCGTCCCCAATTCCATGTCCCCTTTCGCCATCATCCCTCCGCTGGGCCAGGCCCACTCAACTCCTACCACACTGCTGGACAACAGTTTGGAGGACATGTGTGATGCCTTGTAAGGCCAGTGCTAGTGTATCTGCCTGCCTGTCTGAGGCGGCAGAATGTTGTTCACCCTCATTCCGAACGGCCATTGTCAGGGCCTGAATGGACTCCTTTGTGAGCGGTGCTTGAGGTTCAACGGAGGCTAGCCTTCCCTCCATCGCAGACATTCCCGCATTTACCTATGACACTATCTCACACAGTTGCTCATGTCCTTGCGACACCATCTCAGAGAGTTGCTCACATCCCTGTGACAGTATCTCAGAGATTCCCTCCCGTACCTGTGCCACCATTCCACTCATGCAGGAGTTGGACTCCTCCATCCTCTGAGCTATTGTGGAGAGTGAGCCTGGCACCTGTTCCAGTACTGCTGTCCCTTGATCATTGTCTTTCTAAAGGATGGGCCCCGGGGTTCAGCATCTGCATCCAGCTGAGCAGAGCCTGGCGAGGAGTGCTCTCACCGACGCGGACTCTTCACAGCTGCTCCTGCCACCAGCGTCTGCTTGTTCTCACTTGTGTGTGGTGAATCACCAGCTGCCAACCCAACTAACTGAGGACCAGGACCCACCGAGGTGTGAGTATCTGCGCTGGTGGATGGCTTGCTCAGATGTGACGGTGCACCCTCAGAGACCGGCAGGTCCTCTGAGGAATCGCCCTCTGCCGTCACTGCGGTCGCTGAAGGCCCTGGAAGAGAACAGAAGGCAATATTACGCATCATCACAGATGTGTCATGTTGCGATGAGCATACTGAGGTGCTGAAGATGGCAAGCATTCTTAACATCATTTCATATTGTGTGTGATCAATGTTAAAGTTATGTCACCAGACATTTGTCGGGTGCCAGTCTCGGAGTCCCCGACAGACAGGCACTCGAGGGTTCGGCTGAGCTCCAGCGCCTCCTGCTCCACGTCTGTGAGGACCACTATTTGCTGTGGCCTCCTCCAGTCCTCGCCCTCTTGTGTGCATTTTGCGTTCTCTCCTCCTGGAAGGGGAGAAAGAACAGACGTTTGAGTGTGTGATGGTAAAGTAGCCAACTGATGAATGCATTGGTTTGGGGGAGGCTGACCGTGAAAGAGATGCATCTCTGGGTGAGTATGAGACAGAGTCATCACATTGGATGAGGATTGGGGTGTGTGGTAGTGATGGGGTACTAATGGGGAGGTGAGGTAGTGCTGAGGAAGAGCCTTAAGTGGGTGATAGAGTCGTCTTGGCAGTGCAGAATGAGGTTTTTTTCATTCGTTCATGGGATGTGTGCATCACTGGTGAGGCCAGCATTTATTGCCCATCCCTAATTGCCCTTGAGAAGGTGGTGGTGAGCCGCCGCCTTGAACCGCTGCAGTCCGTGTGGTGAAGGTTCTCCCACAGTGCTGTTCAGAAGGGAGTTCCAGGATTTTGACCCAGCGACAATGAAGGAACGGCGATATATTTCCAAGTCGGGATGGTGTGTGACTTGGAGGGGAAAGTGCAGGTAGTGTTGTTCCCATGTGCCTGCTGCTCTTGTCCTTCTAGGTGGTAGAGGTCGCGGGTTTGGGAGGTGCTGTCGAAGAAGCCTTGGCGAGTTGCTGCAGTACATCCTCTGGATGGTGCACACTGCAGCCACAATGCGTCGGTGGTGAAGAGAGTCGATGTTTAGGGTGGTGGATGGGGTGCCAATCAAGCGGGCTGCTTTGTCCTGGATGGTGTTGAGCTTCTTGAGTGTTGTTGGAGCTGCAATCATCCAGGCAAGTGGAGAGCATTCCATCAAATTCCTGACTTGTGCCTTGTAGATGGTGGAAAGGCTTTGGGGAGTCAGGAGGTGAGTCACTCGCCGCAGAATACCCAGCCTCTGACCTGCTCTCGTAGCCACAGTATTTATATGGCTGGTCCAGTTAAGTTTCTGGTCAATGGTGACCCCCAGGATGTTGATGGTGGGCGATTCGGCGATGGTAATGCCGTTGAATGTCAAGGGGAGGTGGTTAGACTCTCTCTTGTTGGAGATGGTCATTGCCTGGCACTTATCTGGCGCGAATGTTATTTGCCACTTATGAGGCCAATCCTGGATGTTGTCCAGGTCTTGCTGCATGCGGGCTCGGACTGCTTCATTATCTGAGGGGTTGCGAATGGAACTGAACACTGTGCAGTCATCAGCGAACATCCCCATTTCTGACCTTATGATGGAGGGAAGGTCATTGATGAAGCAGCTGAAGATGGTTGGGCCTTGGACACTGCCCTGAGGAACTCCATGTGCCCGATCGAACCCATTCATAACTTTAAAGACCTCTATCAGATCACCTCTCAGCCTTCTCTTTTCTAGAGAAAAGAGCCCCAGCCTGTTCAGTCTTTCCTGATAGTTATACTCTCTCAGTTCTGATATCATCCTTGTAAATCCTTTTTGCACTTTCTCCAGTACTTCTGTATCTTTTTGTCGTGTGGAGACCAGAACTGTGCACAGTACTCTCAGTGTTTTCTAACCAAGGACCTATACATGATTAACATAACTTCTCTGCTGTGAATTATTTCCCTCTAGAAATGAACCCCAATGCTTTGTTTGTGCTTTTTAAGGCTTTCTTAACCAAGCATTTCTGCTTAAATGCTCAAGGCAAGTACAGAAGATCGGAATAGGGCGACGATGAGGGAAGCGGTGGTTCGGGCACCTAACTTGCAGGAACATGTGAGGGGTGAGGGACTGGTGCTTCCAAAGATGTCAATAACAGTTTGGGTCGCATTCCATTAGATCACCCTCCTCCCCAACAAGACATGTTAGACCCTCCATTCCCTCATCTCCCCAATACTGCCAGAGCCCAGCAATCCCTGACCATCTCCTGAGTCCTTGCTGGATCCCACAATCTCCCTCCTCAGAATTCTCCCCCTCCCCTACTCCTAGATCAGAAGACTCCCGCTCAGTGCTCACGAATCCAGCAAGTTTGGGAGGTGAAAAGTAGAATAAAAATACATCACCAGTCAATCTCCCATGGCAATGGACAAAGAGAGTCCAGACTTGTGTAGTATTCAGACGAAGCAGGATTAGAGTGTGGGGGATAATTCAACCAGGGTGTTCAGATGTAACTCAGTCCCCATTGTGAAATCATGAATTTTGTCCTAATATTTAATATAATACTTTGATCAATTGTAATTTTTATTTAAATGGCAATTTGAGCTGAAAGATGCAAAACAGAGGTGCTACAGTGCCACCACTGGTGGGGAGGATGTAATTACAGTGCATCAAGTTTACGGAGACAGTTCCCATTATAAATGTGGACAGAGGAATTTATAAATGGAAAAAGTTGCCACAAAAGTGTGAAAAACTTGACAATAGAAAGTAAGGTTTTGTAGACAGGAGGTGTGTGTGGATGTAAGATTTTAATATATTATAGATGGAATGGAGAATAATTTGCTCGAGTTGCACAGGAGCTGTAGAGGAATTTCAGCACTGTAAGGTCGCAATTCAAGGCTGTTCACTGAATGTCCTTTTATGTGGTTCTCAATAATACAGCTTGCATTGGAAGACAGAAGGACATTTGTTTTTTCTGTGATAAAATTACTTACCTCTCAGGACAACTCGAACTTGATTCGCATGAGCATAACACAAAAGCTCAGGATCGTAAGGTCCAAAGGCTGCAATAATCGTGACCTTAGACCAGTCATAATACTTCCAATCCTTTCCTCCAACATCAAAGACAAAGACCTAGTACAAAATAAAGCAGTCAATTGCAGTAATGAAGGGCAGAAAACTGCCATTTAAAAATATATATTTTCACAATCAATGACCCAGATTTTGTTGACAAAATAACGGTGAGGCGAATGGGGCTCGTTTTATTTATGTGTAAATGGTACAGCAACTTCAGGCGAGGGGCAGATACGCAGTTAAACTCCAACATCCACAAGTTGCTGACCGAGTTGGGCTGCTCCGCTGTCAGCTTCACGAAAACAGCATCCAGCTATCTTGCTCAACCTTAAAATGCATTGAACGACGTAAAGTTCATGTATTTGCGCAGGAGATTCAAACTAAACTCGCCATGGAAAGTTACGTCTTTTCCATTCCAGTCTAAGTACCTTTTTAACGACGGTGAATGTGTTCATTATCGGCAATCAAGATCTCTGGCACTGAAAATTAACTATTACAAGAGTGGAGTCTCATTCCTTCAGGATTTAATTGTTGTTGGAGCTTTTAAAAATGGCAATTTTAAAATTAAAACTTTTTTTTCTTCCCCTTTCACTCGCTTTTTTTCCCCTCTTTTAATCCAATCTTTCTTTTCCTCTCTTTATTTCTCTTTCTGTACCTGATTTGACATTGAATTCGCCCACTCTAATTTACACTTCCTTCTCAATCATTGCGCTGTTAATTTCCCAATCCTTCAATCTCATTGGTTAAGGAGATACCCTGTTGCTTGTCCTGTTCACTCGGCTCCCAAATGCCCTGTTTCACTCACTGCCCCGTTATCAGTTCGCACTTTCAGCAACTTGCCACTCAAAAACGTGCAAGGGCAGGTCCAAGTAACGGCAAGCACCGTTAGATGCCCTGTTAGAGCAAAATTTGGCCCATTATCATTTCCCCAGGTTACGGGGTAAGGAACGGCTGGTGAACTGCTTCTCATGTTACCACCAATGTCGATCTAAATGCAGCCACCAGAAAAAAAGAATATGCTAAAGAGGAACAACCTCTCAGAATTTCCATCTCCACAATAGTGCAGGTGAGAGGAACTGAACCACATGAGGAAAAGGAGCTCACATCCCAATACTCCATTCCAAGTGTTGGTGCTCAATACACTTGAAAAGGACAACTTAAACTCAATAAATTCATTTTACAAGGGACTTTGGAGTTACAGTTTAAAAAATTTTCCATTCAAGGTACCTGGTGTCAAATCAAGCATTTCTACCATGAGACCAGCAAGACTAGATCAGAATATAGTTCCCGAGAAAGAGAAACAGCCCATACTGCACCAGTGTGACATTTTTCCATTTCCCACACCAACCATCCTGTGTTCTCAAATGAGACTGCCTATTTAGTGCTGCAGTGTAGTTCATCACAGTTTTGTGATTTGGGCCCTTTGATTTGGACTGAGACTATCAAACATGCATCATCCAAGCTGGCACTTTTGTGCAGTAATGAGAGAGTGCTGCATTGTTGGAGGGGTTGTCTTTTGGATGAGATGTTAAAGGGGATCTAATAGACCACTGGCAATATTGAAGAGCAGGGAGTTCTCTTGGTGTCCTGGCCAACACTTTTCTCTCAACCAACATCAGCAGAAACACATCAACTGTTCATTCATGCAACTTGCTGTTTGTGGGACATGGCTCTGCACATATCAGCAGAATTGTATTCCAGCACAATCTGCAACCTCATAGCCCGGCATATTCCACTCTCTACAATTACCAACAAACAAGGGGATCAACCCTGGTTTATTGAGGAGTGCAGAAGAGCTTGTCAGGAGCAGCACCAGGCGTACCTAATAATGAGGTGCCAACTGGGTGAAGCTGCAACACAGGACGACATGTATGCTAAACAGCAGAAGCAACATGCTATACACAGAGCTAAGTGATTCCACAAGAACCAACGGATCAGATCAAAGCTCTGCAGTCTTGCCACATCCAGTCGTGAATGGTGGTGGACAATTAAACAACTAACGGGAGGAGGAGGCTCTGTAAACATCCCCATCCTCAATAATGGCAGAGACCAGCACGTGAGTGCAAAAGACAAGACATGAAGCGTTTGCAACCATCTTCAGCCAGAAGTGCCGAGTAGATGATCCATCTCGGCCTCCTCCTGATATCCCCACCATCACAGAAGCCAGTCTTCAGCTAATTCGATTCACTCCAAGTGATATCAAGAAACAGCTGAGTGGATTGGATACATCAAAGGTTATGGACCCCGACAACATCCAGCCAAACTGTTCCAGTACAGCTGCAACCCTGGCAACTATCCAACAATGTGGAAAATTGCTCAGGTATGTCCTGTCCATAAAAAGCAGGACAAATCCAATCCGGCCAATTACTGCCCCATCAGTCTGCTCTCAATCATGAGCAAAGTGATGGAAGGTGTCGTCGACAATGCTCTCAAACGACATTACTCATCAAAACTTGCTCACCGATGCTCAGTTTGGTTCCCGCCAGGACTACTCAGCTCCAGACCTCATTACAGCCTTGGTCCAAACATGGACAAAAGAGCTGAATTCCAGAGGTGAGGTGAGAGTGACAGCCCTTGACATCAAGGCAGCATTTGACCGAGTGTGGCACCAAGGATCGAGAGTAAATTTGAAGTCAATGGGAATCAGGGGGAAAACTATCCAGTGGCTGGAGTCATACCTAGCATAAAGGAAGGTTGCAGTGGTTGTTGGAGGCCAATCATCTCAGCCCCAAGACATTGCTGCAGGAGTTCCTCAGGGCAGTGTCCAAGGCCCAGCCATCTTCAGCTGCTTCATCAATGACCTTCCCTGCATCATAAGGTCAGAAATGGGGATGTTAACTGATGATTGCACAGTGTTCAGTTCCATTCGCAACCCTTCAGATAATGAAGCAGTCCGTGCCCGCATGCAGCAAGACCTGGACAACATCCGGGTTTGGAATCATAAGTGGCAAGTAATATTTGTGCCAGGTAAGTGCCAGGCAATGACCATCTCCAACAAGAGAGTGTCTAACCACCTCCCCTTGATATTCAACTCCATTACCATCGCCAAATCCACCACCATCAACATCCTGGGGGTCACGATTGACCAGAAACTTAACTGGACCAGCGACATAATTTCTGTGGCTGCAAGAGCAAGTCAGAGGCTGGGTATTCTGTGGCAAGTGACTCACCTCCTGACTCCCCAAAGCCTTTCCACCATCTACCAGGCACGAGTCAGGAGTGTGATGGAATACTCTCCACTTGCCTGGATGAGTGCAGCTCCAACAACACGAAAGAACTCCACACCATCCAGGACAAAGCAGCCCGCTTCATTGGTACCCCATCCATCATCCTAAACATTCACTCCCTTCACCACCGGCGCACAGTGTGACCCATCCATGGGATGCATGGTCGCAACACACCAAGTCTTCTTCGACAGCAACTCACAAACCCACGACCTCTACCACCTGGAAGGATAAGGGCAGCAGTCACATGGGAACAACACCACCTGCATGTTCCCCTCCAAGTCACACACCATCCCAACTTGGAAATATATCGCCATTCCTTCATCGTCGCTGGGTCAAAATCATGGAACTCCTTACCTAACAGCACTGTGGGAGAACCTTCACCACACGGACGGCAGCGGTTCAAGAAGGCAGCTCACCACCACCTTCTCAAGGGCAATTAGGGATGGGCAATAAATGCTGGCCTTGCCAGCGATGCCCACATCCCATGAACAAATTTTTAAAAATTGCCGCTGAGTTTGCCGACAACACTTCAAAAAGTAATTCATTTCATGTGAAGTTCTTTGGGACATCCTGAGGACATGAGGTGCGACATAAATTCAAGTTTATTCATTCTTGGAACCAACAGACAGAGGAAACTTTTATCCCACCCATCTGTCAGAAGAATGTTTTGTTGGTGGGAAGGTGGGAGAAGTGGGATAAAAGCAGAATGAACACATCCAGCCTGCAGGTTATATTGGTGGTGCTCTTGTTGCTGCCACACTGCCCACTTCGTAACATTGCTCTGAAGTAAATACTGACCTCATCAATACAGTCAGCAGTTACAGATTCATTTTGCAACCAATGTATTTTTTAAAGATCTGTTACGTTGTGTTCAGTTTAATCGTGGCCAAGGTCCCAGTTTTACAATGAGTGAAAAAGTCAAATGTCATTTTTATGACATGAGATTCCAGGATTTTTAACTGGTGTTTTGGGGATCAATATTCTGTGAAAACCGCAAACCGGTGACCTCAACCATGGTATTAGACAGACACACTGCAGGAGTTAGATCACACATCATTTCAGACTCTGCACATTGGAGAAATATTTTAAGAAACACATTTTATGGATGCTGCACTTGTTAAAATATCTTTGCACTGCTCAATACTACGGTTGGTCCTATTTTATACAAACTGGAACTATATCAATATTAACACTTTAACATACGGATTATAATATGATACACTTTGCATTTCAACAATAATCGGACATTCCTCCCCCTCCTACCCCCATCCCAATAGCTCCACCTGTCCCTCACCCCGACCCACACCCCTCAGACTGTTCCTGACATTTGGACCATATCAACGACCCCTCTGCAGCCCATCTCTCACCCATGCTCCAAGCTGGAGCTCTCTGTTCCACCGCCGGCCCCCAGCCCAGCCCGTGCCCCAATTCCAAAAAAGGCTGTGCCCCTCAACCCAACTCAGCCCAGCCCGTGTCCCCCAACCCAACTCAGCCCAGCCCGTGTCCCCAACCCAAATCAGCCCAGCCCGTGACCTTTAAATTCACCTCACTCCCCAGGCGCCTTTGGCTCCAATATTTTAACAAACACCACCCACCGTGGTAAACAAGCCCATGAGCAGGGGGCCCTCACCCCCGGCCCCCGAACACCCACCCCCGGACCCGAACACCCACCCCCGGCCCCCGAACACCCACCCCCGGCCCCCGAACACCCAACCCCGGCCCCCGAACACCCACCCCCAGCCCCCGAACACCCACCTCGAACTCATGCTCCACGGTCACGGGTTCGCACAGAGTCCGATCCGAACACGGGCAGCCAGTCCCGGAGCCGCAGCAGACCCACAGCACGAGCACGACCAGGGCCTGCGCCAATTCCAAACTCCAGCGCATCCTCTCCGCCTGAGCTCTGCCCGATATGAAGATCCACCAGATGCAGCAAGATCATTTATTGAAATCCACCCGGATGTGACTGATGATGACACCTCCTGAGTCTCTCTCTCTCTCTCTCTCTCTCTGTGTTGGTGGATGTGGCAATCGTGAAATGTTGACACAATCTTCATACTCTGAAATGCAACATTTCAAGGGAAGTTCTCTTCTCCCCCTTCCTCCAAGTCTTGGCCAACAGCAAACAGAGTAACTAATAAAGGAAAAAGAATGAACTTGCATTTTTTAGTGCCTTTCATGACCTCAGAATGTCTCAAAGTGCTTCATCCCTCTCCATGACCACAGTTTGAGGCTGAACCAGACCGTTTGCAAACTTGGAGTCCTATTTGACCCTGATATGAGCTTCTGACCACAAATCCTCTCCATCACCAAGACTGCCTACATCCACCTCCATAACATTGTCTTCTCCGACCCTGCCTCAGCTCATCTGCTGCTGAAATCCTCATCCATGCCTTTGATACCTCAAGACTTGACTATTCCAATGCTCCCCCACCGGCCTCTCATCTTCCACCTTCCAAAACCTTGAGCTCATCCAGAACTCTGCTGCCCGTATCCTAACTCACACCAAGTCACATTCACCAATCACACCTGTGCTCGTTGACCTACATTGGCTCCCAGTCCACCGAAACCTCAAAGTTAAAATCTATCCCTCAACCTACAACTAAATGTAAACCAGATTATTTGGTCATTTATTTTCTTGCTGTTTGCGGGAGCTTACTGTGCGCAAATTGGCTGCCGCGTTTCCTACCTTTACAATCATCCTTGTTTCAAATCCCACCATGGCCTCTCCCCTCCCTATCTCTGTAACTGCCTCCAGCTGTACAACCCTTCGATAACTCTGAGTTCCTCCAATTCTGGACTCTTGCGCATCCCCGATTTTAATCGCTCCACCACTGGCGGCCATGCCTTCAGCTGCCTCGGCCTTAAGCTCTGGAATTCCCTCCCTCAGCCTTTTTGCCTCTCTCCCTCCTTGAAGACACTCCAGCGAGTGACTCACCTTCTGACTCCCCAAAGCCTTTCCACCATCGACAAGACACGAGGCAGGAGTGTGATGGAATAATCTCCACTTGCCTGGATGAGTGTAGCTCCAACAACACTCAAGAAGCTCGACACCATCCAGGACAAAGTAACCCGTTTGACTGCCACCCCATCCACCACCCGAAACATTCACTCCCTTCATCACTGTGGCTGCAGTATGTACCATCTACAGGATGCACAGCAGCAACTCACCAAGGCTTCTTCGACAGCACCTCCCAAACCCCCGAACTCTACCACCGAGAAGGAAAAGGGCATCAGGCACATGGGAACAACACCACCTGCACGTTCCCCTTCAAGTCACACACCATCCCGACTTGGAAATATATCACTGTGACTTCATCGTCGCTGGGTCAAAATCCTGGAACTCCCCACCTAACAGCACTGTGGGAGAACCTTCACCACACGGACTGCAGCGGTTCAAGAAGGCGGCTCACCACCACCTTCTCAAGGTCAATAAGGGATGGGCAATAAATGCTGACCTTGCCAGTGACGCCCACATCGAATGACCGAATAAAAAAAAACTACCTCTTTGACCGAGCTTTTAGTTACCTGTCCTAATATCTCCTTATGTGGCTCAATGTCAAATTTTGTTTGATAATCGCTCTTGTGAAGCGTCCTGGGACGTTTTACTACATTAAAGGCACTATATAAATGCAAGTTGTTATTGTTGTTCACAGCCAATGAAGTACTCTTGAAGCGTAATCACTGTTGTAAAGGTAGGAAAAGCGACAGCCAATTTGCACACGGTAAGCTCACGCAAACAGCAATAAAATAAATGACCAGAAAATCTGGTTTTTGTTTCGGTGTTGGTTGAGGGATAGAATTTGACCAGGACTCATTTATAACTGGTTATTTATCTCATTTGCTGTTTGTTGGACCTCGGCGGTGAACAAAATAGGTGGCTGCATTTTGCCGACAAAAAGACAATGGGCTCGATTTTACCAGCGCGATATCCAGGTGCGTCACCGGATCGCGCCTCGATCCCGGCCACTTCCGGGTTCCACGCTGACGTGCGGGGCTGCGTGCGCAGGCCCCGCTGGTGGGAATCCCGCAGGCAATTAAAGCCAGCGGGATGCCACTTGAGTGTATTTACCTTGCTTGATGAGGTCATTAAATGACCTGATTCAGCTGTCTTAATCGGAAGTGTGGGATTTTACCTTCAACGCAGACTGTTTCACACACTGGGGGAAACAGTCTCACTTCAACCGGACGTGTTGCAGCCAGCAGCCTGTGGCAGCTGCCAAGGTGCACTCCACAGGGTGGGGGTGGGGGAGACCCCTCACCCACGCAGGAGGCCACTCCGTCACATAGGGCAACGCCTGCCCTCCACCACCCCGCTCCGAGCCAGAGGAAACCCCGACGTGGAACCACAGCCCCAGTGCGAGGAAACACCGACCGACGTGCACAACCCCTCAAACCAACACCTGCCAGATTGATGCCGCTTCGACATCCTCGGAGGACGAACAGCATCACCAGCCCCAGCAGCCTCGCAGTCCACGCCGTCCGCCTCATCGACGTGGAGCCCACCAACACGTTGCTGCGGCACACCCACCTGCACAGCAGGAGGGAGGGCAACCGCAGAGAGAGATACGTCGCAGGAGGCACTACCCTCCGCACAGGGTCTACAGACCGAGGCTCAGCTTCATGGACCTCTCTGAGCAGCAGTGCATACGGAGGCTCAGAGTCACTCGCCAGGTCGTCGCCGACATCCGCAGCCTCCTTAATGACGAGCTGCTCCCGGATGCACCAAGCAGCATCTTCTTACCCGTTGCCGTCAAAGTCACCACTGCCCTCAACTTCTTCGCCTCCGGATCCTTCCAGGGTGCCACGGGGGACATCACCGGGGTCTCTCAGTCGTCTGCACACAAGTGCATAAGGCAGGTCACCGATGGGCTGTTCCGTAGGGCCTCGACCTACATCAACTTCGCCATGGATGAGCGCAGTCAGATGGAGAGGGCGGTGGGATTCCATGATGTGGCTGGCTTCCCACGGGTGCAGGGTGTAATCGATTGCACCCACATAGCAATACGGGCACCTCCACATGAGCCAGGGCTGTTCATCAACAGGAAAGGGTATCACTCCATGAACGCCCAGCGCATTTGTGACCACCGCTAGAGATTCCTACACGTGTGCGCCAGATACCCTGGCAGCTGCCACGATGCCTTCGTCCTCAGGGAGTCCACCGTCCCGCCCCTCTTCCACGCACCCAACGCCGGCAACGGCTGGCTCCTCGGCGACAAGGGATATCCCCTGCACACGTGGCTTCTGACACCTCTGAGGAACCCCATTACCGAGCCACATCGTCGATATAATGACAGCCACATTGCTACCAGGTCTACAATTGAGCAGGCCACAGGGCTGCTCAAGATCCGCTTCAGGTGCCTTGATCGTTCCGAGGGAGCGCTCCAATACACGCCACTCAGAGTGGGACGAATTATAGTTGTCTGCTGTGCCCTGCACAACATGGCACTACAGAGAGGGGTGCCGCTGGAGGAGGCCCCATGCACACCCGCCACCCACATTGAGGACGACAATGAGGAGGAGGAGGAGGAGGGGGAGGAGGAAGAGGAGGAGTACGAGCGAGAGGAGGAGGAACGACCCATGGCCCGAACACTGGCTGACCTGCGTGCTCGTCAGGCCAGGGAGGCACTCATATGCCAACGGTTCCCCTAACATCACACTGTGTGAGGCGTTCACATGTCATAACGTGCACAGACGAGGGTCCATACAGGCTCCCTCCACAGAAGAGTGGTGCCTGTACACCTGCACCCACTGTATTATGCCCAATGGGTGGGACGGGGTGGTCGTCGTGATGATGAGGCGCACAGAAGGGACATATTGCACAAGCCGCAGAATTATGGACAAGAGGTGGCAGCATTGGTGAGAAAAAGTGACTTTATTTCGTGTTGCCATTCAAAGACTGGAAATAAAAAGATAACAAATAGACAAACACCCTGGTGCAATCCCTGTGTGCTCACGGAACTTTGGGTTCTCGTTTCCTGGTACCCCTACGTGGTGCTACCCCTGTGGCTCCAGCAGAGGTGGTGGCAGGTTGCTTCTGTTCATGCCCTGACCTGGTAGATGCTTTGGGCCGACGCCCCCTGTGTTTCGGTGCCCGTGAGGGCACCTCCACAGCCTTCCAGGCTGCAACCGGGGACATCCCCGGTGTCTCTCAGTCGTCTGCGCGGATGAGCCCTGCAAATACATCCACATCCACTCTGCAGTGACACACTGGGTGGCATCAGTGGTGGGTCCTCATAGGGATACCCAGGAGCGGGCATTATTGCACAAACCGGACAGGATTCGCGAAGACATGGCACTAGTGGAGCCAATATAATGTGTGATGTGAGTTGTTATTTAATTCAATAGAAGTACGAACCATGACAGACCCTCAAACACCCTTGTGCATCCCCTTCATGCTCACGGCACGTTTGCCTTACGCTGCCTACTGCACATATGTGATGCATGCCCTGTGGCTGCAGCACAGGTGGTGGCAGGTTGAGTGAGGCTGGCCGTGAGAGAGATGCACGAGAGGGTGAGTATGGGATAGAGCCATGAGATTGTATGAGGATTGGGTTGTGTGGTAGTGGCGGGGTGAGTACTCGTGAGGTGAGTAGGTGCAGGTAAGATGAGGATGATGTTTGAGTGGGTATGAAGGGTGATGTGACAGAGTAGTGTTGGCAGTGCCGAAGGATATGTGGGGTGGGGGCAGTGATGTGGCAGGCGGAGTGTAGGGGAAAGACGACGTGTTCTCACTGTGGCTGACCTACTGAGGTCATTGGTGCGCCACCTGCACTGTATGCAGGTGGGCGATATGTTGGTGGCGCAGCTCACCCCCTCTGCCACCTCGGGCCAGGCCTTCTTGGTGGCAGAGGCAGGCCGCTTCCTCCCGGCCGCTGGGGGGAAGATCTCTGTCCTCCCCCTCCTCCTCACCCCATCTAATGATACCTGGGGTGAGGCGTCATTAAACTGGGAGCAGCCTTCCCCCTGGGCTGCTCCATGCTGTAATTTTTACTTTTTGTGGCAGCATCTGTCAGTGGAGGACTGCCCCTTTAAATAGAGCGCCTCCAGCTGACAGATCGCACTGCGCATGCGCAGCCCACCCGACGCGCAGATCAGCAGCGCGGAACCCGGAGGAGCAGGTAAGTGGATCCAATTAGTGAATTGCCTGCTGCGATCACGCGGGAAACCCACTGATTTCACCGGGCGCGTTTGGTACGTGCCCGCAGGCCGACCCGCAGGGAACCCCCACCCCTGGTAAAATCGGGCCCAGTGACTCCACTTCAAAAATTTATTCATTGTCTGCAAAGTGCCTTGAGATGTCCTGAGGGCATGAAAGGTGCTATATAAATGCAAGTTCTTTCTTGAAGGTATTTCGCTCTATTTTAACTCAGGCACTAACTCCCCTTGAAATAAATGGGATAATATCACAGTTGACTGATGCTCAGAGGAATTCAAGACAAATGTGAAGCAGTCGTACAATGTTATCAAATTTAATGTACACACAAGATAATTACAGATGAGGGAGGCCACTCGGCCCATCCAGAAATCTCCCAAATCCCCACCCCATTGTTGCATCCAGTTGCTATTTAAATGATTCCTAGGATTTTCGTCCCATCTACCGGATCTGGGAATTTATTCCATCTGTTGATCACTCTTTGAACTCCCTGATATCAGTGGTAAATTTGCCTTTTACTTTACCTTTCATCACTCAGGCTGCAGATATGCTGCAGCTGCCAGTCTCTGCCGAGTGCGGTACAGAGTCGCCAGACCAAAGTTATACTGATATCAGCTGTAAAGGAGTACTGTGCATGTCTGGATGGATGCTGGTGCAGAGCTCCACTTTCTCCCAGTTAATTTTTAATGATAGGGAGGGAATGAATGGGAGTGTTTGCTTCCTCCTCAAATTAAAAAGATTCCACAGAAAGTTTAAAAAGATCTCGGATGTTTTAAAATGCTGTTTTGCATCAGGTGGAAATGATAGCAGCCGGTACAAACTCAAGCTGGTGCGGAACAGATTCCTGGACTGAGGGAGAGGGGAACGGAGAGGGTCTCACTTTGCCGGTACGAACTTAAGCTGGTGCAGGACAGACTCCTGGATAGAGGGAGAGGGGAACAGAGGGTCATTGCTTTACTTGATTTTAGTACCGTTGGGAGTCAGATTGCTGCCCTGACATCTGTTACTTCTGTGGAATTTGCTCCTTCAAGGAGTAGTTGGGGCAAAGTCAGCTGTGAGGAGGGCACAAAAAGGGATATAGAGAGGTTAAGTGAGTGGGCAAGAAGGTGGCAGATGGATTATAATGTGGAGAAATGTGAGGTTATTCACTTTGATCGGAAGAATAGAAAAACAGAATATTTTTGAAATGGAGAGAAACTATTAAATGTTGGTGTTCAGAGGGAATTGGGTGTCCTGGTACACAAAACACAGGAAGTTAACATGCAGGTACAACAAGCAATTAGGAAGTCAAATGGTATGTTGGCCTTTATTGCAAGGGGTTTGGAGTCCAAGAGTAAGGAAGTCTTGCTACAATTGTAAGATTCTCAAAATTCACAGATCTCCCAAAACTCGGAGAAAAACCCGAAAGAAAAGGACTTTGGAATTTATCTTTTCCCTGAGTATGGAAAACTTTGACCATTGACTAAAATCCTAAGATGGAAGGATAGGTGAGAGGTCACCAGACGAATCCACAACAAACACTGTGGAATGTGGGAGAATTACTGCTTCAGACATCCTCTGTTTTAATGCAAAACCTACAGCAGGTGGTCAACACTCACTGCCATTGAAAGAGGCAACAGCTCCAGACTGAGGTTGGACCGCGTCTTTGTTTTAAAGCAAAACCGATCAATACCTAGGACGTTGGATACAAAAGGAAGCCTTGAGTGACAAGCTCGAAAAATTGGAATTAACAATGACCCATCGGGAGAAGCAATTGCAACATGATGAGGGACCATCAAAAAGCCATCAGAGATTCTTAAGGACTTTGCAAGAACTGTTTAAACAGGCATGAAGTGTTTTTTTTAAAAGTGACGAAGACCATTGTAAGAGAGGGATATAGAAGTGGAATCTCAAAACCTCCCTCTCTCTCTCTGGTTCTTGCTGGCGCTTGTGTGCTGCTTGTCTTGTTCTGGCTGTCTCTGGAAGGAAGAGCAGCTTCAGCGAACAACAAGGCGAGGGGGCAACAGGAAAGCAGTTCGACAGGGAAGGTCAGCAGCTCCAGAAGCAGGCTGACACACAAGAAGAAACCAGAGCAACAGCCCCAGTGACCATCAGACACCTCGTGGCAATAAGGGCCTTACGAAACAACCAACCGAATATTGCCACCAACCATTAACTCTGGCCCTTTAGAGTCCAACTTAGCAAGTATAGTGGGATTTGGAGGGGTGAGGTATCATTCTACTGTAATTTCCCTCATGTGTACCGAAGTGTTCCCCATTTTATTAGAGTGTTAAGATTGTTGTGTTGTATTTTCTCTCTTGAATAAAGGTCAATGTTTCTTGCACCAAAACCAGTTGTCTGCTGCACTTTGTCACAACCCCCAAATAAGTCCAAGGTCGAGAACCCAGGGAGTGGGAGTGATTCGAACTGCTCAGAAGTCAGAGGTGAAGCTGACACACACCACCACCCCCTACAAATTGTACAGGGGCTTATGGAGACCACACCTGGAATACTGTGTGCAGTTTTGGACTCCTTACCTGAGGAAGGATATACTTGACCCCTGGGGACGGTGCAGCGAAGGTTCACTAGATTGATTCCTGGGATGAGAGGGTTGTGCTATGATGAGAGATTGAGTACAATGGGCCTATACTCTCTGGAGTTTAGAGGAATGAGAGATGATCTCATTGAAACATATAAGATGCAGAGAGGGCTTGACAAGGTAGATGCAAAGAGGCTGCTTCCCCTGGCTGACGATTCAAGAGCTCGAGGGCACAATATCGGGATAAGGGGTCAGCCATTAAGGACTGAGATGAGGAGCAATTTCTTCGCTCCGAGGGTTGTGAATCTTTGGAATTCTCTACCCCAGAGGACTGTGGATGCTCAGTCGTTGAGTGCATTCAAGGCTGAGATGGATAGATTTTTGAATCGAGGGGAATCAAGGGATTTGGGGATCGCGCCGGAAAGTGGAGTTGAGGTCGAAGATCAGCCATGATCTTATTGAATGGCGGAGCAGGATCGAGGGGCTGCATGGCCTCGTCCTGCTCCTATTTCTTATGTTCTTATGTTCAAATAGCATAGATGCATTTAATGGGAAGCTAGATAAAAGCATGGGGGAAAGCGCTAGAAGGATATACTGATAGGGTTAGATGAAGAGGGGTGGGAGGAGGCATCGATCATTTGGGCCGAATGGCCTGTTTTGGTGCTGTCCATTCTATGTGTGTAATTCTATGTAAAACCTTGTTGATATGCAACTGAAAGTGGTTCACGTTGTTACAAAATGGCAACAGATACTGAATCCACAGTTTACGGGGAAATTTTGTATCGAGCATAATGAATGAAATGTTTGTGAAAAACTCCAGACGGCAGCAGAGAAGAGCTTCACTCCCTTAGTGACCTCATCAACCATCAAACCAATAAAGAACAGTGCTCTACTCACACTGACACAACAGACTTTAAGAAACTTGATAATTTTTTTTCTATTTCAAAATACACTTTATTTCATCATATTTAAAGATACACACAGTTCAACGTAAAAAGACACAATTTCAATCAATGTAGTTCGAATCAATACAGTGCAGATCGTACACACTATGATCTCATTATTACAATTCAAAACACAGTACATATCATCGAATACATTTTGTACAATACAAAGTGGGATGGCCTTACTCGGTGGCCTTTCCCCATAGAGCCTTTGCTTGGGCTGCACTTGCTTCAGTGCATCCCGCAGCATCTACTCCTGGACCTTGGAATGTGCCTGTCAGAAACACTCGGTCGTGGACAGCTCCTCCAGCTGGAAGACCAACAGATTTTGGGCCAACCAAAGGGCCTCCTTCACCGAGTTGATAGTTTTCCAGCAGCAGTTGATATCTGTCTCGGTGTGTGTCCCTGGGAACAGGCCATAGAGCACAGCGTCCTGTATTACCCAGCTGTTGGGGATGAATCGGGACAGATACCAACGCATCTCTCTCCATACCTTCTGCGCGAAGGGGCAGTCCATCAGGAGGTTGACGACGGTCTTGTCCCCGCTGCATCCTCGAGGGCAGCTCGCGGTGGCACTGAGATTTCGTGCGTGTTGGAAGGACCGCACTCGGAGGCCCCTTCTCACCACCATCCAGGCTACATCTTGGTGCATGTTGGTCAGTTCTGGTGACAAGGGGTTCTACCAAATGGTATCGACCATCTGGTCAGGGACTACCCGATCGGATCCACCCTCTCCTTTCCCTGCAGGACTCCCAGAAAGTTCCATGCCAACCACCAATAAAGAACAGTGCTCTTCTCACACTGACACAACAGACTGTATGAAGCTCACCAATTATGGTACAGAGGCAGGACACAGGGATTCAACCTTTGTGGGATTCTACTTGTAGGAACACAGGAATGTACAGGAGAGAAAAAGCCTATTTTGGACCATCTGGTCATTTCTCGAGTTTAAAAAGTAGAATACACAGATCCCTCAATTGAATTACCCACCATCTGACCTGATCTTGTAGCCACGGCATTTATGTGTTATTTGTGACTTTGATTAGAGCAGATTCTGTGCTGTGGCAGGAGTGGAAACCTGATTGAAGGGATTAAACCATGGAGTTGCGTGAAAGGTGAGTTGAGATTTGAGAGGCAACAACACGCTCAAGGAATTTGGAGATCAAACAGGGGTTGGAGATGGGGTGGTAGTTTGCAAGGACGGAGGGGTCGAGGGTGAGTTTTTGAGAAGGAGGAGTGATGATGTTGGTTTTGATAGGGAGCGGGGTGGGGGCAGTAAACTGAGGAGAGGGAACCATTTACAATGTCAGCTAGCATGGGGGCCATGAAGTAAAATTGGGTGGTCAGCAGTTTAGGGGTAAATGGAGCAGGAGGTGGGTCTCGTTGACAAGATGGGCTCAGAAAGGGCTTGAGGGAAGACAAGGGAGAAACTAGAAAAAGATCCGGGGTCATATTCAGTTGCTGACAGAATACTTTCAGTAATTGTTTATTCCTATCGACATAAATGATTCACAAACAATTTGTTGCTAAGAAATAAAAACTTATTGGCCTATTTGAAAGAACATTTCAGAATGTTGAATTTACTGGACAGTTAGTCCATCTTGTTATGAACACTGTAGTTCAGAATTTTCACCTTATTCTAAATTCACAAATGAATATAAAGTTAATGTATACACTTTGCATCCTCCTTAAAGACAAGGTAGCCGTATGTCTTTATGCTTCAGTACACCTGCACAAACAATCACTCTGGGAATCTACTGAGCGACTGAGGTCCACAGAATTCTTATTGAAGATCGTAACGTCAGGCACGGTGAAATCTGTAAATAGAAAAATATGGGATTAATGACAGAACCACGATGGAAAATGGAGATATTTTTAAAAGTGATGATTTTCCCCTCTGCATTTCAATACCATTGTTATGATTTTCACCTCGAAAGTATCTGGACAGATCTGTGCATTGAGTGATGTATGGAGGAAAAAACTCAGACTCACAGATTGCAGTGATGTGTCAGCAGGTGATGACTGTCTATTATGCTGTGCTTTTAAAAAAATGTTTGTTCAGAAAACTTTCCACAGTCAAAGTGGACAGTTGTTTACTTTGGCATTGACTTGAAAGAAATGCAAGGAGAGAGGCTCAAAGACATCTGCCATGGCTCTGACTGAATGCTTTGCGTCTGTCTTCACAAAAGAGGGGGACGATGCAGACATTGTAGTTAAGGAGGAGTGTGAAATATTGGACGGGATAAGCATCGTGAGAGAGGAAATATTAAGGGGTTTAGCATCCTTGAAAGTAGATAAATCACAAGGCCAGCATGAAATGTATCCCAGGCTGTTACGTGAAGCAAGGGAGGAAATAGCGGAGACTCTGACCATCATTTTCCAATCCTGTCTGGTTCCAGGCCTGGTGCTGGAGGATTGGAGGACTGCTAACGTTGTAACATTGTTTAAAACGGGAGAAAGGGATAGACCGAGTAATTACAGACCAGTCAGCCTAACCTCATTTAGAAAGGCACGGATTAATCGAGGACAGTCAGCATGGATTTGTTCAGGGAAGGTCGTGTCAGACCAACTTGATCGAATTTTTTGAGGAGGTAACAAAGAGGGTCTATGAGGGTAGCATGTTTGATATCGTCCACATGGATTTTATCAAGGCTGTTGACAAGATCTCACATGGCAAACTGGTCAGAAAAGTAAAAGCCCATGGGATCCAAGGGACAGTGGCAAGTTGGATCCAGAATTGGCTTTTTTTTTATTCGTTCATGGGATGTGGGCATCGCTGCCAAAGCCAGCATTTATTGCCCATCCCTAATTGCCCTTGAGAAGGTGGTGGTGAGCCACCTTCTTTAACCGCTGCAGTCCGAGGGGTGAAGTTTCTCCCACAGTGGTGTTAGGTCGGGAGTTCCAGGATTTTGACCCAGCGACGATGATGGAACGGCGATATATTTCCATGTTGGGATGGTGTGTGACTTGGAAGGGAACGTGCAGGTGGTGTTGTTCCCATGTGCCTGCTGCTCTTGTCCTTCTCGGTAGTAGAGATCGCGGGTTTGGGAGGGGCTGTCGAAGAAGCCTTGGTGAGTTGCAAAGAGTAATGGTCGACGGGTGTTTTTGTGACTGGAAGGCTGTTTCCAGTGGGGTTCCGTAGGACTCAGCACTAGGACCATTGCTTTTTCTGGTATATATCAATGATTTTGACTGAAATGTAGGGGGTATGATTGAGAAGTTTGCAGATGACACAAACGTTGGCCGTGTGGTTGATGGTGAGGAAGAAAGCTGTAGACTGCAGGAAGATATCAATGGACCAGTCAGGTGGACAAAGAAGTGTCAAATGGCATTCAATCCGGAGAAGTGTGAGGTAATGCATTTGTGGAGGGCAAACAAGGCAAGGGAATACACAATAAATGGGAGGATACTGAGAAGTGTAGAGGAACAGAGGGGCCTTGGAGTGCATGTCTACAGATCCCTGAAGGTAGGTCAGGTAGATAAGGTGGTTAGAATCAGAGAATCACAGCATCATAGAAAGGTTATAGCATGGAAGAGGCCATTCAGCCCATTGAGTCCGTGCCGGCTCTACATAAGAACAATCCAGTTCGTCCCACTCCCACGCCTTATCCCCGTAGCCCTGCAAACATTTTCCTTTCAAGTGCTTTTCCAATTCCCTTTTGAAGACCATAATTGAATCTGCCTCCACCACCCCCTCGGGCAGTGCATTCCCGATCCTAACCACTCGCTGTGTGAAAAAGCTTTTCCTCATGTCACCTTTGGTTCTTTTCCAATCACCTTAAATATATGTCCTCTGGTTCTTGACCCTTCTGCCAACCCTATCTACTCTGTCGAGACCCTTCATGATTTTGAATACCTCTATCAAATCTCCTCTCAACCTTCTTTGTTCCAAAGAGAACAACCCCAGCTTCTCCAGTCTATCCACGTAACTAAAGTCCCTCATCCCTGGAATCATTCCAGTAAATCTCTTCTGCTCCCCCTCGAAGGCTTTCACATCTTTCCAAAAGTGCAGTGCCCAGAACTGGACACAATACTCCAGCTGTGGCCGAACCAGGGTTTTATAAAGGTTCATCATGACTTCCTTGCTTTTGTACTCCATGCCTCTATTTATAAAGCCCAGGACTCCATATGGTTTTTAACCACTTTCTCAACCTGCCCTGCCACCTTCAAAGATTTGTGTGCACACTCCCCCAGATCTCTCTGTTCATGCACCCCTTTTACAATTGTGTCCTTTGGTTTATATTGCCGCTCCTCGTTCTTCTTACCAAAATGTATGACCTTGCATTTTTCTGCATTAAATTTCATCTGCCACGTGTCCGCCCATTCCACCAGCCTGTCTATATCCTCTTGATGTCTATAACTATCCTCCTCACTGTTCACTACATTTCCAAGTTTTGTATCATCTGCAAATTTTTTAACTGTGCCCTCTATACCCAAATCCAAGTCATTAATATAATCAAGAAAAGCAGTGGTCCTCATACCAACCCCTGGGGAACGCCACTGTATACCTCCCTCCCATCCGAAAAAATAAACGTTCACCACTATCCTCTGTTTCCTGTCACTTCGCCAATTCTGTATCCATGCTGCTACTGCCCCTTTTATTCCATGGGCTTCAATTTTGATGACGAGCCTATTATGTGGCACTTTATCAAACGCCTTTTGAAAGTCCATATACACCACATCAACTGAATTGCCCTCATCTACCCTCTCTGTTACCTCATCAAAAAACTCGATCAAGTTAGTTAAACACGATTTGCCTTTAACAAATCTGTGCTGGCTTCCCCTCATCAATCTACACTTGTCCAAGTGACTGCTAATTCTGTCCCAGATTATCGTTTCTAAAAGTTTCCCCCCACCGAGGTTAAACTGACTGGCCTATAGTTGCTGGGTTTATCCTTCCACCCTTTTTTGAACAAGGGTGAACATTTACAATTCTCCAGTCCTCTGGCAACACCACCGTATCTAACGATGTTTGGAAGATTATGGCCAGTACCTCCGCAATTTCCACCCTTACTTCCCTCAGCAACGTAGGGTGCATCCCATCCAGACCGGGTGACTTATTTACTTTAAGTATGACTAGCTTCTCTGGTACCTCTTCTTCATCAATTTTTAATCCATCTGGGATCTCTACTATGTCTTCCATTACTGAGACCCTGGCAGCATCTTCTTCCTCGGTAAAGGCAGATGCAAAGTATTCATTTAGTACCTCAGCCATGCCCTCTACCTCCATGAGTGGTTCTCCTTCATGGTCCTTAATGGCCACACCCCTCCTCTTACTACCCCTTTACTGTTCACATGCCTCTTGAAGTCTTTTGCATTCCCATTTATGTTGGCCGCCCATCTATTCTCATATTCTCTCATTGCCCCTCTTATTTCCTTTCTCACTTTCCCTCTGAACTTTCTATATTCAGCCTGGTTCTCGCTAAGAAGGCAAATGGGATACTTTCCTTTATTGGCCGAGGCATAGAATTTAAGAGCAAGGTGGTTATGCTTGAACTGTATAAAACACTAGTTAGGCCACAGCTGGAGTATTGCATACATTTCTGGTCATCACATTACAGGAAAGATGTAATTGCACTCGAGAGGGTACAGAGGAGATTTATGAGGATGTTGCCAGGACAGGAGAATTTTAGCTAAGAGGAAAAATTAGTTCGGCTGGGGTTGTTTTCTTTGGAACAGAGGAGGCTGAGGGGAGATTTAAATGAGGTGTATAAAATCATGAGGGGCCGAGCGAGAGTGGATAGGAAGGACCTCGTTCCCTCAGCAGAGGGATCAATGACCAGGTGGCATAGATTTAAAGTAATTGGTAGAGGGAAGTTGAAGAAAACTGTTTTCATCCAGAGGGTGGTTAGAGTCTGGAACTCACTGCCTGAAAGGGTGGTAGAGGCAGAAACCCTCATTGCATTTAAAGGGTACTTGGATATGCACTTGAAATGCCACAACCTGCAGGGCTATGGACCAGGAACTGGAAAGTGGGATCAGGCGAGATGGCTCTTTATTGGTCGGCACAGACATGATGGGCCGAATGGCCTCCTTCTGTACCGTAAATTTCTATGATTCTATGTTAGGGTATTCCACTGTCACATATTAACAAATTCTGAACTATATTTTGTTGCAGCCACTTTCAAAGTCTGCCTGCAGTGAGTTGCACTATAATGAATCAAGGAATATCTTGCGATGATGCCGACTGCAGCATTCCCAGCGACCTGGATATTCCCACCCTCTCCACCTCCCATCACATCAGGGAAGGCCTCCAGCAGATCCTTGGCCGCACTGCCACTGGTAATGCAACCCACCTAGCACTGCTGACCACAGAGGTCACCAGGAGAGGGGTGGTGGTTATCCCTGGTCAGCAGCTGAAGTCCTGATGAAGCCTCTTTTGGAGGGTCAGGGCCCCGGTAGTGGGCAACTCTCCCTCTGCCCAGACCCCAAGAATGTACCTTGCTTAGGCCTCAGCAACCTGCCCAACCCTCGTCGACAGAGGGAAATTCGGGAAACCGTGGTGTGATATCCTTTCCTCTTTCTCAGAAGTCGGATTTTCTCAGTATTCTCACATATATATATCGCGCTATTTTCTCAAATAAATACATTTGTAGAAAAGAAATGACTCTATTTGTGCAATTCACCACTCTAAAATGATACGAACATTTATCCTAAAGTAAGTAAAAGAAGAAATTCAGGATCTAAAGTCTTTATTGCTTGTTACCTGATAAGTAATGCAGAATAGGCAAGTTAACGGGTTTGCAGGAATGTGAAGAGGTTACTGAAATGTAAATCTGTCACCAATATCCCTTTAGGAGTGAAAAGGCCACTCATCACTTGGACTTGGAACTTGCTGGTTCAGAGGTCTTTCTACACCATTAACTAAGAGTCTTATTCCATTTTGGGTCGGAATTGCTTCAATGCTTTTGTTTTAAAGCAAACGTACAAATCCTATTGAAACAGCTGGAAATGCTCGAGAGCACAGGATAACGGAAACTAGAAGAAAGAAAAGAAAAAAGAGAACAGAAAAGAAAAAGAGAAAAGATCGAAAAAGAAAAAAGAGGAAAGGAAAGAAAGGAAAGAACTTGCCTTATCATTCTCAAGAAAAAAAGGGAAAAGAAAAAAAGAAAGTTTCCTTTTCTCACCCAGCCCATGATTAACTTGATAAGATGAAGTCATGTTTCCAGCTCTTTCAGCTTTAATGATGCTCACGGGTCCTAATGAGCAGTGTGATCTCCCTGACAGCTCTCTGCATTGCCAATTCAGTGCCTGCTCTAAACTGGTTCCTGTGCCCATTGGTACAATTGCCAGCGGGCTCCAGTCTGCTAACATGGAAAGATTAGATCAGTGGACTGATTCGCCGTCCCCCATTCTGACAACTTTGCTTCCTGTTCGACGAAACGATCACTTTACCTCGAGAAATCAGTTAAAGATATTAAAGATCAAGTATGGTCTTACTTACGTATTATTTAATGACAGCACCAATTTTATTGCCTTCTTTGTCTTATCATTTTCATCTATGAGATGGTTAGACCATAATCTCACGCACAGAGTTCGTCAAACAATATTGTGAATGAAGAAAACTGTGTCAGGAATAAAGACCAGGACAATTCTTGCTGGGTAATATTACAAAGTAAATAAAGATAAAATGGGACACAGACCTCCCTCCCCCCAACACTGAGTTTCACATGTTGGCAACGAGGAGGGCAAGTGATTAACTGAGGACTACTAAATATATGTGCCAAGATTAGACTTGAGGGGAATTTTTTTAACCGGTACCACAACTGTTTTATATTTACACAATCCCCACTTTCCTGGAGCAACACAACTAAAACACTTACTTTGGAAACATCACATTTTATTTTGTGAAATACGTGTTCCCGTAAAAATTTAAATTGCCTTTCAAGAATAGACAATTGTAAAGCACTCAGGTGGAATAAAATTCAAATGGTTACATTGTCTTGTAATATTACAATTAAATAAAAATACTAGCAGTACACAGGATACTATTATCTGGTCCGTTCACCCCCCCTTAATGGAGGAAAGTTGAAAATTAAAGTTATCGAGGTTCAAAATGATAACCAATCAAAATAAAATCATCAAAATCATTGTCAAGAATTAAGATGTGCATAAAACAGACAACACGCGTGTGCATATCAGAATTGGATTATTACCCAACGGGAAAGCTGACTTGTTTCCTGAATTGTAAATAATTAGCGGCGAGATGTTTTAACCTGCACTATCATTAAGCATTATGAAAGTCAATACAGATTTGATGCATTTTGTAAACAACTTGAGATGCCTGAAGTGACCAGATCTTGGAGTACAAATTGTATTCGTACATTTTCTTTTCATTGAATAGAAATTCGTTAGCTCGACAAAATGTTAAATCTGTTCCCTAGATCTGCGTTATCTTTAATTTCTAATGTTGGAAGCAAGCTCACTTTTTGCTGAGTTTACTTGCAAAATTAAATGATTACATTCTGTTAAGATGAGATGGTTCAACGTCGCCGTTTTCCTCACAAAGGGCAAAGAGCATTCCACATGTCTTCAGTTTGCTTCACTATGAAATGATCATCACTGTAGTTCAGCATATTTCCATTCCACATGCCTATGCCACGGAGTCTCAATTTCTTCATGATCGCTGACTTAATTGAAATGCTCTGTGGATCGTCATACCAGACCTCATGAAATGTATTATTAACCTGCCATAAAAAAATAAAGAGTTACACAGATAGGAGCGAGGGGTTTGGGTCAATGCTCAGTTCGAGACACTATGCTGAAAATCTTCATCAGCAGAAGACAGAATGGACTGAAATGTACGATGAGAAAATGCACAATGACAAATGAGCAAAACAAACTCAAAAATTAGGGACTTACGGCAACGGCCGGCAATTTCCTCAGGGCTTCTCCCACTCCGTCCCCTGACCGTCGGCAGAAACTCCATTTCCGTGCACAAACGCGGTTTTCCGCTGCACGTCCACACAAGTAACGGGAACGGAGCAGGAGCAGCTCCAAGTCTATCTTTTTTAACACCCAAACCAATTAACTCATCTGGATGCTGTGCAACATATGAACATAAGGCACACATTTAAAGCACAGACGGGACCTCAGTTTAACGTGTCATCTGAAGGACGGCACCTCCGACAGTGCAGCACTCCCTCAGGACAGCAACTTAGAAAAATCCACATGAACAGCCCAGATGTCAATTCGGATGCAACAAGTCAAAAGATTATGGTGTTTGATTGGTAAAAAAATGATTTGGGGGAAATAGAAAGAGATAGATGCCTGTCACTTATCTGGCGCGAATGTTACTTGCCACTTATGAGCCCAAGCCTGGATGTTGTCCAGGTCTTGCTGCGTGCGGGATCAGACTGCTTCATTATTTGAGGGGTTGCGAATGGAACTGAACACTGTGCAATCATCAGCGAACATCCCCATTTCTGACCTTATGATGGAGGGAAGGTCATTGATGAAGACAGGACATACCCAGGGATGGTGATGGAAGAGTCTGGGAAGTTGGTTGAAAGATATGTGCGTATGGCTGTGTCAGGCTGTTGCTTGACTAGTCTGTGGGACAGCGCTCCCAATTTTGGCACAAGTCCCCAGATGTGAGTGAGGAGGACTTTGCAGGGTCGACTGGGCTTGGTTTGCCGTTGTCGTGTCCGGTGCCTAGTGGTCCGATGCCGGGTGGTCCATCCGGTTTTATTCTTATTATGACTTTTCGTATCTGGATTTTACAACTGAGTGGTTTGCGAGGCCATTTCAGAGGGCAATTAAGAATCAACCACATTGCTGTGGGTCTGGAGTCACATATAGGCCAGACCGGGTAAGGACGGCAGGTTTCCTTCCCTGAAGGACATTAGAACGCAGTAGGTCGAGAGTGTGTGGTATTTGCTACTGTGCAGTTTTCTTATGTACAGGGCACGCTACCGTCAATCTTTTGTGCTAAATTGATCATCAAATGGGAGACAGGGGCACACATTTCACAAACCAAACAATCGCTAATTTTCACAGGAGGGTCAATATGGGTTGTGCAAAGTGATCGATTTGAAAAGACCACAGCTCATCTCATTTTTTGCAACTGGTCATACACAATGTCTTAACAAACGGAACTGGGTTTGGTGCTTTGTCTGTCAACTCCCATTTTCTTGGCTATTCTCCAACTACACACATTTTCTACTGTATAAACTGTACATTCTGAACTGTGCTGAATCCTGTATACAGGGAATATTGAATCATGAAATACTGCAAGGTTTGCATTCTGCAAAGAATGGACAATGCACAACTCTCCATTGTGTTTTGATTGATAGTCTTACCATGTAGATATAAGACGGGACTTTCTGCTCATCATCCCAATATCTGCCAGTAATTGATTTGTGCACATGCTGTACGATCTCTTTGTATGGGACCTGACGTCCAGCTGCATTACTGCAAGGGGCACCTCGGAAAGGAATCTTTTCCAATACACACCTACCAGTCTGAAAATACAAAAGGATGAAAATATAGTTACTTTGGTAACATCAAAAATGCAGTTACAACATGACTGATCTCTAAGTGTAAAGAGGAACAATTAGAGAAAAATAAGTTTTACAATTTAGACAGGAGGGTCTCTCACTGAAATATATAAAATTAAATAGTACATTTATAGACAAGGACAAGGTTGTAATTTCAAATAGACAGCAACAAGACTGAATATAGAAGATTACGGAGTGATGTAATTGATGTGTTTGAGATGATCAAAGCAGTTGAAAGGGTAGATAGAGAGAAAGTATTTCCTCTGGTGTGAGAGTCCAGAACAAGGGGACATAACCTGAAAATTAGAGCAAGGCTGTTCAGGGGTGATGTCAGGAAGCACTTCTTCACGAAAAGGGCCGTGGAAATCTGGAATTCTCTCCCCCAAAAAGCTGTTGAGGCTCGGTCAATTGAAAACTTCAAAACTGAAATTGATAGATTTTTGTTAGGGAAGGGTATTAAGGGTTATGGAACCAAGGTGTGTAGATGGAATGAAGATACAGATCAGACATGATCTAATTGAATGGCGGAACAGCTTGAGAGGCTGAATGGCCTCCTCCTGTTCCTATGTTCTTATGATCCCTTGTGTTAAAAGGATGAGCTTTGAGAAAAGATTAGAGAAGCTTAAGATTTACAGCCGAGAAGAATGCAGTTAAGGGGAGGCCTCAGTGGAATAAAATGTTAAATAGCACAGATAAGGTAAGCCCAGAGAGCAAGCGCTGCAAACAAATAATTTCTCCAGAACAGTGAATCAATGGGATATTTTGCACAGCAACAAGACAATCATAACATCATAGTATCATAGTAAGTACAGCAAGGGAGGAGGTCATTCGGCCCATCATGCCTGTGCTGGCTCGTCACAAGAACTATCCAATTAGTCCCATTCCTCTGCTCTTTCCCCATCGCCCTGTAAATTTTTCCCCTCAAGTATTTATCCAATTCCCTTTTGAAAGTGAATATTAAATCTGCTTCCACCACCCTTTCAGGCAGTGCATTCCAGATCATAACAACTCGCTGCGTAAAAAAAATGTTTCCCCAGATCACCTCTGGCTCTTTTGTAATGGTTTACAATAGTCTATTGTAAATAATTCGGATTACTGAAAGCCAGATAATGACAAAACCTTACCTCAAAAAACTGTGTGCAAGGATAGTCATAACCATACCATGGAACTCCCAACTAGAGCTTTCTGGAATCAATTCCCAGATTGATATAAGCGGAGTAACCTAAATGGGGAAAAAAAATAATGAGGGTCTTAGATTCACATTGATATCGGGCAGGTGGACCCTGAACCAGATGGTCTTATTGTACATACCTGATAAAGTCTGGTAATAGGGAGCATTTGCCTTTGCAAAGCAATTGTCCCACATTTGACTCTGCATATCATAGGACATCACAAATAAAAAGTCACAGGAATTTGCAATTCTCAAAAAGTCATAGCATCGGCCATCAATGCAGTCTGGAGACCAAGGCACGTTAAATGTGACCTAAGGGCCAAAGAGTAACAAGAAGAAGTTAGTTTCATCTCATACCTTATGTTGGATATCACTAGTAGTTATATGGTTTTTATATGCACTCGCACATGGTCCATGGGAACTGTGAATTTAACAGGTTAGGAGTTCGACAGTGTTCATGACTGTATAAAAAGGAACAGGATAAAGTTGGGGCAAATTGTGAGTTAGAATTAATAGGATCCTCGGTTATCAAATATTAATCAGGTTCAATTCCCCACTGCTCACTCACCTTCTTCCTCCAATTTTCCATCAATTTTCTCTCCTCCTCTCCAAAAGGCATTAAGTTGTAACCAAATTGTAGTCCCAAAAGGGCCAGCCACACTCCAATACCGAGTCAAAGTGGCCAAAGTTCTTTTACGCGAGGCCAGACATTGAGTGCTGGCAGGCAATTTTAACATGGGTGGGGGGACTAACCCAATTGGTGGCCATCTGCACGGTCACACTTCCAGTGGGAGGTTTCCAGATAATGATCAGATGGTTCATTTGACCTTCCCCGACCCAGTGGCACTCGGGGTAAATTGTGCCCTCCAACATCCCAGCTGAAATCAGATAACTCAGCACGAACCAGGATTTGCATGGCTCATGTAGTCACTGCCTGAACAAGAAGGCATTCGGGAGCCGAAGGTCAAGAATTAAATCACTGTAATCTGAGTTAGCAAAGTCCGTTATGTGCAAACTTCTCAGCAGTAAAAGTCTGCTTCAAACTTTACCCAATAAAAATGCAGCGAGTGATTTACTTTTTTGCCTACTTAATGGTCCCTTTATTTCAAAGTAACTCATTAGATATAAACTGTGGGACATTTCTGAAGGATGTTATAGGGCTTGACATTAAGACAAACATTTCTTCCTTTGAAGAAGTGTTTTGACGGAGTAAATAAGGAGAAAATGTTCCCAGTGGCAGAAGGGTTGATAGCCAGAGGACACAGCTTTCAGGAGATTGGCAAAAGAATGAGAGGGGAGATGAGGAGAATTTTTTTTACACAGAGAGTTGTTATGATCTGGAATATAAAACCAGAAATGGTGGTGGAAGCAGATTCAACAGTAACTTTCAAAAGGGAATTGGATAAATACTTGAAGGGGAAAAAATTCCAGGGCTATGGGGAAAGAACAGGGGAGTGGGATTAATTGGATAGCTCTTTCAAAGAGCCAACACAGGCACGCTGGGCCGAACGGCCTCCTACTGTGCTGGAACCTTCTGAGAACCTATGTGAAAATTACAGTTCGAACTATGCCATCCATGGAAGCTGGAACTCAAGTCACTTGTATCATTCTGGGCTACAAGTGATGCAGCATCAAGTTTGCTGTATATCCAGCTTAAACTGATTCAATCTAAAATTTCTAACCTCAGCAATTGTCAAAGCAGCTTTGTAACAAGATGATGCACTGATAAACAGCAGCGAAAAATCATGATTTCAATTCACTTATCCAGAAAAATATCAATCTTCCTTTATGATTAAGTAGAAAGTAAATTGCTTATCCCCATTTAATTAAAAAAATGGCTTCTTTACCTGAGACCCAGGTATTTCACGGTGGAACACATCCATGGTTTCGGAAACCAGTTGAGGGATCTTGAAATAACCTATAGATGGTTTTTTATCAGCAATGTTCACATCCAAATTGATTCCATCCATAAATTGCCTTTTTGCCAACTGCAATTGCTTATCGACCCACTTTTCTCGGCGTTGTTTGTATACAGTGTTCCATAGTGAAAAAACTCCTGGTGAAGGGTGAAGAAACAACTTCCAATTATAGAGCATGTTTCGCACAACATTGTGTCCCAAGACACTTTGCAGGACAGAATTGCCAACATCAAGTAGGAAGTAGTAGAGGAAGATTTAGCTCGAATTTGTATTTACATAGTGCCTGACACATCCTCAGGATGTCCTTAAATGCTTCATCGCCAATTAATTATTTTTGAAGCATAATCACTGTTGCTTTGTAAGCAGATGTGGTCGCTAATTTGTACCCAGAGAGGCCCCACAAATAGGAAATTAGATAAATGGCCAGTTCATCTGATTTGGTGATGTAGGTTGAGGGATGAATGTTGTCCAGGACACCAGGAGAACTCCCTGTTCTTTGAATTGTGCCAATGGGATCTTTTACATCCAACAGAATAGGCAGGTGGAGCCCTTGTTTAAGGTCTCATCTGAATCACAGCACCTCTGAAACATTCACCTGAGGAAGGAGGAAGCCTCCGAAAGCTTGTGATTTTCAAATAAAATCGTTGGACTTGGTTCCAATTTTCACTTGGTGTTGTAAAATTGTTTACAACAGCACCTCTGGCAATGCAGCATTCCCTCAGTACTGCACTTATGTGTCAAGTCCTGGAGTAAACCCAAAACCTTCTGACCCAGGAGGAGAGACACAGTGCTAAAGCTGAGCCATGCTGACACTTGAGGGAAGAGACCAAAGGCGCAGTCAAACAGGTCGGTTTTGATGAGGCTTTCGAAGATAGGAAGAGAAATAGCAAGACAAAGAGGTTGAAGAAGAAGAATCTGGAGTTCAAGACAGTAACAGCTGAAGGTTCTGCCATTGATGGAGGAAGAGGAGAAATCTCAGCGGCCCAGAGTCGGAAGAATGGAGCGTGTGTGCTGGGCTCTGGACACAATTGGGTCGGGCTTTCATTAAACTGCATTCTTCATTCTAAATCCTGGCATCAGTGGCAGACTGCTGCTGTGCCAGGGAATAAAAGTTCCACCTATCTATTTATAGGTTATTAAAAACAGTATGTCCTGTCATCTTTCTGTTCAAAAATTCTTTGTCAACAGTATCTTTTGTTTTTCTATTTTAATTGTGTTCACATCTGGTGACGCCTGTCCTGTCACCTTTGCAATTGGATTTTGCCTTTAATGTGGCCTGTGGTTATATAGTTCCACACGACGGCCATCAAGTGATGGTGTGAACAGTTTTTATTTGAAGGCCTCAGCCTGTCTCCAAAGCCTGGACATATCCTTCTCCCTCATATACTTCTGCAGCTTCCCCTTAAATGCATCTATGTCATTTGCATCAGCCACTCCATGTGGTTGCAAGTTCCACATTCTTACCACTCACTGAAGAAAGAAGTTTTTCCTGAATTCCCTATTGGATTTATTTGTGACTATCTTATAGTTTTGGATTACCTCTAGTTTTCGACTTGCCCACAAATGGAAAATTATGAACATATGAACATACGAGAGCTGGGGTAGGCCATTCGGCTCCTCGAGCCTGCTCTGCTATTTGGTAAGATCATGATTGATCTGATTGTGACCTCAACCCCACTTACCTGTCTACCGACTATAACCTTTGACTCCCTTGTTAATCAGGAGTCTATCTAACTCAGCCTTAGAAATATTCAATGACCCTGCCTCCACCGCTCCCTGGCAAGGGAGTTCGACAGACTCACGACCCTCTGAGAGAAAAAATTCCTCCACACCTCCGTCTTAAATGGGAGACCCATTATTTTTAAACTGGTGGCCCCGAGTTCTAGTATCTCCCACAAAGGGAAACCTCCTCTCATCATCTACCCTTCTAGTCCCCTCAGGATCTCATATGTTTCAATAAGATAACCTCTCGTTCTTCTAAATTCCAGTGTATGCAGGCCCAACTTATCCAACCTTTCCTCAAAAGATAACCCCCTCATCTGAGGAATCGGTCGAGTGAACCTTCTCTGAACTACCTCCAAGCAATTATTTCCTTTCTTAAATAAGAAGACCAAAACTGCACACAGTATTCGAGATGTGGTCTCACCAATGCCCTGTACAACTGTAGCAAAACATCTCTACTTTTATATTCCATTCCCCTTGCAATAAATGACAATATTCCATTTGCCTTCCTAATCACTTGCTGTACCTGCATACTAACTTTTTGTGATTCATGTACTAGGACACTGATTCCTGTGGCACTCGTTACATCTTGCCAATTCATAATTTTAAAGACCTCTATCAGATCACCTCTCAGCCTTCTCTTTTCTAGAGAAAAGAGCCCCAGCCTGTTCAGTCTTTCCTGATAGTTATACTCTCTCAGTTCTGATATCATCCTTGTAAATCCTTTTTGCACTTTCTCCAGTACTTCTGTATCTTTTTGTAGTATGGAGACCAGAACTGTGCACAGTACTCTCAGTGTTTTCTAACCAAGGACCTATACATGATTAACATAACTTCTCTGCTGTGAATTATTTTCCTCCAGAAATGAATCCCAATGATTTGTTTGTGCTTTTTACGGCTTTCTTAACCAAGCATTTCTGCTTAAATGCTCCAGGCAAGTACAGAAGATCGGAATAGGGCGACGATGAGGGAAGCGGTGGTTCGGGCACCTAACTTGCAGGAACATGTGAGGGGTGAGGGACTGATGCTTCCAAAGATGTCAATAGCAGTTTGGTCGCATTCCATTAGACCACCCTCCTCCCCAACAAGACATGTTAGACCCTCCATTCCCCGATCTCCCCAATACTGCCAGATCCCAGCAATCCCTGACCATCTCCTGAGTCCTTGCTGGATCCCACAATCTCCCTCCTCAGAATTCTCCCCCTCCCCTACTCCTAGATCAGAAGACTCCCACTCAGTGCTCACGAATCCAGCAAGTTTGGGAGGTGAAAAGTAGAATAAAAATACATCACCAGTCAATCTCCCATGGCAATGGACAAAGAGAGTCCAGACTTGTGTAGTATTCAGACGAAGCAGGATTGGAGTGTGGGGGATAATTCAACCAGGGTGTTCAGATGTAACTCAGTCCCCATTGTGAAATCATGAATTTTGTCCTGATATTTAATATAATACTTTGATCAATTGTAATTTTTATTTAAATGGCAATTTGAGCTGAAAGATGCAAAACAGAGGTGCTACAGTGCCACCACTGGTGGGGAGGATGTAATTACAGTGCATCAAGTTTACGGAGACAGTTCCCATTGTAAATGTGGACAGAGGAATTTATAAATGGAAAAAGTTGCAACAAAAGTGTGAAAAACTTGAGAACAGAAAGTAAGGTTTTGTTGACAGGAGGTGTGTGTGGATATAAGATTTTTCACATGCAATAGATGGAATGTAGAATAATTTGCGAGAGCTGTACCGGAGCTGGAGGGGAATTTCAGCACTGTAATGTCAAAAATAGCAATTCAAGGCTGTGCACTGAATGTCCTTTTATGTGGTTTTCAATAATACAGCTTGCATTGGAAGACAGAAGGACATTTGTTTTTTCTGTGATAAAATTACTTACCTCTCAGGACAACTCGAACTTGATTCGCATGAGCATAACACAAAAGCTCAGGATCGTAAGGTCCAAAGGCTGCAATAGTCGTGACCTTAGACCAGTCATAATACTTCCAATCCTTTCCTCCAACATCAAAGACAAAGACCTGGTACAAAATAAAGCAGTCAATTGCAGTAATGAAGGGCAGAAAACTGCCATTTAAAAATATATATTTTCACAATCAATGGCCCAGATTTTGTTGACAAAATAACGGTGAGGCGAATGGGGCTCGTTTTATTTATGTGTAAATGGTACAGCAACTTCAGGCGAGGGGCAGATACGCAGTTAAACTCAAACATCCACAAGTTGCTGACCGAGTTGGGCTGCTCCACTGTTAGCTTCACGAAAACAGCATCTCGCTATCTTGTTCACCCTTAAAATTCATTGAACGACGTGAAGTTCATGTATTTGCGCAGGAGATTCAAACTAAACTCGCCATGGAAAGTTACGTCTTTTCCATTCCAGTCTAAGTAACTTTTTAATGACGGTGAATGTGTTCATTATCGGCAATCAAGATCTCTGGCACTGATAATTAACTATTACAAGAGTGGAGTCTCATTCCTTCAGGATTTAATTGCTGTTGGAGATTTTAAAAATGTCAATTTTAAAATTCAAACTTTTTTTTACTTCCCCTTTCACTCACTTTTTTCTCTCTCTTTTAATCCAATCTTTCTTTTCCTCTCTTTATTTCTCTTTCTGTACCTGATTTGACATTGAATTCGCCCACTCTAATTTACACTTCCTTCTCAATCCTTGCGCTGTTAATTTCATAATCCTTCATTCTCATTGGTTAAGGAGATACCCTGTTTCTTGCCCTGTTCACTCAGCTCCCAAATGCCCTGTTTCACTCACTGCCCCGTTATCAGTTCGCACTTTCAGCAACTTGCCACTCAAAAACGTGCAAGGGCAGGTCCAAGTAACGGCAAGCACCGTTAGATGCCCTGTTAGAGCAAAATTTGGCCCATTATCATTTCCCCAGGTTACGGGGTAAGGAACGGCTGGTGAACTGATTCTCAGGTTACCACCAATGTCAATCGAAACGCAGCCACCAGAAAAAAAGAATATGCTAAAGAGGAACAACCTCTCAGAACTTCCATTTCCACAATAGTGCAGGTGAGAGGAACTGAACAACATGAGGAAAAGGAGCTCACATCCCAATACTCCATTCCAAGTGTTGGTGCTCAATACACTTCAAAAGGACAACTTAAACTAAATAAACTCTTTTTACAAGGGACTTTAGAGTTACAGTTTAAAAAATTTTGCATTCAAGGTACCTGGTGTCAAATCAAGCATTTCTCCCATGAGACCAGCAAGACTAGATCAGAATATAATTCCCGAGAAAGAGAAACAGCCCATACTGCACCAGTGTGACATTTTTCCGTTTCTCACACCAACCATCCTGTGTTCTCAAATGAGACTGCCTGTTTAGTGCTGCAGTTTAGTTCATCACAGTTTTGTGATTTGGGCCCTTTGAGTTGGACTGAGACTATCAAACATGCATCATCTGAGCTGACACTTTTGTGCAGTAATGAGAGAGTGCTGCATTGTTGGAGGAGGTGTCTTTTGGATGAGATGTTTAAGTGGATCTAATAGACCGCTGGCAATATTGAAGAGCAGGGAGTTCTCTTGGTGTCCTGGCCAACAATTATCTCTCAACCAACATCAGCAGAAACACATTAACTGTTCATTCATGCAACTTGCTGTTTGTGGGACCTTGCTCTGCACATATCAGCAGAATTGTATTCCAGCACAATCTGTAACCTCATAGCCCGGCATATTCCACTCTCTACCATTACCAAAAAGCCAGGGGATCAACCCTGATTCATTGAGGAGTGCAGAAGAGCATGTCAGGAGCAGCACCAGGCGTACCTAAAAATGAGGTGCCAACTGGGTGCAGCTGCAACACAGGACTACATGCATGCTAAACAGCGGAAGCAACATGCTGTACACATAGATAAGAGATTCCACAACAACCAACGGTTCAGATCAAAGCTCTGCAGTCTTGCCACACCCAGTCGTGAAATGTGGTGGACAATTAAACAACTAACGGGAGGAGGAGGCTCTGTAAACATGCCCATCCTCAATGATGGTGGAGTCCAACACGTGAGTGCAAAAGACAAGGCTGAAGAATTTGCAACCATCTTCAGCAAAAAGTGCCAAGTAGATGATCCATCTCAACCTCCTCCTGACAGCCCCACCATCACAGAAGACAGTATTCAGCCAATTCGATTCACTCCACGTGATATCAAGAAACAGCTGAGTGCATTGCATACATCAAAGGTTATGGGCCCCGGCAACATCCCGACTGTAGTGCTGAAGACTCGTGCTCCAGGACTCGCGACGCCTCCAGCCAAACTGTTCCAGTGCAACTACAACACTGGCATCTATCCAACAATGTGGAAAATTGTCCAGGTATGTCCTGTCCACAAAAAGCAGGACAAATCCAATCCGGCCAATTACTGCCCCATCAGTCTACTCTCAATCATTAGCAAAGTGATGGAAGGTGTCATCGACAATGCTATCAAACGACACTTACTCACCATTAACCTGCTCACCGATGCTCAGTTTGTTTCCCGCTTCCAGACCTCATTACAGCCTTGGTCCAAACATGGACAAAAGAGCTGAATTCCAGAGGTGAGGTGAGAGTGACAGCCCTTGAAATCAAGGCAGTATTTGACCGAGTGTGGCACCAAGGAGCCCGAGTAAAATTGAAGTCAATGGGAATCAGGGGGAAATCTCTCCAGTGGCTAGAGTCATACCTAGCACAAAGGAAGATGGTGGTGCTTGTTGGAGGACAATCATCTCAGCCCCAAGACATTGCTGCAGGAGTTCCTCAGGGCAGTGACCAAGGCCCAACCATCTTCAGCTGCTTCATCAATGATCTTCCCTCCATCATAAGGTCAGAAATGGGGATGTTCACTGAATATTGCACAGTGTTCAGTTCCATTCTCAACCCCTCAGATAATGAAGCAGTCCGAGCCCGTATGCAGCAAGACCTGGACAACATCCAGGTTTGGGCTGAATAGTGGCAAGTAACATTCACGCCAGACAAGTGCCAGGCAATGACCACCTCCAACAAGAGAGAGTCTAACCACCTCCCCTTGACATTCAACGGCATTATCATCAACATCCTGGGGGTCACCATTGACCAGAAACTGAACTGGACCAGCCATATAAATTCGGTGGCTACAAGAGCAAGTCAGAGGTTGGATATTCTGTGGTGATTGACTCACCTCCTGACTCCCAAAACCTTTCCACCATCTACAAGGCACGAGTCAGGAGTGTGATGGAATACTCTCCACTTGCCTGGATGAGTGCAGCTCCAACAACACTCAAGAACTCCACACCATCCAGGACAATGCAGCCCGCTTGATTGGTACCCCATCCACCACCCTAAACATTCACTCCCTTCACCACCGGCGCACAGTGGCTGCAGTGTGTACCATCCACGGGATGCATTGTCGCAACTCTCCAAGGCTTCTTCGACAGCACCTCCCAAACCCGCCACCTCTACCACCTAGAAGGACAAGGGCAGCAGTCACATGGGAACAACACCACATGCACGTTCCCCTCCAAGTCACACACCATCCCAACTTGGAAATATATCGCCATTCCTTCATCGTCGCTGGATCAAAATCATGAACTCCCTACCTAACAGCACTGTGGGAGAACCTTCACCACACGGACTGCAGCGGTTCAAGAAGGCGGCTCACCACCACCTTCTCAAGGGCAATTCGGGATGGGCAATAAATGCTGGCATTGCCAGCGACGCCCACATCCCATGAACAAATAAAAAAAAATTGCCGCTGAGTTTGCCGACAACACTTCAAAAAGTGATTCATTTCATGTGAAGTTCTTTGGGACATCCTGAGGACATGAGGTGCGACATAAATTCATGTTTATTCATTCTTGGAACCAACAGACAGAGGAAACTTTTATCCCACCCATCTGTCAGAAGAATGTTTTGTTAGTGGGAAGGTGGGGGAAGTGGGATAAAAGCAGAATGAACACATCGAGCCTGCAGGTTATATTGGTGGTGCTCTTGTTGCTGCCACACTGCCCACTTAGTAACATTGCTCTGAAGTAAATACTGACCTCATCAATACAGTCAGCAGTTACAGAGTCATTTTGCAACCAATGTATTTTTTAAAGATCTGTTACGTTGTATTCAGTTTAATCGTGGCCAAGGTCCCAGTTTTACAATGAGTGAAAAAGTCAAATGTCATTTTTATGACATGAGATTCCAGGATTTTCAATATTCTGTGGAAACCACAAACCGGTGACCTTAACCATGGTATTAGACAGACACACTGCAGGAGTTAGATCACACATCATTTAAGACTCTGCACATTGGAGAAATATATTTAAAAACACATTTTATGGAAGCTGCACTTGTTAAAATATCGTTGCACTGCTCAATACTACGGTTGGTCCTATTTTATACAAACTGTAACTATACCAACATTAACACTTTAACATACGGATTATAATATGAGACACTTTGCATTTCAACAATAATCGGACATTCCCCCCGCCCCACTACCCCCATCCCAATAGCTCCACCTGTCCCTCACCCTGACCCACACCCCTCAGACTGTTCCGAACACCCACCCACGACCCACGAACACCCACCCTCGGCCCCCGAACACCCACCCCCAGCCCCCAAACACCCACCCCAGCCCCCGAACACCCACCTCGAACTCATGCTCCACGGTCACGGGTTCGCACAGAATCCGATCCGAACATGGACAGCCGGACCCAGAGCCGCAGCAGACCCACAGCACGAGCACGACCAGGGCCTGCGCCAATTCCAAACTCCAGCGCATCCTCTCCGCCTGAGCTCTGCCCGATATGAAGATCCACCAGATGCAGCAAGATCATTTATTGAAATCCACCCGGATGTGACTGATGATGACACCTCCTGAGTCTCTCTCTCTCTCTCTCTCTCTGTGTTGGTGGATGTGGCAATCGTGAAATGTTGAAACAATCTTCATACTCTGAAATGCAACATTTAAAGGGACGTTCTCTTCTCCCCCTTCCTCCAAATCTTGGCCAACAGCAAACAGAGAAACTAATAAAGGAAAAAGAATGAACTTGCATTTTTTAGCGCCTTTCATGACCTCAGAATGTCTCAAAGTGCTTCATCCCTCTCCATGACCACTGTTTGAGGCTGAACCAGACCGTTTGCAAACTTGGAGTCCTATTTGACCCTGATATGAGCTTCTGACCACAAATCCTCTCCATCACCAAGACTGCCTACATCCACCTCCATAACATTGTCTTCTCCAACCCTGCTTCAGCTCATCTGCTGCTGAAATCCTCATCCATGCCTTTGATACCTCAAGAATTGACTGTTCCAATGCTCCCCCACCGGCCTCTCATCTTCCACCCTCCAAAACCTTGAGCTCATCCAGAACTCTGCTGCCCGTATCCTAACTCACACCAATTCCCATTCACCAATCACACCTGTGCTCGCTGACCTACATTGGTTCCCAGTCCACCAACACCTCGAATTTAAAATCTATCTCTCAACCAACAACTAAATGTAAACCAGATTATTTGGTCATTAATTTTATTGCTGTTTGCGGGAGCTTACTGTGCGCAAATTGGCTGCCGCGTTTCTAACCTTTACAATCATCCTTGTTTCAAATCCCACCATGGCCTCTCCCCTCCCTATCTCTGTAACTGCCTCCAGCTGTCCAACCCTCCGACAACTCTGCGTTCCTCCAATTCTGGACTCTTGCGCATCCCCGATTTTAATCGCTCCACCACTGGCGGCCATGCCTTCAGCTGCCTCGGCCTTAAGCTCTGGAATTCCCTCCCTCAGCCTTTTTGCCTCTCTCCCTCTCTCTCCTCCTTGAAGACACTCCAGCGAGTGACTCACCTTCTGACTCCCCAAAGCCTTTCCACCATCTACAAGACACGAGTCAGGAGTGTGATGGAATAATCTCCACTTGCCTGGATGAGTGTAGCTCCAACAACACTCAAGAAGCTCGACACCATCCAGGACACAGCAACCCGTTTGATTGCCACCCCATCCACCACCCTAAACATTCACTCCCTTCATCACTGTGGCTGCAGTATGTACCGTCTACAGGATGCACTGCAGCAACTCACCAAGGCTTCATCGACATCACCTCCCAAACCCGCGAACTCTACCACCTAGAAGGACAAGGGCATCAGGCACATGGGAACAACACCACCTGCAAGTCCCCTTCCAAGTCACACACCATCCCGACATGGAAATATATCACCGTGCCTTCATCGTTGCTGGGTCAAAATCCTGGAACTTCCCACCTGACAGCACTGTGGGAGAACCTTCACCACATGGACTGCAGCGGTTCAAGAAGGCGGCTCACCACCACCTTCTCAAGGGCAATTAGGGATGGGCAATAAATGCTGGCCTGGCCAGCGACGCCCACACCGAATGAACGAATAAAAAAAACTACCTCATTGACCGAGCTTTTAGTTACCTGTCCTAATATCTCCTTATGTGGCTATATCTCAAATTTTGTTTGATAATCGCTCTTGTGAAACGTCCTGGGATGTTTTACAACATTAAAGGCGCTATGTAAATGCAAGTTGTTATTGTTGTTCACAGCCAATGAAGTACTCTTGAAGCGTAATCACTGTTGTAAAGGTAGGAAAAGCGACAGCCAATTTGCACACGGTCAGCTCGCGCAAACAGCAATAAAATAAATGACCAGATAATCTGGTTTTTGTTTCGGTGTTGGTTGAGGGATAGAATTTGACCAGGACACATTTATAACTGGTTATTTATCTCATTTTCTGTTTTTTGGACCTCAGCGGTGAACAAAATAGGTGGCCGAAATTTTGCCGACAAAAAGACAGTGACTCCACTTCAAAAAGTTTTTCATTGTCTGCAAATTGACTTGAGATGTCCTGAGGGCATGAAAGGTGCTATATAAATGCAAGTTCTTTCTTGAAGGTATTTCGCTCTAATTTAACTCAGGCACTAACTCCCCTTAAAATAAGTGGGTTAATATCACAGTTGACTGATGCTCAGAGGAATTCAAGACAAATGTGACGCAGTCGTACAATGTGATCAAATTTAATGTACACACAAGTTAATTACGAGGGAGGCCACTCGGCCCATCCAGAAAACTCCCAAATCCCCACCCCATTGTTGCATTCAGTTGCTATTTAAATGATTCCTCGGATTTTCGTCCCATCGACCGGATCTGGGAATTCATTCCATCTGTTGATCACTCTTTGAACTCCCTGATATCAGTGGTAAATTTGCCTTTTACTTTACCTTTCATCACTAAGACTGCAGATATGCTGCAGCTGCCAGTCTCTGCCGAGTGCGGTACAGAGTCGCCAGACCAAAGTTACACTGATATCAGCTGTAAAGGAGTACTGTGCATGTCTGGATGGATGCTGGTGCAGAGCTCCACTTTCTCCCAGTTAATTTTTAACGATAGGGAGGGAGTGAATGGGAGTGTTTGCTTCCTCCTAAAATTAAAAAGATTCCACAGAATGTTTAAAAAGATCTCGGATGTTTTAAAATGCTGTTTTGCATCAGGTGGAAATGATAGCAGCCGGTACAAACTCAAGCTGGTGCGGAACAGATTCCTGGACTGAGGGAGAGAGGAACGGGCAGGGTCTCACTTTGCCGGTACGAACTTAAGCTGGTGCAGGACAGACTCCTGGATAGAGGGAGAGGGGAACGGAGGGTCGTTGCTTTACTTGATTTTAGTACCGTTGGGAGTCAGATTGCTGCCCTGACATCTGTTACTTCTGTGGAATTTGCTCCCACAAGGAGTAGTTGGGGCAAAGTCAGCTGTGAGGAGGGCACAAAAAGGGATATAGAGAGGTTAAGTGAGTGGGCAAGAAGGTGGCAGATGGATTATAATGTGGAGAAATGTGAGGTTATTCACTTTGGTCGGAAGAATAGAAAAACAGAAAATTTTTAAATGGAGAGAAACTATTAAATGTTGATGTTCAGAGAGAATTGGGTGTCCTGGTATACAAAACACAGGAAGTTAACATGCCGGTACAACAAGCAATTAGGAAGACAAATGGTATGTTGGCCTTTATTGCAAAGGGGGTTGGAGTCCAAGAGTGAGGAAGTCTTGCTACAATTGTACAAGGGCTTATGGAGACCTCACCTGGAATACTGTGTGCAGTTTTGGCCTCCTGACCTAAGGAAGGATATACTTGCCCTGGGGATGGTGCAGCGAAGGTTCACTCGATTGATTCCTGGGATGAGAGGGTTGTCCAATGATGAGAGATTGAGTACAATGGGCCGATACTCTCTGGAGTTTCGAGGAATGAGAGATGATCTCATTGAAACATATAAGATTCTGAAAGGGCTTGACAAGGTAAATGCCAAAAGGCTGCTTCCCCTGGCTGAAGAGTCCAGAGCTAGAGGGCACAATATAGGAACATAGGAACAGGAGTAGGCCATTCAGCCCCTCATGCTTGCTCCACAATTTGATAAGATCATGGCTGATCTGTGATCCAGCTTCAGAGACCTGCCTTTGGACCATATCCCTTAATACCTTTGGTTGACAAAAAGCTATCCATCTCACATTTACATTTAGCAATTGAGCTAGTATCAATTGCCGTTTGTGGAAGAGAGTTCCAAACTTCTACGACCCTTTGTGTGTCGAAATGTTTTCCAATCTCACTCCTGAAAGGTCTGGCTCTGATATCGGGATAAAGGGTCAGCCATTTCGGACTGAGATGAGGAGCAATTTCTTCACTCTGAGGGTTGTGAATCTTTGGATTTCTCTACCCCAGAGGACTGTGGATGCTCAGTCGTTGAGTACATTCAAGGCTGATATGGATAGATTTTTGGAATCTAGGGGAATCAAGGGATATGGGGATCAGGCGGGAAAGTGGAGTTGAGGTCGAAGATCAGCCATGATCTTATTGAATGGCGGAGCAGGATCGAGGGGCCGTCTGGCCTAGTCCTGCTCCTATTTCTTATGTTCTTATGTACAAATAGCATAGATGCATTTAAGGGGAAGCTGGATCAACGCATGGGGGAGAAAGCACGAGAAAGATATACTGATAGGGTTAGATGAAGAGGGGTGCGAGGAGGCAGAGATCATTTGGGCCGAATGGCCTGTTTCTGTGCTGTACATTCTCTGTTTGTCATTCTATGTAAAACCTTGTTGATATGCAACTGAAAGTGGTTCACGTTGTTACAAAATGGCAACAGATACTGAATCCACAGTTTACGGGTATATTTTGTATCGAGCATAATGAATGAAATGTTTGTGAAAAACTCCAATGACGGCAGCAGATAAGAGCTCGAATTATTGGCCGCTCAAGACCTTGAGCCACGTGAGTAAATCCCTCTCGTCCCCCCTCCCCTTTCACTCCCTTAGTGACCACATCAACCATCAAACCAATAAAGAACAGTGCTCCACTCACACTGACTCGAAGAAAGTTTCCAATCATTTTTTTAAATTACAAAATGTACTTTATTTCATCAAGTTTAAAGATACACACAGTTCAATGTGAAAATCACAATGTATAGAATCATCGAAAATTAAGGCATAGAATGAGGCCATTCGAACCATCGTGTCTGTGCAGTCTGAAAAAGAGCTATCCAGCCTAATCCCACTTTCCAGCTCTTGGTCTGTGGCCTTGTAGGTTACGGTACTTCAAGTGCATATCCAAGTACTTTTTAAATGCGATGAGGGTTTCTGCCTCTACCACCCTTTCAGGAAGTGAGTTCCAGACCCCCACCACCCTCTGGGTGAAAAGATTTCTCCTCATCTCCCCTCTAATTCTTCTACCAATTACTTTAAATCTATGTCTCCTGGTTATTGACCTCTCTGCTAAGGGAAACAAATCCTTCCTGTACACTCTATACACTTCCCTGGACACAGGGAACCCCCAGCTTCTGTCGCGACACTACAGACTTCCTACAAAAACTCAGTACCCACGGACCAGTTGAACCAGGAACACTTCTCACCACGATGGACGTCTCGGCACTCTACACCAGTATCCCCCACGATGACAGCATCGCTGCGACAGCATCAATACTCAACACCAACAACAGCCAATCTCCAAACGCCATCCTACAACTCATCCTCTTCATCCTGGATCACAATGTCTTCACCTTCGACAACCAGTTCTTTACCCAAACACACGGAACAGCCATGGGGACCAAATTTGCACCCCAATACGCCAACATTTTCATGCACAAGTTCGAGCAGGACTTCTTCACTGCACAGGACCTCCAACCAACGCTATACACCAGATACATCGACGACATTTTCTTTCTATGGACCCACGGCGAAGAATCACTAAAGAGACTACACGATAACATCAACAAGTTCCATCCCACCATCCAGCTCACCATGGACTACTCCTCAGAATCAGTTTCTTTCTTGGACACACGAATCTCCATCAAAGACGGGCACCTCAGCACCTCAATCTACCGCAAGCCCACGGACAAGCTCACGATGCTCCACTTTTCCAGCTTCCACCCTAACCACGTCAAAGAGGCCATCCCCTATGGACAGGCCCTGCGAATACACAGGGTCTGCTCAGACGAGGAGGAACGGGATGGACACCTACAGACTCTGAAAGACGCCCTGGTAAGAACGGGATATGACGCTCGACTCATCGATCGACAGTTCCGACGGGCCACAGCGAAAAATCGCATAGACCTCCTCAGAAGACTAACACGGGATGCAACCAACAGAGTACCCTTCGTCGTCCAGTACTTCCCCGGAGCGGAGAAACGACGCCATGTTCTCTGCAGCCTTTAACATGTCATCAATGACGACGAACACCTCGCTCTGGCCATCCCCACACCTCCACGACACGCCTTTAAACAGCCACCCAACCTCAAACAGACTATCGTTCGCACCAAATTACCCAGCTTTCAGGAGAACAGCGTCCACAACACCACACAACCCTGCCACGGTAACCTCTGCAAGACATGCCAGATCATCGACACAGATACCACCATCACACGAGAGGACACCACCCACCAGGTGCATGGTTCATACTCCTGTGACTCAGCCAACGTTGTCTACCTCATACGCTGCAGGAAAGGATGCCCCGGAGCATGGTACATTGGCGAGACCATGCAGACACTGCGACAACGGATGAACAGACACCGCGCAACAATCGCCAGACAGGAGGGTTCCCTCCCAGTCGGAGAACACTTCAGCAGTCAGGGACATTCAGCCACCGATCTTCGGGTCAGCGTTCTCCAAGGCGGCCTTCGAGACACACGACAACGCAAAATCGTCGAGCAGAAATTGATAGCCAAGTTCCGCACCCATGAGGACGGCCTCAACCGGGATCTTGGGTTCATGTCACGCTACACATTACCCCACTAGCGAACAAAAGCTATCTGTTTTTAATATAATGGGTCATTTGCTGGCTTTCTCTGCCTTCCGGATGTTTCTGCCTCTCTCTCTCTGTTTTTTTTTCCTGTTTGTTTTTTTGTTGAATGTGTATGCGGGGGTTCTGTAGGTGACACCTCTCTGTCTGAACACGGTGATTGCCTTGGCAACGGGCAGTTGCAGGGGCAGTCTGTAAACACCATGTATTGTTCTGTGATGTATAAATGCGTAGGCTTCAAGGAGCTCCTGAACATTTACCTGAGGAAGGAGGAAACCTCCGAAAGCTTGTAGATTTCAAATAAAAATCGTTGGACTATAACTTGGTGTTGTAAAATTGTTTACAATTGTCACTCTATCGAGGCCACTCAAAATTTTATACACCTCAATTAAATCACCCCTCAGCCTTCTCTGTTCCAAAGAAAACAACCCCAGCCTATCCAATCTTTCCTCATGGCTAAAATTCTCCAGTCCTGGCAATATCCTCATAAATCTCCTCTGTACCCTCTCCAATGCAATCAGATCTTTCCTGTAATGTGGTGACCAGAACTGCATGCAGTACTCAAGTTGTGGACTAACCAATGTTTTATGGAGTTCGAGCAGAACCTCCCTGCTCCTATATTCTGTGCCTTGGCTAATAAAGGAAAGTATCTCTTATGCCTTTTTAACCACCTTATCTACCTGTCCTGCTATCATCAGGGATCTGTGGACATGCACTCCAAGGTCCCTCTGTTTCTCGACACTTCTTAGTATCCTACCATTTATTGTGTACTCCCTTGCCTTGCTTGTCCTCCCCAAATGCATTACCTCACACTTCTCTGGATTGAATTCCATTTGACACTTTTCTGCCCACCTGACCAGTCCATTGATATCTTCCTGCAGTCTATCACTTTCCTCCTTACCATCAACCACACGGCCAATTTTTGTATCATCTGCAAACTTCTTAATCACGTCCCCTACATTTAAGTCTAAATCATTGATATGTACCAGAAAAAGCAAGAGACCTCGTACTGAGACCTACTGACCTAGTACTGACCCCACTGGAAACAGCCTTCCAGTCACAAAAACACCCGTTGACCATTACCCTTTGCTTCCTGCCACTGAGCCAATTTTGGATCCAACTTGCCACTTTCCCTTGGATCCCATGGGCTTTTACTTTTCTGAGCAGTCTGCCATGTGCGAACTTGTCAAAAGCCTTGCTAAAATCCATGTAGACGACATCAAATGCGTTACCCTCATCAAACTCCTTGTTGCCTTCTCAAAAATTTCAATCAAGTTAGTCAGACACGACTTTCCCTTCACAAATCCATGCTGACTGTCCTTGATTAATCCGTGCCTTTCTAAATGACGATTAAAGCTGTCCTTCAGAATTGTTTCCAGTAATTTGCCCACCACCGAGGTCAGACTGACTGGCTTGTAATGACTCGGTCTATCCTTTTCTCCCTTATTAAACAACCGTACAACATTAAAAGTCCTCCAATCCTCCGGCACCACACTTGTAGCTTCCTGACATCACCGCTGAATGGCCCAGCTCTAATTTTAAGGTTATGCCCCCTTGTTCTGGACTCTCCCACCAGAGGAATTACTTTCTCTCCATCCACCCTATCAATTCCATTAATCATTTTAAACACATCAATTAGATCACCCCTTAATCTTTTATATTCAGTCTTGTTGCTGTCTGTTTGAAGTTACAACCTTGTCCTTATCTGTAAATGTACTATTTAATTTATATATTTCAGTGAGAGACCCTCCTCTCTAAATTGTAAAGCTTATGTTTCTTCAGCCTTGACTCTTCGAGATCAGTCATGCTGTGACTGCAATTTTGAAGTTGCCAATGTAACTATATTCACAAGTACGATATTTTCATCCTTTTGTATTTTTCAGGCTGGTCGATGTGCATTGCCAAAGATTCCTTTCAGAGGTGCCCCTTGCAGTGATGCAGCTGGACATCAGGTCCCAGACAAAGAGATCATACAGCAAGTGCACAAATCAATTACTGGCAGATCTTGGGATGATGATCAGAAAGCCCCGTATTATATCTACATGGTAAGACTATCAATCAAAACACAATGGAGAGTTGTGCATTGTCCATTCTTTGTAGAATGCAAACATTGCAGTGTTTCATGATTCAATATTCTCTGTGTACAGGATTCAGCAAAGTTCAGAACATAGAAACATCGAAAATAAGAGCAGGAGTAGGCCATTCGGCCCTTCGAGCCTGCTCCAACATTCAATATGATCATGGCTGATCCTCTATCTCAATAGCATATTCCCGCTCTCTCCCCATACCCCTTGATGCCTTTTGTGTCTAGAAATCTATCTCGCTCCATCTTAAATATATTCAGTGACTTGGCCTCCACAGCCTTCTGTGGTAGAGAATTCCACAGGTTCATCACCCTCTGAGTGAAGAAATTTCTCCTCATCTCAGTCCTAAATATCCTACCCCGTACCCTGAGACTGTGACCCCTCGTTCTCAACCCCCCAGCCAAGGGAAACATCCTCCCTGCATCCAGTCTGTCTAGCCCTGTCAGAATTTTATATGTTTCCATGAGATCCCCTCTTATTCTTCTAAACTCGAGTGAATTCAGGCCGAGTCGACCCAATCTCTCCTCATACGACAGTCCTGCCATCCCAGGAATCAATCTGGTGAACCTTCACTGCACTCCCTCTATGGCAAGCATATCCTTTCGAAGGTAAGGAGACCAAAACTGAACACAATACTCCAGGTGTGGTCTCACCAAGGCGCCGTATAACTGCAGTCGGTTTGTCCGGTTTGGATGGTAGAAAATGTGTGGAGTTGGAGAATTGCCAAAAAATGGGAGCTGACACACAAAGCACCAAACCCAGTTCCGTTTGTTAAAACATTGTGCATGAACATTTGCAGAAAAATGAGATGAGCTGTGAACTTTTCAAATCGGTCACTTTACACAAACCATATTGACCCTCCTGTGAACCATAAGAGATAGGAGCAGGAGTAGGCCATTCGGCCCCTCGTACCTGCTCCGCCATTTTATGAGATCATGGCTGATCTGATTTTTACCTCAACTCACTTTCCCACCCTTTGCCCATATCCTTTGACTCCCTTGCTGATCAAAAATTTGTCTAACACAGTCTTGAATGTATTCAATGACTCATCCTCAGCTTTTTGGTGTAAAGAATTCCAAAGATTAACGACCCTCTGGGAGAAGAAATTCCTCCTCATTTCCATCTTAAACTGGCGACCCGTTATTCTGAGACTATGCCTCCTAGTTTTAGATTCCCCCTTGAGGGGTAACATCCTCTCAGCATCTACCCGATCGAGTCCCCTCAGAATCTTGTATGTTTCAATAAGATCTCCTCTCATTCTTCTAAACTCCAATGAGTATAGACCCAACCTGTTCAAGCTTTCCTCATAAGACAATCCTTTCATGCCCTGAATCAACCTAGTTAACCTTCTCTGAACTGCCTCCAACGCAAGTATGTCTTTCCTTAATTAAGGGCACCAGAACTGTACTCAGTACTCCAGGTGTGGTCTCACCAGCACCCTGTACAGTTGAAGCATGACTTCCCTGCTTTTATATTCCATCCCCCTAGAAAGAAAGGCCAATATTCCATTTGCTTTCCGGATTACCTGCTGCACCTGTATGTTGACTTTTTGTGTTTCATGTACGAGGACACCCAGATCCCTCTGTACCGCAGCATTTTGTAGTATTTCACCATTCAAATAATATTTTGCTTTTTTATTTTTCCTCCCAAAGTGGATGACTTCACATTTTCCCACATTATATTCCATCTGCCAAATTTTTGCTCATTCACTTAACCTGTCAATATCCCTTTGCAGACACTTTGTGTCCTCATCGCAACTTGCTTTTCCACCTATCTTTGTATCGTCAGCAAATTTGGCCACAAGACACTCTGTTCCTTCATCCCACACCATGAGCTCTTATCTTGTGCAGTAATCTTTTATGTGGCACCTTCTCGAATGCCTTTTGGAAATCCAAATATACTGCATCCATTGGTTCCCCTTTATCCACCCTGCCCATTACTTCCTCAAAGAACTCGAATAAATTTGTCAGACATGATTTCCCCTTCATAAAACCATGTTGACTCTCCTTGATTGTATTCTGAGTCTCCAAATGTCCTGCTAGTACTTCCTTAATAATGGATTCTAGCATTTTCCCAATGACAGATTTTAGGCTAACTTGTCGATAGTTACCTACGTTCTGTCTCACTCCCTTCTTGAATTGGGGTGTTACATTTGCGAATGTTTAGATCATGGAATCATAGAATGGTTAGAACACAGAAGGAGGCCATTCGGCCCATCGAGCCCGCGCTGACTCTTTGTAAGAGCAATCCAGTTAGTCCCATTCTTCCACTCTTTCCCCGTAGCCCTGCAAATTTTTTCTCTTCTGGTATTCATCCAATTCCTTTGTGAAAGCCACAATTGAATCTGCTTCTCCCACCCTTTCAGGCAGCGCATTCCAGATCATATCTATTCGCTGCATCAAAAAGTTTTTCCTCATGTTGCCGTTGGTTCTTTTGCCAATCACCTTAAATCTGTGTTCTCTTGTTCTCGACCCTTCTACCAATTGGAACAGTTTCTCTTTATTTACTTTACCGAAACCCTTCATGATTTGAACACTTCTATCAAATCTCCTCTCAACCTTCTCTGCTCTAAAGAGAACAATACCAGCTTCTCCAGTCTATCCACGTAACCGAAGTCCCTCATCCCTGGAACCATTCTAATAAATCTTTTCTGCACCCTCTCTGTGGTCTTCACATCCTTCCTTAAGTGCGGTGCCCAGAATTGGACACAACACTCCTGTTGTAGCCGAACCATAGTTTGATAATGGTTCACCATAACTTCCTTGCTTTTGTACTCTATGCCTCTATTTATAAAGCCCAGAATCCCATCTGCTTTTTCAACCGTTTTCTCAACCTGTCCTGCCACCTTCAAAGATTTGTGCACATATACCACCAGGTCACTCTGTTCCTGCACCCCCTTTAGAATCGAACCATTTAGCATATCCTCGCCTCGTTCTTCCTGCCAAAATGTATCACTTCACACTTCTCTGCGTTAAATTTCATCTGCCACGTATCAGCCCATTCCTCCAGCCTGTCTATATCCTCTTGAAGTCTATCACTATCCTCCTCACTGTTCACTGCACTTCCAAGTTTTGTGTCATCTGCAAATTTTGAAATTGTGCCCTGTATGCGTCTGTCTTCACAAAGGAGGGGGACGATGCAGAGATTGTAGTTAAGGAGGAGAAATGTGAAATATTGGATCGGATAATCTCACTCCTGATCTGTCTTGGGGCCTCAATTATTCTCAATATTTATGAACGACTTAGATGAAGGCATAGAAAGTCTCATATCTAAGTTTGCCAATGACACAAAGATTGGTGGCATTGTGAGCAGTGAAGATGGAAACAGAAAATTATAAAGTGATCTTGACAGATTAGGTGAATGGGCAAAACTGTGGCAAATGGAATTCAATGTCGACAAATATGAGGTCATCCACTTTGGATCAAAAAAGGATAGAACAGGGTACTTTCTGAATGGTAAAAAGTTAAAAACAGTGGATGTCCAAAGGGACCAAAGGGTTCAGGTACATAGATCATTGAAGTGTCATGAACAGGTGCCGAAAATAATCAATAAGGCAAATGGAATGCTGGCCTTTATATCTGGAGGACTGGAGTAAAGGGGGCAGAAGTTATGCTGCAGCGATACAAAACCCTGGTTAGACCGCACCTGGAGTACTGTGAGCAGTTCTGGGCTCTGCACCTTCGGAAGGACATATTGGCCTTGGAGGGAGTGCAGCGTAGGTTTACTAGAATGATACCTGGACTTCAAGGGTTAAGTTACGAGAAGAGGTTACACAAATTGGGGTTGTATTCTCTGGAGTTTCGAAGGTTAAGGGGTGATCTGATCGAAGTTTATATGATATTAAGGAGAACAGATCGGGTGGATAGAGAGAAACTATTTCCACTGGTTGGGGATTCTAGGAGTAGGGGGCACAGTCTAAAATTTAGAGCCAGACCTTTCAGGAGTGAGATTAGAAAACATTTCTACACACAAAGGATGGTAGAAGTTTGGAACTCTCTTCTGCAAACGGCAATTGATACTAGCTCAATTGCTAAATTTAAATCTGAGATAGATAGCTTTTTGGCAACCAAAGGTATTAAGGGATATGGGCCAAAGGCAGGTTTATGGAGTTAGATCACAGATCAGCCATGATCTTATCAAATGGCGGAGCAGGCACGAGGGGCTGAATGGCCTACTCCTGTTCCGAAGTTCCTATGTTCCTATGTTAGGGACAGACTCCTGGACTGAGGGAGAGGGGAACGGAGGGGGTCTCACTTTACTTGATTTTAGTCCTGTTGGGAGTCGGATTGCTGGCCTGGCATCTGAGTTATCATCATAGAATCATAGAAGTTACAACATGGAAACAGGCCCTTCGGCCCAACATGTCCATGTCGCCCAGTTTATACCACGAAGCTCGTGCCAATTGCCTGCACTTGGCCCATATCCCTCAATACCCATCTTACCCATGTAACTGTCCAAATGCTTTTTAAAAGACAAAATTGTACCCGCCTCTACTACTGCCTCTGGCAGCGCGTTTCAGACACTCACCACCCTTTGAGTGAAAAAATTGCCCCTCTGGACCCTTTTGTATCTCTCCCCTCTCACCTTAAATCTATGCCCCCTCGTTATAGACTCCCCTACATTTGGGAAAAAATTTTGACTATCCACCTTATCTATGCCCCTCATTATTTTATAGACTTCTATAAGATCACCCCTTAACCTCCTACTCTCCAGGGAAAAAAGTCCCAGTCTGTCCAACCTCTCCCTATAAGTCAAACCATCAAGTCACGGTAGCATCCTAGTAAATCTTTTCTGCACTCTTTCTAGTTTAATAATATCCTTTCTATAATAGGGTGACCAGAACTGTACACAGTATTCCAAGTGTGGCCTCACCAATGCCCTGTACAACTTCAACAAGACATCCCAACTCCTGCATTCAATGTTCTGACCAATGAAACCAAGCATGCCAAATGCCTTCTTCACCACCCTATCCACCTGTGACTCCACTTTCAAGGAGCTATGAACCTGTACTCCTAGATCTCTTTGTTCTATAACTCTCCCCAACGCCCTACCATTAACGGAGTAGGTCTTGGCCCGATTCGATCTACCAAAATGCATCACCTCACATTTATCTAAATTAAACTCCATCTGCCATTCATCGGCCCACTGGCCCAATTTATCAAGATCCCGTTGCAATCCTAGATAACCTTCTTCACTGTCCACAATGCCACCAATCTTGGTGTCATCTGCAAACTTACTAACTATGCCTCCTAAATTCTCATCCAAATCATTAATATAAATAACAAATAACAGCGGACCGAGCACCGATCCCTGAGGCACACCGCTGGACACAGGCATCCAGTTTGAAAAACAGCCCTCTACAACCACCCTCTGTCTTCTGTCGTCAAGCCAATTTTGTATCCAATTGGCTACCTCACCTTGGATCCCATGAGATTTAACCTTATGTAACAACCTACCATGCGGTACCTTGTCAAATGCTTTGCTGAAGTCCATGTAGACCACGTCTACTGCACAGCCCTCATCTATCTTCTTGGTTACCCCTTCAAAAAACTCAATCAAATTCGTGAGACATGATTTTCCTCTCACAAAACCATGCTGACTGTTCCTAATCAGTCCCTGCCTCTCCAAATGCCTGCAGATCCTGTCCCTCAGAATACCCTCCAACAACTTACCCACTACAGATGTCAGGCTCACCGGTCTGTAGTTCCCAGGCTTTTCCCTGCCGCCCTTCTTCATCAAGGGCACAACATTTGCTACCCTCCAATCTTCAGGCACCTCACCTGTAGCGGTGGATGATTCAAATATCTCTGCTAGGGGACCCGCAATTTCCTCGCTAACCTCCCATAACGTCCTGGGATACATTTCATCAGGTCCCGGAGATTTATCTACCTTGATGCGCGTTAAGACTTCCAGCACCTCCCTCTCTGTAATATGTACACTCCTCAAGACATCACTATTTATTTCCCCAAGTTCCCTAACATCCATGCCTTTCTCAACCGTAAATACCGATGTGAAATATTCATTCAGGATCTCACCCATCTCTTGTGGTTCCGCATAGATGACCTTGTTGATCCTTAAGAGGCCCTACTCTCTCCCTAGTTACTCTTTTGCCCTTTCTGTATTTGTATTATGCGGCTACTACTGTGGAACTCGCTGACACATGGAGTCGTTGAGGTGAATATCATCGAAGCATTTAAGGGGAAGCTGGATAAACACATGAGGGAGAAAGGAATAGAAGGAAATGCTGATTGGATTGGATGAAGAGGGGTGAGAGGAGGTTCGTGTGGAGCAGAAACACCGGCACGGACCAGATGGGCCGAATGGCCTGGTCCGGTGCTGTACATTCTATGCATGTAATTCTATGTAATACCTTGTTGATATTCACCCGAAAGTGGTTCACTTTGTTACAAAATGGCATCAGATACTGAATCCATAGTTTACGGGTATATTTTGTATCGAGCATAATGAATGAAACGTTTGTGAAAAACTCCAATGACGGCAGCAGATAAGAGCTCGAATTATTGGCCGCTCAAGACCTTGAGCCACGTGAGTAAGTTCCTCTCGTCCCCCCTCCCCTTCACTCCCTTAGTGACCTCATCAACCATCAAACCAATAAAGAACAGTGCTCTACTCACACTGACACAACAGACTGGAAGAAACTTACCAATTATGGGACAGAGACAGGACACAGGGATGCAACCTTTGTGGGACTCAACTCGTAGAAACACAGGAATGTACAGGAGAGAAAAAGCCCATGTTGATCCTTCTGGCCATTTCTCGAGTTTAAAAAGTAGAATACGCAGATCCCTCAATAGGATTTCTCACCATCTGCCTCTCCAACCTCCTCTTAAAATTGATCATGTTCCCAGTCTTGGGCAGTCCATTCCAAACATTTATCACTCTCTGTGTGAAATTGTTCAATCCAATCTATCCATGTATTTCCTCTTTTGAGCTCCATCCCATAAGAAAGAAAGAACAAATGAACATTAACATCGTGCCTTTCACATCCTCAGGACTTCCCAGAGCACTTCACAGCCAGAGAATTACTCTTGAAATGCACTCACTAATGTTATGGAGACAAATACAGCAGCCAATGTCGTCACAGCAAAGTCCTACAAACTGCAGTGAGATAAATTATCAGCGAATGGCCCTGGAAATTGCACATGAAATAACGGCGAGGGTAACAGGTCTCACCGTAATTTCAGGCCAAGTAGAAGAGCAAGTTCCGGCGAGCGTACATGCGCAGTTAATCGCGGAAATCTGGAAATTGCTCTCCCGTTTGCCCTGTTCGCTTGAAAGCCGCGTGGGAGGGACAGCTCATCGGCTGAATAAATGGACCAGCGTGAACTTGCTGCACTGCCCAACTGGAAACAAACTAATCTCTCCATAAAAAAGGTACGCTGTGTTTTTTAGGCCTAAACTAACTTTTAGCAGTGTGGTAAGTCTTAATGTCTGCCAACAAATCTCTCTGGCACTGAAAATTAATGTTTAAAAATGAGGAGTTTCATTACTTCCGATTTTAATTGTTGTTGGACATTTATAATGTTTGAAACTTTTTCTGTCTGTCTCTTTTATCTCTGGCTTTTAATTCGATATATCTTACCCTCTCTTTATCTCGCTCTCTCTAACTGATTTTAAAATTAATTCACTGTTGGAGCTTTCACTCTCTGGTTCTGACTGCGCAGCTTGTCAAGGACGCTTCAAACTGATAGGTTGGTGGAAAAATAGATCCTTTCCCCACTCTCACACCTCAAAGAAGCCCGGGAAAGCCCACTGCGCTTTTTGCAGCTCACCGTTAAAGCAAGTGGGCGAATTTATAACTAACGAGCAGTGGGCGAGGTTCACTCTCCACTCATTGCAATTTCTGGGCCAGTTTCTTTTGGTGGTTGAAGGGTTCTCAAAATTCCCACATTTTTCATATCATCAACAAGGATATGACTTTTGGACTTTAATGGCAGAGGACCCAACTGCTGGGTTAAATGTGGAACCCTGCAGACAGGAGGTTAGGCCCATGAGGGCCTGGGACTTGACATGCCCGGGCTTGTTGGGTGCAGTGTGGATTGTTGCCTGAAACCAGACAACGAGAGGAGACAGAATATGCATTCGTCCCTTCAAAACAATCAACCCAGAGAAAGACTTCATCTTACACGAAACTAAAGCCCATCAAAACCTTGCATAAATAATCATTACTAACTACAAAGGCAGGAAGGCAACAATGGAGCAATTATGCAAGCCCATCAAGACTTCACATATACAATGGCTTTCAGTTCAAGACTAGTTCCGGGGGCAGGAAGGCAACGATAAACATTATGAGAGCCCATTAAAAACAACGAGACAACTGCCCCAAAATCAGTTAAGGTGAAAAAATATAATCACCTCAAGAAGCCCACCTAAATCAGACAAAGAACGAACCTTGATTTGGCGCTCAGATAAGAAATTTTTAAAAAACAGAATAAATGGGCCACCAGTTACGAAGGGGGCAGGTTTTAAGCAGGTTTTAAGCAGTTTTAAGCAGAGTTTAAGCAGGGAGCGATAGCTGAGCTGAGCGGAGGAAGGAGATCCAGAGGTTCGCAGGCCCGCAGGCAACATCACGGCGAGGGGCACGGTGTGGCAGGCTCAACCGAAGACAACAAGGCCGCAACCGCAGCCCTCCACGAAGATCGACCACCCACAACCGCGCCTTACCGCATCAGCGAACTCCACCCAACTGAAGAACCTTCGCAGATTCCACAGACCAGGACCACGTGGGGACGGCAGGCCCCAAAGGACACAAAGAGCGTATCCCAAAACTGCAACCGGCTTACCTGGCTGGATTTCGAACTGTCAAGGAACCCTGGTTGGTGAGCATGATCCCTGACCTCTCCTAGTTCAATTTAGTTAGGTTTTGGGGGTGGGACAAGGGTAAGGGGATTAGTAGCGTGATTTTCCCTCATTATGCCGTGTGTTCCCCATTCTTAACTAAGTGTACTTTTGTAGTTCTGTATAATCTCAGTGTAAACCGAATGTTACAAGTTTGTGACTTCAATAAACCCAGTTTTTCTTGCACCAAAACCAGTTGTCTGCTGCAATTTGTTGCAACCACCAAATAAGTCCAAGGTCTCGAACCCAGGGAGTGGGAGCGATTCGGACCGCTCAGAAGTCAGAGGTGAAGCTGACACACTGTAATGGAAGAGAGGATTTCAGATGATGTGTTCAGTAAGGTGAATATGGAAAAAAAATGGGTCACTGATCTGTTAAAGGCTGGGCGCCCGGTAGATGCTGCAGAGAAATGGACAGAAGGGAAGGATCATAAAAAATCCATAGAAAAGGCAGTCTGGCTGATGTGCTTCAAGAAACAGATCCAGCTTTTGGACAGGCTCGTTGAAGCACAGGCAGCTGAGATTCGGGAGTCAGCCCTGGAAGTCCAAACAAAGGCCCTAGTAGGGGAGAAGTTACTGTTCGCATTGCAGGCTCTGAACCAGGAAAGGGTGCAGTTAGTGGGGGAGCATAAGACCCGGCAGTAATATTTACAGTGTCAGGTCACCGAGGCCAAGAACAATGAGCTGAGGTTGCGGGAAAAGAATGCCCGCCTAGCAAGACAAGTAAGAGAGCAGGAGGAGAAAGTAAAAGGCTTACAGGCAGCCTATAAGATAGTGAGCGCACAGGGGTTTGAGGATGCAGACCATGGCCCCTGCCAGAAGCAGATAGAGAGTCTGAACCTTGCTCGAAGGACGGGAAAAGGCATGGTGTGCCTCATAAGCCCGAAGGCAGCCCAGGTCAACTTCACAGGGAACCTGGGGAGAACGGTTTAGACACCACAGGTAGTGCCAAAGGGACGACCCGGTTGAGGAGCAGGAAGGCCCACGACCACCACCCGTAGCGCCAAGCTTTCGCGAAATCTGGCAGGAGTGGGGGGTGGAATTAGGGGCAGAAGCTGAGGAGGAAAACCCCCAGCAAGAGAGGCTGGGACCGGGGCCGATGTGCCCGGCCCGGCAGCAAAGGTTCGGCCCGCCCGCTGATAACGGGGATGAGGGAGCCCTCCAAAACCAGTTCTTAGTTCCCCACGGCACCCAACAGTTTAGGGCCATGGTAAGCCATTTAACTAAACTTGCGGAAATGGGGACCCGCTCGGTCCACGTCAGGGAAGTGGAACAAGCAGCAAGCATCAACGAGTGTAATGATGCTGAACAGGCCAAAATGCTGCTATTCTCCCTGGAGAGTAAGCTCTTCCAGTCCCTCTCTGACCAATGTAAGATGGGACAATGTAAGTTGTTTAAATCCGAGAAAAGGGAACAGACAGTTGGGGGAAGGTCTGAGATTAAAAATCCTCAGCCTGCAGCAGGAGCAAACTCACAGACTGCACAAGCAGGTGCAGTGGCTTGTTTTAAGGGAAGGGCCATCCCACCCACCGTTTGGGACACTCCCCCGCTCATCTGGGACTCAGACGAGGTGGGACTTGAGGGCAGAGAGTTACCTGCCTCTGACACAGGTTTAGAAGAGGTACAGCCTGAGGATAGAAATCCCCAGCCAGCAGCAGTGGAGATTCCACAGACAGCACAAGAGGGGACAGTGGCTCGGGTTGAAGACCCACCAGCCAGAAAACCCCCACCAGCCAGAGTCCCTAGAAGGTCCCCACGAACGCCATGGCCAAAGAAACCGTGGTCACCGGCTCCCCAGTTTAACATGGCAGCCCCTCAAGTCAGGGATCGATCTGAGGACAGAGGTCCCCAGCCAGCAGCCGCAGGCTGCGAGGGTCCAAAGTTACAGGACAGGGCGGCCACACCGAAGGGAGTAGTGTGCTGCAGCCCGAACAGGGATAAGCCTGGCCGTCCGAGGACGGGCGGCGGATGCACATAGCTTCTGTTATTTAATTTTGAGATTGTTAAGTTTGGGTGTTTTCGTTACATTTTAAACAAGGTGGTTGGTAGTTTCAGTATTATTGTTGAAGAGTGTTTGTATTGAGTCGAGGTCGATAAAGTTTTGTGACCGTGTATTATTTTTCTGTGTATGTACCATATTTTCCAAGTGGTGCAGGGGTGTTGGACCCCCTCCGTGCTTGGTGGTGAATGTTAATTCTTACCTGTGCCTGCATCTGAACACAACACCTAAAGGGGAATGAATGTTTCGGGTCTTAGATAGGTAAACTACAGGGGAAGGTTGACTCTCGAGGATCGAGAATTTTGCTCACCCAGTATGATTCTCTAGCAAGTAAAGTATCACAGTGGGGAGTGTAAGATTCTCAAAATTCACAGATCCCCCAAAAACTCGGAGGAAAAAAGAAACCCTAAAGAAAAGGACTTTGGACTCTTTTCTAACCATTTCAGGGTGATGAAATATTGGGACGACTCACACACGCGCCACACCAGGAAGCATCAACAGGGAAAAGTACTTTTTGAGGAATCCACGTCCTTTAAGGGACTCGCTTCCTCGTAGGGGCGACTGTAAGATTTCTGGGAATTCACCTTTTCCCTGAGTATGGAAAACTTTGGCCATTGACTAAAATCCTAAGATGGAAGGATAGGTAAGACGTCACCAGAGGAATCAACAACACATACTGTGGAATGTGAGAGAATTACTACTTTAGACATGTCTCTGTTTTAATGCAAAACCTACAGCAGGTGGTCAACACTCAGCACTAATTCGAAAGGCAGTAGGCCATTGAAAGAGGCAACTGCTCCAGACATGATGGGGCCATGCCTTTGTTTTGAAGCAAAACCGATCAACACCTAGGACGTTGGATACAAATTGAAGCCTGTATACCAGGTGATCAGAAAATCGGAATTAAAACAATGACCCATCGGGAGAAGCAATTGCAACATGATGATGGACCATCAAAAGCCATCAAAGGTTGTTAAGGAATTTGTAAGAACTGTTTAAACAGACATGAAGTGCTTTCTTTTTAAGTGACGAGGACCATTGTAAGAGAGGGATATAGAAGTTGAAACTCGAAACCTCTCTCGCTCTCTCTGGCTCTTGCTGGCTCTTGTGTTCTGCTTCTCTTGTTCTGCCTGTCTCTGGAAGGAGAGCAGCTTCCAGTGAAACCAACGAACCCTACGTGAGAGAAACGCTCAGCCAGACCTTCCAGTGCAAAGGATTGTTCAGTTCAGTTCAGCCAGGAGTTCGACAGCTCGGGAGGCGACAGTTCAACAAGGCGAGGGGCAACAGAGAGAAGGTCAGCAGCTCTAGAAGCAGGCCGATACACAAGAAGAAACCAGAGTAACAGCCCCAGTGACCATCAGACACCTCGCGGCAACAAGGGCCTTACGAAACAACCAACCGAATATTGCCACCAATCAACCGGGTAATATTGGGCCACCGCGACCAAGACAACCAACTCGGGAGATAATCGAAGATCCGCAAAGTTTCCACTCTACGATCTATTCCTGACTTACATCTGGGTGAATTACTGCCAAGGATTCATTTGGTGAGCATTATCTCTGGTCCTTTAGAAGTCCAACTGAGCTAGTAAAGTGGGATTGGGAGGGGTGAGGTATCTTTCTACTGTAATTTCCCTCGTGTGTCCGAAGTGTTCCCCATTTTATTAGAGTGTTAAGATTGTTGTGTTGTATTTTCTCTCTTGAATAAAGGTCAAAGTTTCTTGCACCAAAACCAGTTGTCTGCTGCACTTTGTCACAACCCCCAGCTAAGTCCAACGTCTAGAACCCAGGGAATGGGAGCGATTCGAACTGCTCAGAAGTCAGAGGTGAAGCTGACAAACACCATCTCCTCTTTCAGGTGTCACTTGCAAGGTCAGCATTTATTGCCCATCCCTAATTGCCCTTGAGAAGATGATGGTGAGCCGCCTTCTTGAACCGCTGCAGTCCGTGTGGTGAAGATTCTCCGACAGTGTTGTTAGGTGGGGTGTTCCAGGATTTTGACCAAGCGACGATGAAGGCACGGTGATATATTTCCAAGTCGAGATGGTGCGTGACTTGGAGGGGAACGTGCAGGTGGTGTTGTTCCCATCTGCCTGCAGTCCTTGTCCTTCTAGGTGGTAGAGGTCGCGGGTTCAGGAGCTGCTGTCGAAGAAGCCTTGGCGAGTTGCTGCAGTGCATCCTGTAGATGGTACACACTGCAGCCAAGGTGCACCGGTGATGAAGGGAATGAATGTTTAGGGTGGTGGATGGGGTGCCAATCAAACGGGCTGATTTGTCCTGGATGGTGTCGAGTTTCTTGAGTGTTATTGGAGCTGCACTCATCCAGGCAAGTGGAGAGTATTCCATCACACTCCTGATTCTTGCCTTGTAGATGGTGGAAAGGCTTTGGGGAATCAGGAGGTGAGTCACTCGCCGGAGTGTCTTAATGGAGGAGAGAGAGGGAAAGAGGCAAAAAGGCTGAGGGAGGGAATTCCAGAGCTTAAGGCCGAGGCAGCTGAAGGCACGGCCTCCAGTGGTGGAGCGATTAAAACCGGGGATGCGCAAGAGTCCAGTATTGGAGGAACTCAGAGTTGTCGGAGGGTTGTACAGCTGGAGGAAGTTACAGAGATAGGGAGGGGCGAGGCCATGGAGGGATTTGAAACAAGGATGATTGTAAAGGTAGGAAACACGGCAGCCAATTTGCGCTCAGAAAGCTCCCGCAACCAGCAATAAAATAAATGACCAGATAATCTGATTTACATTAAGTTGTTGGTTCAGGGATATATTTTAAATTCGAGGTGTTGGTGGACTGGGAGCCAATGTAGGTCAACGAGCACAGGTGTGATTGGTGAATGGGACTTGGTGTGAGTTAGGATACGGGCAGCAGAGTTCTGGATGAGCTCAAGGTTTTGGAGGGTGGAAGATGAGAGGCCGGTGGGGCAGCATTGGAATAGTCAAGTCTTGAGGTATCAAAGGCATGGATGAGGATTTCAGCAGCAGATGAGCTGAGGCAGGGTCAGAGAAGGCAACGTTATGGAGGTGGATGTAGGCAGTCTTGGTGATGGAGAGGATTTGTGGTCAGAAGCTCATATCAGGGTCAAATAGGACTCCAAGTTTGCAAACGGTCTGGTTCATCCTCAAACAGTGGTCATGGAGAGGGATGAAGCACTTTGAGACATTCTGAGGTCATGAAAGGCGCTATACAAAAGCAAGTTCTTTCTTTTTCCTTTATTAGTTTCTCTGTTTGCTGTTGGCCAAGATTTGGAGGAAGGGGGAGAAGAGAACGTCCCTTTAAAAGTTGCATTTCAGAGTATGAAGATTGTTTCAACATTTCACTATTGCCACATCCACCAACACAGAGAGAGAGAGAGAGAGAGAGAGAGACTCAGGAGGTGTCATCATCAGTCACATCCGGGTGGATGTAAATGAATGATCTTGCTGCATCTGGTGGATCTTCATATCGGGCAGAGCTCAGGCGGAGAGGATGCGCTGGAGTTTGGAATTGGCGCAGGCCCTGGTCGTGCTCGTGCTGTGGGTCTGCTGCGGCTCCGGGACCGGCTGCCCGTGTTCGGATCGGGCTCTGTGCGAACCCGTGACCGTGGAGCATGAGTTCGAGGTGGGTGTTCGGGGGCCGGGGGTGGGTGTTCGGGGGCCGGGGGTGGGTGTTCGGGGGCTGGGGGATGGTGTTTGGGGGCCGAGGGTGGGTGTTCGTGGGTCGTGGGTGGGTGTTCTGAACAGTCTGAGGGGTGTGGGTCGGGGTGAGGGACAGGTGGAGCTATTGGGATGGGGGTAGTGGGGGGGGGAATGTCCGATTATTGTTGAAATGCAAAGTGTATCATATTATAATCCGTATGTTAAAGTGTTAATATTGGTATAGTTACAGTTTGTATAAAATAGGACGAACAGTAGTATTGAGCAGTGCAAAGATATTTTAACAAGTGCAGCTTCCATAAAATGTGTTTTTAAAAATATTTCTCCAATGTGCAGAGTCTTAAATGATGTGTGATCTAACTCCTGCAGTGTGTCTGTCTAATACCATGGTTAAGGTTTGTGGTTTTCACAGAATATTGAAAATCCTGGAATCTCATGCAATAAAAATGACATTTTTCACTCATTGTAAAACTGGGACCTTGGCCACGATTAAATTGAATACAACGTAACAGATCTTTAAAAAATAAATTGGTTGCAAAATGACTCTGTAACTGCTGACTGTATTGATGAGGTCAGTATTTACTTCAGAGCAATGTTACTAAGTGGGCAGTGTGGCAGCAACAAGAGCACCACCAATATAACCTGCAGGCTCGATGTGTTCATTCTGCTTTTATCCCACTTCTCCCACCTTCCCACAAACAAAACATTCTTCTGACAGATGGGTGGGATAAAAGTTTCCTCTGCCTGTTGGTTCCAAGAATGAATAAACTTGAATTTATGGAGCACCTCATGTCCTCAGGATGTCCCAAAGAACTTCACATGAAATGAATTACTTTTTGAAGTGTTGTCGGCAAACTCAACAGCAATTTTTAAAAATTCGTTCATGGGATGTGGGCGTCGCTGGCAAGGCCAGCATTTATTGCCCATCCCTAATTGCCCTTGAGAAGGTGGTGGTGAGCCGCCTTTTTGAACCGCTGCAGTCCGTGTGGGGAAGGTTCTCCCACAGTGCTGTTAGGTAAGGAGTTCCATGATTTTGACAAGCGACGATGAAGGAACGTTGATATATTTCCAAGTTGAGATGGTGTGTGACTTGGAGGGGAACGTGCATATGGTGTTGTTCCGATGTGCCTGCTGCCCTTGTCCTTCGAGTTGGTAGAGTTTGCGGGTTTGTGTGGCGCTGTCGAAGAAGCCTTGGTGAGTTGCGACAATGCATCCCATGGATGGGACACACTGCAGCCACTGTGCTCCGGTGGTGAAGGGATTGAATGTTTCAGGTGGTGGATGGGGTAGCAATCAAGCGGGCTGCTTTGTCCTGGATGGTGTGGATTTCTTGAGTCTTGTTGGAGCTGCACTCATCCAGGCAAGTGGAGAGTATTCCATCACACTCTCCTGACTCGTGCCTTGCAGATGGTGGAAAGGCTTTGGGGAGTCAGGAGGTGAGTCAGTCGCCACAGAATACCCAGCCTCTGACTTGCTCTTGTAGCCACAGAATTTATATAGCTGGTCCAGTTAAGTTTCTGGTCAATGGTGACCTCCAGGATGTTGATGATAATGTCGTTGAATATCAAGGGGAGGTGGTTAGACTCTCTCACATTGGAAATGGACATTGCCTGGCACTTGGCGTGAATGTTACTTGCCACTTATCAGCCCAAACCTGGATGTTGTCCAGGTCATGTTACATACGGGCACGGACTGCTTCATTATTTGAGGGGTTGCGAATGGAACTGAATACTGTGCAATATTCAGTGAAAATCCCCATTTCTGACCTTATGATGGAGGGAAGGTCATTGATGAAGCAGCTGAAGATGGTTGGGCCTTGGACACTGCCCTGAGGAACTCCTGCAGCAATGTCTTGGGGCTGAGATGATTGGCCTCCAACAAGCACTACCATCTTCCTTTGTGCTAGGTATGACTCCAGCCACTGGAGAGTTTTTCCCCTGATTCCCATTGACTTCAATTTTACTCGGGCTCCTTGGTGCAACACTCGGTCAAATACTGCCTTGATTTCAAGGGCTGTCACTCTCACCTCACCTCTGGAATTCAGCTCTTTTGTCCATGTTTGGACCTAGGCTGTAATGAGGTCTGGAGGCGGGAACCAAACTGAGCATCGGTGAGCAGGTTATTGGTGAGTAAGTGTCGTTTGATAGCATTGTCGATGACACCTTCCATCACTTTGCTAATGATTGAGATTAGACTGCTGGGGCAGTAATTGGCCGGATTGGATTTGTCCTGCTTTTTGTAGACAGGACATACCTGAGCAATTTTCCACATTGTTGGATAGATGCCAGTGTTGTTGCTGCACTGGAACAGTTTGGCTGGAGGCATTGCTAGTCCTGGAGCACGAATCAGCACTACAGTCGGGATGTTGTCGGGGCCCATAACTTGGCACTTCTTGCTGAAGATGGTTGCAAACACATCAGCCTTGTTTAGCACTTACGTGCTGGACTCTGCCATTATTGAGGATGAGCATCTATACAGAGCCTCCTCCACACCGTTAGTTGTTTAATTGTCCACCACCATTCACGACTGGGTGTGGCAAGACTGCAGAGCTTTGATCTGATCCGTTGGTTGTGGAATCATTTTGCTCTGTGTATAGCATGTTGCTTCCGCTGTTTAGCATGCATGTCGTCCTGTGTTGTAGCTTCACCTGGTTGGCACCTCATTTTTTGGTACGCCTGGTGCTGCTCCTGGCATGCTCTTCTGCACTCCTCAATCAACCAGGGTTGATCCCCTGGCATGTTGGTAATGGTAGAGAGAGGAATATGCCGGGCTATGAGGTTACAGATTGTGCTGGAAAACAATTCTGCTGATATGTGCAGAGCAAGGTCCCACAAACAGCAAGTTGCATGAATGAACAGTTAATGTGTTTCTGCTGATGTTGGTTGAGAGAAAAGTGTTGGCCAGGACACCAAGAGAACTCCTTGCTCTTCAATATTGCCAGCGGTCTATTAGATCCCCTTTAACATCTCATCCAAAAGACAACCCCTCCAACAATGCAGCACTCTCTCATTACTGCACAAAAGTGCCAGCTTGGATGATGCATGTTTGATAGTCTCAGTCCAAATCAAAGGGCCCAAATCACAAAACTGTGATGAACTAAACTGCAGCACTAAACAGGCAGTCTCATTTGAGAACACAGGATGGTTGGTGTGAGAAACGGAAAAATGTCACACTGGTGCAGTATGGGCTGTTTCTCTTTCTCGGGAACTATATTCTGATCTAGTCTTGCTGGTCTCATGGTAGAAATGCTTGATTTGACACCAGGTACCTTGAATGGAAAAGTTTCAAAACTGTAACTCTAAAGTTGCTTGTAATATGAGTTTATTTAGTTTAAGTTGTCCTTTTGAAGTGTATTGAGCACCAACACTTGGAATGGAGTATTGGGATGTGAGCTCCTTTTCCTCATGTTGTTCAGTTCCTCTCACCTGCACTATTGTGGAGATGGAAGTTCTGAGAGGTTGTTCCTCTTTAGCATATTCTTTTTTTCTGGTGGCTGCGTTTAGATCGACAATGGTGGCCACCTGAGAATCAGTTCACCAGCCGTTCCTTACCCCGTAACCTGGGGAAATGATAATGGGCCAAATTTTACTCTAACAGGGCATCTCACGGTGCTTGCCGTTACTTGGACCTGCCCTTGCACGTTTTTGAGTGGCAAGTTGCTGAAAGTGCGAACTGATAACGGGGCAGCGAGTGAAACAGGGCATTTGGGAGCTGAGTGAACAGGACAAGAAACAGGGTATCTCCTTAACCAATGAGATTGAAGGATTGTGAAATTAACAGCGCAAGGATTGAGAAGGAAGTGTAAATTAGAGTGGGCGAATTCAATGTCAAATCAGGTACAGAAAGAGAAATAAAGAGAGGAAAAGAAAGATTGGATTAAAAGAGAGAGAAAAAAGTGAGTGAAAGGGGAAGTAAAAACAAGTTTGAATTTTAAATTTCCATTTTTAAATCTCCAACAGCAATTAAATCCTGAAGGAATGAGACTCCACTCTTGTAATAGTTAATTTTCAGTGCCAGAGATCTTGATTGCCGATAATGAACACATTCACCGTCGTTAAAAAGGTACTTAGACTGGAATGGAAAAGACGTAACTTTCCATGGCGAGTTCAGTTTGAATCTCCTGCGCAAATACATGAACTTTACGTCGTTCAATGAATTTTAACGGTGAGCAAGATAGCGAGATGCTGTTTTCATGAAGCTAACAGCGGAGCAGCCCAACTCGGTCAGCAACTTGTGGATGTTTGAGTTTAACTGCGTATCTGCCCCTCGCCTGAAGTTGCTGTACCATTTACACATAAATAAAACGAGCGCCATTAGCCTCACCGTTATTTTGTCAACAAAATCTGGGCCATTGATTGTGAAAATATATATTTTTAAATGGCAGTTTTCTGCCCTTCATTACTGCAATTGACTGCTTTATTTTGTACTAGGTCTTTGTCTTTGATGTTGGAGGAAAGGATTGGAAGTATTATGACTGGTCTAAGGTCACGACTATTGCAGCCTTTGGACCTTACGATCCTGAGCTTTTGTGTTATGCTCATGCGAATCAAGTTCGAGTTGTCCTGAGAGGTAAATAATTTTATCACAGAAAAAACAAATGTCCTTCTGTCTTCCAATGCAAGCTGTATTATTGAGAACCACATAAAAGGACATTCAGTGCACAGCCTTGAATTGCGACCTTACAGTGCTGAAATTCCTCTACAGCTCCTGCACAACTCGAGCTAATAATTCCACATTCCATCTATAATATATTAAAATCTTACATACACACACACACCTCCTGTCTACAAAACCTTACTTTCTATTGTCAAGTTTTTCACACCTTTGTGGCAACTTTTTCCATTTATAAATTCCTCTGTCCACATTTATAATGATGTGGAGATGCCTGTGATGGACTGGGGTTGACAATTGTAAACAATTTTACAACACCAAGTTATAGTCCAGCAATTTTATTTGAAATTACACATTTATAATGGGAACTGTCTCCGTAAACTTGATGCGCTGTAATTACATCCTCCCCACCAGTGGTGGCACTGTCACACCTCTGTTTTGCATCTTTCAGCTCAAAATGCTATTTAAATAAAAATTACAATTGATCAAAGTATTATATTAAAAATTAGGACAAAATTCATGATTTCACAATGGGGACTGAGTTACATCTGAACACCCTGGTTGAATTATCCCCCACACTCCAATCCTGCTTCGTCTGAATACAACACAAGTCTGGACTCTCTTTGTCCATTGCCATGGGAGATTGACTGGTGATGTATTTTTATTCTACTTTTCACCTCCCAAACTTGCTGGATTCGTGAGCACTGAGCGGGAGTCTTCTGATCTAGGAGTAGGGGAGGGGAAGAATTCTGAGGAGGGAGATTGTGGGATCCAGTAAGGACTCAGGAGATGGTCAGGGATTGCTGGGATCTGGCAGTATTGGGGAGATGAGGGAATGGAGGGTCTAACATGTCTTGTTGGGGAGGAGTGGGTTCTAATGGAATGGGACCCAAACTGCTATTGACATCTTTGGAAGCATCAGTCCCTCACCCCTCACATGTTCCTGCAAGTTAGGTGCCCGAACCACCGCTTCCCTCATTGTCGCCCTATTCCGATCTTCTGTACTTGCCTTGAGCATTTAAGCAGAAATGCTTGGTTAAGAAAGCCTTAAAAAGCGCAAACAAATCACTGGGGTTCATTTCTAGAGGAAAATAATTCACAGCAGAGAAGTTATGTTAATCTTGTATAGGTCCTTGGTTAGAAAACACTGAGAGGACTGTGCACAGTTCTGGACTCCATACTACAAAAAGATACAGAAGTACTGGAGAAAGTGCAAAAAGGATTTACAAGGATGATATCAGAACTGAGAGAGTATAACTATCAGGAAAGACTGAACAGGCTGGGGCTCTTTTCTCTGGAAAAGAGAAGGCTGGGACGTGATCTGATAGAGGTATTTAAAATTATGAATGGGTTCGATCGGGCATATGGAGAGACGAATTGGCAAGATGTAACGAGTGCCACAGGAATCAGTGTCCTAGTACATGAATCACAAAAAGTTAGTATGCAGGTACAGCAAGTGATTAGGAAGGCAAATGGAATATTGTCATTTATTGCAAGGGGAATGGAATCTTAAAGTAGAGATGTTTTGCTCCAGTTGTGCAGGGCATTGGTGAGACCACATCTGGAATACTGTGTGCAGTTTTGGTCTTCTTATTTAAGAAAGGACATAATTGCTTTGGAGGTAGTTCAGAGAAGGTTCACTCAACTGATTCCTCAGAAGAGGGGGTATCTTGAGAGAAAAGGTTGAACAAGTTGGGCCTGTATACACTGGAGTTTAGAAGAACGAGAGGTTATCATATTGAAACATACAAGGTCCTGAGGGGACGAGAAGGGGTAGATGATGAGAGGATGTTTCCCTTTGTGGGAGATACTAGAACTAGTGGCCACCAGTTTATAAATTATGGGTCTCCCATTTAAGACGGAAATGAGGAGGAATTTTTTCTCTCACAGGGTCGTGAGTCTGTGGAACTCCCTTGCCAGAGAACGGTGGAGGCAGGGTCATTGAATATTTCTAAGGCTGAGTGCGATAGATTCCTGATTAACAAGGGAGTCAAAGGTTGTAGTAGGTAGACAGGTAAGTTGGGTTGAGGTCACAATCAGATCAATCATCACCTTACCAAATAGCAGAGCAGGCTCGAGGGGCTGAATGGCCTACTCCAGCTCTCGTATGTTCATATGTTCGTATTTTTCCATTTGTGGGCGAGTCCAAAACTAGAGGTAATCCAAATCAATAAGATAGTCACAAATAAATCCAAAAGGGAATTCAGGAAAAACTTCTTTCGCAAGTGAGTGGAAAGAATGTGGAACTTGCTACCACATGGAGTGGCTGATGCAAATGACATAGATGCATTTAATGGGAAGCTGCAGAAGTATATGAGGGAGAAGGATATGTCCAGGCTTTGGAGACAGGCTGACGCCTTCAAATAAAAACTTCACTTGTCTTTAAAGTCTTTGCTTCAAGCAAAGACACGAAAAGACACAAAAGAAAATTAGTTGGATAAATTTAAACATGTTATTGTGAAATGTCATTTTTTGAATTTGTATTTTATTTTAGAAACTCTTATTTTATAAATTAAATATTGCAGTTACTGAGGAAAAACATGGTCCATGAAAAACAGTTTCAGCTGCAGGTTGAGAAACCTGTTCCACACCATCACTTGGTGGCCGTAGTGTGGAACTGCATCACCACAGGCCACATTATGGGCAAAATCCTATTATAAAGGAGACAGGACGGGCGTCACTGGATGGGAACACAATTAAAATAGAAAAACAAAAGACACTGTTGACACAGAACTTTTGAATAGAAAGATGACAGGACATACTGTTTTTAACAACCTATAAATAGATCGGTGGAACTTTTATTCCCTGGCACAGCAGCAGTCTGCCACTGATGCCAGGATTTAGAATGAAGAATGCAGTTTAATGAAAGCCCGACCCAATTGTGTCCAGAGCCCAGCACACACGCTCCATTCTTCCGACTCTGGGCGACTGAGATTTCTCCTCTTCCACCATCAATGGCAGAACCTTCAGCTGTTACTGTCTTGAACTCCAGATTCTTCTTCTTCAACCTCTTTGTCTTGCTATTTCTCTTCCTATCTTCGAAAGCCTCATCAAAACCTACCTGTTTGATTGTGCCTTTGGTCACTTCCCTCAAGTGTCAGCTTAGCTCAGTGGTAGCACTGTGTCTCTCCTCCTGGGTCAGAAGGTTTTGGGTTTACTCCAGGACTTGACACATAAGTGCAGTACTGAGGGAATGCTGCATTGCCAGAGGTGCTGTGTTTCAGATGAGACCTTAAACAAAGGCTCCACCTGCCTGTTCAAGTGGATGTAAAAGACCCCATTGGCACAATTCAAAGAACAGGGAGTTCTCCTGGTGTCCTGGACAACATTCATCCCTCAACCGACATCACCAAAACAGATTAACTGGCCATTTATCTAATTTCCTGTTTGTGGGGCCTTTCTGGGCACAAATTAACTATCACATCTGCTTGCAAAGCAACAGTGATTACGCTTCAAAAATAATTAATTGGCTATGAAGCATTTAAGGAGATCCTGAGGATGTGTCAGGCACTATGTCAATTCAAATTCGAGCTAAATCTCCCTCTACTACTTCCGACTTGATGTTGGCAGTTCTGTCCTGCAAAGTGTCTTGGGACACAATGTTGTGCGAAACATGCTCTATAATTGGAAGTTGTTTCTTCACCCTTCACCAGGAGTTTTTATACTATGGAACATTGTATACAGACAACGCCGAGCAAATTGGATCGATGAGCAATTGCAGTTGGCAAAAAGGCAATTTATGGATGGAATCAATTTGGATGTGAACATTGCTGCTGGAAATCCATCTGTCGGCTATTTCTTCATGCCTCAACTGGTTTCTGAAACCATGGGTGTGTTCCACCGTGAAATACCTGGGTCTCAGGTGAAGGAGCCATTTTTTTCATTGAATGGGGATAAGCAATTTACTTTCTACTTAATTATGAAGGAAGATTGATATTTTTCTGGATAAGTGAATTGAAATCATGATTTTTCGCTGCTGTTTATCAGTGCATCATCTTGTTACAAAGCTGCTTTGACAATTGCTGAGGTTAGAAATTTGAGATTGAATCAGTTTAAGCTGGATATGCAGCAAACTTGATGCTGCATCACTTGTAGCCCAGAATTATACAAGTGACTTGAGTTCCAGCTTCCATGCATGGGATGGTTCGAACTGTAATTTTCACATAGGTTCTCAGAAGGTTACAGCACAGTAGGAGGCCATTTGGCCCAGCGTGCCTGTTCTGGCTCTTTGAAAGAGCTAACTAATTAATCCCACTCCCCTGTTCTTTCCCAACGGCCCTGGAATTTTTTGCCCTTCAATTATTTATCCAATTCCCTTTTGAAAGTTACTATTGAATCTGCTTCCACCACCCTTTCTGGTTTTGCATTCCAGATCATAACAACTCTCTGTGTAAAAAAAATTCTCCTCATCTCCCCTCTCATTCATTTGCCAATCTCCTTAAACCTGTGTCCTCTGGCTATCAACCCTCCTGCCACTGAGAACATTTTCTCCTTATTTACTCCGTCAAAACCCTTCTTCAAAGGAAGAAAAACTTGTCTTAATGTAGAGCCCTTTGACATCCTTCAGAAATGTCCCACAGTTCATATCCAATGAGTTACTTTGAAATAAAGGGACTATTAAGGAGGCAAAAAAAGAAATCACTCGCTGCATTTTTATTGGGTAAAGTTTGAAGCAGACTTTTACTGCTGAGAAGTTTGCACATAACTGACTTTGATAACTCAGATTACAGTGATTTAATTCTTGACCTGAGGCTCCCGAATGCCTTCTTGTTCAGGCAGTGACTACATGAGCCATGCAAATCCTGGTTCATGCTGAGTTATCTGATTTCAGCTGGGATGTTGGAGGGCACAATTTACGCCTAGTGCCACTGGGTCGGGGAAGGTCAAATGAACCATCTGATCATTATCTGGAAACCTCCCACTGGAAGTGTGACCGTGCAGATGGCCACCAATTGGGTTAGTCCCCCCACCCATGTTAAAATAGCCTGCCAGCACTCAATGTCTGGCCTCGCGTAAAAGAACTTTGGCCACTTTGACTCGGTATTGGAGTGTGGCTGGCCCTTTTGGGACTACAATTTGGACACAACTTAATGCCTTTTGGAGAGGAGGAGAGAAAATTGATGGAAAATTGGAGGAAGAAGGTGAGTGAGCAGTGGGGAATTGAACCTGATTAATATTTGATAACCGAGGATCCTATTAATTCTAACTCACTATTTGCCCCAACTTTATCCTGTTCCTTTTTATACAGTCATGAACACTGTCGAACTCCTAACCTGTTAAATTCACAGTTCCCATGGACGATGTGCGAGTGCATATAAAAACCATATAACTACGAGTGATATCCAACATAAGGTATGAGATGAAACTAACTTCTTCTTGTTACTCTTTGGCCCTTAGGTCACATTTAACGTGCCTTGGTCTCCAGACTGCATTGATGGCCGATGCTATGACTTTTTGAGAATTGCAAATTCCTGTGACTTTTTATTTGTGATGTCCTATGATATGCAGAGTCAAATGTGGGACAATTGCTTTGCAAAGGCAAATGCTCCCTATTACCAGACTTTATCAGGTATGTACAATAAGACCATCTGGTTCAGGGTCTACCTGCCCGATATCAATGTGAATCTAAGACCCTCATTATTATTTTCCCCATTTAGGTTACTCCGCTTATATCAATCTGGGAATTGATTCCAGAAAGCTCGTGCTGGGAGTTCCATGGTATGGTTATGACTATCCTTGCACACAGTTTTTTGAGGTAAGGTTTTGTCATTATCTGGCTTTCAGTAATCCGAATTATTTAGAATAGACTATTGTAAACCATTACAAAAGAGCCAGAGGTGATCTGGGGAAACATTTTTTTTACGCAGCGAGTTGTTATGATCTGGAATGCACTGCCTGAAAGGGTGGTGGAAGCAGATTTAATATTCACTTTCAAAAGGGAATTGGATAAATACTTGAGGGGAAAAATTTACAGGGCGATGGGGAAAGAGCAGAGGAATGGGACTAATTGGATAGTTCTTGTGACGAGCCAGCACAGGCATCATGGGCCGAATGACCTCCTCCCTTGCTGTACTTACTATGATACTATGATGTTATGATTGTCTTGTTGCTGTGCAAAATATCCCATTGATTCACTGTTCTGGAGAAATTATTTGTTTGCAGTGCTTGCTCTCTGGGCTTACCTTATCTGTGCTATTTAACATTTTATTCCACTGAGGCCTCCCCTTAACTGCATTCTTCTCGGCTGTAAATCTTAAGCTTCTCTAATCTTTTCTCAAAGCTCATCCTTTTAACACAAGGAATCATAAGAACATAGGAACAGGAGGAGGCCATTCAGCCTCTCAAGCTGTTCCGCCATTCAATTAGATCATGTCTGATCTGTATCTTCATTCCATCTACACACCTTGGTTCCATAACCCTTAATACCCTTCCCTAACAAAAATCTATCAATTTCAGTTTTGAAGTTTTCAATTGACCGAGCCTCAACAGCTTTTTGGGGGAGAGAATTCCAGATTTCCACGGCCCTTTTCGTGAAGAAGTGCTTCCTGACATCACCCCTGAACAGCCTTGCTCTAATTTTCAGGTTATGTCCCCTTGTTCTGGACTCTCCCACCAGAGGATATACTTTCTCTCTATCTACCCTATCAACTGCTTTGATCATCTTAAACACGTCAATTACATCACTCCGTAATTTTCTATATTCAGTCTTGTTGCTGTCTATTTGAAATTACAACCTTGTCCTTGTCTATAAATGTACTATTTAATTTTATATATTTCAGTGAGAGACCCTCCTGTCCAAATTGTAAAACTTATTTTTCTCTAATTGTTCCTCTTTAAACTTAGAGATCAGTCATGTTGTTACTGCATTTTTGAAGTTACCAAAGTAACTATATTTTCATCCTTTTGTATTTTCAGACTGGTAGGTGTGTATTGGAAAAGATTCCTTTCCGAGGTGCCCCTTGCAGTAATGCAGCTGGACGTCAGGTCCCATACAAAGAGATCGCAGAGCATGTGCACAAATCAATTACTGGCAGATATTGGGATGATGAGCAGAAAGTCCCGTCTTATATCTACATGGTAAGACTGTCAATCAAAACACAATGGAGAGTTGTGCATTGTCCATTCTTTGCAGAATGCAAACCTTGCAGTATTTCATGATTCAATATTCCCTGTGTACAGGATTCAGCACAGTTCAGAATGTACAGTTTATACAGTAGAAAATGTGTGTAGTTGGAGAATAGCCAAGAAAATGGGAGTTGACAGACAAAGCACCAAACCCAGTTCCGTTTGTTAAGACATTGTGTATGACCAGTTGCAAAAAATGAGATGAGCTGTGGTCTTTTCAAATCGATCACTTTACACAACCCATATTGACCCTCCTGTGAAAATTAGCGATTGTTTGGTTTGTGAAATGTGTGCCCCTGTCTCCCATTTGATGATCAATTTAGCACAAAAGATTGACGGTAGCGTACCCTGTACATAAGAAAACTGCACAGTAGCAAATACCACACACTCTTGATCTACTGCATTCTAATGTCCTTCAGGGAAGGAAACCTGCCGTCCTTACCCGGTCTGGCCTATATGTGACTCCAGACCCACAGCAATGTGGTTGATTCTTAATTGCCCTCTGAAATGGCCTAGCAAACCACTCAGTTGTAAAATCCAGATACGAAAAGTCATAATAAGAATAAAACCGGATGGACCACCCGGCATCGGACCACTAGGCACCGGACACGACAACGGCAAACCAAGCCCAGTCGACCCTGCAAAGTCCTCCTCACTCACATCTGGGGACTTGTGCCAAAATTGGGAGCGCTGTCCCACAGACTAGTCAAGCAACAGCCTGACACAGCCATACTCACAGATCTTTCAACCAACTTCCCAGACTCTTCCATCACCATCCCTGGGTATGTCCTGTCTTCATCAATGACCTTCCCTCCATCATAAGGTCAGAAATGGGGATGTTCGCTGATGATTGCACAGTGTTCAGTTCCATTCGCAACCCCTCAAATAATGAAGCAGTCTGATCCCGCACGCAGCAAGACCTGGACAACATCCAGGCTTGGGCTCATAAGTGGCAAGTAACATTCGCGCCAGATAAGTGACAGGCAATGCCCATCTCCAACAAGAGAGGGTCCAACCACCTCCCCTTGACATTCAACGGCATTACCATCACCAAATCCCCCACCATCAACATCCTGGGGGTCACCATTGACCAGAAACTTAACTGGACTAGCCATATAAATACTGTGGCTACGAGAGCAGGTCAGAGGCTGGGTATTCTGTGGCGAGTGACTCACCTCCTGACTCTGCAAAGCCTTTCCACCATCTACAAGGCACAAGTCAGGAGTGTGATGGAATACTCTCCACTTGCTTGGATGAGTGCAGCTCCAACAACGCTCAGGAAGCTCGACACCATCCAAGATAAAGCAGCCGCTTGATTGGTTCCACCACCCTAAACATTCACTCCCTTCACCACCGGCGCACAGTGGCTGCAGTGCGTACTATCCACAGGATGCACTGCAGCAACTCGCCAAGGCTTCTTCGACAGCACCTCCCAAACCCGCGACCTCTACCATCTCGAAGGACAAGAGCAGCAGGCACATGGAAACACCACCACCTGTATGTTCCCTTCCAAGTCACATACCATCCCAACTTGGAAATATATCGCCGTTCCTTCATCGTCGCTGGGTCAAAATCCTGGAACTCCCTTCCTAACAACACTGTGGGAGAACCGTCACCACACGGACTGCAGCAGTTCAAGAAGGCGGCTCACCACCACCTTCTCAAGGGCAATGAGGGATGGGCAATAAATGCCGGCCTCGCCAGCGACGCCCACATCCCATGAACGAATAAAAAAAAATACCTAGTCACATGTCTAATTGACATTGGCCAAGTCTTGCTGAGATACTTGATGCACTGTAGTCAAACGCTGTGATGCTTGAGCTTTCAGCAGTAACATTGAAATCATGTTTTCCACCTTTCGATTGCAATATTTTGTTACTTTGAGCAATTTGAAAAGATTATTTTGGAATGATAGAATGTTCCACATTGAGTTAAATCAGACCTTGGATAATTCGATTTATTTTTTTAAATCATTTTCTCTGGAGGCCCATGCTAACTCTGACTTGCAAGTCATCTATCTCTTTCTATTTCCCCCAAATCATTTTTTTCCCAATCAAACACCATAATCTTTTGACTTGTTGCATCCGAATTGACATCTGGGCTGTTCATGTGGATTTTTCGAAGTTGCTGTACTGAGGGAGTGCTGCACTGTCGGAGGTGCCGTCCTTCAGATGACACGTTAAACTGAGGTCCCGTCTGTGCTTTCAATGTGTGCCTTATGTTCATATGTTGCACAGCATCCAGATGAGTTAATTGGTTTGGGTGTTAAAAAAGATAGACTTGGAGCTGCTCCTGCTCCGTTCCCGTTACTTGTGTGGACGTGCAGCGGAAAACCGCGTTTGTGCACGGAAATGGAGTTTCTGCCGACGGTCAGGGGACGGAGTGGGAGAAGCCCTGAGGAAATTGCCGGCCGTAGCCGTAAGTCCCTAATTTTTGAGTTTGTTTTGCTCATTTGTCATTGTGCATTTTCTCATCGTACATTTCAGTCCATTCTGTCTTCTGCTGATGAAGATTTTCAACATAGTGTCTCAAACTGAGCATTGACCCAAACCCCTCGCTCCTATCTGTGTAACTCTTTATTTTTTTATGGCAGGTTAATAATACATTTCATGAGGTCTGGTATGACGATCCACAGAGCATTTCAATTAAGTCAGCGATCATGAAGAAATTGAGACTCCGTGGCATAGGCATGTGGAATGGAAATATGCTGAACTACAGTGATGATCATTTCATAGTAAAGCAAACTGAAGACATGTGGAATGCTCTTTGCCCTTTGTGAGGAAAACGGCGACGTTGAACCATCTCATCTTAACAGAATGTAATCATTTAATTTTGCAAGTAAACTCAGCAAAAAGTGAGCAAGCTTCCAACATTAGAAATTAAAGATAACGCAGATCTTGGAAACAGATTTAACATTTTGTCGAGCTGACGAATTTCTATTCAATGAAAAGAAAATGTACTGCTACAGTTTGTACTCCAAGATCTGGTCGCTTCAGGCATTTTAAGTTGTTTACAAAATGCATCAAATCTGTATTGACTTTCATAATGCTTAATGATAGTGCAGGTTAAAACATCTTGCCGCTAATTATTTACAATTCAGAAAACAAGTCAGCTTTCCCGTTGGGTAATAATCCAATTCTGATATGCACACGCGTGTTGTCTGTTTTATGCACATCTTAATTCTTGACAATGATTTTGATGATTTTATTTTGATTGGTTATCATTTTGAACCTCGATAACTTTAATTTTCAACTTTCCTCCATTAAGGGGGGGTGAACGGACCAGATAATAGTATCCTGTGTACTGCTAGTATTTTTATTTAATTGTAATATTACAAGACAATGTAACCATTTGAATTTTATTCCACCTGAGTGCTTCACAATTGTCTATTCTTGAAAAGCAATTTAAATTTTTACGGGAACACGTATTTCACAAAATAAAATGTGATGTTTCCAAAGTAAGTGTTTCAGTTGTGTTGCTCCAGGAAAGTGGGGATTGTGTAAATATAAAACAATTGTGGTACCGGTTAAAAAAATTCCCCTCAAGTCTAATCTTGGCACATATATTTAGTAGTCCTTAGTTAATCACTTGCCCTCCCCGTTGCCAACATGTGAAACTCAGTGTTGGGGGGAGGGAGGTCTGTGTCCCATTTTATCTTTATTTACTTTGTAATATTACCCAGCAAGAATTGTCCTGCTCTTTATTCCTGACACACTTTTCTTCTTTCACAATATTGTTTGACGAACTCTGTGCGTGAGATTATGGTCCAACCATCTCATAGATGAAAATGATGAGACAAAGAAGGCAATAAAATTGGTGCTGTCATTGAATAATACGTAAGTAAGACCATACTTGATCTTTAATATCTTTAACTGATTTCTCGAGGTAAAGTGATCGTTTCGTCGAACAGGAAGCAAAGTTGTCAGAATGGGGGACGGCGAATCAGTCCACTGATCTAATCTTTCCATGTTAGCAGACTGGAGCCCGCTGGCAATTGTACCAATGGGCACAGGAACCAGTTTAGAGCAGGCACTGAATTGACAATGCAGAGAGCTGTCAGGGATATCACACTGCTCAATAGGACCCGTGAGCATCATTAAAGCTGAAAGAGCTGGAAACATTACTTCATCTTATCAAGTTAATCATGGGCTGGGTGAGAAAAGGACACTTTTTTTCTTTTCCCTTTTTTTCTTGAGAATGATAAGGCAAGTTCTTTCCTTTCTTTGCTTTCCTCTTTTTTCTTTTTCGATCTTTTCTCTTTTTCTTTTCTGTTCTCCTTTTTCTTTTCTTTCTTCTAGTTTCCGTTATCCTGTGCTCTCGAGCATTTCCAGCTCTTTCAATAGGATTTGTACGTTTGCTATCAAACAAAAGCATTGAAGCAATTCCTACCCAAAATGGAATAAGACTCTTAGTTAATGGTGTAGAAAGACCTCTGAACCAGCAAGTTCCAAGTCCAAGTGATGAGTGGCCTTTCCACTCCTAAAGGGATATTGGTGACAGATTTACATTTCAGTAACCTCTTCACATTCCTGCAAACCTGTTAACTTGCCTATTCTGCATTACTTATCAGGTAACAAGCAATAAAGACTTCAGATCCTGAATTTCTTCTTTTACTTACTTTAGGATAAATGTTCGTATCATTTTAGAGTGGTGAATTGCACAAATAGAGTCATTTCTTTTCTACAAATGTATTTATTTGAGAAAATAGCGCAATATATATATGTGAGAATACTGAGAAAATCCGACTTCTGAGAAAGAGGAAAGGATATCACACCACGGTTTCCCGAATTTCCCTCTGTCGACGAGGGTTGGGCAGGTTGCTGAGGCCTAAGCAAGGTACATTCTTGGGGTCTGGGCAGAGGGAGAGTTGCCCACTACCGGGGCCCTGACCCTCCAAAAGAGGCTTCATCAGGTCTTCAGCTGCTGCCCAGGGATAACCACCACCCCTCTCCTGGTGACCTCTGTGGTCAGCAGTGCTAGGTGGGTTGCATTACCAGTGGCAGTGCGGCCAAGGATCTGCTGGAGGCCTTCCCTGATGTGATGGGAGGTGGGGAGGGTGGGAATATCCAGGTCGCTGGGAATGCTGCAGTCGGCATCATCGCAAGATATTCCTTGATTCATTATTGTGCAACTCACTGCAGGCAGACTTTGAAAGTTGCTGCAACAAAATATAGTTCAGAATTTGTTAATATGTGACAGTGGAATACCCTAATATAGAATCATAGAAATTTACGGTACAGAAGGAGGCCATTCGGCCCATCATGTCTGTGCCGACCAATAAAGAGACATCTCGCCTGATCCCACTTTCCAGTTCCTGGTCCATAGCCCTGTAGGTTGTGGCATTTCAAGTGCATATCCAAGTACCCTTTAAATGCAATGAGGGTTTCTGCCTCTACCACCCTTTCAGGCAGTGAGTTCCAGACCCTCACCACCCTCTGGATGAAAACATTTTTCTTCAACTCTCCTCTACCAATTACTTTCAATCTATGCCACCTGGTCATTGATCCCTCTGCTGAGGGAACGAGGTCCTTCCTATCCACTCTCGCTCGGCCCCTCATGATTTTATACACCTCATTTAAATCTTCCCTCAGCCTCCTCTGTTCCAAAGAAAACAACCCCAGCCGAACTAATTTTTCCTCTTAGCTAAAATTCTCCTGTCCTGGCAACATCCTCATAAATCTCCTCTGTACCCTCTCTAGTGCAATTACATCTTTCCTGTAATGTGATGACCAGAAATGTATGCAATACTCCAGCTGTGGCCTAACTAGTGTTTTATACAGTTCAAGCATAACCACCTTGCTCTTAAATTCTATGCCTCGGCCAATAAAGGAAAGTATCCCATTTGCCTTCTTAGCGAGAACCAGGCTGAATATAGAAAGTTCAGAGGGAAAGTGAGAAAGGAAATAAGAGGGGCAAAGAGAGAATATGAGAATAGATGGGCGGCCAACATAAATGGGAATGCAAAAGTCTTCTATAGGCATGTGAACAGTAAAGGGGTAGTAAGAGGAGGGGTGGGGCCATTAAGGACCATGAAGGAGAACCACTCATGGAGGTAGAGGGCATGGCTGAGGTACTAAATGAATACTGTGCATCTGCCTTTACCGAGGAAGAAGATGCTGCCAGGGTCTCAGTAATGGAAGACATAGTTGAGATACCAGATGGATTAAAAATTGTTGAAGAAGAGGTACCAGAGAGGCTAGTTATACTTAAAGTAAATAAGTCACCCGGTCTGGATGGGATGCACCCTACGTTGCTGAGGGAAGTAAGGGTGGAAATTGCGGAGGTACTGGCCATAATCTTCCAAACATCGTTAGATACGGTGGCGGTGCCAGAGGACTGGAGAATTGTAAATGTTCACCCTTGTTCAAAAAAGGGTGGAAGGATAAACCCAGCAACTATAGGCCAGTCAGTTTAACCTCGGTGGGGGGAAACTTTTAGAAACGATAATCTGGGACAGAATTAGCAGTCACTTGGACAAGTGTGGATTGATGAGGGGAAGCCAGCACAGATTTGTTCAAGGCAAATCGTGTTTAACTAACTTGATCGAGTTTTTTGATGAGGTAATAGAGAGGATAGATGAGGGCAATGCAGTTGATGTGGTGTATATGGACTTTCAAAAGGCGTTTGATAAAGTGCCACATAATAGGCTCGTCATCAAAATTGAAGCCCATGGAATAAAAGGGGCAGTAGCAGCATGGATACAGAATTGGCTAAGTGACAGGAAACAGAGGATAGTGGTGAACGTTTATTTTTTCGGATGGGAGGGAGGTATACAGTGGTGTTCCCCAGGGGTTGGTATGAGGACCACTGCTTTTCTTGATTATATTAATGACTTGGACTTGGGTATAGAGGGCACAGTTAAAAAATTTGCAGATGACACAAAACTTGGAAATGTAGTGAACAGTGAGGAGGATAGTTATAGACATCAAGAGGATATAGACAGGCTGGTGGAATGGGCGGACACGTGGCAGATGAAATTTAATGCAGAAAAATGCAAGGTGATACATTTTGGTAAGAAGAACGAGGAGCGGCAATATAAACTAAAGGACACAATTGTAAAAGGGGTGCATGAACAGAGAGATCTGGGGGTGTATACACACAAATCTTTGAAGGTGGCAGGGCAGGTTGAGAAAGTGGTTAAAAACCATATGGAATCCTGGGCTTTATAAATAGAGGCATGGAGTACAAAAGCAAGGAAGTCATGATGAACCTTTATAAAACCCTGGTTCGGCCACAGCTGGAGTATTGTGTCCAGTTCTGGGCACCGCACTTTTGGAAAGATGTGAAAGCCTTCGAGAGGGAGCAGAAGAGATTTACTGGAATGATTCCAGGGATGAGGGACTTTAGTTACGTGGATAGACTGGAGAAGCTGGGGTTGTTCTCTTTGGAACAAAGAAGGTTGAGAGGAAATTTGATAGAGGTATTCAAAATCATGAAGGGTCTCGACAGAGTAGATAGGGTTGGCAGAAGGGTCAAGAACCAGAGGACATATATTTAAGGTGATTGGAAAAGAACCAAAGGTGACATGAGGAAAAGCTTTTTCACACAGCGAGTGGTTAGGATCGGGAATGCACTGCCCGAGGGGGTGGTGGAGGCAGATTCAATTATGGTCTTCGAAAGGGAATTGGAAAAGTACTTGAAAGGAAAATGTTTGCAGGGCTACGGGGATAAGGCGTGGGAGAGGGACGAACTGGATTGTTCTGATGCAGAGCCGGCACGGACTCAATGGGCTGAATGGCATCTTCCATGCTATAATCTTTCTATGATGCTGTGATTCTCTGATTCTAACCACCTTATCTACCTGACCTACCTTCAGGGATCTGTAGACATACACTCCAAGGCCCCTCTGTTCCTCTACACTTCTCAGTATCCTCCCATTTATTGTGTATTCCCTTGCCTTGTTTGCCCTCCACAAATGCATTACCTCACACTTCTCCGGATTGAATGCCATTTGACACTTTTTTGTCCACCTGACTGGTCCATTGATATCTTCCTGCAGTCTACAGCTTTCTTCCTCACCATCAACCACACGGCCAACGTTTGTGTCATCTGCAAACTTCTCAATCATACCCCCTACATTTCAGTCAAAATCATTGATATATACCAGAAAAAGCAATGGTCCTAGTGCTGAGTCCTACGGAACCCCACTGGAAACAGCCTTCCAGTCATAAAAACACCCGTCGACCATTACCCTTTGCTTCGATGCACTGCAGCAACTCACCAAGGCTTCTTCGACAGCACCTCCCAAACCCGCGATCTCAACTGCCGAGAAGGACAAGGGCAGCAGGCACATGGGAACAACACCACCTGCACGTTCCCTTCCAAGTCACACACCATCTCGGCTTGGAAATATATCGCCGTTCCATCATCGTCGCTGGGTCAAAATCCTGGAACTCCCGACCTAACACCACTGTGGGAGAAACTTCACCCCTCGGACTGCAGCGGTTAAAGAAGGTGGCTCACCACCACCTTCTCAAGGGCAATTAGGGATGGGCAATAAATGCTGGCCTTGCCAGCGATGCCCACATCCCATGAACGAATAATAAAAAAGCCAATTCTGGATCCAACTTGCCACTGTCCCTTGGATCCCATGGGCTTTTACTTTTCTGACCAGTTTGCCATGTGAGATCTTGTCAAAAGCCTTGATAAAATCCATGTAGACGATATCAAACATGCTACCCTCATAGACCCTCCTTGTTACCTCCTCAAAAAATTCGATCAAGTTGGTCTGACACGACCTTCCCTGAACAAATCCATGCTGACTGTCCTCGATTAATCCGTGCCTTTTTAAATGAGGTTAGGCTGACTGGCCTGTAATTACTCGGTCTATCCCTTTCTCCCGTTTTAAACAATGTTACAACGTTAGCAGTCCTCCAATCCTCCAGCACCAGGCCTGGAACCAGACAGGATTGGAAAATGATGGTCAGAGTCTCTGCTATTTCCTCCCTTGCTTCACGTAACAGCCTGGGATACATTTCATGCTGGCCTTGTGATTTATCTACTTTCAAGGATGCTAAACCCCTTAATATTTCCTCTCTCACTATGCTTATCCCGTCCAATATTTCACACTCCTCCTCAACTACAATGTCTGCATCGTCCCCCTCTTTTGTGAAGACAGACGCAAAGCATTCAGGAAGAGCCATGGCAGATGTCTTTGAGCCTCTCTCCTTGCATTTCTTTCAAGTCAATGCCAAAGTAAACAACTGTCCACTTTGACTGTGGAAAGTTTTCTGAACAAACATTTTTTTAAAAGCACAGCATAATAGACAGTCATCACCTGCTGACACATCACTGCAATCTGTGAGTCTGAGTTTTTTCCTCCATACATCACTCAATGTACAGATCTGTCCAGATACTTTTGAGGTTACAATCATAACAATGGTATTGAAATGCAGAGGGGAAAATCATCACTTTTAAAAATATCTCCATTTTCTATTGTGGTTCTGTCATTAATCCCATATTTTTCTATTTACAGATTTCACCGTGCCTGACGTTACGATCTTCAATAAGAATTCTGTGGACCTCAGTCGCTCAGTAGATTCCCAGAGTGATTGTTTGTGCAGGTGTACTGAAGCAGAAAGACACACGGCTACCTTGTCTTGAAGGAGGATGCAGAGTGTACACATTAACTTGATATTCATTTGTGAATTTAGAATAATGTGAAAATTCTGAACTACAGTGTTCATAACAAGATGGACTAACTGTCCAGGAAATTCAACATTCTGAAATGTTCTTTCAAATCGGCCAACAAGTTTTTATTTCTTAGCAACAAATTGTTTGTGAATCATTTATGTCGATAGGAATAAACAATTACTGAAAGTATTCTGTCAGCAACTGAATATGACCCCGGATCTTTTTCTAGTTTCTCCCTTGTCTTCCCTCAAGCCCTTTCTGAGCCCATCTTGTCAACGAGACCTACCTCCTGCTCCATTTACCCCTAAACTGCTGACCACCCAATTTTCCTTCATGGCCCCCATGCTAGCTGACATTGGAAATGGTTCCCTCTCCTCAGGTTACTGCCCCCACCCCGCTCCCTATCAAAACCAACATCATCACTCCTCCTTCTCAAAAACTCACCCTCGACCCCTCCGTCCTTGCAAACTACCACCCCATCTCCAACCCCTGTTTGATCTCCAAACTCCTTGAGCGTGTTGTTGCCTCTCAAATCTCAATTCACCTTTCACGCAACTCCATGGTTTAATCCCTTCAATCAGGTTTCCACTCCTGCCACAGCACAGAATCTGCTCTAATCAAAGTCACAAATAACACATAAATGCCGTGGCTACAAGAGCAGGTCAGATGGTGGGTAATTCAATTGAGGGATCTGTGTATTCTACTTTTTAAACTCTAGAAATGACCAGATGGTCCAAAATCGGCTTTTTCTCTCCTGTACATTCCTGTGTTCCTACAAGTAGAATCCCACAAAGGTTGAATCCCTGTGTCCTGCCTCTGTACCATAATTGGTGAGCTTCTTACAGTCTGTTGTGTCAGTGTGAGTAGAGCACTGTTCTTTATTGGTGGTTGTCATGGAACTTTCTGGGAGTCCTGCAGGGAAAGGAGAGGGTGGATCTGATCGGGTAGTCCCTGACCAGATGGTCGATACCATTTGGCAGAACCCCTTGTCACCAGAACTGACCAACATGCACCAAGATGTAGCCTGGATGGTGGTGAGAAGGGGCCTCCGAGTGCGGTCCTTCCAACACGCACGAAATCTCAGTGCCACCGCGAGCTGCCCTCGAGGATGCAGCGGGGACAAGACCGTCGTCAACCTCCTGATGGACTGCCCCTTCGCGCAGAAGGTATGGAGAGAGATGCGTTGGTATCTGTCCCGATTCATCCCCAACAGCTGGGTAATACAGGACGCTGTGCTCTATGGCCTGTTCCCAGGGACACACACCGAGACAGATATCAACTGCTGCTGGAAAACTATCAACTCGGTGAAGGAGGCCCTTTGGTTGGCCCGAAATCTGTTGGTCTTCCAGCTGAAGGAGCTGTCCACGACCGAGTGTTTCTAACAGGCACATTCCAAGGTCCAGGAGTAGATGCTGCGGGATGCACTGAAGCAAGTGCAGCCCAAGCAAAGGCTCTATGGGGAAAGGCCACCGAGTAAGGCCATCCCACGTTGTATTGTACAAAATGGATTCGATGCTATGTACTGTGTTTTGAATTGTAATAATGAGATCATAGTGTGTACGATCTGCATTGTATTGGTTCGAACTATATTGATTGAAATTGTGTCTTTTTACGTTGAACTGTGTGTATCTTTAAATATGATGAAATAAAGTGTATTTTGAAATAGAAAAAAAATTATCAAGTTTCTTAAAGTCTGTTGTGTCAGTGTGAGTGGAGCACTGTTCTTTATTGGTTTGATGGTTGATGAGGTCACTAAGGGAGTGAAGCTCTTATCTGCTGCCGTCATTGGAGTTTTTCACAAACATTTCATTCATTATGCTCGATACAAAATTTCCCCATAAACGATGGATTCAGTATCTGTTGCCATTTTGTAACAATGTGAACCACTTTCAGTTGCATATCAACAAGGTTTTACATAGAATTACACACACAGAATGGACAGCACCAAAACAGGCCATTCGGCCCAAATGATCGATGCCTCCTCCCACCCCTCTTCATCTAACCCTATCAGTATATCCTTCTAGCGCTTTCCCCCATGCGTTTATCCAGCTTCCCATTAAATGCATCTATGCTATTTGAACATAAGAACATAAGAAATAGGAGCAGGACGAGGCCATACAGCCCCTCGATCCTGCTCCGCCATTCAATAAGATCATGGCTGATCTTCGACCTCAACTGCACTTTCCGGCCCGATCCCCATATCCCTTGATTCCCCTCGATTCAAAAATCTATCCATCTCAGCCTTGAATGTACTCAACGACTGAGCATCCACAGTCCTCTGGGGTAGAGAATTCCAAAGATTCACAACCCTCGGAGCGAAGAAATTGCTCCTCATCTCAGTCCTTAATGGCTGACCCCTTATCCCGATATTGTGCCCTCGAGCTCTTGACTCTTCAGCCAGGGGAAGCAGCCTCTTAGCATCTACCTTGTCAAGCCCTCTCTGCATCTTATATGTTTCAATGAGATCATCTCTCATTCCTCTAAACTCCAGAGAGTATAGGCCCATTGTACTCAATCTCTCATCATAGGACAACCCTCTCATCCCAGGAATCAATGGAGTGAACCTTCGCTGCACCGTCCCCAGGGGTCAAGTATATCCTTCCTTAGGTAAGGAGTCCAAAACTGCACACAGTATTCCAGGTGTGGTCTCCATAAGCCCCTGTACAATTTGTAGGGGGTGGTGGTGTGTGTCAGCTTCGCCTCTGACTTCTGAGCAGTTCGAATCGCTCCCACTCCCTGCGTTCTCAACCTTGGACTTAGTTGTGACAAAGTGCAGCAGACAACTGGTTTTGGTGCAAGAAACTTTGACCTTTATTCAAGAGAGAAAATACAACACAACAATCTTAACACTCTAATAAAATGGGGAACACTTCGGTACACACGAGGGAAATTATAGTAGAATGATACCTCACCCCTCCAAATCCCACTATACTAGCTAAGTTGGACTCTAAAGGGCCAGAGTTAATGGTTAGTGGCAATATTCGGTTGGTTGTTTCGTAAGGCCCTTGTTGCCGCGAGGTGTCTGATGGTCACTGGGGCTGTTGCTCTGGTTTCTTCTTGTGTGTCAGCCTGCTTCTGGAGCTACTGACCTTCCCTGTCGAACTGCTTTCCTGTTGCCCCCTCGCCTTGTTGTTCGCTGAAGCTGCTCTTCCTTCCAGAGACAGCCAGAACAAGACAAGCAGCACACAAGCGCCAGCAAGAACCAGAGAGAGAGAGAGAGGTTTCGATTTTCCACTTCTATATCCCTCTCTTACAACGGCCTTCGTCACTTTGAAAAAAACACTTCATGCCTGTTTAAACAGTTCAGACAAAGTCCTTAAGAATCTTTGATGGCTTTTTGATGCTCCCTCATCATGTTGCAATTGCTTCTCCCAATTGGTCATTGTTAATTCCTATTTTTCGAGCTTGTCACTCAAGGCTTCCTTTTGTATCCAACGTCCTAGGTGTTGATCGGTTTTGCTTTAAAACAAAGATGTGGCCCCACCATGTCTGGAGCAGTAGCCTCTTTCAATGGCAGTGAGTGTTGACCACCTGCTGTAGGTTTTGCATTAAAACAGAGACATGTCTGAAGCAGTCATTCTCCCACATTCCACAGTGTGTGTTGTGGATTCGTCTGGTGACCTCTCACCTATCCTTCCATCTTAGGATTTTAGTCAATGGTCAAAGTTTTCCATACTCAGGTAAAAGGTAAATTCCAAAGTCCTTTTCTTTGGGGTTTTTCTCCGAGTTTTGGGAGATCTGTGAATTTTGAGAATCTTACAATTGTAGCAAGACTTCCTTACTCTTGGACTCCAACCCCCTTGCAAGAAAGGCCAACATACCAATTGCTTTCTGTACCTGCATGTTAACTTCCTGTGTTTTGTGTGCCAGGACACCTAATTCCCTCTGAACACCAACATTTTGTCCTGGATGGTGTGGAGTTCTTGAGTGTTGTTGGCGCTGCACTCATCCAGGCAAGTGGAGAGTATTCCATCAGACTCCTGACTCGTGCCTGGTCGATGGTGGAAAGGCTTTGGGGAGTCAGGAGGTGAGTCACTTGCCACAGAATACCCAGCCTCTGACTTGCTCTTGAAGCCACAGAAATTATGTTGCTGGTCCAGTTAATTTTCTGGTCAATGCTGACCCCCAGGATGCTGATGGTGGTGGATTTCGCGATGGTAATGCAGTTGAATGCCAAGGGGAGGTGGTTAGACTCTCTCTTGTTGGAGATGGTCATTGCCTGGCACTTATCTGGCACAAATATTACTTGCCACTTATGATCCCAAACCTGGATGTTGTCCAGGACTGCTTCATTATCTGAAGGGTTGCGAATGGAACTGAACACTGTGCAATCAACAGTGAACATCCCCATTTCTGACCTTATGATGGAGGGTAGGTCATTGATGAAGCAGCTGAAGATGGCTGGGCCATGGACACTGCCCTGAGGAACTCCTGCAGCAATGTCTTGGGGCTGAGATGATTGGCCTCCAACAACCACTATCACCTTCCTTTGTGCTAGGTATGACTCCAGCCACTGGATAGTTTTCCCCCTGATTCCCATTGACTTCAAATTTACTCGGGATCCTTGGTGCCACACTCGGTCAAATGCTGCCTTGATGTCAAGGGCTGTCACTCTCACCTCACCTCTGGAATTCAGCTCTTTTGTCCATGTTTGGACCAAGGCTGTGATGAGGTCTGGAGCTGAGTAGTCCTGGCGGGAACCAAACTGAGCATCGGTGAGCAAGTTTTGGTGAGTAATGTCGTTTGAGAGCATTGTCGACGACACCTTCAATCACTTTGCTAATGATTGAGAGCAGACTGATGGGGCAGTAATTGTCCGGATTGGATTTGTCCTGCTTTTTATGGACAGGACATACCTGAGCAATTTTCCACATTGTTGGTTAGTTGCCAGTGTTGTAGCTGTACTGGAACAGTTTGGCTGGAGGCGTCGTTAGTCCTGGAGCACGAGTCTTCAGCACTACAGTCAGAATGTTGTCGGGGTCCATAAACTTTGATGTATCCAATGCACTCAGCTGTTTCTTGATATCACGTTGAGTGAATCGAAATAGCTGAAGACTGTCTTCTGTGATGGTGGGGATATCAGGAGGAGGCCGAGATGGATCATCTACTCGGCACTTCTGGCTGAAGATGGTTGCAAACGCTTCATGCCTTGTCTTTTGCACTCACGTGCTGGTCTCTGCCATTATTGAGGATGGGGATGTTTACAGAGCCTCCTCCTCCCGTTAGTTGTTTAATTGTCCACCACCATTCACGACTGGATGTGGCAAGACTGCAGAGCTTTGATCTGATCCGTTGGTTGTTGTGGAATCACTTAGCTCTGTGTATAGCATGTTGCTTCTGCTGTTTAGCATACATGTAGTCCTGTGTTGTAGCTTCACCCGGTTGGCACCTCATTATTAGGTACGCCTGGTGCTGCTCCTGACAAGCTCTTCTGCACTCCTCAATGAACCAGGGTTGATCCCCTGGCTTGTTGGTAATGGTAGAGAGTGGAATATGCCGGGCTCTGAGGTTACAGATTGTGCTGGAATACAATTCTGCTGATATGTGCAGAGCAAGGTCCCACAAACAGCAAGTTGCATGAATGAACAGTTAATGTGTTTCTGCTGATGTTGGTTGAGAGAAAAGTGTTGGCCAGGACACCAAGAGAACTCCCTGATCTTCAATATTGCCAGCGTTCTATTAGATCCACTGTAACATCTCATCCAAAAGTCAACCCCTCCAACAATGCAGCACTCTCTCATTACTGCACAAAAGTGTCAGCTTGGATGATGCATGTTTGATAGTCTCAGTCCAACTCAAAGGGCCCAAATCACAAAACTGTGATGAACTAAACTGCAGCACTAAATAGGCAGTCTCATTTGAGAACACAGGATGGTTGGTGTGGGAAACGGAAAAATGTCACACTGGTGCAGTGTGGGCTGTTTCTCTTTCTCAGGAACTATATTCTGATCTAGTCTTGCTGGTCTCATGGTAGAAATGCTTGATTTGACACCAGGTACCTTGAATGGAAATTTTTTTAAACTGTAACTCTAAAGTTGCATGTAATAAGAGTTTATTTAGTTTAAGTTGTCCTTTGAAGTGTATTGAGCACCAACACTTGGAATGGAGTATTGGGATGTGAGCTCCTTTTCCTCATGTTGTTCAGTTCCTCTCACCTGCACTATTGTGGAGATGGAAGTTCTGAGAGGTTGTTCCTCTTTAGCATATGCTGCAAGGAAATAATTGCTTGGAGGTAGTTCAGAGAAGGTTCACTCGACTGATTCCTCAGAGGAGGGGGTTATCTTTTCAGGAAAGGTTGGATAAGTTGGGCCTGTATACACTGGAGTTTAGAAGAACGAGAGGTTATCTTATTGAAACATACAAGGTCCTGAGGGGACTAGAAGGGGTAGATGATGAGAGGAGGTTTCCCTTTGTGGGAGATACTGGAACTAGTGGCCACCAGTTTAAAAATAACGGGTCTCCCATTTAAGACGGAGGTGAGGAGGAATTTTTTCTCTCAGAGGGTCGTGAGTCTGTGGAACTCCCTTGCCAGAGAGCGGTGGAGGCAGGGTCATTGAATATTTCTCAGGCTGAGGAAGATAGATTCCTGATTAACAAGGGAGTCAAAGGTTATGGTCGGTAGACAGGTAAGTGGGGTTGAGGTCACAATCAGATCAATCATGACCTTACCAAATAGCAGAGCAGGCTCGAGGGGCTGAATGGCCTACTCCAGCTCTCGTATCTTCATATGTTCGTAATTTTCCGCTTGTGGCCGAGTGCCAAACTGGAGGTAATCCAAAACTATAAGATAGTCACAAATAAATCCAATCGGGAATTCAGGAAAAACTTCTTTCGTCAGTGAGTGGTAAGAATGTGGAACATTTTACCACAATGTGTACGGTAGCATAGTGGTTATGTTACTGGACTAGTAATCCAGAGGCCTGGACTAAAATCCAGAATCATTAGTTCAAATCCCGCCACGGCAGCTGGTGAATTTAAATTCAATTCATTAAATTTAATTAATTAAATAAAAATCTGGAATTAAAATACGAGTATCAGTAATAATGGCTATGAAACTACCGGATTGTCGTAAAAACCCATCTGGTTCACTAATGTCCTTTCGGGAAGGAAACCTGCCGTCCTTACCCGGTCTGGCCGACATGTGACTCCAGACCCACAGCAATGTGGTTGATTCTTAATTGCCCTCTGAAATGGCCCAGCAAGCCACTCAGTTGTAAAATCTCGCTACGAAAAGTCATGACAAGAATAAAACCGGACGGACCACTCGGCACCGGACACGACAACGGCAAAAAAACACCAAGCCCAGTCGACCCTGCAAGGTCCTCCTGACTAACATCTGGGGACTTGTGCCAAAATTGGGAGAGCTGTCCCACAGACCAGTCAAGCAACAGCCTGACATAGCCAAACTTACAGAATCATACCTTTCAGCCAACGTCCCAGACTCTTCCATCACCATCCCTGGGGATGTCCTGTCCCACCAGCAGGACAGACCCACCAGAGGTGGCGGTACAGTGACACACAGTCAGGAGGGAGTGAGCCCTGGGAGTCCTCAACATTGACTCTGGACCTCATGAAATCTGCTGGCAGCAGAATTGTATTCCAGCACAATCTGTAACCTCATGGCCCGGCATATTCCTCACTCTACCATTACCAACAAGCCAGGGGATCAACCCTGGTTCAATGAGGAGTGTAGAAGAGCATGCCAGGAGCAGCACCAGGCGTACCAAAAAATGAGGTGCCAACCTGGTGAAGCAACCACTCAAGACTACATGCATGCTGAACAGCGGAAGCGACATGCTGCAGACAGAGCGAAGCGGTTCCACAACCAACGGATCAGATCAAAGCTCTGCAGTCCTGCCACATCCAGTCGTGAATGGTGGTGGACAATTAAACAACTAACGGGAGGAGGAGGCTCTGCAAACATCCCCTTCCTCAATGATGGTCGAGTCCAGCACATGAGTGCAAAAGACAAGGCTGAAGCGTTTGCAACCATCTTCAGCCAGAAGTGCCGAGTGGATGATCCATCTCGGCCTCCTCCCGATATCCCCACCATCACAGAAGCCAGTCTTCGGCCAATTCGATTCACTCCACGTGATATCAAGAAACGGCTGAGTGCACTGGATCCAGCAAAGGCTGTGGGCCCCGACAACATCCCAGCTGTCGTGCTGAAGACTTGTGCTCCAGAACTAGCTGCGCCTCGAGCCAAGCTGTTCCAGTACAGCTACAAAACTGGCATCTACCCGACAATGTGGAAAATTGCCCAGGTATGTCCTGTCCACAAAAAGCAGGACAAATCCAATCCGGCCAATTCCCGCCCCATCAGCCTACTCTCAATCATCAGCAAAGTGATGGAAGGTTTCGTCGACAGTGCCATCAAGCGGCACTTACTCACCAATAACCTGCTCACCGATGCTCAGTTTGGGTTCCGCCAGGACCACTCAACTCCAGACCTCATTACAGCCTTGGTCCAAACATGGACAAAAGAGCTGAATTCCAGAGGTGAGGTGAGAGTGACTGCCCTTGACATCAAGGCAGCATTTGACCGAGTGTGGCACCAAGGAGCCCGAGGAAAATTGAAGTCAATGGGAATCAGGGGGAAAAATCTCCATTTGCTGGAGTCATACCTAGCACAAAGGAAGATGGTAGTGGTTGTTGGAGGCCAATCATCTCAGCCCCAGGCCATTGCTGCAGGAGTTCCTCAAGGCAGTTTCCTAGGCCCAACCATCTTCAGCTGCTTCATCAATGACCTTCCCTCCATCATAAGGTCAGCAATGGGGATGTTCGCTGATGATTGCACAGTCTTCACTTCCATTCGCAACCCCTCAAATAATGAAGCAGTCCGACCCTGCATGCAGCAAGACCTGGACAACATCCAGGCTTGGGCTCATAAGTGGCAAGTAACATTCGTGCCAGATAAGTGCCAGGCAATGACCATCTCCAACAAGAGAGAGTCTAACCACCTCCCCTTGACATTCAACGGCATTACCATCACCGAATCCCCCACCATCAACATCCTGGGGGTCACCATTGACCAGAAACTTAACTGGGCCAGCCATATAAATACTGTGGCTACGAGAGCAGGTCAGAGGCTGGGTATTCTGCGGTGAGTGAGTCACCTCCTGACTCCCCAAAGCCTTTCCACCATCTACAAGGCATAAGTCAGGAGTGTGATGGAATACTCTCCACTTGCTTGGATGAGTGCAGCTCCAACAACACTCAAGAAGCTCGACACCATCCAAGATAAAACAGCCCGCTTGATTGGCACACCATCCACCACCCTAAACATTCACTCCCTTCACCACCGGCGCACAGTGGCTGCAGTGTGTACCATCCACAGGATGCACTGCAGCAACTCGGCAAGGCTTCTTCGACAGCACCCCCCAAACCCGCGACCTCTACCACCTAGAAGGACAAGAGCAGCAGGCACATGGGAACAACACCACCTGCACGTTCCCCTCCAAGTCACACACCATCCCGACTTGGAAATATATCGCCGTTCCTTCATCGTCGCTGGGTCAAAATCCTGGAACTCCCTTCTTAACAGCACTGTGGGAGAACCGTCACCACACGGACTGCAGCGGTTCAAGAAGGCGGCTCACCACCACCTTCTCAAGGGCAATTAGGAATGGGCAATAAATGCCGGCATCGCCAGCGATGCCTGCATCCCATGAACGAATAAAAAAAAAACTGTGTTTTCTAATAATGGGATCATAGTGTGTACGATCTGCACTGTATTGGTTCGAACTGCAATGCTTGAAATTGTGTCTTTTTACATTGAACTGTGTGTATCTTTAAATTTGATAAAATAAAGTCTATTTTCAAATATCAAAAAAAATTGTCAAGTTCCTGACAGTCTGTTGTGTCAGTGTGAGTTGAGCACTGTTCTTTATTGGTTTGATGGTTGATGAGGTCACTGAGGGAGTGAAGGGGAGGGGGGACGAGAGGAACTTACTCACGTGGCTCAAGGTCTTGAGCGGCCAATAATTCGAGCTCTTATCTGCTGCCGTCAATGAAGTTTTTCACAAACATTTCATTCATTATTCTCGATACAAAATATACCCGTAAACTATGGATTCAGTATCTGATGCCATTTTGCTAAAATGTGAACCACTTTCAGATGAATATCAACAAGGTATTACATAGAATTACATACATAGAATGTACAGCACCGAAACAGGCCATTCGGCCCATCTGGTCCATGCCCCTGTTTATGCTCCACAGGTGCCTTCTCCCACCCCTCCTCATCTAACCCTAACAGCATTTCCTTCTATTCCTTTCTCCCTCATGTGTTTATCCAGCTTCCCCTTAAATGCATCTATGGTATTCACCTCAACTACTCCTTGTGATAGCAAGATCCACAGTAGTAGTCGCATAACTCAGATGTCAGGCCAGCAATCTGACTCCCAACGGTACTTAAAGCAAGTAAAGTGAGACCCCCACCGGTCCCCTCTCCCTCAGTCCAGGGGTCCGTCCTGCACCAGCTTAAGTTCGTACCGGCTGCTCTACAATTTCAGCCTAACGCAAAACAGCTTTTTAAAACTCCGGAAAACTTTTCAAACTTTCTGTGGAATTTTTTTAATGTTAGGAAGAAGCAGGAGCTCCCATTCACTCCCTCCCTATCATTACACATTAGCTGGCAGAAAGTGGAGCTCTGCACCAGCATCCATCCAGACATGCACAGGACTCCTTTACGGCTGAACTCAATATAACTTTGGGGTGCCGACTCTGTACCGCACTGGGCAGAGACTGGTAGCTGCAGCATATCTGCAGCCTTCGTAATGAGATGCAAAGTAAAAGGGATTAGCACTGGTATCAGGGAGTTCAAAGAGTGATCAACAGAGGCAATGGATTCCCAGATCCAGTAGCTGGGACAAAATCCTTGGATTCATTTGAGTAGCAACTGGATGCAATAATGGGGTCGGGATTTGAGGGTTTTCTGGATGGCCCGAGTGGCCTCTCTCATCTGCAATTCTCTTTTGTGTACATTAAATTTGATAACATTGTACGAATGCTTCATATTTGTAGCGAATTCTTCTGACCATCAGTCAACTGTGATATTCACCCACTTATTTTAAAAGGGGTTAGTGCCTGTGTTAAAATAGAGCTAAATGCCTTCAAGAAAGAACTTGCATTTCTATAGCACCTTTCATGCCCTTGGCACTTTGCAGCCAATGAATAACTTTTTGAAGTGGAGTCACTGTTGTTATGCAGGCAAAATGCAGCCACCAATTTTGCGCACAGCCGAGGTCCAACAAACAGCAAGTGAGATAAATAACCAGTTCTCAATGTGTCCTGGTCAACGTCGATCCCTCAACCAACAACTAAACATGATCCAGATTATCTGGTCATTTATTTCATTGCTGTTTGCGGGAGCTTGCTGTGCACAAATTGGCTTCTGCGTTTCCCATCTTTACAACAGCGACTGCACTACAAAAGTGATTCATTGTCTATGAATAACAACAACAACTTGCATTTATATAGTGCCTTTAATGTAGTAAAAAGTGCCAAAGTACTCACAGGAGCGATTATCAAACAAAATTTGACACTGAGCCACATAAGGAGATATTAGGACAGGTGACGAATAGCTTGGTCAAAGAGGTAGGTTTTAAGGAGCACCTTAAAGGAGGTGAGAGAGTTGGAGAGGCAGACAGGTCTAGGGAGGGAATTCCAGAGCTTAGAGCCTCATAACTTAACCCTTGAAGTCCACTGTCATTCTAGTAAACCTACGCTGCACTCGCTCCAAGGCCAATATGTCCTTCCAAAGGTGCGGAGCCCAGAACTGCTCACAGTACTCCAGGTGCGGTCTAACCAGAGTTTTGTATAGCTGCAGCATAATTTCTGCCCCCTTGTACTCCAGTCCTCTCGATAAAAAGGCCAGCATTCCATTTGCCTTATTGATTATTTTCTGCACCTGTTCATGACACTTGAATGATCGATGTACCTGAACCCCGAAGTCCCTTTGGACATCCACTGTTTTCAACTTTTTACCATTTAGAAAGTACCCTGTTCTATACTTTTTTGATCCAAAGTGGATGACCTCACATTTGTCTACATTGAATTCCATTTGCCACAGTCTTGCCCATTCACCGAATCTATCAATATCACTTTGTAATTTTATGTTTTCATCTACACTGCTAACAATGCCACCAATCTTTGTGTCATCGGCAAACTTAGATATGAGACTTTCTATGCCTTCATCTAAGTCGTTGATAAATATTGTGAATAATTGAGGCCCCAAGACAGATCACTGCGGGACTCCACTGGTCACATCCTGCCAATGTGAGTACCTTACCATTATCCCTACTCTCTGTCGCCTTTCGCTCAGCCAACTTCTGAACCAAGTCCGTACTTTTCCCTCGATTCCATTGTCTTCTATCTTCGCTAACAGTCTCTGATGTGGGACCTTATCAAATGCTTTCTGTAAGCGCATATAAATAACATCCATTGACATTCCCCTGTCCACTACTTTAGTCACCTCTTCAATAAATTCAATCAGGTTTGTCAGGCACGACCTACCTTTCACAAATCCATGCTGGCTCTCTCTGATTAACTGAAAATTCTCGAGGTGTTCAGTCACCCTATCCTTAATTATAGACTCCAGCATTTTCCCCACAACAGATGTTAGGCTAACTGGTCTATAATTCCCTGGTTTCCCTCTCTCTCCTTTCTTAAAAATGAGAACCCAAGACAAAAAAATCATAAAAATGAACATTCAGGAATTAAAATGTGCATAAAACAGACAGCACACATGTGCATGTCAGAACTGCATAATTACCCAACGGGAAAGCTGAATTGTTCCCTGAATATTAAGTATTTAGTGGCAAGAAGTTTTAGCCTGCACTATCATTAAGCATTATGATAGTCAATACAGGTTTGGCGCACTTTGTTAGCAACTTAAGATGCCTGAAGCGACCATATCTTGTGGTACAAATCACATTAGTACATTTGTTTCTCATTGAATTGGAAATCGTTAGCTAGATAAAATTTTAAATCTGTTCCCTCGATCTGCGTTATCTTTAATTTCTAATGTTGGAAGCTAGCTCACTTTTCGCTGAGTTTATTTGCAAAATGAAATGATTACATTATGTTAAGGTTAGATGGTTCAAGGTTGCCATTTTCCTCACAAAGGGCAAAGAGCATTCCACATGTCTTCAGTTTGCTTTACTATGAAATGATCATCACTGTAGTTCAGCATATTTCCATTCCACATGCCTATGCCACGGAGTCTCAATTTCTTCATGATCGCAGACTTAATTGAAATGCTCTGCGGATCGTCATACCAGACCAGATGATAAGTATTGTTAACCTGCCATAAGAAAACAAAAGAGAGTTACACAGATAGGAGCGAGCGGTTTAGGTCAATGCACAGTTCGAGACACAGTGCTGAAAATCTTCAGCAGCACTATTTAAAATGCTTGCATTAAAAGACAAGCTCAGGTGGGCTGAGGAAAAGAAAGGTAAAGAGGTGGATTGTTCCAAACCTTAGTTGAAACGGATTGTGAAAAGCACTGTAACATTACATGAACTGTAAGTAATCTGTAAAGTGTCTGAGTACATTTACACATCACACCTGATTAGGAATCAAAATAGAAACTAATTTTAGAAAGAATCTGACCACTGAGCCTTCACTATGATAACAGAACATCGAATCTGAATAAATGTCAACTTTTTGAATTCTTTAAATTACTAAAATTGGAAAAATCAATGAAAATGTTGTTCTAAAAATGACAGCGTGGGATAGAGTACAAATGATTTAATAGGTTAATGTCATCATTAAAATATCGCGAGACTGTTCACTGATTGAATTAAGCGTTCATCCGTTAACATCCCACAGCTTAATTTCAAGTCAGTGATATAACGATGTTACTGCACTTCAAAGTAACTTATTGTGAGAAGCAATTTGGGACGATTCAGAGAGACAATCGATAAAGCACAATATAAATGCCATTCTTTAACTTTTACTGATACCGGCTTTTTATTTCCTACCTGTAGTGTAGAGATTTTGTTTTTAAAATTCCAACGTTTTGTCATTGTGGACTAACTCTCTGTTCAAACAACGAAGCTTTGAAAATGAGCCGAAGTTCCTCCATGGGCTTGACATTTAAATACAGGTGTCCTGACAGGAAAGCATCAAAAAGAGGATCTCCGTCTTAGATTCAAGCCAAATTGCCCAAACTGTCAGCTTAATTTTTAATATGAAATCCAACAGTCTATGTCGGAAACAATGCTTCACACTCAAGCACACATTTCTGATTACAGTGGATTAGCTTTGCTGAAGATGCAGAATCATAGTATCATAGAATGGTTACAACACGGAAGGAGGCCATACGGCCCGTCACATCCATGCCAGCTCCCTGCAAGAGCAATCCAGCTAGTCCCATTCCCCCGCCCTCGCCCCTTAGCTCTGGAAAGCTTTTCCTTTCAAGTACTTATCGAATTCCCTTTTGAAAGTTTTTTTTTATTCGTTCATGGGATGTAAGCATCGCTGGCAAGGCCAGCTTTATTGTCCATCCCTAATTACCCTTGAGAAGGTGGTGGTGAGCCGCCTTCTTGAACCGCTGCAGTCCGTGTGGTGAAGGTTCTCCCACAGTGCTGTAGGTAGGGAGTTCCAGGATTTTGACCCAGCGACGATGAAGGAACGGCGATATTATATCGAATTCACTTTTGAAAGCCACTATTGAATCTGCTCCACCACATCTTCAGGCAGTGCATTACAGACCACGACCACTCGCTTTGTAAAAAAGTTTTTTCTCATATCACCTTTGGTTCTTTTGCCAATCACCTGAAATCTATGTCCTCATTCTTGACTCCTCCACCAATGGGAACAATTTCTCTCTATCTGCTCTCTCCAGACCCTTCATGATTTTGAACACCTCGATCAAATCTCCTCTCAACCTTCTCTGCTCGAAGGAGAACAACCCCAGCTTCTCCAGTCTATGCACGTAACTGAAGTCCCTCATCCCTCGAATCATTCACATAAATCTCTTCTGCACCCCCTCTAAGGCCTTCACATCCTTCCGAAAGTGCGGTGCCCAGAACTGGCACAATGCTCCAGTTGTGGCCGAACCAGCATTTTATAAGTATTCATCATAACCTCCATGCTTTTGTAATCTATGCCTCTATTTATAAAGCCCAGCATCCTGTATGCTTTCTCAACCTGCCCTGCCACCTTTAACGATTTGTGCTCATCAACCCCCAGATCTCTCCTTTCCTGCATCCCATAGTTTACATTGCCTCACCTTGATCTTCCGACTGAAATGTGTGACTTCACACTTTTCTGCGTTGAATTTCAGCTGCCACGTGTCCGCCCATTCCACCAGCCTGTCTATGTCCTCTTGAAGTCTATAACTAACCTCCTCACTGTTCATTACACTTCCAAGTTTTGGGCCATCTGCAAATTTTGAAATTGTGCCCCTGCAGCTCCAAGGAAATCCCAATCTATCATTTTTAACACTCAAATCAATTAACTCATCTGGATGCTGTGCAACATATGAACATAAGACACACATTTAAAGCGCAGATGGGACCTCAGTTTAGCGTGTCATCTGAAAGATGGCACCTCCGACAGTGCAGCGCTCCCTCAGTACAGCAACTTAGAAAAATCCAATGCACAGCCCAGATGTCAATTCAGATGCAACAAGGCAAAAGATTCTGGTGTTCGATTGGGGAAAAAAATGATTTGGGGGAAAATAGAAAGAGATAGATGACTTGCAAGTCAGAGTTAGCATTGGCCTCCAGAGAAAACAATTTAAAACAATAGGATAAACCAAGGTCTGATTTAACTCAATGTGGAACATTCTATCATCTCAAAATAATCTTTTCAAATTGCTCAAAGTAACAAAATATTGCAATCGAAAGGTGGAAAACATGATTTAAATGTTACTGCTGAAAGCTCAAGCATCACAGCCTTTGACTGCAGTGCGTCAAGTATCTCAGCAAGATTTGGCCAATGTCAATTAGACATGTGACTAGGTAGAATGCAGTAGGTCGAGAGTGTGTGGTATTTGCTACTGTGCAGTTTTCTTATGTACAGGGCACGCTACCGTCAATCTTTTGTGTTAAATTGATCATCAAATGGGAGACAGGGGCACACATTTCACGAACTAAACTATGATGATTTTCACAGGAGGGTCAATATGGGTTGTGTAAAGTGATCGATTTGAAAAGTCCACAGCTCGGAATTGGTTTGGTGCTTTGTATGTCAACTCCCATTTTCTTGGCTATTCTCCAACTACACACATTTTGTACTGTAGAAACTGTACATTCTGAACTTTGCTGAATCCTGCACACAGAGAATATTGAATCATGAAACACTGCAATGTTTGCATTCTACAAAGAATGGACAATGCACAACTCTCCATTGTGTTTTGATTGATAGTCTTACCATGTAGATATAATATGGGGCTTTCTGCTCATCATCCCAATATCTGCCAGTAATTGATTTGTGCACGTGCTGTACGATCTCTTTGTATGGGACCTGACGTCCAGCTGCACCACTGCAAGGGGCACCTCGGGAAGCAATCTTTTCCAATACACACCTACCACCCTGAAAAGTACGAAAGGATGAAAAAATAACACTTGTGAATAGAGTTACTTTGGTCATTTCAAAAATGCAGTAACAGCATGACTGGTCTCTAAGTGTAAAGGCTATGAGGGACAATTAGAGAAACATAAGCTTTACAATATAGAGAGGAGGGTCTCTCACAGAAATATATAAATTAAATAGTACATTTATAGATAAGGACAAGGTTGTAACTTGAAATAGACAGCAACAAGACTGAATGTCGAAGATTAAGGGGTGATCTAATTGATGTGTTTGAATTGATCAAAGCAGTTGATAGGGTAGATAGAGAGAAACTATTTCCTCTGGTGGGAGAGTCCAGAACAAGGGGACATAACCTTAAAATTAGAGCTTGGCCATTCAGGGGTGTTGTCAGGAAGCACTTCTTCACACAAAGGGTGGTGGAAATCTGGAACTCTGGACCTCAAAAAGCTGTTGAGGCTCGGTCAATTGAAAATTTCAAAGCTGAGACTGATAGATTTTTGTTCGGTAAGGGTATTAAGGGTTACAGAACCAAGGTGGGTAAATGGAGTTAAGATCCAGATTAGCCATGATCGATTGGTGGAACAGGCTCGAGGGGCAGAATGGACTACTCCTGTTCCTATATTCCAATGTCTCCCACTGGGTATGGTAGCATTGTGGTTATGTTACTGGACGAATGAACCAGATACCTGGACGAATAATCTGGAATCATGAGTTCAAATTCTGCTACAGCAGCTGGGAAATTTAATTTCAACTAAATAAAATCTGAAATTTAAAAAAACTATTTTCAGTAATGGTGGCCATGAGACTATGGGATTGTTGTATTTCATCTGTTCACGAATTCATCCACTCTGGCCGATATGTGACTCCAGACCCACAGCAATATAGTTGATTTTTAATCACCCTCTGAATTGGCCAAGCAAGCCACTCAGTTGTACAATCTTTGCTACGGACTGCAGCGGTTCAAGAAGGTGGCTTACCACCACCTTCTCAAGGGCAGTGAAGGATGGGCAAAAAATGCTGGCCTTACCAGTGATGCCCACATCCCATGAACAAATAAAAAAAATTGTAAAGGAATGAGTTTTGAGAAAAGATTAGCAGAAGCTTAAGATTTGTAGCTCAGAAGAATGCAATTAAGGGGAGGCCTCAGTGGAATAAAATGTTGAATAGCACGGGTAAGGTAAGCCCAGCCAATGGATGCATGTGGAAATTAGTGAAAAGTAAACATAGAACAGATATCAAAAATCTTCTTTATGTAAAGAGAAGTTTTTGAAATAGTCTACAAGCAAATGAACAGAGGCAAAAATACTGGACTGTTCCAAAATATAATTCGATGCCCTGTTCGGACAGATAATGTACCAGAGGGATGAGTTTCAGGTGAACTGACTTCACTCTCATTTCTTGTGCAATGCAAACAATTAATTTCCTCAGAAAAGGGAATCAATGGGATAGTTTGCACAGCAACAAGACAACGGTTTACTAAAGTTAATTCTCAATAATTAGGATATCTGAAAGCCAGATAATGACAACACCTTACCTCAAACAACTGCCTGCAAGTATAGTCATAACCATACCATGGAACTCCCAGCACGAGCTTTCTGGAATCAATACCCAGATTGATATAAGCGGAGTAACCTAAATGGGGAAAATAATAATGAGGGTCTTAGATTCACATTGATATCGGGCAGGTAAACCCTGAACCAGATGGTCTTATTGTACATACCTGATAAAGTCTGGTAATAGGGAGCATTTGGCTTTGAAAAGCAAATGTCCCACATTTGACTCTGCATATCATAGGACATCACAAATAAAAAGTCACAGGAATTTGCAATTCTCAAAAAGTCATAGCATCGGCCATCAATGCAGTCTGGAGACCAAGGCACGTTAAATGTGACCTAAGGGCCAAAGAGTAACAAGAAGAAGTTAGTTTCATCTCATACCTTATGTTGGATATCACTAGTAGTTATATGGTTTTTATATGCACTCGCACATGCTCCATGGGAGCTGTGAATTTAACAGGTTAGGAGTTCGACAGTGTTCATGACTGTATAAAAAGGAACAGGATAAAGTTGGGGCAAATAGTGAGTTAGAATTAATAGGATCCTCGGTTATCAAATATTAATCAGGTTCGATTCCCCACTGCTCACTCACCTTCTTCCTCCAATTTTCTGTCAGTTTTCTCTCCTCCTCTTCAAAAGGCATTAAGTTGTGACCAAACTGCAGTCCCAAAAGGGCCAGCCACACTCCAATACCTAGTCAAATTGGCCAAAGTTTGTTTACACGAGGCCAGACATTGAGTGCTGGCAGGCTATTTGAGTGTAGGGCTTAAGGTCAAGAATTAAATCACTGCAATCTGAGTTAACAAGGTCTAAGAACAGAAGAACATAAGAAACAGAAGCAGGAGTAGGCCACATTGCACCTTGAGCCTGCTCCGCCATTCAAACAGATTGTGGCTGATCTTTGACCTCAAATCCACTTTCCAGCCCAATCCCCATATCCCTTGATTCTGCCAAGAGTCCAAAAATCTATTTATCTCAGCCTTGAATATAATCAACAACTCAGCATCCACAGCCTTCTGGGGAAGAGAATTCCAAAGATTCACAACCCTCTGAATGAAAAAATTCCAACTCATCTCAGTCTGAAATGGCCGACCCCTTATCCTGCGACTATGCCCCTTGTTCGAGACTCTCCAGCTATGGGAAACAACCTCATAAGCCCCCTCATAATCTTATATGTTTCAATGAGATCATCTCTCACTCTTCTAAACTCCAGAGAGTATAATAGTGATCCAAGGTGGCGTACTGTGTGGGGAAATGTAAGGTTATTCACTTTGGTAGGAAGAATAGAAAAACAGAATATTTTTAAATGGTGAGAAACTATTAAATGTTGGTGTTCAGAGAGACTTGGGTGTCCTCGTACACAGTGAATTGTTATGATCTGGAATGCACTGCCTGAAAGGGCGGTTGAAGCAGATTCAATAGTAACTTTCAAAAGGGAATTGGATAAATAATTGAAGGGAAAAAATTGCAGGTCAATGGAGAAAGAGCAGGGGAGTGGGACGAATTAGATCGCTCTTTCAAAGAGCTGGCACAGGCATGATGGGCCGAATGGCCTCCTTCTGTGCTGTAACATTCTAAGAACCGATGTGAAAATTACAGTTCGAACAATGCTGGTCCGGGAAGCCGGGCCTCAAGTCACTTGTATCATTCTGGGCTACAAGTGGTGCAGCATCAAGTTTGCTGTATATCCATTTAAACTGATTCAATCTAAAATTTCTAACCTCAGCAATGGTTAAAGCAGCTTTGGAACAAGATGATGCACTGATAAACAGCAGCTAAAAATCAGGATTTCAATTCACTTATCCAGAAAAATATTAATGGTCTTTACAATTAAGTAGAAACTAAATTGCTTATCCCCATTTAATAAATAACGGCTCCTTTACCTGAGACCCAGGTATTAAAATGTGGAATTTCTTCGTGGTTTCGGCAACCAGGTCAGTTATCAACAATTTGATGGCAGAAATATTTTCAGCAGAAAACTTCAGGTCCAAATTGATTCCATCCATAAATTGTCTTTTTACAGAGTTGACTCTGTGATTGATCCATTTTCTTTGGTGATTTCTGTCCATAATGTCTTTGTATGTTGGAACTCCTGGTGAACAAACAATGTCCATTTATACAGAAATAAAAACAGAAAATGCTGAAAATACTCAGCAATCCGGGCAACATCTGTGGAGAGAGAAACAGAGTTAATGTTTCAGGTCGATGACCTTTCCTCAGAACTGGAAGAAGTTCGAGATTGAACAGTTTTTAAGCAAGTACAGAGGCAGAGAAAGGGGGGGTGGGGAAGGAAGGGGAGGGGACAAAAGAACAAAAGGGAAGGTCTGTGATGGGTGGAGGGCAAGAGAGATCAAATGACAAAAGGGATGATGGTGCAAGTCAAGGAGGGTGGGAATGGGAAAGGTAAAGACACGATGGGCTGAAGGGCCTCCTCCTGTCCCTTATCATTCTATCAACTTCATTGGAACAGTGTAAGGGGCCGAGGACAGAGAGGTCAGAGTGGGAGTGGGACAGAGAATTAAAGAGGAAAGCGACCGGAAGGTCAGGGTCACGTTTGCGGACTGAGCGGAAGTGTTCAGCAAAGCGGTCACCCAACATGCGTTTGGTCTCCCCAGTGTAGAGGAGACTGCATCGTGAGCAGCAAATACAGTATACTATACAATCATGGAATCATAGAATGGTTACAGCACAGAAGGAGGCCATTCAGCCCATCGAGCCTCTGCCGGCTCATTGAAAGAGCAATCCAGTTCGTCCCATTTCCCTGCTTTTTTCTTGTAGCCCTGCAAAAGTTTCCGTTCAAGTATTTATCCAATTCCTTTTTGAAAGCCATGATTGAATCTGCTTCCACCATCCTTTCAGGCAGAGCGTTCCAGATCATAACTACTCGCTGTGTAAAAAAGCTTTTCCTCATGTCGCCTTCGGTTCTTTTGCCAATCATCTTAAATCTGTGTCCTCTGGTTCTTGACCCTTTTGCCAATGGCAACATTTTCTGCTTATTTACTTCATCTAAACTCTTCAGGATTTTGAACGAAGGGGAGTGGGTTTTGGGGATGATGGAAGAGGGGACCAGGGTGTCGCAGAGGGAATGGTCCCTTCAGAATGCTGAAACAGGGGGGAGTTGAAGATGCGTTTGGTGGTGAGATCGCGCTGGAGGTGGTGGAAATGGCAGAGGATGATACATTGAATGTGGAGGCTAGTAGGGGTGCAAGGTAAGGACAAGGGGGACCCTATCATGGTTCTGGGAGGGAGGGGAAAGGGTGAGGGCAGAAGTACGGGAAATGGGATGGACATGGTCGAGGGCCATTAACTACAGTGGAGGGGAATCCTCGGTTGAGGAAAAAGGAAGACTTATCGGAAGCACTGATGTGGAAGGTGGCATCGTCAGAACAGATGCAACAGAGACGGAGAAACCAGGAGAATGAATTGAGTTCTTACAGGAAGTGTGGTGAGAGGTAATCAAGGTAGCTGTGGGAGTCAGTGGGCTTATAATAGATGTTGGTTGACAGCCTATCCCCAGAAATGGAGATAGAGAAGTCGAGGAAGGGAAAGAGATGGACCATGTGAAGGCAGGAGGAGGTTGGAAATTGGAAGCAAAGTTGATCAAATATTCCAGTTCAGGGCGGGAGCAGGAAACAACACCGATACAGTCATCAATGTACTGGAAAAAGAGGTGAGGGAGGGGTCCTGAGTGGGACTGGAACAAAAGTATTCCACATATCCGACAAAAAGGCAGGCATAGCTCGCCCCCGTATGGGTTCCCATAGCAACACCTTTTATTTGGAGGAAGTGAGTGGAGTCAAAGGAGAAGTTGTTCAACGTAAGAACAAGTTCAGCCAGGCTGAGGAGGGTGGTGGTGGATGGGGACTGATTGGGTCTCCGTTCAAGGAAGCAGCGGAGGGCCCGCAGGCCGTCGTGGTGAGGGATGGAGGTGTAGAGGGACTGGACGTCCAGGGTGAAAAGGAGATGGATAGGGCCGGGAAACTGGAAACTGTTAAAGCTACAGAGGACATTGGAAGAGGAAGAAATAAATTCCATGGGGCAAGAACAGGCTGAAACAATTGGTCTACCGGGGCAGTCCAGTTTGTGGATCTTGGGGAGTAGGTAGAAGCGGGTTGTGTAGAGTTGGGGGACTATGAGGTTAGAGGCCATGGGTGGAAGATCTCCAGAGGAGATGAGGTTAGTCATAGTCTGGGAAAGTATGACTTGATGTTCAGCGGTGGGGTCATGGTCCAGGGGGAGATAGGAGGAGGTGTTGGAGAGTTGCCATTCAGCCTCTGCGAGGTAGAGGTCTGTTCACCAAACTACAATAGAGCCGCCCTTGTCAGCAGGTTTAATGAAAATGTCAAAGTTGGAACTGAGAGAACGGAGTGCTGCAAGTTCAGATGGAGGTCGATTTACAGAGCATTTACAGAGCATCATTCACAGAACATTGTGTCCAAAGACACTTTACAGGACAGAACTGCCAACATCAAGTAGGAAGTAGTAGAGGAAGATTTAGCTAGAATTTGCATTCACATAGTGCCTTTCACATCCTCAGGATGTCCTTAAATGCTTCATAGCCAATAAATTATTTTGGAAGCGTAATCACTGTTGTCTTGTAAGCAGATGTGGTCGCTAATTTGTGCCCAGCAAGGTCCCACAAATAGGAAATTAGATAAATGGCCAGTTAATCTGTTTTGGTAATGTAGGTTGAGGGATGAATGTTGTCCAGGACACCAGGAGAACTCCCTGTTCTTTGAATTGTGCCAATGGGGTCTTTTACATCCACCTGAACAGGCAGGTGGAGCCTTTGTTTAAGGTCTCATCTGAAACACAGCACCTCTGGCAATGCAGCATTCCCTCAGTACTGCACTTATGTGTCACGTCCTGGAGTAAACCCAAAATCTTCTGACCCAGGAGGAGAGACACAGTGCTGCCACTGAGCCAAGCTGACACTTGAGGGAAGTGACCAAAGGCACAGTCAAACAGGTAGGTTTTGATGAGGCATTCGAAGATAGGAAGAGAAATAGCAAGACAAAGAAGTTGAAGAAGAAGAATCTGGAGTTCAAGGCAGTAACAGCTGAAGGTTCTGCCATTGATGGAGGAAGAGGAGAAATCTCAGTCGCCCAGAGTCGGAAGAATGGAGCGTGTGTGCTGGGCTCTGGACACAATTGGGTAGAGCTTTCATTAAACTGCATTCTTCATTCTAAATCCTGGCATCAGTGGCAGACTGCTGCTGTGCCAGGGAATAAAAGTTCCACCTATCTATTTATAGGTTATTAAAAACAGTGTGTCCTGTCATCTTTTTATTCAAAAGTTCTGTGTCAACAGTGTCTTTTGTTTTTCTATTTTAATTGTGTTCACATCTGGTGACGCCCGTCCTGTCACCTTTATAATAGGATTTTGCCCATAATGTGGCCTGTGGTGATGCAGTTCCACACTACGGCCACCAAGTGATGGTGTGGAACAGGTTTCTCAACCTGCAGCTGAAACTGTTTTTCATGGACCATGTTTTTCCTCAGTAACTGCAATATTTAATTTATAAAATAAGAGTTTCTAAAATAAAATACAAATTCAAAAAATGACATTTCACAATAACATGTTTATATTTATTCACCTAATTTTCATTTGTGTCTTTTAGTGTCTTTGCTTGAAGTGAAGACATTAAAGACAAGTGAAGTTTTTATTTGAAGGCCTCAGCCTGTCTCCAAAGCCTGGACATATCCTTCTCCCTCATACACTTCTGCAGCTTCCCCTTAAATGCATCCATGCCATTTGCATCAGCCACTCCATGTGGTAGCAAGTTCCACATTCTCACCACTCACTGACGAAAGAAGTTTTTCCTGAATTCCCTATTGGATTTATTTGTGACTATCTTATAGTTTTGGATTACCTCTAGTTTTCGACTCGCCCACAAGCGGAAAATTACAAACATATGAACATACGAGAGCAGGAGTAGGCCATTCAGCCCCTCGAGCCTGCTCTGCTATTTGGTAAGGTCATGATTGATCTGATTGTGACCTCAACCCTACTTACCTGTCTCCCGACTACAACCTTTGACTCCCTTGTTAATCAGGAGTCTGTCTAACTCAGCCTTAGAAATATTCAATGACCCTGCCTCCACCGTTCTCTGGGAAGGGAGTTCCACAGACTCATGACCCTATGAGAGAAAAAATTCCTCCTCATCTCCGTCTTAAATGGGAGACCCGTTATTTTTAAACTGGTGGCCCCTAGTTCCAGTATCTCCCACAAAGGGAAACCTCCTCTCATCATCTACCCCTTCTCGTCCCTTCAGGATCTTGTATGTTTCAATAAGATAACCTCTCGTTCTTCTAAACTCCAGTGTATGCAGGCCCAACTTATCCAACCTTTCCTCAAAAGATAACCCCCTCATCTGAGGAATCAGTCGAGTGAACCTTCTCTGAACTGCCTCCAAAGCAATTATGTCCTTTCTTAAATAAGAAGACCACAACTGCATACAGTATTCTAGATGTGGTCTCACCAATGCCCTGCACAACTGGAGCAAAACATCTCTACTTTTATATTCCATTCCCCTTGCAATAAATGACAATATTCCATTTGCCTTCCTTATCACTTGCTGGACCTGCATACTAACTCTTTGTGATTCATGTACTAGGACACTGATTCCTGTGGCACTGGTTACATCTTGCCAATTTTTTTTTTTTTTATTCGTTCACGGGATGTGGGCGTCGCTGGCAAGGCCGGCATTTATTGCCCATCCCTAATTGCCCTTGAGAAGGTGGTGGTGAGCCGCGTTCTTGAACCGCTGCAGTCCGTGTGGTGACGGTTCTCCCACAGTGCTGTTAGGAAGGGAGTTCCAGGATTTTGACCCAGCGACAATGAAGGAACGGCGATATATTTGAAAGTCGGGATGGTGTGTGACTTGGAGGGGAACGTGCAGGTGGTGTTGTTCCCATGCGCCTGCTGCCCTTGTCCTTCTAGGTGGTAGAGGTCGCGGGTTTGGGAGGTGCTGTCGAAGAAGCCTTGGCGAGTTGCTGCAGTGCATCCTGTGGATGGTGCACACTGCAGCCACAGTGCGCCAGTGGTGAAGGGAGTGAATGTTTAGGGTGGTGGATGGGGTGCCAATCAAGCGGGCTGCTTTATCTTGGATGGTGTCGAGCTTCTTGAGTGTTGTTGGAGCTGCACTCATCCAGGCAAGTGGAGAGTATTCCATCACACTCCTGACTTGTGCCTTGTAGATGGTGGAAAGGCTTTGGGGAATCAGGAGGTGAGTCACTCGCCGCAGAATACCCAGCCTCTGAACTGCTCTCGTAGCCACAGTATTTAGATGGCTGGTCCAGTTAAGTTTCTGGTCAATGGTGACCCCCTGGATGTTGATGGTGGGGGATTCGGCGATGGTAATGCCATTGAATGTCAAGGGGAGGTGGTTAGACTCTCTCTTGTTGGAGATGGTCATTGCCTGGCACTTATCTGGCGCGAATGTTACTTGCCACTTATGAGCCCAAGCCTGGATGTTGTCCAGGTCTTGCTGCATGCAGGCTCGGACTGCTTCATTATCTGAGGGGTTGCGAATGGAATTGAACACTGTGCAGTCATCAGTGAACATCCCCATTTCTGACCTTATGATGGAGGGAAGGTCATTGATGAAGCAGCTGAAGATGGTTGGGCCGAGGACACTGCCCTGAGGAACTCCACGTGCCCGATCGAAACCATTCATAATTTTAAATACCTTTATCAGATCACCTCTCAGCCTTCTCTTTTCTAGAGAAAAGAGCCCCAGCCTGTTCAGTCTTTCCTGATAATCATGCTCTCTCAGTTCTGATATCATCCTTGTAAATCCTTTTTGCACTTTCTCCAATACTTCTGTATCTTTTTGTAGTATGGAGACCAGAACTGTGCACAGTCCTCTCAGTGTTTTCTAACCAAGGACCTGTACAAGATTAACATAACTTCTCTGCTGTGAATTATTTTCCTCTAGAAATGAACCCCAGTGATTTGTTTGCGCTTTTTAAGGCTTTCTTAACCAAGCATTTCTGCTCAAATGCTCAAGGCAAGTACAGAAGATCGGAATAGGGCGACGATGAGGGAAGCGGTGGTTCGGGCACCTAACTTGCAGGAACATGTGAGGGGTGAGGGACTGATGCTTCCAAAGATGTCAATAACAGTTTGGGTCACATTCCATTAGACCACCCTCCTCCCCAACATGACATGTTAGACCCTCCATTCCCTCATCTCCCCAATACTGCCAGATCCCAGCAATCCCTGACCATCTCCTGAGTCCTTGCTGGATCCCACAATCTCCCTCCTCAGAATTCTTCCCCTCCCCTACTCCTAGATCAGAAGACTCCCGCTCAGTGCTCACGAACCCAGCAAGTTTGGGAGGTGAAAAGTAGAATAAAAATACATCACCAGTCAATCTCCCATGGCAATGGACAAAGAGAGTCCAGACTTGTGTAGTATTCAGACGAAGCAGGATTGGAGTGAGGGGGATAATTCCACCAGGGTGTTCAGATGTAACTCAGTCCCCATTGTGAAATCATAAATTTTGTCCTAATTTTTAATATAATACTTTGATCAATTGTAATTTTTATTTAAATGGCAATTTGAGCTGAAAGATGCAAAACAGAGGTGCTACAGTGCCACCACTGGTGGGGAGGGTGTAATTACAGTGCATCAAGTTTACGGAGACAGTTCCCATTATAAATGTGGACAGAGGAATTTATAAATGGAAAAAGTTGCAACAAAAGTGTGAAAAACTTGACTACAGAAAGTAAGGTTTTGTAGACAGGAGGTGTGCGTGTGGATGTAAGATTTTAATATATTATAGATGGAATGTGGAATTATTAGCTCGAGTTGTGCAGGAGCTGTAGAGGAATTTCAGCACTGTAAGGTCGCAATTCAAGGCTGTGCACTGAATGTCCTTTTATGTGGTGCTCAATAATACAGCTTGCATTAGAAGACAGAAGGACATTTGTTTTTTCTGTGATAAAATTACTTACCTCTCAGGACAACTCGAACTTGATTCGCATGAGCATAACACAAAAGCTCAGGATCGTAAGGTCCAAAGGCTGCAATAGTCGTAACCTTAAACCAGTCATAATACTTCCAATCCTTTCCTCCAACATCAAAGACAAAGACCTAGTACAAAATAAAGCAGTCAATTGCAGTAATGAAGGGCAGAAAACTGCCATTTAAAAATATATATTTTCACAATCAATGGCCCAGATTTTGTTGACAAAATAACGGTGAGGCGAATGGGGCTCGTTTTATTTATGTGTAAATGGTACAGCAACTTCAGGCGAGGGGCAGATACGCAGTTAAACTCAAACATCCACAAGTTGCTGACCGAGTTGGGCTGCTCCGCTGTTAGCTTCACGAAAACAGCATCCAGCTATCTTGCTCAACCTTAAAATGCATTGAACGACGTAAAGTTCATGTATTTGCACAGGAGATTCAAACTGAACTCGCCATGGAAAGTTACGTCTTTTCCACTCCAGTCTAAGTACCTTTTTAACGACGGTGAATGTGTTCATTATCGGCAATCAAGATCTCTGGCACTGAAAATTAACTATTACAAGAGTGGAGTCTCATTCCTTCAGGATTTAATTGTTGTTGGAGCTTTTAAAAATGGCAATTTTAAAATTAAAACTTTTTTTTCTTCCCCTTTCACTCGCTTTTTTTCCCCTCTTTTAATCCAATCTTTCTTTTCCTCTCTTTATTTCTCTTTCTGTACCTGATTTGACATTGAATTCGCCCACTCTAATTTACACTTCCTTCTCAATCCTTGCGCTGTTAATTTCACTACCTTCAATCTCATTGGTTAAGGAGATACCCTGTTGCTTGTCCTGTTCACTCAGCTCCCAAATGCCCTGTTTCACTCACTGCCCCGTTATCAGTTCGCACTTTCAGCAACTTGCCACTCAAAAACGTGCAAGGGCAGGTCCAAGTAACGGCAAGCACCGTTAGATGCCCTGTTAGAGCAAAATTTGGCCCATTATCATTTCCCCAGGTTGTAGGGTAAGGAACGGCTGGTGAACTGATTCTCAGATTACCACCATTGTCGATCTAAACGCAGCCACCAGAGAAAAGAATATGCTAAAGAGGAACAACCTCTCAGAACTTCCATCTCCACAATAGTGCAGGTGAGAGGAACTGAACAACATGAGGAAACGGAGCTCACATCCCAATACTCCATTCCAAGTGTTGGTGCTCAATACACTTCAAAAGGACAACTTAAACTCAATAAATTCATTTTACAAGGGACTTTGGAGTTACAGTTTAAAAAATTTTCCATTCAAGGTACCTGGTGTCAAATCAAGCATTTCTACCATGAGACCAGCAAGACTAGATCAGAATATAGTTCCCTATAAAGAGAAACAGCCCACACTGCACCAGTGTGACATTTTTCCATTTCCCACACCAACCATCCTGTGTTCTCAAATGAGACTGCCTATTTAGTGCTGCAGTTTAGTTCATCACAGTTTTGTGATTTGGGCCCTTTGCTTTGGACTGAGACGATCAAACATGCATCATCTCAGCTGGCACTTTTGTGCAGTAATGAGAGAGTGCTGCATTGTTGGAGGGGTTGTCTTTTGGATGAGATGTTAAAGTGGATCTAATAGACTGCTGGCAATATTGAAGAGCAGGGAGTTTTCTTGGTGTCCTGGCCAACACTTTTCTCTCAACCAACATCAGCAGAAACACATTAACTGTTCATTCATGCAACTTGCTGTTTGTGGGACATGGCTCTGCACATATCAACAGAATTGTATTCCAGCACAATCTGTAACCTCATAGCCCGGCATATTCCACTCTCTACCATTACCAACAAGCCAGGGGATCAACCCTGGTTCATTGAGGAGTGCAGAAGAGCTTGTCAGGAGCAGCACCAGGCGTACCTAATAATGAGGTGCCAACCGGGTGAAGCTACAACACAGGACTACATGTATGCTAAACAGCAGAAGCAACATGCTATACACAGAGCTAAGTGATTCCACAACAACCAACGGATCAGATCAAAGCTCTGCAGTCTTGCCACATCCAGTCGTGAATGGTGGTGGACAATTAAACAACTAACGGGAGGAGGAGGCTCTGTAAACATCCCCATCCTCAATAATGGCAGAGACCAGCACGTGAGTGCAAAAGACAAGACATGAAGCGTTTGCAACCATCTTCAGCCAGAAGTGCCGAGTAGATGATCCATCTCGGCCTCCTCCTGACATCCCCACCATCACAGAAGTCAGTCTTCAGCTAATTCGATTCACTCCAAGTGATATCAAGAAACAGCTGAGTGCATTGGATGCATCAAAGGTTATGGACCCCGACAACATCCAGCCAAACTGTTCCAGTACAGCTGCAACCCTGGCAACTATCCAACAATGTGGAAAATTGCTCAGGTATGTCCTGTCCATAAAAAGCAGGACAAATCCAATCCGGCCAATTACTGCCCCATCAGTCTGCTCTCAATCATTCGCAAAGTGATGGAAGGTGTCGTCGACAATGCTCTCAAACGACATTACTCATCAAAACTTGCTCACCGATGCTCAGTTTGGTTCCCGCCAGGACTACTCAGCTCCAGACCTCATTACAGCCTTGGTCCAAACATGGACAAAAGAGCTGAATTCCAGAGGTGAGGTGAGAGTGACTGCCCTTGACATCAAGGCAGCATTTGACCGAGTGTGGCACCAAGGATCCTGAGTAAATTTGAAGTCAATGGGAATCAGGGGGAAAACTATCCAGTGGCTGGAGTCACACCTAGCACAAAGGAAGGTTGCAGTGGTTGTTGGAGGCCAATCATCTCAGCCCCAAGACATTGCTGCAGGAGTTCCTCAGGGCAGTGTCCAAGGCCCAGCCATCTTCAGCTGCTTCATCAATGACCTTCCCTGCATCATAATGTCAGAAATGGGGATGTTCACTGATGATTGCACAGTGTTCAGTTCCATTCGCAACCCTTCAGATAATGAAGCAGTCCGTGCCCGCATGCAGCAAGACCTGGACAACATCCGGGTTTGGAATCATAAGTGGCAAGTAATATTTGTGCCAGGTAAGTGCCAGGCAATGACCATCTCCAACAAGAGAGTGTCTAACCACCTCCCCTTGATATTCAACTGCATTACCATCGCCGAATCCACCACCATCAACATCCTGGGGGTCACCATTGACCAGAAACTTAACTGGACCAGCGACATAATTTCTGTGGCTGCAAGAGCAAGTCAGAGGCTGGGTATTCTGTGGCAAGTGACTCACCTCCTGACTCCCCAAAGCCTTTCCACCATCTACCAGGCACGAGTCAGGAGTTTGATGGAATACTCTCCACTTGCCTGGATGAGTGCAGCTCCAACAACACTCAAGAACTCCACACCATCCAGGACAAAGCAGCCCGCTTCATTGGTACCCCATCCATCACCCTAAACATTCACTCCCTTCCCCACCGGCACACAGTGTGTCCCATCCACGGGATGCATTGTCGCAACTCTCCAAGGCTTCTTCGACAGCACTTCCCAAACCCACGACCTCTACCACCTGGAAGGACAAGGGCAGCAGTCACATGGGAACAACACCACATGCATGTTCCCTTCCATGTCACACACCATCCCAACTTGGAAATATATCGCCATTCCTTCATCGTCGCTGGGTCAAAATCATGGAACTCCTTACCTTACAGCACTGTGGGACAACCTTCACCACACGGACGGCAGCGGTTCAAGAAGGCAGCTCACCACCACCTTCTCAAGGGCAATTAGGGATGGGCAATAAATGCTGGCCTTGCCAGCGATGCCCACATCCCATGAACAAATTTTTAAAAATTGCCGCTGAGTTTGCCGACAACACTTCAAAAAGTAATTCATTTCATGTGAAGTTCTTTGGGACATCCTGAGGACATGAGGTGCGACATAAATTCATGTTTATTCATTCTTGGAACCAACAGACAGAGGAGACTTTTATCCCACCCATCTGTCAGAAGAATGTTTTGTGAGTGGGAAGGTGGGGGAAGTGGGTTAAAAGCAGAATGAACACATCGAGCCTGCAGGTTATATTGGTGGTGCTCTTGTTGCTGCCACACTGCCCACTTAGTAACATTGCTCTGAAGTAAATACTGACCTCATCAATACAGTCAGCAGTTACAGAGTCATTTTGCAACCAATGTATTTTTTAAAGATCTGTTACGTTGTATTCAATTTAATCGTGGCCAAGGTCCCAGTTTAACAATAAGTGAAAAAGTCAAATGTCATTTTTATGACATGGGATTCCAGGATTTTTAACTGGTGTTTTGGGGATCAATATTCTGTGAAAACCACAAACTGGTGACCTCAACCATGGTATTAGACAGACACACTGCAGGAGTTAGATCACACATCATTTCAGACTCTGCACATTGGAGAAATATTTTAAGAAACACATTTTATGGATGCTGCACTTGTTAAAATATCTTTGCACTGCTCAATACTACGGTTGGTCCTATTTTATACAAACTGTAACTATACCAATATTAACACTTTAACATACGGATTATAATATGACACACTTTGCATTTCAACAATAATCGGACATTCCCCCCCCCACTACCCCCATCCCAATAGCTCCACCTGTCCCTCACCCTGACCCACACCCCTCAGACTGTTCCTGACATTTGGACCATATCAACGACCCCTCTGCAGCCCATCTCTCACCCATGCTCCAGGCTGGAGCTCTCTGTTCCACCGCCGGCCCCCAGCCCAGCCCGTGCCCCAATTCCAACAAAGGCTGTGCCCCTCAACCCAACTCAGCCCAGCCCGTGTCCCCCAACCCAACTCAGCCCAATCCGTGACCTTTAAATTCACCTCACTCCCCAGGCGCCTTTGGCTCCAATATTTCAACAAACACCCACCCACCGTGGTAAACAAGCCCATGAGCAGGGGGCCCCCACCCCCGGCCCCCAAACACCCACCCCCGGCCCCCGAACACCCACCCCCGGCCCCCGAACACCCACCCCCGGCCCCCGAACACCCACCTGGAACTCATGCTCCACGGTCACGGGTTCGCACAGAGCCCGATCCGAACATGGACAGCCAGTCCCGGAGCCGCAGCAGACCCACAGCACGAGCACGACCAGGGCCTGCGCCAATTCCAAACTCCAGCGCATCCTCTCCGCCTGAGCTCCGACCGATATGAAGATCCACCAGACCCAGCAAGATCATTCATTTATATCCACCCGGATGTGACTGATGATGACACCTCCTGAGTCTCTCTCTCTCTGTGTGTTGGTGGATGTGGCAACAGTGACATTTTGAAACAATCGTCATACTCTGAAATGCAACTTTTAAAGGGACGTTCTCTTCTCCCCCTTCCTCCAAATCTTGGCCAACAGCAAACAGAGAAACTGATAAAGGAAAAAGAAAGAACTTGCATTTGTATACTGCCTTTCATGACCTCAGAATGTCTCAAAGTGCTTCATCCCTCTCCATGACCACAGTTTGAGGCTAAACCAGACCGTTTGCAAACTTGGAGTCCTATTTGACACTGATATGAGCTTCTGACCACAAATCCTCTCCATCACCAAGACTGCCTACATCTACCTCCATAACATTGCCTTCTCCGACCCTGCCTCAGCTCATCTGCTGCTGAAATCCTCATCCATGCCTTTGATACCTCAAGACTTGACTATTCCAATGCTCCCCCACCGGCCTCTCATCTTCCACCCTCCAAAACCTTGAGCTCATCCAGAACTCTGCTGCCCGTATCCTAACTCACACCAAGTTCCATTCACCAATCACACCTGTGCTCGCTGACCTACATTGGCTCCCAGTCCACCAACACCTCGAATTTAAAATCTATCTCTCAACCAACAACGAAATGTAAACAGATTATTTGGTCATTTATTTTATTGCTGTTTGCGGGAGCTTACTGTGCGCAAATTGGCTGCCGCGTTTCCTACCTTTACAATCATCCTTGTTTCAAATCCCACCATGGCCTCTCCCCTCCCTATCTCTGTAACTGCCTCCAGCTGTACAACCCTCCGATAACTCTGAGTTCCTCCAATTCTGGACTCTTGCGCATCCCCGATTTTAATCGCTCCACCACTGGCGGCCATGCATTCAGCTGCCTCGGCCTTAAGCTGTGGAATTCCTTCCCTCAGCCTTTTTGCCTCTCTACCTCTCTCTCCTCCTTGAAGACACTCCAGCGAGTGACTCACCTTCTGACTCCCCAAAGCCTTTCCACCATCTACAAGACACAAGTCAGGAGTGTGATGGAATAATCTCCACTTGCCTGGATGAGTGTAGCTCCAACAACACTCAAGAAGCTCGACACCATCCTGGACAAAGCAACCCGTTTGATTGCCACCCCATCCACCACCCTAAACATTCACTCCCTTCATCACTGTGGCTGCAGTGTGCACCATCTACTGGATGCACTGCAGCAACTCACCAAGGCTTCTTCGACAGCACCTCCCAAACCCCCGAACTCTACCATCTGGAAGGAAAAGGGCATCAGGCCCATGGGAACAACACCACCTGCACGTTCCCCTTCAAGTCACACAACATCCCGACATGGAAATATATCACCATGACTTCATCGTCGCTGGGTCAAAATCCAGGAACTCCCCACCTAACAGCACTGTGAGAGAACCTTCACCACACGGACTGCAGAGGTTCAAGAAGGCGGCTCACCACCACCTTCTCAAGGGCAATTAGGGATGGGCAATAAATGCTGACCTTGCCAGCGATGCCCACATCGAATGAACGAATAAAAAAAAACGACGTCTTTGACCGAGCTTTTAGTTACCTGTCCTAATATCTCCTTATGTGGCTCAATGTCAAATTTTGTTTGATAATCGCTCTTGTGAAGCATCCTGGGTCGTTTTACTACATTAAAGGCGCTGTATAAATGCAAGTTGTTATTGTTGTTCACAGCCAATGAAGTGCTCATGAAGCTTAATCACTGATGTGAAGGTAGGAAAAGCGACAGCCAATTTGCACACGGTCAGCTCGCGCAAACAGCAATAAAATAAATGACCAGATCATCTGGTTTTTGTTTCGGTGTTGGTTGAGGGATAGAATTTGACCAGGACTCATTTATAACTGGTTATTTATCTCATTTTCTGTTTGTTGGACCTCAGCGGTGAACAAAATAGGTGGCTGCATTTTGCCGACAAAAAGACAGTGACTCCACTTCAAAAAGTTATTCATTGGCTGCAAATTGACTTGAGATGTCCTGAGGGCATGAAAGGTGCTATATAAATGCAAGTTCTTTCTTGAAGGTATTTCGCTCTATTTTAACTCAGGCACAATATAAGTGGGTTAATATCACAGTTGACTGATGCTCAGAGGAATTCAAGACAAATGTGAAGCAGTCGTACAATGTTATCAAATTTAATGTACACACAAAATAATTACAGATGAGGGAGGCCACTCGGCCCATCCAGAAAACTCCCAAATCCCCACCCCATTGTTGCATCCAGTTGCTATTTAAATGATTCCTCGGATTTTCGTCCCATCTTCCGGATCTGGGAATTTATTCCATCTGTTGATCACTCTTTGAACTCCCTGATATCAGTGGTAAATTTGCCTTTTACTTTACCTTTTATCACTCAGACTGCAGATATGCTGCAGCTACCAGTCTCTGCCGAGTGCGGTACAGAGTCGCCAGACCAAAGTTATACTGATATCAGCTGTAAAGGAGTACTGTGCATGTCTGGATGGATGCTGGTGCAGAGCTCCACTTTCTCCCAGTTAATTTTTAATGATAGGGAGGGAATGAATGGGAGTGTTTGCTTCCTCCTAAAATTAAAAAGATTCCACAGAAAGTTTAAAAAGATCTCGGATGTTTTAAAATGCTGTTTTGCATCAGGTGGAAATGATAGCAGCCGGTACAAACTCAAGCTGGTGCGGAACAGATTCCTGGACTGAGGGAGAGGGGAACGGAGAGGGTCTCACTTTACTGGTACGAACTTAAGCTGGTGCAGGACGGACTCCTGGATAGAGGGAGAGGGGAATGGAGGGTCATTGCTTTGCTTGATTTTAGTACCGTTGGGAGTCAGATTGCTGCCCTGACATCTGTTACTTCTGTGGAATTTGCTCCTTCAAGGAGTAGTTGGGGCAAAGTAAGCTGTGAGGAGAGCACAAAAAGGGATATAGAGAGGTTAAGTGAGTGGGCAAGAAGGTGGCAGATGGATTATAATGTGGAGAAATGTGAGGTTATTCACTTTGATAGGAAGAATAGAAAAACAGAATATTTTTGAAATGGAGAGAAACTGTAAAATGTTGGTGTTCAGAGGGAATTGGGTGTCCTGGTACACAAAACACAGGAAGTTAACATGCAGGTACAACAAGCAATTAGGAAGTCAAATGGTCTGTTGGCCTTTATTGCAAGGGGGTTTGGAGTCCAAGAGTAAGGAAGTCTTGCTACAATTGTAAGATTCTCAAAATTCACAGATCTCCCAAAACTCGGAGAAAAACCCGAAAGAAAAGGACTTTGGAATTTATCTTTTCCCTGAGTATGGAAAACTTTGACCATTGACTAAAATCCTGAGATGGAAGGATAGGTGAGAGGTCACCAGACGAATCCACAACAAACACTGTGGAATGTGGGAGAATTACTGCTTCAGACATGTCTCTGTTTTAATGCAAAACCTACAGCAGGTGGTCAACACTCACTGCCATTGAAAGAGGCAACTGCTCCAGACTTAGGTGGGGCCACGTCTTTGTTTTAAAGCAAAACCGATCAATACCTAGGACGTTGGATACAAAAGGAAGCCTTGAGTGACAAGCTCGAAAAATTGGAATTAACAATGACCCATCGGGAGAAGCAATTGCAACATGATGAGGGACCATCAAAAAGCCATCAGAGATTCTTAAGGACTTTGTAAGAACTGTTTAAACAGGCATGAAGTGTTTTTTTTTAAAGTGACGAAGACCATTGTAAGAGAGGGATATAGAAGTGGAAACTCAAAACCTCTCTCTCTCTCTCTCTCTGGTTCTTGCTGGCGCTTGTGTGCTGCTTGTCTTGTTCTGGCTGTGTCTAGAAGGAAGAGCAGCTTCAGCGAACAACAAGGCGAGGGGGCAACAGGAAAGCAGTTCGACAGGGAAGGTCAGTAGCTCCAGAAGCAGGCTGACACACAAGAAGAAACCAGAGCAACAGCCCCAGTGACCATCAGACACCTCGCGGCAACAAGGGCCTTACGAAACAACCAACCGAATATTGCCACCAACCATTAACTCTGGCCCTTTAGAGTCCAACTTAGCTAGTATAGTGGGATTTGGAGGGGTGAGGTATCATTCTACTGTAATTTCCCTCATGTGTACCGAAGTGTTCCCCATTTTATTAGAGTGTTAAGATTGTTGTGTTGTATTTTCTCTCTTGAATAAAGGTCAAAGTTTCTTGCACCAAAACCAGTTGTCTGCTGCACTTTGTCACAACCCCCAACTAAGTCCAAGGTTGAGAACCCAGGGAGTGGGAGCGATTCAAACCACTCAAAAGTCAGAGGCGAAGCTGACACACACCACCACCCCCTACAAATTGTACAGGGGCTTATGGAGACCACACCTGGAATACTGTGTGCAGTTTTGGCCTCCTTACCTGAGGAAGGATATACTTGACCCCTGGGGACGGTGCAGCGAAGGTTCACTGGATTGATACCTGGGATGAGAGGGTTGTCCTATGATGAGAGATTGAGTACAATGGGCCTATACTCTCTGGAGTTTAGAGGAATGAGAGATGATCTCATTGAAACATATAAGATGCAGAGAGGGCTTGACAAGGTAAATGCTAAGAGGCTGCTTCCCCTGGCTGACGAGTCAAGAGCTTGAGGGCACAATATCGGGATAAGGGGTCAGCCATTAAGGACTGAGATGAGGAGCAATTTCTTCGCTCCGAGGGTTGTGAATCTTTGGAATTCTCTACCCCAGAGGACTGTGGATGCTCAGTCGTTGAGTACATTCAAGGCTGAGATGGATAGATTTTTGAATCGAGGGGAATCAAGGGATAGGGGGATCGGGCCGGAAAGTGGAGTTGAGGTCGAAGATCAGCCATGATCTTATTGAATGGCGGAGCAGGATCGAGGGGCTGCATGGCCTAGTCCTGCTCCTATTTCTCATGTTCTTATGTTCAAATAGCATAGATGCATTTAATGGGAAGCTGGATAAACGCATGGGGGAAAGCGCTAGAAGGATATACTGATAGGGTTAGATGAAGAGGGGTGGGAGGAGGCATCGATCATTTGGGCCGAATGGCCTGTTTCGGTGCTGTCCATTCTATGTGTGTAATTCTATGTAAAACCTTGTTGATATGCAACTGAAAGTAGTTCACGTTGTTACAAAATGGCAACAGATACTGAATCCACAGTTTACGGGGAAATTTTGTATCGAGCATAATGAATGAAATGTTTGTGAAAAACTCCAATGACGGCAGCAGAGAAGAGCTTCACTCCCTTAGTGACCTCATCAACCATCAAACCAATAAAGAACAGTGCTCTACTCACACTGACACAACTGACTTTAAGAAACTTGACAATTTTTTTTCTATTTCAAAATACACTTTATTTCATCATATTTAAAGATACACACAGTTCAACGTAAAAAGACACAATTTCAATCAATATAGTTCGAACCAATACAATGCTGATCGTACACACTATGATCTCATTATTACAATTCAAAACACAGTACATAGCATCGAATACATTTTGTACAATACAAAGTGGGATGGCCTTACTCGGTGGCCTTTCCCCATAGAGCCTTTGCTTGGGCTGCACTTGCTTCAGTGCATCCCGCAGCATCTACTCCTGGACCTTGGAATGTGCCTGTCAGAAACACTCGGTCGTGGACAGCTCCTTCAGCTGGAAGACCAACAGATTTCGGGCCAACCAAAGGGCCTCCTTCACCGAGTTGATAGTTTTCCAGCAGCAGTTGATATCTGTCTCGGTGTGTGTCCCTGGGAACAGGCCATAGAGCACAGCGTCCTGTATTACCCAGCTGTTGGGGATGAACCGGGACAGATACCAACGCATCTCTCTCCATACCTTCTGCGCGAAGGGGCAGTCCATCAGGAGGTTGACGACGGTCTTGTCCCCGCTGCATCCTCGAGGGCAGCTCGCGGTGGCACTGAGATTTCGTGCGTGTTGGAAGGACCGCACTCGGAGGCCCCTTCTCACCACCATCCAGGCTACATCTTGGTGCATGTTGGTCAGTTCTGGTGACAAGGGGTTCTGCCAAATGGTATCGACCATCTGGTCAGGGACTACCCGATCGGATCCACCCTCTCCTTTCCCTGCAGGACTCCCAGAAAGTTCCATGACAACCACCAATAAAGAACAGTGCTCGACTCACACTGACACAACAGACTGTAAGAAGCTCACCAATTATGGTACAGAGGCAGGACACAGGGATTCAACCTTTGTGGGATTCTACTTGTAGGAACACAGGAATGTACAGGAGAGAAAAAGCCTATTTTGGACCATCTGGTCATTTCTCGAGTTTAAAAAGTAGAATACACAGATCCCTCAATTGAATTACCCACCATCTGACCTGCTCTTGTCGCCACGGCATTTATGTGTTATTTGTGACTTTGATTAGAGCAGATTCTGTGCTGTGGCAGGAGTGGAAACCTGATTGAAGGGATTAAACCATGGAGTTGCGTGAAAGGTGAGTTGAGATTTGAGAGGCAACAACACGCTCAAGGAATTTGGAGATCAAGCAGGGGTTGGAGATGGGGTGGTAGTTTGCAAGGACGGAGGGGTCGAGGGTGAGTTTTTGAGAAGGAGGAGTGATGATGTTGGTTTTGATAGGGAGCGGGGTGGGGGCAGTAAACTGAGGAGAGGGAACCATTTACAATGTCAGCTAGCATGGGGGCCATGAAGTAAAATTGGGTGGTCAGCAGTTTAGGGGTAAATGGAGCAGGAGGTGGGTCTCGTTGACAAGATGGGCTCAGAAAGGGCTTGAGGGAAGACAAGGGAGAAACTAGAAAAAGATCCGGGGTCATATTCAGTTGCTGACAGAATACTTTCAGTAATTGTTTATTCCTATCGACATAAATGATTCACAAACAATTTGTTGCTAAGAAATAAAAACTGATTGGCCTATTTGAAAGAACATTTCAGAATGTTGAATTTACTGGACAGTTAGTCCATCTTGTTATGAACACTGTAGTTCAGAATTTTCACATTATTCTAAATTCACAAATGAATATAAAGTTAATGTATACACTTTGCATCCTCCTTAAAGACAAGGTAGCCGTATGTCTTGATGCTTCAGTACACCTGCACAAACAATCACTCTGGGAATCTACTGAGCGACTGAGGTCCACAGAATTCTTATTGAAGATCGTAACGTCAGGCACGGTGAAATCTGTAAATAGAAAAATATGGGATTAATGACAGAACCACGATGGAAAATGGAGATATTTTTAAAAGTGATGATTTTCCCCTCTGCATTTCAATACCATTGTTATGATTGTAACCTCGAAAGTATCTGGACAGATCTGTACATTGAGTGATGTATGGAGGAAAAAACTCAGACTTACAGATTGCAGTGATGTGTCAGCAGGTGATGACTGTCTCGTATGCTGTGCTTTTAAAAAAATGTTTGTTCAGAAAACTTTCCACAGTCAAAGTGGACAGTTGTTTACTTTGGCATTGACTTGAAAGAAATGCAAGGAGAGAGGCTCAAAGACATCTGCCATGGCTCTGACTGAATGCTTTGCGTCTGTCTTCACAAAAGAGGGGGACGATGCAGACATTGTAGTTAAGGAGGAGTGTGAAATATTGGACGGGATAAGCATAGTGAGAGAGGAAATATTAAGGGGTTTAGCATCCTTGAAAGTAGATAAATCACAAGGCCAGCATGAAATGTATCCCAGGCTGTTACGTGAAGCAAGGGAGGAAATAGCGGAGACTCTGACCATCATTTTCCAATCCTGTCTGGTTCCAGGCCTGGTGCTGGAGGATTGGAGGACTGCTAACGTTGTAACATTGTTTAAAACGGGAGAAAGGGATAGACCGAGTAATTACAGACCAGTCAGCCTAACCTCATTTAGAAAGGCACGGATTAATCGAGGACAGTCAGCATGGATTTGTTCAGGGAAGGTCGTGTCAGACCAACTTGATCGAATTTTTTGAGGAGGTAACAAAGAGGGTCTATCAGGGTAGCATGTTTGATATCGTCCACATGGATTTTATCAAGGCTGTTGACAAGATCTCACATGGCAAACTGGTCAGAAAAGTAAAAGCCCATGGGATCCAAGGGACAGTGGCAAGTTGGATCCAGAATTGGCTTTTTTTTTATTCGTTCATGGGATGTGGGCATCGCTGGCAAAGCCAGCATTTATTGCCCATCCCTAATTGCCCTTGAGAAGGTGGTGGTGAGCCACCTTCTTTAACCGCTGCAGTCCGAGGGGTGAAGTTTCTCCCACAGTGGTGTTAGGTAGGGAGTTCCAGGATTTTGACCCAGCGACGATGAAGGAACGGCGATATATTTCCAAGCCGAGATGGTGTGTGACTTGGAAGGGAACGTGCAGGTGGTGTTGTTCCCATGTGCCTGCTGCTCTTGTCCTTCTCGGTAGTAGAGATCGCGGGTTTGGGAGGTGCTGTCGAAGAAGCCTTGGTGAGTTGCAAAGAGTAATAGTCGACGGGTGTTTTTGTGACTGGAAGGCTCTTTCCAGTGGGGTTCCGTAGGACTCAGCACTAGGACCATTGCTTTTTCTGGTATATATCAATGATTTTGACTGAAATGTAGGGGGTATGATTGAGAAGTTTGCAGATGACACAAACGTTGGCCGTGTGGTTGATGGTGAGGAAGAAAGCTGTAGACTGCAGGAAGATATCAATGGACCAGTCAGGTGGACAAAGAAGTGTCAAATGGCATTCAATCCGGAGAAGTGTGAGGTAATGCATTTGTGGAGGGCAAACAAGGCAAGGGAATACACAATAAATGGGAGGATACTGAGAAGTGTAGAGGAACAGAGGGGCCTTGGAGTGCATGTCTACAGATCCCTGAAGGTAGGTCAGGTCGATAAGGTGGTTAGAATCAGAGAATCACAGCATCATAGAAAGGTTATAGCATGGAAGAGGCCATTCAGCCCATTGAGTCCGTGCCGGCTCTACATAAGAACAATCCAGTTCGTCCCACTCCCACGCCTTATCCCCGTAGCCCTGCAAACATTTTCCTTTCAAGTACTTTTCCAATTCCCTTTTGAAGACCATAATTGAATCTGCCTCCACCACCCCCTCGGGCAGTGCATTCCCGATCCTAACCACTCGCTGTGTGAAAAAGCTTTTCCTCATGTCACCTTTGGTTCTTTTCCAATCACCTTAAATATATGTCCTCTGGTTCTTGACCCTTCTGCCAACCCTATCTCCTCTGTCGAGACCCTTCATGATTTTGAATACCTCTATCAAATCTCCTCTCAACCTTCTTTGTTCCAAAGAGAACAACCCCAGCTTCCCCAGTCTATCCACGTAACTAAAGTCCCTCATCCCTGGAATCATTCCAGTAAATCTCTTCTGCTCCCCCTCTAAGGCTTTCACATCTTTCCAAAAGTGCGGTGCCCAGAACTGGACACAATACTCCAGCTGTGGCCGAACCAGGGTTTTATAAAGGTTCATCATGACTTCCTTGCTTTTGTACTCCATGCCTCTATTTATAAAGCCCAGGACTCCATATGGTTTTTAACCACTTTCTCAACCTGCCCTGCCACCTTCAAAGATTTGTGTGCACACTCCCCCAGATCTCTCTGTTCATGCACCCCTTTTACAATTGTGTCCTTTGGTTTATATTGCCGCTCCTCGTTCTTCTTACCAAAATGTATCACCTTGCATTTTTCTGCATTAAATTTCATCTGCCACGTGTCCGCCCATTCCACCAGCCTGTCTATATCCTCTTGATGTCTATAACTATCCTCCTCACTGTTCACTACGTTTCCAAGTTTTGTATCATCTGCAAATTTTTTAACTGTGCCCTCCATACCCAAGTCCAAGTCATTAATATAATCAAGAAAAGCAGTGGTCCTCGTACCAACCCCTGGGGAACACCACTGTATACCTCCCTCCCATCCGAAAAATAAACGTTCACCACTATCCTCTGTTTCCTGTCACTTCGCCAATTCTGTATCCATGCTGCTACTGCCCCTTTTATTCCATGGGCTTCAATTTTGATGACGAGCCTGTTATGTGGCACTTTATCAAACGCCTTTTAAAAGTCCAGAGACACCACATCAACTGCATTGCCCTCATCTACCCTCTCTGTTACCTCATCAAAAAACTCGATCAAGTTAGTTAAACACGATTTGCCTTTAACAAATCTGTGCTGGCTTCCCCTCATCAATCCACACTTGTCCAAGTGACTGCTAATTCTGTCCCAGATTATCGTTTCTAAAAGTTTCCCCACCACCGAGGTTAAACTGACTGGCCTATAGTTGCTGGGTTTATCCTTCCACCCTTTTTTGAACAAGGGTGAACATTTACAATTCTCCAGTCCTCTGGCAACACCACCGTATCTAACGATGTTTGGAAGATTATGGCCAGTACCTCCGCAATTTCCACCCTTACTTCCCTCAGCAACGTAGGGTGCATCCCATCCAGACCGGGTGACTTATTTACTTTAAGTTTCACTAGCCTCTCTGGTACCTCTTCTTCATCAATTTTTAATCCATCTGGTATCTCAACTATGTCTTCCATTACTGAGACCCTGGCAGCATCTTCTTCCTCGGTAAAGGCAGATGCAAAGTATTCATTTAGTACCTCAGCCATGCCCTCTACCTCCATGAGTGGTTCTCCTTCATGGTCCTTAATGGCCCCACCCCTCCTCTTACTACCCCTTTACTGTTCACATGCCTATAGAAGACTTTTGCATTCCCATTTATGTTGGCCGCCCATCTATTCTCATATTCTCTCTTTGCCCCTCTTATTTCCTTTCTCACTTTCCCTCTGAACTTTCGATATTCAGCCTGTTTCTCGCTAAGAAGGCAAATGGGATACTTTCCTTTATTGGCCGAGGCATAGAATTTAAGAGCAAGGTGGTTATGCTTGAACTGTATAAAACACTAGTTAGGCCACAGCTGGAGTATTGCATACATTTCTGTTCATCACATTACAGGAAAGATGTAATTGCACTCGAGAGGGTACAGAGGAGATTTATGAGGATGTTGCCAGGACAGGAGAATTTTAGCTAAGAGGAAAAATTAGTTAGGCTGGGGTTGTTTTCTTTGGAACAGAGGAGGCTGAGGGGAGATTTAAATGAGGTGTATAAAATCATGAGGGGCCGAGCGAGAGTGGATAGGAAGGACCTCGTTCCCTCAGCAGAGGGATCAATGACCAGGTGGCATAGATTTAAAGTAATTGGTAGAGGGGAGTTGAAGAAAAATGTTTTCATCCAGAGGGTGGTGAGGGTCTGGAACTCACTGCCTGAAAGGGTGGTAGAGGCAGAAACCCTCATTGCATTTAAAGGGTACTTGGATATGCACTTGAAATGCCACAACCTACAGGGCTATGGACCAGGAACTGGAAAGTGGGATCAGGCGAGATGGCTCTTTATTGGTCGGCACAGACATGATGGGCCGAATGGCCTCCTTCTGTACCGTAAATTTCTATGATTCTATATTAGGGTATTCCACTGTCACATATTAACAAATTCTGAACTATATTTTGTTGCAGCAACTTTCAAAGTCTGCCTGCAGTGAGTTGCACTATAATGAATCAAGGAATATCTTGCGATGATGCCGACTGCAGCATTCCCAGCGACCTGGATATTCCCACCCTCTCCACCTCCCATCACATCAGGGAAGGCCTCCAGCAGATGCTTGGCCGCACTGCCACTGGTAATGCAACCCACCTAGCACTGCTGACCACAGAGGTCACCAGGAGAGGGGTGGTGGTTCTCCCTGGGCAGCAGCTGAAGACCTGATGAAGCCTCTTTTGGAGGGTCAGGGCCCCGGTAGTGGGCAACTCTCCCTCTGCCCAGACCCCAAGAATGTACCTTGCTTAGGCCTCAGCAACCTGCCCAACCCTCGTCGACAGAGGGAAATTCGGGAAACCGTGGTGTGATATCCTTTCCTCTTTCTCAGAAGTCGGATTTTCTCAGTATTCTCACATATATATATTGCGCTATTTTCTCAAATAAATACATTTGTAGAAAAGAAATGACTCTATTTGTGCAATTCACCACTCTAAAATGATACGAACATTTATCCTAAAGTCAGTAAAAGAAGAAATTCAGGATCTAAAGTCTTTATTGCTTGTTACCTGATCAGTAATGCAGAATAGGCAAGTTAACGGGTTTGCAGGAATGTGAAGAGGTTACTGAAATGTAAATCTGTCACCAATATCCCTTTAGGAGTGGAAAGGTCACTCATCACTTGGACTTGGAACTTGCTGGTTCAGAGGTCTTTCTACACCATTAACTAAGAGTCTTATTCCATTTTGGGTCGGAATTGCTTCAATGCTTTTGTTTTAAAGCAAACGTACAAATCCTATTGAAACAGCTGGAAATGCTCGAGAGCACAGGATAACGGAAACTAGAAGAAAGAAAAGAAAAAAGAGAACAGAAAAGAAAAAGAGAAAAGATCGAAAAAGAAAAAAGAGGAAAGGAAAGAAAGGAAAGAACTTGCCTTATCATTCTCAAGAAAAAAAGGGAAAAGAAAAAAAGAAAGTGTCCTATTCTCACCCAGCCCATGATTAACTTGATAAGATGAAGTCATGTTTCCAGCTCTTTCAGCTTTAATGATGCTCACGGGTCCTATTGAGCAGTGTGATCTCCCTGACAGCTCTCTGCATTGCCAATTCAGTGCCTGCTCTAAACTGGTTCCTGTGCCCATTGGTACAATTGCCAGCGGGCTCCAGTCTGCTAACATGGAAAGATTAGATCAGTGGACTGATTCGCCGTCCCCCATTCTGACAACTTTGCTTCCTGTTCGACGAAACGATCACTTTACCTCGAGAAATCAGTTAAAGATATTAAAGATCAAGTATGGTCTTCCTTACGTATTATTTAATGACAGCACCAATTTTATTGCCTTCTTTGTCTTATCATTTTCATCTATGAGATGGTTAGACCATAATCTCACGCACAGAGTTCGTCAAACAATATTGTGAATGAAGAAAACTGTGTCAGGAATAAAGACCAGGACAATTCTTGCTGGGTAATATTACAAAGTAAATAAAGATAAAATGGGACACAGACCTCCCTCCCCCCAACACTGAGTTTCACATGTTGGCAACGGGGAGGGCAAGTGATTAACTAAGGACTACTAAATATATGTGCCAAGATTAGACTTGAGGGGAATTTTTTTAACCGGTACCACAACTGTTTTATATTTACACAAACCCCACTTTCCTGGAGCAACACAACTAAAACACTTACTTTGGAAACATCACATTTTATTTTGTGAAATACGTGTTCCCGTAAAAATTTAAATTGCCTTTCAAGAATAGACAATTGTAAAGCACTCAGGTGGAATAAAATTCAAATGGTTACATTGTCTTGTAATATTACAATTAAATAAAAATACTAGCAGTACACAGGATACTATTATCTGGTCCGTTCACCCCCCCTTAATGGAGGAAAGTTGAAAATTAAAGTTATCGAGGTTCAAAATGATAACCAATCAAAATAAAATCATCAAAATCATTGTCAAGAATTAAGATGTGCATAAAACAGACAACACGCGTGTGCATATCAGAATTGGATTATTACCCAACGGGAAAGCTGACTTGTTTCCTGAATTGTAAATATTTAGCGGCGAGATGTTTTAACCTGCACTATCATTAAGCATTATGAAAGCCAATACAGATTTGATGCATTTTGTAAACAACTTGAGATGCCTGAAGTGACCAGATCTTGTCGTACAAATTGTATTCGTACATTTTCTTTTCATTGAATAGAAATTCGTTAGCTCGACAAAATGTTAAATCTGTTCCCTAGATCTGCGTTATCTTTAATTTCTCATGTTGGAAGCTCGCTCACTTTTTGCTGAGTTTACTTGCAAAATTAAATGATTACATTCTGTTAAGATGAGATGGTTCAACGTCGCCATTTTCCTCACAAAGGGCAAAGAGCATTCCACATGTCTTCAGTTTGCTTCACTATGAAATGATCATCACTGTAGTTCAGCATATTTCCATTCCACATGCCTATGCCACGGAGTCTCAATTTCTTCATGATCGCTGATTTAATTGAAATGCTCTGTGGATCGTCATACCAGACCTCATGAAATGTATTATTAACCTGCCATAAAAAAATAAAGAGTTACACAGATAGGAGCGAGGGGTTTGGGTCAATGCTCAGTTCGAGACACTATGCTGAAAATCTTCATCAGCAGAAGACAGAATGGACTGAAATGTACGATGAGAAAATGCACAATGACAAATGAGCAAAACAAACTCAAAAATTAGGGACTTACGGCAACGGCCGGCAATTTCCTCAGGGCTTCTCCCACTCCGTCCCCTGACCGTCGGCAGAAACTCCATTTCCGTGCACAAACGCGGTTTTCCGCTGCACGTCCACACAAGTAACGGGAACGGAGCAGGAGCAGCTCCAAGTCTATCTTTTTTAACACCCAAACCAATCAACTCATCTGGATGCTGTGCAACATATGAACATAAGGCACACATTGAAAGCACAGACGGGACCTCAGTTTAACGTGTCATCTGAAGGACGGCACCTCCGACAGTGCAGCACTCCCTCAGTACAGCAACTTAGAAAAATCCACATGAACAGCCCAGATGTCAATTCGGATGCAACAAGTCAAAAGATTATGGTGTTTGATTGGGAAAAAAATGATTTGGGGGAAATAGAAAGAGATAGATGACTTGCAAGTCAGAGTTAGCATGGGCCTCCAGAGAAAATGATTTAAAAAAATAAATCGAATTATCCAAGGTCTGATTTAACTCAATGTGGAACATTCTATCATTTCAAAATAATCTTTTCAAATTGCTCAAAGTAACAAAATATTGCAATCGAAAGGTGGAAAACATGATTTCAATGTTACTGCTGAAAGCTCAAGCATCACAGCCTTTGACTGCAGTGCATCAAGTATCTCAGCAAACTTGGCCAACGTCAATTAGACATGTGACTAGGTATTTTTTTATATTCGTTCATGGGATGTGGGCGTCGCTGGCGAGGCCGGCATTTATTGCCCATCCCTCATTGCCCTTGAGAAGGTGGTGGTGAGCCGCCTTCTTGAACTGCTGCAGTCCGTGTGGTGACGGTTCTCCCACAGTGTTGTTAGGAAGGGAGTTCCAGGATTTTGACCCAGCGACGATGAAGGAACGGCGATATATTTCCAAGTCGGGATGGTATGTGACTTGGAAGGGAACATACAGGTGGTGTTGTTTCCATGTGCCTGCTGCTCTTGTCCTTCTAGATGGTAGAGGTCGCGGGTATGGGAGGTGCTGTCGAAGAAGCCTTGGCGAGTGGCTGCAGTGCATCCTGTGGATAGTACGCACTGCAGCCACTGTGCGCCGGTGGTGAAGGGAGTGAATGTTTAGGGTGGTGGAACCAATCAAGCGGCTGCTTTATCTTGGATGGTGTCGAGCTTCCTGAGTGTTGTTGGAGCTGCACTCATCCAAGCAAGTGGAGAGTATTCCATCACACTCCTGACTTGTGCCTTGTAGATGGTGGAAAGGCTTTGGAGAGTCAGGAGGTGAGTCACTCGCCACAGAATACCCAGCCTCTGACCTGCTCTCGTAGCCACAGTATTTATATGGCTGGTCCAGTTAAGTTTCTGGTCAATGGTGACCCCCAGGATGTTGATGGTGGGGGATTTGGTGATGGTAATGCCGTTGAATGTCAAGGGGAGGTGGTTGGACCCTCTCTTGTTGGAGATGGGCATTGCCTGTCACTTATCTGGCGCGAATGTTACTTGCCACTTATGAGCCCAAGCCTGGATGTTGTCCAGGTCTTGCTGCGTGCGGGATCAGACTGCTTCATTATTTGAGGGGTTGCGAATGGAACTGAACACTGTGCAATCATCAGCGAACATCCCCATTTCTGACCTTATGATGGAGGGAAGGTCATTGATGAAGACAGGACATACCCAGGGATGGTGATGGAAGAGTCTGGGAAGTTGGTTGAAAGATATGTGCGTATGGCTGTGTCAGGCTGTTGCTTGACTAGTCTGTGGGACAGCGCTCCCAATTTTGGCACAAGTCCCCAGATGTGAGTGAGGAGGACTTTGCAGGGTCGACTGGGCTTGGTTTGCCGTTGTCGTGTCCGGTGCCTAGTGGTCCGATGCCGGGTGGTCCATCCGGTTTTATTCTCATTATGACTTTTCGTATCTGGATTTTACAACTGAGTGGTTTGCGAGGCCATTTCAGAGGGCAATTAAGAATCAACCACATTGCTGTGGGTCTGGAGTCACATATAGGCCAGACCGGGTAAGGACGGCAGGTTTCCTTTCCTGAAGGACATTAGAACGCAGTAGGTCGAGAGTGTGTGGTATTTGCTACTGTGCAGTTTTCTTATGTACAGGGCACGCTACCGTCAATCTTTTGTGCTAAATTGATCATCAAATGGGAGACAGGGGCACACATTTCACAAACCAAACAATCGCTAATTTTCACAGGAGGGTCAATATGGGTTGTGCAAAGTGATCGATTTGAAAAGACCACAGCTCATCTCATTTTTTGCAACTGGTCATACACAATGTCTTAACAAACGGAACTGGGTTTGGTGCTTTGTCTGTCAACTCCCATTTTCTTGGCTATTCTCCAACTACACACATTTTCTACTGTATAAACTGTACATTCTGAACTGTGCTGAATCCTGTACACAGGGAATATTGAATCATGAAATACTGCAAGCTTTGCATTCTGCAAAGAATGGACAATGCACAACTCTCCATTGTGTTTTGATTGATAGTCTTACCATGTAGATATAAGACGGGACTTTCTGCTCATCATCCCAATATCTGCCAGTAATTGATTTGTGCACATGCTGTACGATCTCTTTGTATGGGACCTGACGTCCAGCTGCATTACTGCAAGGGGCACCTCGGAAAGGAATCTTTTCCAATACACACCTACCAGTCTGAAAATACAAAAGGATGAAAATATAGTTACTTTGGGAACTTCAAAAATGCAGTAACAACATGACTGATCTCTAAGTGTAAAGAGGAACAATTAGAGAAAAATAAGTTTTACAATTTGGACAGGAGGGTCTCTCACTGAAATATATAAAATTAAATAGTACATTTATAGACAAGGACAAGGTTGTAATTTCAAATAGACAGCAACAAGACTGAATATAGAAGATTACGGAGTGATCTAATTGACGTGTTTAAGATGATCAAAGCAGTTGATAGGGTAGATAGAGAGAAAGTATTTCCTCTGGTGGGAGAGTCCAGAACAAGGGGACATAACCTGAAAATTAGAGCAAGGCTGTTCAGGGGTGATGTCAGGAAGCACTTCTTCACGAAAAGGGCCGTGGAAATCTGGAATTCTCTCCCCCAAAAAGCTGTTGAGGCTCGGTCAATTGAAAACTTCAAAACTGAAATTGATAGATTTTTGTTAGGGAAGGGTATTAAGGGTTATGGAACCAAGGTGTGTAGATGGAATGAAGATACAGATCAGACATGATCTAATTGAATGGCGGAACAGCTTGAGAGGCTGAATGGCCTCCTCCTGTTCCTATGTTCTTATGATCCCTTGTGTTAAAAGGATGAGCTTTGAGAAAAGATTAGAGAAGCTTAAGATTTACAGCCGAGAAGAATGCAGTTAAGGGGAGGCCTCAGTGGAATAAAATGTTAAATAGCACAGATAAGGTAAGCCCAGAGAGCAAGCGCTGCAAACAAATAATTTCTCCAGAACAGTGAATCAATGGGATATTTTGCACAGCAACAAGACAATCATAACATCATAGTATCATAGTAAGTACAGCAAGGGAGGAGGTCATTCGGCCCATCATGCCTGTGCTGGCTCGTCACAAGAACTATCCAATTAGTCCCATTCCTCTGCTCTTTCCCCATCGCCCTGTAAATTTTTCCCCTCAAGTATTTATCCAATTCCCTTTTGAAAGTGAATATTAAATCTGCTTCCACCACCCTTTCAGGCAGTGCATTCCAGATCATAACAACTCGCTGCGTAAAAAAAATGTTTCCCCAGATCACCTCTGGCTCTTTTGTAATGGTTTACAATAGTCTATTCTAAATAATTCGGATTACTGAAAGCCAGATAATGACAAAACCTTACCTCAAAAAACTGTGTGCAAGGATAGTCATAACCATACCATGGAACTCCCAACACGAGCTTTCTGGAATCAATTCCCAGATTGATATAAGCGGAGTAACCTAAATGGCGAAAAAAAATAATGAGGGTCTTAGATTCACATTGATATCGGGCAGGTAGACCCTGAACCAGATGGTCTTATTGTACATACCTGATAAAGTCTGGTAATAGGGAGCATTTGCCTTTGCAAAGCAATTGTCCCACATTTGACTCTGCATATCATAGGACATCACAAATAAAAAGTCACAGGAATTTGCAATTCTCAAAAAGTCATAGCATCGGCCATCAATGCAGTCTGGAGACCAAGGCACGTTAAATGTGACCTAAGGGCCAAAGAGTAACAAGAAGAAGTTAGTTTCATCTCATACCTTATGTTGGATATCACTAGTAGTTATATGGTTTTTATATGCACTCGCACATGGTCCATGGGAACTGTGAATTTAACAGGTTAGGAGTTCGACAGTGTTCATGACTGTATAAAAAGGAACAGGATAAAGTTGGGGCAAATTGTGAGTTAGAATTAATAGGATCCTCGGTTATCAAATATTAATCAGGTTCAATTCCCCACTGCTCACTCACCTTCTTCCTCCAATTTTCTGTCAGTTTTCTCTCCTCCTCTCCAAAAGGCATTAAGTTGTAACCAAATTGTAGTCCCAAAAGGGCCAGCCACACTCCAATACCGAGTCAAAGTGGCCAAAGTTCTTTTACGCGAGGCCAGACATTGAGTGCTGGCAGGCTATTTTAACATGGGTGGGGGTATAACCCAATTGGTGGCCATCTGCACGGTCACACTTCCAGTGGGAGGTTTCCAGATAATGATCAGATGGTTCATTTGACCTTCCCCGACCCAGTGGCACTCGGGGTAAATTGTGCCCTCCAACATCCCAGCTGAAATCAGATAACTCAGCACGAACCAGGATTTGCATGGCTCATGTAGTCACTGCCTGAACAAGAAGGCATTCGGGAGCCGAAGGTCAAGAATTAAATCACTGTAATCTGAGTTAGCAAAGTCCGTTATGTGCAAACTTCTCAGCAGTGAAAGTCTGCTTCAAACTTTACCCAATAAAAATGCAGAGAGTGATTTCCTTTTTTGCCTACTTAATGGTCCCTTTATTTCAAAGTAACTCATTAGATATAAACTGTGGGACATTTCTGAAGGATGTTATAGGGCTTGACATTAAGACAAACATTTCTTCCTTTGAAGAAGTGTTTTGACGGAGTAAATAAGGAGAAAATGTTCCCAGTGGCAGGAGGGTTGATAGCCAGAGGACACAGCTTTCAGGAGATTGGCAAAAGAATGAGAGGGGAGATGAGGAGAATTTTTTTTACACAGAGAGTTGTTATGATCTGGAATATAAAACCAGAAAGGGTGGTGGAAGCAGATTCAACAGTAACTTTCAAAAGGGAATTGGATAAATACTTGAAGGGGAAAAAATTCCAGGGCAATGTTCTTATGTTCTTATGAACAGGGGAGTGGGATTAATTGGATAGCTCTTTCAAAGAGCCAACACAGGCACGCTGGGCCGAACGGCCTCCTACTGTGCTGGAACCTTCTGAGAACCTATGTGAAAATTACAGTTCGAACTATGCCATCCATGGAAGCTGGAACTCAAGTCACTTGTATCATTCTGGGCTACAAGTGATGCAGCATCAAGTTTGCTGTATATCCAGCTTAAACTGATTCAATCTAAAATTTCTAACCTCAGCAATTGTCAAAGCAGCTTTGTAACAAGATGATGCACTGATAAACAGCAGCGAAAAATCATGATTTCAATTCACTTATCCAGAAAAATATCAATCTTCCTTTATGATTAAGTAGAAAGTAAATTGCTTATCCCCATTTAATTTAAAAAATGGCTTCTTTACCTGAGACCCAGGTATTTCACGGTGGAACACATCCATGGTTTCGGAAACCAGTTGAGGGATCTTGAAATAACCTCGAGATGGTTTTTTAACAGCAATGTTCACATCCAAATTGATTCCATCCATAAATTGCTTTTTTGCCAACTGCAATTGCTTATCGACCCACTTTTCTCGGCGTTGTTTGTATACAGTGTTCCATAGTGAAAAAACTCCTGGTGAAGGGTGAAGAAACAACTTCCAATTATAGAGCATCATTCGCACAACATTGTGTCCCAAGACACTATGCAGGACAGAATTGCCAACATCAGGTAGGAAGTAGTAGAGGAAGATTTAGCTCGAATTTGTATTTACATAGTGCCTGACACATCCTCAGGATGTCCTTAAATGCTTCATCGCCAATTAATTATTTTTGAAGCATAATCACTGTTGCTTTGTAAGCAGATGTGGTCGCTAATTTGTACCCAGAGAGGCCCCACAAATAGGAAATTAGATAAATGGCCAGTTCATCTGATTTGGTGATGTAGGTTGAGGGATGAATGTTGTCCAGGACACCAGGAGAACTCCCTGTTCTTTGAATTGTGCCAATGGGATCTTTTACATCCAACAGAATAGGCAGGTGGAGCCCTTGTTTAAGGTCTCATCTGAATCACAGCACCTCTGAAACATTCACCTGAGGAAGGAGGAAGCCTCCGAAAGCTTGTGATTTTCAAATAAAATCGTTGGACTTGGTTCCAATTTTCACTTGGTGTTGTAAAATTGTTTACAACAGCACCTCTGGCAATGCAGCATTCCCTCAGTACTGCACTTATGTGTCAAGTCCTGGAGTAAACCCAAAACCTTCTGACCCAGGAGGAGAGACACAGTGCTAAAGCTGAGCCATGCTGACACGTGAGGGAAGAGACCAAAGGCGCAGTCAAACAGGTCGGTTTTGATGAGGCTTTCGAAGATAGGAAGAGAAATAGCAAGACAAAGAGGTTGAAGAAGAAGAATCTGGAGTTCAAGAGGGTCACAGCTGAAGGTTCTGCCATTGATGGAGGAAGAGGAGAAATCTCAGCGGCCCAGAGTCGGAAGAATGGAGCGTGTGTGCTGGGCTCTGGACACAATTGGGTCGGGCTTTCATTAAACTGCATTCTTCATTCTAAATCCTGGCATCAGTGGCAGACTGCTGCTGTGCCAGGGAATAAAAGTTCCACCTATCTATTTATAGGTTATTAAAAACAGTATGTCCTGTCATCTTTCTGTTCAAAAATTCTTTGTCAACAGTATCTTTTGTTTTTCTATTTTAATTGTGTTCACATCTGGTGACGCCCGTCCTGTCACCTTTGTAATTGAATTTTGCCTATAATGTGGCCTGTGGTTATATAGTTCCACACGACGGCCATCAAGTGATGGTGTGAACAGTTTTTATTTGAAGGCCTCAGCCTGTCTCCAAAGCCTGGACATATCCTTCTCCCTCATATACTTCTGCAGCTTCCCCTTAAATGCATCTATGTCATTTGCATCAGCCACTCCATGTGGTTGCAAGTTCCACATTCTTACCACTCACTGACGAAAGAAGTTTTTCCTGAATTCCCTATTGGATTTATTTGTGACTATCTTATAGTTTTGGATGACCTCTAGTTTTCGACTTGCCCACAAATGGAAAATTATGAACATATGAACATACGAGAGCTGGGGTAGGCCATTCGGCTCCTCGAGCCTGCTCTGCTATTTGGTAAGATCATGATTGATCTGATTGTGACCTCAACCCCACTTACCTGTCTACCGACTATAACCTTTGACTCCCTTGTTAATCAGGAGTCTATCTAACTCAGCCTTAGAAATATTCAATGACCCTGCCTCCACCGCTCCCTGGCAAGGGAGTTCGACAGACTCACGACCCTCTGAGAGAAAAAATTCCTCCACACCTCCGTCTTAAATGGGAGACCCATTATTTTTAAACTGGTGGCCCCTAGTTCTAGTATCTCCCACAAAGGGAAACCTCCTCTCATCATCTACCCTTCTAGTCCCCTCAGGATCTCATATGTTTCAATAAGATAACCTCTCGTTCTTCTAAATTCCAGTGTATGCAGGCCCAACTTATCCAACCTTTCCTCAAAAGATAACCCCCTCATCTGAGGAATCAGTCGAGTGAACCTTCTCTGAACTACCTCCAAGCAATTATTTCCTTTCTTAAATAAGAAGACCAAAACTGCACACAGTATTTGAGATGTGGTCTCACCAATGCCCTGTACAACTGTAGCAAAACATCTCTACTTTTATATTCCATTCCCCTTGCAATAAATGACAATATTCCATTTGCCTTCCTAATCACTTGCTGTACCTGCATACTAACTTTTTGTGATTCATGTACTCGGACACTGATTCCTGTGGCACTCGTTACATCTTGCCAATTCATAATTTTAAAGACCTCTATCAGATCACCACTCAGTCTTCCCTTTTCTAGAGAAAAGAGCCCCAGCCTGTTCAGTCTTTCCTGATAGTTATACTCTCTCAGTTCTGATATAATCCTTGTAAATCCTTTTTGCACTTTCTCCAGTACTTCTGTATCTTTTTGTAGTATGGAGACCAGAACTGTGCACAGTACTCTCAGTGTTTTCTAACCAAGGACCTATACATGATTAACATAACTTCTCTGCTGTGAATTATTTTCCTCCAGAAATGAATCCCAATGATTTGTTTGTGCTTTTTACGGCTTTCTTAACCAAGCATTTCTGCTGAAATGCTCCAGGCAAGTACAGAAGATCAGAATAGGGCGACGATGAGGGAAGCGGTGGTTCGGGCACCGAACTTGCAGGAACATGTGAGGGGTGAGGGACTGATGCTTCCAAAGATGTCAATAGCAGTTTGGTCGCATTCCATTAGACCACCCTCCTCCCCAACAAGACATGTTAGACCCTCCATTCCCCGATCTCCCCAATACTGCCAGATCCCAGCAATCCCTGACCATCTCCTGAGTCCTTGCTGGATCCCACAATCTCCCTCCTCAGAATTCTCCCCCTCCCCTACTCCTAGATCAGAAGACTCCCACTCAGTGCTCACGAATCCAGCAAGTTTGGGAGGTGAAAAGTAGAATAAAAATACATCACCAGTCAATCTCCCATGGCAATGGACAAAGAGAGTCCTGACTTGTGTAGTATTCAGACGAAGCAGGATTGGAGTGTGGGGGATAATTCAACCAGGGTGTTCAGATGTAACTCAGTCCCCATTGTGAAATCATGAATTTTGTCCTGATATTTAATATAATACTTTGATCAATTGTAATTTTTATTTAAATGGCAATTTGAGCTGAAAGATGCAAAACAGAGGTGCTACAGTGCCACCACTGGTGGGGAGGATGTAATTACAGTGCATCAAGTTTACGGAGACAGTTCCCATTATAAATGTGGACAGAGGAATTTATAAATGGAAAAAGTTGCAACAAAAGTGTGAAAAACTTGAGAACAGAAAGTAAGGTTTTGTTGACAGGAGGTGTGTGTGGATATAAGATTTTTCACATGCAATAGATGGAATGTAGAATAATTTGCGAGAGCTGTACCGGAGCTGGAGGGGAATTTCAGCACTGTAATGTCAAAAATAGCAATTCAAGGCTGTGCACTGAATGTCCTTTTATGTGGTTTTCAATAATACAGCTTGCATTGGAAGACAGAAGGACATTTGTTTTTTCTGTGATAAAATTACTTACCTCTCAGGACAACTCGAACTTGATTCGCATGAGCATAACACAAAAGCTCAGGATCGTATGGTCCAAAGGCTGCAATAGTCGTGACCTTAAACCAGTCATAATACTTCCAATCCTTTCCTCCAACATCAAAGACAAAGACCTAGTACAAAATAAAGCAGTCAATTGCAGTAATGAAGGGCAGAAAACTGCCATTTAAAAATAGATATTTTCACAATCAATGGCCCAGATTTTGTTGACAAAATAACGGTGAGGCGAATGGGGCTCGTTTTATTTATGTGTAAATGGTACAGCAACTTCAGGCGAGGGGCAGATACGCAGTTAAACTCAAACATCCACAAGTTGCTGACCGAGTTGGGCTGCTCCGCTGTTAGCTTCACGAAAACAGCATCCAGCTATCTTGCTCAACCTTAAAATGCATTGAACGACGTGAAGTTCATGTATTTGTGCAGGAGATTCAAACTGAACTCGCCATGGAAAGTTACGTCTTTTCCATTCCAGTCTAAGTAACTTTTTAACGACGGTGAATGTGTTCATTATCGGCAATCAAGATCTCTGGCACTGATAATTAACTATTACAAGAGTGGAGTCTCATTCCTTCAGGATTTAATTGCTGTTGGAGATTTTAAAAATGTCAATTTTAAAATTAAAACTTTTTTTCACTTCCCCTTTCACTCACTTCTCAATCCTTGCACTGTGAATTTCACTACCTTCAATCTCATTGGTTAAGGAGATACCCTGTTTCTTGCCCTGTTCACTCAGCTCCCAAATGCCCTGTTTCACTCACTGCCCCGTTATCAGTTCGCACTTTCAGCAACTTGCCACTCAAAAACGTGCAAGGGCAGGTCCAAGTAACGGCAAGCACCGTTAGATGCCCTGTTAGAGCAAAATTTGGCCCATTATCATTTCCCCAGGTTACGGGGTAAGGAACGGCTGGTGAACTGATTCTCAGGTTACCACCAATGTCGATCTAAATGCAGCCACCAGAAAAAAAGAATATGCTAAAGAGCAACAACCTCTCAGAACTTCCATCTCCACAATAGTGCAGGTGAGAGGAACTGAACAACATGAGGAAACGGAGCTCACATCCCAATACTCCATTCCAAGTGTTGGTGCTCAATACACTTCAAAAGGACAACTTAAACTAAATAAACTCTTTATACAAGGGATTTTAGTGTTCCAGTTTAAAAAATTTTGCATTCAAGGTACCTGGTGTCAAATCAAGCATTTCTACCATGAGACCAGCAAGACTAGATCAGAATATAGTTCCCGAGAAAGAGAAACAGCGCATACTGCACCAGTGTGACATTTTTCCATTTCCCACACCAACCATCCTGTGTTCTCAAATGAGACTGCCTGTTTAGTGCTGCAGTTTAGTTCATCACAGTTTTGTGATTTGGGCCCTTTGAGTTGGACTGAGACTATCAAACATGCATCATCTGAGCTGACACTTTTGTGCAGTAATGAGAGAGTGCTGCATTGTTGGAGGGGTTGTCTTTTGGATGAGATGTTAAAGTGGATCTAATAGAACGCTGGCAATATTGAAGAGCAGGGAGTTCTCTTGGTGTCCTGGCCAACAATTATCTCTCAACCAACATCAGCAGAAACACATTAACTGTTCATTCATGCAACTTGCTGTTTGTGGGACCTTGCTCTGCACATATCAGCAGAATTGTATTCCAGCACAATCTGTAACCTCATAGCCCGGCATATTCCACTCTCTACCATTATCAAAAAGCCAGGGGATCAACCCTGATTCATTGAGGAGTGCAGAAGAGCATGTCAGGAGCAGCACCAGGCGTACCTAAAAATGAGGTGCCAACTGGGTGCAGCTGCAACACAGGACTACATGCATGCTAAACAGCGGAAGCAACATGCTATACACATAGATAAGAGATTCCACAACAACCAACGGTTCAGATCAAAGCTCTGCAGTCTTGCCACACCCAGTCATGAAATGTGGTGGACAATTGAACAACTAACGGGAGGAGGAGGCTCTGTAAACATGCCCATCTTCAATGATGGCGGAGTCCAACACGTGAGTGCAAAAGACAAGGCTGAAGAATTTGCAACCATCTTCAGCAAAAAGTGCCAAGTAGATGATCCATCTCAACCTCCTCCTGACATCCCCACCATCACAGAAGACAGTCTTCAGCCAATTCGATTCACTCCACGTGATATCAAGAAACAGCTGAGTGCATTGCATACATCAAAGGTTATGGGCCCCGGCAACATCCCGACTGTAGTGCTGAAGACTCGTGCTCCAGGACTCGCGACGCCTCCAGCCAAACTGTTCCAGTGAAACTACAACACTGGCATCTATCCAACAATGTGGAAAATTGTCCAGGTATGTCCTGTCCACAAAAAGCAGGACAAATCCAATCCGGCCAATTACTGCCCCATCAGTCTACTCTCAATCATTAGCAAAGTGATGGAAGGTGTCATCGACAATGCTATCAAACGACACTTACTCACCATTAACCTGCTCACCGATGCTCAGTTTGGTTCCCGCCTCCAGACCTCATTACAGCCTAGGTCCAAACATGGACAAAAGAGCTGAATTCCAGAGGTGAGGTGAGAGTGACAGCCCTTGAAATCAAGGCAGTATTTGACCGAGTGTGGCACCAAGGAGCCCGAGTAAAATTGAAGTCAATGGGAATCAGGGGGAAATCTCTCCAGTGGCTAGAGTCATACCTAGCACAAAGGAAGATGGTAGTGCTTGTTGGAGGACAATCATCTCAGCCCCAAGACATTGCTGCAGGAGTTCCTCAGGGCAGTGACCAAGGCCCAACCATCTTCAGCTGCTTCATCAATGATCTTCCCTCCATCATATGGTCAGAAATGGGGATGTTCACTGAATATTGCACAGTGTTCAGTTCCATTCTCAACCCCTCAGATAATGAAGCAGTCCGAGCCCCAATGCAGCAAGACCTGGACAACATCCAGGTTTGGGCTGAATAGTGGCAAGTAACATTCACGCCAGACAAGTGCCAGGCAATGACCACCTCCAACAAGAGAGAGTCTAACCACCTCCCCTTGACATTCAACGGCATTATCATCAACATCCTGGGGGTCACCATTGACCAGAAACTGAACTGGACCAGCCATATAAATTCGGTGGCTACAAGAGCAAGTCAGAGGTTGGGTATTCTGTGGTGATTGACTCACCTCCTGACTCCCAAAACCTTTCCACCATCTACAAGGCACGAGTCAGGAGTGTGATGGAATACTCTCCACTTGCCTGGATGAGTGCAGCTCCAACAACACTCAAGAACTCCAAACCATCGAGGACAATGCAGCCCGCTTGATTGGTACCCCATCCACCACCCTAAACATTCACTCCCTTCACCACCGGTGCACAGTGGCTGCAGTGTGTACCATCCACGGGATGCATTGTCGCAACTGTCCAAGGCTTCTTCGACAGCACCTCCCAAACCCGCCACCTCTACCACCTAGAAGGACAAGGGCAGCAGTCACATGGGAACAACACCACATGCAAGTTCCCCTCCAAGTCACACACCATCCCAACTTGGAATTATATCGCCATTCCTTCATCGTCGCTGGATCAAAATCATGAACTCCCTACCTAACAGCACTGTGGGAGAACCTTCACCACACGGACTGCAGCGGTTCAAGAAGGCGGCTCACCACCACCTTCTCAAGGGCAATTCGGGATGGGCAATAAATGCTGGCATTGCCAGCGACGCCCACATCCCATGAACAAATTTTTAAAAATTGCCGCTGAGTTTGCCGACAACACTTCAAAAAGTGATTCATTTCATGTGAAGTTCTTTGGGACATCCTGAGGACATGAGGTGCGACATAAATTTAAATTTATTCATTCTTGGAACCAACAGACAGAGGAGACTTTTATCCCACCCATCTGTCAGAAGAATGTTTTGTTAGTGGGAAGGTGGGGGAAGTGGGATAAAAGCAGAATGAACACATCGAGCCTGCAGGTTATATTGGTGGTGCTCTTGTTGCTGCCACACTGCCCACTTAGTAACATTGCTCTGAAGTAAATACTGACCTCATCAATACAGTCAGCAGTTACAGAGTCATTTTGCAACCAATGTATTTTTTAAAGATCTGTTATGTTGTATTCAGTTTAATCGTGGCCAAGGTCCCAGTTTTACAATGAGTGAAAAAGTCAAATGTCATTTTTATGACATGAGATTCCAGGATTTTCAATATTCTGTGGAAACCACAAAGCGGTGACCTTAACCATGGTATTAGACAGACACACTGCAGGAGTTAGATCACACATCATTTAAGACTCTGCACATTGGAGAAATATATTTAAAAACACATTTTATGGAAGCTGCACTTGTTAAAATATCTTTGCACTGCTCAATACTACGGTTGGTCCTATTTTATACAAACTGTAACTATACCAACATTAACACTTTAACATACGGATTATAATATGAGACACTTTGCATTTCAACAATAATCGGACATTCCCCCCGCCCCACTACCCCCATCCCAATAGCTCCACCTGTCCCTCACCCTGACCCACACCCCTCAGACTGTTCCGAACACCCACCCACGACCCACGAACACCCACCCTCGGCCCCCAAACACCATCCCCCAGCCCACGAACACCCACCCTCGGCCCCCGAACACCCACCCGCAGCCCCCAAACACCCACCCCAGCCACCGAACACCCACCTCGAACTCATGCTCCACGGTCACGGGTTCGCACAGAATCCGATCCGAACATGGACAGCCGGACCCAGAGCCGCAGCAGACCCACAGCACGAGCACGACCAGGGCCTGCGCCAATTCCAAACTCCAGCGCATCCTCTCCGCCTGAGCTCTGCCCGATATGAAGATCCACCAGATGCAGCAAGATCATTTATTTACATCCACCCGGATGTGACTGATGATGACACCTCCTGAGTCTCTCTCTCTCTCTCTCTCTGTGTTGGTGGATGTGGCAATCGTGAAATGTTGAAACAATCTTCATAGTCTGAAATGCAACATTTAAAGGGACGTTCTCTTCTCCCCCTTCCTCCAAATCTTGGCCAACAGCAAACAGAGAAACTAATAAAGGAAAAAGAATGAACTTGCATTTTTTAGCGCCTTTCATGACCTCAGAATGTCTCAAAGTGCTTCATCCCTCTCCATGACCACTGTTTGAGGCTGAACCAGACCGTTTGCAAACTTGGAGTCCTATTTGACCCTGATATGAGCTTCTGACCACAAATCCTCTCCATCACCAAGACTGCCTACATCCACCTCCATAACATTGTCTTCTCCAACCCTGCTTCAGCTCATCTGCTGCTGAAATCCTCATCCATGCCTTTGATACCTCAAGAATTGACTGTTCCAATGCTCCCCCACCGGCCTCTCATCTTCCACCCTCCAAAACCTTGAGCTCATCCAGAACTCTGCTGCCCGTATCCTAACTCACACCAATTCCCATTCACCAATCACACCTGTGCTCGCTGACCTACATTGGTTCCCAGTCCACCAACACCTCGAATTTAAAATCTATCTCTCAACCAACAACGAAATGTAAACCAGATTATTTGGTCATTAATTTTATTGCTGTTTGCGGGAGGTTACTGTGCGCAAATTGGCTGCCGCGTTTCTAACCTTTACAATCATCCTTGTTTCAAATCCCACCATGGCCTCTCCCCTCCCTATCTCTGTAACTGCCTCCAGCTGTCCAACCCTCCGACAACTCTGCGTTCCTCCAATTCTGGACTCTTGCGCATCCCCGATTTTAATCGCTCCACCACTGGCGGCCATGCCTTCAGCTGCCTCGGCCTTAAGCTCTGGAATTCCCTCCCTCAGCCTTTTTGCCTCTCTCCCTCTCTCTCCTCCTTGAAGACACTCCAGCGAGTGACTCACCTTCTGACTCCCCAAAGCCTTTCCACCATCTACAAGACACGAGTCAGGAGTGTGATGGAATAATCTCCACTTGCCTGGATGAGTGTAGCTCCAACAACACTCAAGAAGCTCGACACCATCCAGGACACAGCAACCCGTTTGATTGCCACCCCATCCACCACCCTAAACATTCACTCCCTTCATCACTGTGGCTGCAGTATGTACCGTCTACAGGATGCACTGCAGCAACTCACCAAGGCTTCATCGACATCACCTCCCAAACCCGCGAACTCTACCACCTAGAAGGACAAGGGCATCAGGCACATGGGAACAACACCACCTGCAAGTCCCCTTCCAAGTCACACACCATCCCGACATGGAAATATATCACCGTGCCTTCATCGTCGCTGGGTCAAAATCCTGGAACTTCCCACCTGACAGCACTGTGGGAGAACCTTCACCACATGGACTGCAGCGGTTCAAGAAGGCGGCTCACCACCACCTTCTCAAGGGCAATTAGGGATGGGCAATAAATGCTGGCCTGGCCAGCGACGCCCACACCGAATGAACGAATAAAAAAAACTACCTCATTGACCGAGCTTTTAGTTACCTGTCCTAATATCTCCTTATGTGGCTCAATGTCAAATTTTGTTTGATAATCGCTCTTGTGAAACGTCCTGGGATGTTTTACAACATTAAAGGCGCTATATAAATGCAAGTTGTTATTGTTGTTCACAGCCAATGAAGTACTCTTGGAGCGTAATCACTGTTCTAAAGGTCGGAAAAGCGACAGCCAATTTGCACACGGTCAGCTCGCGCAAACAGCAATAAAATAAATGACCAGATAATCTGGTTTTTGTTTCGGTGTTGGTTGAGGGATAGAATTTGACCAGGACACATTTATAACTGGTTATTTATCTCATTTGCTGTTTGTTGGACCTTGGCGGTGAACAAAATAGGTGGCCGAAATTTTGCCGACAAAAAGACAGTGACTCCACTTCAAAAAGTTATTCATTGTCTGCAAAGTGCCTTGAGATGTCCTGAGGGCATGAAAGGTGCTATATAAATGCAAGTTCTTTCTTGAAGGTATTTCGCTCTAATTTAACTCAGGCACTAACTCCCCTTAAAATAAGTGGGTTAATATCACAGTTGACTGATGCTCAGAGGAATTCAAGACAAATGTGACGCAGTCGTACAATGTGATCAAATTTAATGTACACACAAGTTAATTACGAGGGAGGCCACTCGGCCCATCCAGAAAACTCCCAAATCCCCACCCCATTGTTGCATTCAGTTGCTATTTAAATGATTCCTCGGATTTTCGTCCCATCGACCGGATCTGGGAATTCATTCCATCTGTTGATCACTCTTTGAACTCCCTGATATCAGTGGTAAATTTGCCTTTTACTTTACCTTTCATCACTAAGACTGCAGATATGCTGCAGCTACCAGTCTCTGCCGAGTGCGGTACAGAGTCGCCAGACCAAAGTTATACTGATATCAGCTGTAAAGGAGTACTGTGCATGTCTGGATGGATGCTGGTGCAGAGCTCCACTTTCTCCCAGTTAATTTTTAACGATAGGGAGGGAATGAATGGGAGTGTTTTCTTCCTCCTAATATTAAAAAGATTCCACAGAATGTTTAAAAAGATCTCGGATGTTTCAAAATGCTGTTTTGCATCAGGTGGAAATGATAGCAGCCGGTACAAACTCAAGCTGGTGCTGAACAGATTCCTGGACTGAGGGAGAGGGGAACGGAGAGGGTCTCACTTCACCGGTACGAACTTAAGCTGGTGCAGGACAGACTCCTGGATAGAGGGAGAGGGGAACGGAGGGTCGTTGCTTTACTTGATTTTAGTACCGTTGGGAGTCAGATTGCTGCCCTGACATCTGTTACTTCTGTGGAATTTGCTCCCACAAGGAGTAGTTGGGGCAAAGTCAGCTGTGAGGAGGGCACAAAAAGTGATATAGAGAGGTTAAGTGAGTGGGCAAGAAGGTGGCAGATGGATTATAATGTGGAGAAATGTGAGGTTATTCACTTTGGTCGGAAGAATAGAAAAACAGAAAATTTTTAAATGGAGAGAAACTATTAAATGTTGATGTTCAGAGAGAATTGGGTGTCCTGGTATACAAAACACAGGAAGTTAACATGCCGGTACAACAAGCAATTAGGAAGACAAATGGTATGTTGGCCTTTATTGCAAAGGGGGTTGGAGTCCAAGAGTGAGGAAGTCTTGCTACAATTGTACAAGGGCTTATGGAGACCTCACCTGGAATACTGTGTGCAGTTTTGGCCTCCTGACCTAAGGAAGGATATACTTGCCCTGGGGATGGTGCAGTGAAGGTTCACTAGATTGATTCCTGGGATGAGAGGGTTGTCCAATGATGAGAGATTGAGTACAATGGGCCGATACTCTCTGGAGTTTCGAGGAATGAGAGATGATCTCATTGAAACATATAAGATTCTGAAAGGGCTTGACAAGGTAAATGCCAAAAGGCTGCTTCCCCTGGCTGAAGAGTCCAGAGCTAGAGGGCACAATATAGGAACATAGGAACAGGAGTAGGCCATTCAGCCCCTCATGCTTGCTCCACAATTTGATAAGATCATGGCTGATCTGTGATCCAGCTTCAGAGACCTGCCTTTGGACCATATCCCTTAATACCTTTGGTTGACAAAAAGCTATCCATCTCACATTTACATTTAGCAATTGAGCTAGTATCAATTGCCGTTTGTGGAAGAGAGTTCCAAACTTCTACGACCCTTTGTGTGTCGAAATGTTTTCCAATCTCACTCCTGAAAGGTCTGGCTCTGATATCGGGATAAAGGGTCAGCCATTTCGGACTGAGATGAGGAGCAATTTCTTCACTCTGAGGGTTGTGAATCTTTGGATTTCTCTACCCCAGAGGACTGTGGATGCTCAGTCGTTGAGTACATTCAAGGCTGATATGGATAGATTTTTGGAATCTAGGGGAATCAAGGGATATGGGGATCAGGCGGGAAAGTGGAGTTGAGGTCGAAGATCAGCCATGATCTTATTGAATGGCGGAGCAGGATCGAGGGGCCGTCTGGCCTAGTCCTGCTCCTATTTCTTATGTTCTTATGTTCAAATAGCATAGATGCATTTAAGGGGAAGCTGGATCAACGCATGGGGGAGAAAGCACGAGAAAGATATACTGATAGGGTTAGATGAAGAGGGGTGCGAGGAGGCAGAGATCATTTGGGCCGAATGGCCTGTTTCTGTGCTGTACATTCTCTGTTTGTCATTCTATGTAAAACCTTGTTGATATGCAACTGAAAGTGGTTCACGTTGTTACAAAATGGCAACAGATACTGAATCCACAGTTTACGGGTATATTTTGTATCGAGCATAATGAATGAAATGTTTGTGAAAAACTCCAATGACGGCAGCAGATAAGAGCTCGAATTATTGGCCGCTCAAGACCTTGAGCCACGTGAGTAAGTCCCTCTCGTCCCCCCTCCCCGTTCACTCCCTTAGTGACCTCATCAACCATCAAACCAATAAAGAACAGTGCTCCACTCACACTGACTCGAAGAAAGTTTCCAATCATTTTTTTAAATTACAAAATGTACTTTATTTCATCAAGTTTAAAGATACACACAGTTCAATGTGAAAATCACAATGCATCGAATCATCGAAAATTAAGGCATAGAATGAGGCCATTCGAACCATCGTGTCTGTGCAGTCTGAAAAAGAGCTATCCAGCCTAATCCCACTTTCCAGCTCTTGGTCTGTGGCCTTGTAGGTTACGGTACTTCAAGTGCATATCCAAGTACTTTTTAAATGCGATGAGGGTTTCTGCCTCTACCACCCTTTCAGGAAGTGAGTTCCAGACCCCCACCACCCTCTGGGTGAAAAGATTTCTCCTCATCTCCCCTCTAATTCTTCTACCAATTACTTTAAATCTATGTCTCCTGGTTATTGACCTCTCTGCTAAGGGAAACAGATCCTTCCTGTACACTCTATACTCTTCCCTGTACACAGGGAACCCCCAGCTTCTGTCGCGACACTGCAGACTTCCTACAAAAACTCAGTACCCACGGACCAGTTGAACCAGGAACACTTCTCACCACGATGGACGTCTCGGCACTCTACACCAGTATCCCCCACGATGACAGCATCGCTGCGACAGCATCAATACTCAACACCAACAACAGCCAATCTCCAAACGCCATCCTACAACTCATCCTCTTCATCCTGGATCACAATGTCTTCACCTTCGACAACCAGTTCTTTACCCAAACACACGGAACAGCCATGGGGACCAAATTTGCACCCCAATACGCCAACATTTTCATGCACAAGTTCGAGCAGGACTTCTTCACTGCACAGGACCTCCAACCAACGCTATACACCAGATACATCGACGACATTTTCTTTCTATGGACCCACGGCGAAGAATCACTAAAGACACTACACGATAACATCAACAAGTTCCATCCCACCATCAAGCTCACCATGGACTACTCCTCAGAATCAGTTTCTTTCTTGGACACACGAATCTCCATCAAAGACGGGCACCTCAGCACCTCAATCTACCGCAAGCCCACGGACAAGCTCACGATGCTCCACTTTTCCAGCTTCCACCCTAACCACGTCAAAGAGGCCATCCCCTATGGACAGGCCCTGCGAATACACAGGGTCTGCTCAGACGAGGAGGAACGGGATGGACACCTACAGACTCTGAAAGACGCCCTGGTAAGAACGGGATATGACGCTCGACTCATCGATCGACAGTTCCGACGGGCCACAGCGAAAAATCGCATAGACCTCCTCAGAAGACTAACACGGGATGCAACCAACAGAGTACCCTTCGTCGTCCAGTACTTCCTCGGAGCGGAGAAACTACGCCATGTTCTCTGCAGCCTTCAACATGTCATCAATGACGACGAACACCTCGCTCTGGCCATCCCCACACCTCCACGACACGCCTTTAAACAGCCACCCAACCTCAAACAGACTATCGTTCGCAGCAAATTACCCAGCTTTCAGGAGAACAGCGTCCACGACACCACACAACCCTGCCACGGTAACCTCTGCAAGACATGCCAGATCATCGACACAGATACCACCATCACACGAGAGGACACCACCCACCAGGTGCATGGCTCATACTCCTGTGACTCAGCCAACGTTGTCTACCTCATACGCTGCAGGAAAGGATGCCCCGGAGCATGGTACATTGGCGAGACCATGCAGACACTGCGACAACGGATGAACAGACACCGCGCAACAATCGCCAGACAGGAGGGTTCCCTCCCAGTCGGAGAACACTTCAGCAGTCAGGGACATTCAGCCACCGATCTTCGGGTAAGCGTTCTCCAAGGCGGCCTTCGAGACACACGACAACGCAAAATCGTCGAGCAGAAATTGATAGCCAAGTTCCGCACACATGAGGACGGCCTCAACCGGGATCTTGGGTTCATGTCACGCTACACATTACCCCACTAGCGAACAAAAGCTATCTGTTTTTAATATAATGGGTCATTTGCTGGCTTTCTCTGCCTTCCGGATGTTTCTGCCTCTCTCTCTCTGTTTTTTTTTCCTGTTTGTTTTTTTGTTGAATGTGTATTCGGGGGTTCTGTAGGTGACACCTCTCTGTCTGAACACGGTGATTGCATTGGCAACGGGCAGTTGCAGGGGCAGTCTGTAAACACCATGTATTGTTCTGTGATGTATAAATGCGTAGGCTTCAAGGAGCTCCTGAACATTTACCTGAGGAAGGAGGAAACCTCCGAAAGCTTGTAGATTTCAAATAAAAATCGTTGGACGATAACTTGGTGTTGTAAAATTGTTTACAATTGTCACTCTATCTAGGCCACTCAAAATTTTATACACCTCAATTAAATCACCCCTCAGCCTTCTCTGTTCCAAAGAAAACAACCCCAGCCTATCCAATCTTTCCTCATGGCTAAAATTCTCCAGTCCTGGCAATATCCTCATAAATCTCCTCTGTACCCTCTCCAATGCAATCACATCTTTCCTGTAATGTGGTGACCAGAACTGCATGCAGTACTCAAGTTGTGGACTAACCAATGTTTTATGGAGTTCGAGCAGAACCTCCCTGCTCCTATATTCTGTGCCTTGGCTAATAAAGGAAAGTATCTCTTATGCCTTTTTAACCACCTTATCTACCTGTCCTGCTATCATCAGGGATCTGTGGACATGCACTCCAAGGTCCCTCTGTTTCTCTACACTTCTTAGTATCCTACCATTTATTGTGTACTCCCTTGCCTTGCTTGTCCTCCCCAAATGCATTACCTCACACTTCTCTGGATTGAATTCCATTTGACACTTTTCTGCCCACCTGACCAGTCCATTGATATCTTCCTGCAGTCTATCACTTTCCTCCTTACCATCAACCACACGGCCAATTTTTGTATCATCTGCAAACTTCTTAATCACGTCCCCTACATTTAAGTCTAAATCATTGATATGTACCAGAAAAAGCAAGAGACCTCGTACTGAGACCTACTGACCTAGTACTGACTCCACTGGAAACAGCCTTCCAGTCACAAAAACACCCGTTGACCATTACCCTTTGCTTCCTGCCACTGAGCCAATTTTGGATCCAACTTGCCACTTTCCCTTGGATCCCATGGGCTTTTACTTTTCTGAGCAGTCTGCCATGTGCGAACTTGTCAAAAGCCTTGCTAAAATCCATGTAGACGACATCAAATGCGTTACCCTCATCAAACTCCTTGTTGCCTTCTCAAAAATTTCAATCAAGTTAGTCAGACACGACTTTCCCTTCACAAATCCATGCTGACTGTCCTTGATTAATCCGTGCCTTTCTAAATGACGATTAAAGCTGTCCTTCAGAATTGTTTCCAGTAATTTGCCCACCACCGAGGTCAGACTGACTGGCTTGTAATGACTCGGTCTATCCTTTTCTCCCTTGTTAAACAACCGTACAACATTAAAAGTCCGCCAATCCTCCGGCACCTGACATCACCCCTGAATGGCCCAGCTCTAATTTTAAGGTTATGCCCCCTTGTTCTGGACTCTCCCACCAGAGGAATTACTTTCTCTCCATCCACCCTATCAATTCCATTAATCATTTTAAACACATCAATTAGATCACCCCTTAATCTTTTATATTCAGTCTTGTTGCTGTCTGTTTGAAGTTACAACCTTGTCCTTATCTGTAAATGTACTATTTAATTTATATATTTCAGTGAGAGACCCTCCTCTCTAAATTGTAAAGCTTATGTTTCTTCAGCCTTGACTCTTCGAGATCAGTCATGCTGTGACTGCAATTTTGAAGTTGCCAATGTAACTATATTCACAAGTACGATATTTTCATCCTTTTGTATTTTTCAGGCTGGTCGATGTGCATTGCCAAAGATTCCTTTCAGAGGTGCCCCTTGCAGTGATGCAGCTGGACATCAGGTCCCAGACAAAGAGATCATACAGCAAGTGCACAAATCAATTACTGGCAGATCTCGGGATGATGATCAGAAAGCCCCGTATTATATCTACATGGTAAGACTATCAATCAAAACACAATGGAGAGCTGTGCATTGTCCATTCTTTGTAGAATGCAAACATTGCAGTGTTTCATGATTCAATATTCTCTGTGTACAGGATTCAGCAAAGTTCAGAACATAGAAACATCGAAAATAAGAGCAGGAGTAGGCCATTCGGCCCTTCGAGCCTGCTCCAACATTCAATATGATCATGGCTGATCCTCTATCTCAATAGCATATTCCCGCTCTCTCCCCATACCCCTTGATGCCTTTTGTGTCTAGAAATCTATCTAGCTCCATCTTAAATATATTCAGTGACTTGGCCTCCACAGCCTTCTGTGGTAGAGAATTCCACAGGTTCATCACCCTCTGAGTGAAGAAATTTCTCCTCATCTCAGTCCTAAATATCCTACCCCGTACCCTGAGACTGTGACCCCTCGTTCTCGACCCCCCAGCCAAGGGAAACATCCTCCCTGCATCCAGTCTGTCGAGCCCTGTCAGAATTTTATATGTTTCCATGAGATCCCCCCTTATTCTTCTAAACTCGAGTGAATTCAGGCCGAGTCGACCCAATCTCTCCTCATACGACAGTCCTGCCATCCCAGGAATCAATCTGGTGAACCTTCACTGCACTCCCTCTATGGCAAGCATATCCTTTCGAAGGTAAGGAGACCAAAACTGAACACAATACTCCAGGTGTGGTCTCACCAAGGCGCCGTATAACTGCAGTCGGTTTGTCCGGTTTGGATGGTAGAAAATGTGTGGAGTTGGAGAATTGCCAAAAAATGGGAGCTGACACACAAAGCACCAAACCCAGTTCCGTTTGTTAAAACATTGTGCATGAACATTTGCAGAAAAATGAGATGAGCTGTGAACTTTTCAAATCGGTCACTTTACACAAACCATATTGACCCTCCTGTGAACCATAAGAGATAGGAGCAGGAGTAGGCCATTCGGCCCCTCGTACCTGCTCCGCCATTTTATGAGATCATGGCTGATCTGATTTTTACCTCAACTCACTTTCCCACCCTTTGCCCATATCCTTTGACTCCCTTGCTGATCAAAAATTTGTCTAACACAGTCTTGAATGTATTCAATGACTCATCCTCAGCTTTTTGGTGTAAAGAATTCCAAAGATTAACGACCCTCTGGGAGAAGAAATTCCTCCTCATTTCCATCTTAAACTGGCGACCCGTTATTCTGAGACTATGCCTCCTAGTTTTAGATTCCCCCTTGAGGGGTAACATCCTCTCAGCATCTACCCGATCGAGTCCCCTCAGAATCTTGTATGTTTCAATAAGATCTCCTCTCATTCTTCTAAACTCCAATGAGTATAGACCCAACCTGTTCAAGCTTTCCTCATAAGACAATCCTTTCATGCCCTGAATCAACCTAGTTAACCTTCTCTGAACTGCCTCCAACGCAAGTATGTCTTTCCTTAATTAAGGGCACCAGAACTGTACTCAGTACTCCAGGTGTGGTCTCACCAGCACCCTGTACAGTTGAAGCATGACTTCCCTGCTTTTATACTCCATCCCCCTCGAAAGAAAGGCCAATATTCCGTTTGCTTTCCGGATTACCTGCTGCACCTGTATGTTGACTTTTTGTGTTTCATGTACGAGGACACCCAGATCCCTCTGTACCACAGCATTTTGTAGTATTTCACCATTCAAATAATATTTTGCTTTTTTATTTTTCCTCCCAAAATGGATGACTTCACATTTTCCCACATTATATTCCATCTGCCAAATTTTTGCTCATTCACTTAACCTGTCAATATCCCTTTGCAGACACTTTGTGTCCTCATCGCAACTTGCTTTTCCACCTATCTTTGTATCGTCAGCAAATTTGGCCACAAGACACTCTGTTCCTTCATCCCACACCATGAGCTCTTATCTTGTGCAGTAATCTTTTATGTGGCACCTTCTCGAATGCCTTTTGGAAATCCAAATATACTGCATCCATTGGTTCCCCTTTATCCACCCTGCCCATTACTTCCTCAAAGAACTCGAATAAATTTGTCAGACATGATTTCCCCTTCATAAAACCATGTTGACTCTCCTTGATTGTATTCTGAGTCTCCAAATGTCCTGCTAGTACTTCCTTAATAATGGATTCTAGCATTTTCCCAATGACAGATTTTAGGCTAACTTGTCGATAGTTACCTTCGTTCTGTCTCACTCCCTTCTTGAATTGGGGTGTTACATTTGCGAATGTTTAGATCATGGAATCATAGAATGGTTAGAACACAGAAGGAGGCCATTCGGCCCATCGAGCCCGCGCTGACTCTTTGTAAGAGCAATCCAGTTAGTCCCATTCTTCCACTCTTTCCCCGGAGCCCTGCAAATTTTTTCTCTTCTGGTATTCATCCAATTCCTTTGTGAAAGCCACAATTGAATCTGCTTCTCCCACCCTGTCAGGCAGCGCATTCCAGATCATATCTATTCGCTGCATCAAAAAGTTTTTCCTCATGTTGCCGTTGGTTCTTTTGCCAATCACCTTAAATCTGTGTTCTCTTGTTCTCGACCCTTCTACCAATTGGAACAGTTTCTCTTTATTTACTTTACCGAAACCCTTCATGATTTGAACACTTCTATCAAATCTCCTCTCAACCTTCTCTGCTCTAAAGAGAACAATACCAGCTTCTCCAGTCTATCCACGTAACCGAAGTCCCTCATCCCTGGAACCATTCTAATAAATCTTTTCTGCACCCTCTCTGTGGTCTTCACATCCTTCCTTAAGTGCGGTGCCCAGAATTGGACACAACACTCCTGTTGTAGCCGAACCATAGTTTGATAATGGTTCACCATAACTTCCTTGCTTTTGTACTCTATGCCTCTATTTATAAAGCCCAGAATCCCATATGCTTTTTCAACCGTTTTCTCAACCTGTCCTGCCACCTTCAAAGATTTGTGCACATATACCACCAGGTCACTCTGTTCCTACACCTCCTTTCGAATCGAACCATTTAGCATATCCTCTCCTCGTTCTTCCTGCCAAAATGTATCACTTCACACTTCTCTGCGTTAAATTTCATCTGCCACGTATCAGCCCATTCCTCCAGCCTGTCTATATCCTCTTGAAGTCTATCACTATCCTCCTCACTGTTCACTGCACTTCCAAGTTTTGTGTCATCTGCAAATTTTGAAATTGTGCCCTGTATGCGTCTGTCTTCACAAAGGAGGGGGACGATGCAGAGATTGTAGTTAAGGAGGAGAAATGTGAAATATTGGATCGGATAATCTCGCTCCTGATCTGTCTTGGGGCCTCAATTATTCTCAATATTTATGAACGACTTAGATGAAGGCATAGAAAGTCTCATATCTAAGTTTGCCAATGACACAAAGATTGGTGGCATTGTAAGCAGTGTAGATGGAAACATAAAATTACAAAGTGATCTTGACAGATTAGGTGAATGGGCAAAACTGTGGCAAATGGAATTCAATGTAGACAAATATGAGGTCATCCACTTTGGATCAAAAAAGGATAGAACAGGGTACTTTCTGAATGGTAAAAAGTTAAAAACAGTGGATGTCCAAAGGGACCGAAGGGTTCAGGTACATAGATCATTGAAGTGTCATGAACAGGTGCCGAAAATAATCAATAAGGCAAATGGAATGCTGGCCTTTATATCGAGAGGACTGGAGTAAAGGGGGCAGAAGTTATGCTGCAGCGATACAAAACCCTGGTTAGACCGCACCTGGAGTACTGTGAGCAGTTCTGGGCTCTGCCCCTTCGGAAGGACATATTGGCCTTGGAGGGAGTGCAGCGTAGGTTTACTAGAATGATACCTGGACTTCAAGGGTTAAGTTACGAGAAGAGATTGCACAAATTGGGGTTGTATTCTCTGGAGTTTCGAAGGTTAAGGGGTGATCTGATCGAAGTTTATATGATATTAAGGAGAACAGATAGGGTGGATAGAGAGAAACTATTTCCGCTGGTTGGGGATTCTAGGAGTAGGGGGCACAGTCTAAAATTTAGAGCCAGACCTTTCAGGAGTGAGATTAGAAAACATTTCTACACACAAAGGATGGTAGAAGTTTGGAACTCTCTTCTGCAAACGGCAATTGATACTAGCTCAATTGCTAAATTTAAATCTGAGATAGATACCCTATTGGCAACCAAAGGTATTAAGGGATATGGGCCAAAGGCAGGTTTATGGAGATAGATCACAGATCAGCCATGATCTTATCAAATGGCGGAGCAGGCACAAGGGGCTGAATGGCCTACTCCTGTTCCGAAGTTCCTATGTTCCTATGTTAGGGACAGACTCCTGGACTGAGGGAGAGGGGAACGGAGGGGGTCTCACTTTACTTGATTTTAGTCCCGTTGGGAGTCAGATTGCTGGCCTGGCATCTGAGTTATCATCATAGAATCATAGAAGTTACAACATGGAAACAGGCCCTTCGGCCCAACATGTCCATGTCGCCCAGTTGATACCACAAAGCTCGTCCCAATTGCCTGCACTTGGCCCATATCCCTCAATACCCATCTTACCCATGTAACTGTCCAAATGCTTTTTAAAAGACAAAATTGTACCCGCCTCTACTACTGCCTCTGGCAGCTCGTTCCAGACACTCACCACCCTTTGAGTGAAAAAATTGCCCCTCTGGACCCTTTTGTATCTCTCCCCTCTCACCTTAAATCTATGCCCCCTCGTTATAGACTCCCCTACCTTTGGGAAAAGATTTTGACTATCTACCTTATCTATGCCCCTCATTATTTTATAGACTTCTATAAGATCACCCCTTAACCTCCTACTCTCCAGGGAAAAAAGTCCCAGTCTGTCTAACCTCTCCCTATAAGTCAAACCATCAAGTCACGGTAGCATCCTAGTAAATCTTTTCTGCACTCTTTCTAGTTTAATAATATCCTTTCTATAATAGGGTGACCAGAACTGTACACAGTATTCCAAGTGTGGCCTCACCAATGCCCTGTACAACTTCAACAAGACATCCCAACTCCTGCATTCAATGTTCTGACCAATGAAACCAAGCATGCCGAATGCCTTCTTCACCACCCTATCCACCTGTGACTCCACTTTCAAGGAGCTATGAACCTGTACTCCTAGATCTCTTTGTTCTATAACTCTCCCCAACGCCCTACCATTAATGGAGTAGGTCCTGGCCCGATTCGATCTACCAAAATGCATCACCTCACATTTATCTAAATTAAATTCCATCTGCCATTCATCGGCCCACTGGCCCAATTTATCAAGAACCCGTTGCAATCCTAGATAACCTTCTTCACTGTCCACAATGCCACCAATCTTGGTGTCATCTGCAAACTTACTAACTATGCCTCCTAAATTCTCATCCAAATCATTAATATAAATAACAAATAACAGCGGACCCAGCACCGATCCCTGAGGCACACCGCTGGACACAGGCATCCAGTTTGAAAAACAACCCTCTGCAACCACCCTCTGTCTTCTGTCATCAAGCCAATTTTGTATCCAATTGGCTACCTCACCTTGGATCCCATGAGATTTAACCTTATGTAACAACCTACCATGCGGTACCTTGTCAAAGGCTTTGCTGAAGTCCATGTAGACCACGTCTACTGCACAGCCCTCATCTATCTTCTTGGTTACCCCTTCAAAAAACTCAATCAAATTCGTGAGACATGATTTTCCTCTCACAAAACCATGCTGACTGTTCCTAATCAGTCCCTGCCTCTCCAAATGCCTGCAGATCCTGTCCCTCAGAATACCCTCTAACAACTTACCCACTACAGATGTCAGGCTCACCGGTCTGTAGTTCCCAGGCTTTTCCCTGCCGCCCTTCTTCAACAAAGGCACAACATTTGCTACCTTCCAATCTTCAGGCACCTCACCTGTAGCGGTGGATGATTCAAATATCTCTGCTAGGGGATCGGCAATTTCATCGCTAACCTCCCATAACGTCCTGGGATACATTTCATCAGGTCCCGGAGATTTATCTACCTTGATGCGCGTTAAGACTTCCAGCACCTCCCTCTCTGTAATATGGACACTCCTCAAGCCATCACTATTTATTTCCCCAAGTTCCCTAACATCCATGCCTTTCTCAACCGTAAATACCGATGTGAAATATTCATTCAGGATCTCACCCATCTCTTGTGGTTCCGCACATAGATGACCTTGTTGATCCTTAAGAGGCCCTACTCTCTCCCTAGTTACTCTTTTGCCCTTTATGTATTTGTATTATGCGGCTACTACTGTGGAACTCGCTGTCACATGGAGTCGTTGAGGTGAATATTATCGAAGCATTTAAGGGGAAGCTGGATAAACACATGAGGGAGAAAGGAAAGAAAGGAATAGAAGGAAATGCTGATTGGATTGGATGAAGAGGGTTGGGAGGAGGTTCGTGTGGAGCAGAAACACCGGCACGGACCAGATGGGCCGAATGGCCTGGTCCGGTGCTGTACATTCTATGCATGTAATTCTATGTAATACCTTGTTGATATTCACCCGAAAGTGGTTCACTTTGTTACAAAATGGCATCAGATACTGAATCCATAGTTTACGGGTATATTTTGTATCCAGCACAATGAATGAAACGTTTGTGAAAAACTCCAATGACGGCAGCAGATAAGAGCTCGAATTATTGGCCGCTCAAGACCTTGAGCCACGTGAGTAAGTTCCTCTCGTCCCCCCTCCCCTTCACTCCCTTAGTGACCTCATCAACCATCAAACCAATAAAGAACAGTGCTCTACTCACACTGACACAACAGACTGGAAGAAACTTACCAATTATGGTACAGAGACAGGACACAGGGATACAACCTTTGTGGGACTCAACTCGTAGAAACACAGGAATGCACAGGAGAGAAAAAGCCCATGTTGATCCTTCTGGCCATTTCTAGAGTTTAAAAAGTAGAATACGCAGATCCCTCAATTGGATTTCTCACCATCTGCCTCTCCAACCTCCTCTTAAAATTGATCATGTTACCAGTCTTGTGCAGTCCATTCCAAACATTTATCACTCTATGTGTGTAATTGTTCAATCCAATCTATCCATGTATTTCCTCTTTTGAGCTCCATCCCGTAAGAAAGAAAGAACAAATGAACATTAACATCGTGCCTTTCACATCCTCAGGACTTCCCAGAGCACTTCACAGCCAGAGAATTACTCTTGAAATGCACTCACTAATGTTATGGAGACAAATACAGCAGCCAATGTCGTCACAGCAAAGTCCTACAAACTGCAGTGAGATAAATTATCAGCGAATGGCCCTGGAAATTGCACATGAAATAACGGCGACGGTAACAGGTCTCACCGTAATTTCAGGCCAAGTAGAAGAGCAAGTTCTGGCGAGCGTACATGCGCAGTTAACCGCGGAAATCTGGAAATTGCTCTCCCGTTTGCCCTGTTTGCTTGAAAGCTGCGCGGGAGGGACAGCTCGTCGGCTGAATAAATGGACCAGCGTGAACTTGCTGCACTGCCCAACTGGAAACAAACTAATCTCTCCATAAAAAAGGTACGCTGTGTTTTTTTAGGCCTAAACTAACTTTTAGCAGTGTGGTAAGTCTTAATGTCTGCCAACAAATCTCTCTGGCACTGAAAATTAATGTTTAAAAATGAGGAGTTTCATTACTTCCGATTTTAATTGTTGTTGGACATTTATAATGTTTGAAACTTTTTCTGTCTGTCTCTTTTATCTCTGGCTTTTAATTCGATATTTCTTACCCTCTCTTTATCTCGCTCTCTCTAACTGATTTTAAAATTAATTCACTGTTGGAGCTTTCACTCTCTGGTTCTGACTGCGCAGCTTGTCAAGGACGCTTCAAACTGATAGGTTGGTGGAAAAATAGATCCTTTCCCCACTCTCACACCTCAAAGAAGCCCGGGAAAGCCCACTGCACTTTTTGCAGCTCACCGTTAAAGCAAGTGGGCGAATTTATAACTAACGAGCAGTGGGCGAGGTTCACTCTCCACTCATTGCAATTTCTGGGCCAGTTTCTTTTGGTGGTTGAAGGGTTCTCAAAATTCCCACATTTTTCACATCATCAACAAGGATATGACTTTTGGACTTTAATGGCAGAGGACCCAACTGCTGGGTTAAATGTGGAACCCTGCAGACAGGAGGTTAGGCCCATGAGGGCCTGGGACTTGACATGCCCGGGCTTGTTGGGTGCAGTGTGGATTGTTGCCTGAAACCAGACAACGAGAGGAGACAGAATATGCATTCGTCCCTTTAAAACAATCAACCCAGAGAAAGACTTCATCTTACACGAAACTAAAGCCCATCAAAACCTTGCATAAATAATCACTAAGGCAGGAAGGCAACAATGGAGCAATTATGCAAGCCCATCAAGACTTCACATATACAATGGCTTTCAGTTCAAGACTAGTTCCGGGGGCAGGAAGGCAACGATAAACATTATGAGAGCCCATTAAAAACAACGAGACAACTGCCCCAAAATCAGTTAAGGTGAAAAAATATAATCACCTCAAGAAGCCCACCTAAATCAGACAAAGAACGAACCTTGATTTGGCGGTCAGATAAGAAATTTTTAAAAAACAGAATAAATGGGCCACCAGTTACGAAGGGGGCAGGTTTTAAGCAGGTTTTAAGCAGTTTTAAGCAGAGTTTAAACAGGGAGAGATAGCTGAGCTGAGCGGAGGAAGGAGATCCAGAGATTCGCAGGCCCGCAGGCAACATCACGGCGAGGGGCACGGTGTGGCAGGCTCAACCGAAGACAACAAGGCCGCAACCGCAGCCCTCCACGAAGATCGACCACCCACAACCGCGCCTTACCGCATCAGCGAACTCCACCCAACTGAAGAACCTTCGCAGATTCCACAGACCAGGACCACGTGGGGACGGCAGGCCCCAAAGGACACAAAGAGCGTATCCCAAAACTGCAACCGGCTTACCTGGCTGGATTTCGAACTGTCAAGGAACCCTGGTTGGTGAGCATGATCCCTGACCTCTCCTAGTTCAATTTAGTTAGGTTTTGGGGGTGGGACAAGGGTAAGGGGATTAGTAGCGTGATTTTCCCTCATTATGCCGTGTGTTCCCCATTCTTAACTAAGTGTACTTTTGTAGTTCTGTATAATCTCAGTGTAAACCGAATGTTAAAAGTTTGTGACTTCAATAAACCCAGTTTTTCTTGCACCAAAACCAGTTGTCTGCTGCAATTTGTTGCAACCACCAAATAAGTCCAAGGTCTCGAACCCAGGGAGTGGGAGCGATTCGGACCGCTCAGAAGTCAGAGGTGAAGCTGACACACTGTAATGGAAGAGAGGATTTCAGATGATGTGTTCAGTAAGGTGAATATGGAAAAAAAATGGGTCACTGATCTGTTAAAGGCTGGGCGCCCGGTAGATGCTGCAGCGAAATGGACAGAAGGGAAGGATCATAAAAAATCCATAGAAAAGGCAGTCTGGCTGATGTGCTTCAAGAAACAGATCCAGCTCTTGGACAGGCTCGTTGAAGCACAGGCAGCTGAGATTCGGGAGTCAGCCCTGGAAGTCCAAACAAAGGCCCTAGTAGGGGAGAAGTTACTGTTCGCATTGCAGGCTCTGAACCAGGAAAGGGTGCAGTTAGTGGGGGAGCATAAGACCCGGCAGGAATATTTACAGTGTCAGGTCACCGAGGCCAAGAACAATGAGCTGAGGTTGCGGGAAAAGAATGCCCGCCTAGCAAGACAAGCAAGAGAGCAGGAGGAGAAAGTAAAAGGCTTACAGGCAGCCTATAAGATAATGAGCGCACAGGGGTTTGAGGATGCAGACCATGGCCCCTGCCAGAAGCAGATAGAGAGTCTGAACCTTGCTCGAAGGACGGGAAAAGGCATGGTGTGCTTCATAAGCCCGAAGGCAGCCCAGGTCAACTTCACAGGGAACCTGGGGAGAAGGGTTCAGACACCACAGGTAGTGCCAAAGGGACGACCCGGTTGAGGAGCAGGAAGGCCCACGACCACCACCCGTAGCGCCAAGCTTTAGCGAAATCTGGCAGGAGTGGGGGGTGGAATTAGGGGCAGAAGCTGAGGAGGAAAACCCCCAGCAAGAGAGGCTGGGACCGGGGCCGATGTGCGCGGCCCGGCAGCAAAGGTTCGGCCCGCCCGCTGATAACGGGGATGAGGGAGCCCTCCAAAACCAGTTCTTAGTTCCCCACGGCACCCAACAGTTTAGGGCCATGGTAAGCCATTTAACTAAACTTGCGGAAATGGGGACCCCCTCGGTCCACTTCAGGGAAGTGGAACAAGCAGCAAGCATCAACGAGTGTAATGATGCTGAACAGGCCAAAATGCTGCTATTCTCCCTGGAGAGTAAGCTCTTCCAGTCCCTCTCTGACCAATGTAAGATGGGACAATGTAAGTTGTTTAAATCCGAGAAAAGGGAACAGACAGTTGGGGGAAGGTCTGAGATTAAAAATCCTCAGCCTGCAGCAGGAGCAAACTCACAGACTGCACAAGCAGGTGCAGTGGCTTGTTTTAAGGGAAGGGCCATCCCACCCACCGTTTGGGACACTCCCCCGCTCATCTGGGACTCAGACGAGGTGGGACTTGAGGGCAGAGAGTTACCTGCCTCTGACACAGGTTTAGAAGAGGTACAGCCTGAGGATAGAAATCCCCAGCCATCAGCAGTGGAGATTCCACAGACAGCACAAGAGGGGACAGTGGCTCGGGTTGAAGACCCACCAGCCAGAAAACCCCCACCAGCCAGAGTCCCTAGAAGGTCCCCACAAACGCCACGGCCAAAGAAACTGTGGTCACCGGCTCCCCAGTTTAACAGGGCAGCCCCTCAAGTCAGGGATCGATCTGAGGACAGAGGTCCCCAGCCAGCAGCCGCTGGCTGCGAGGGTCCAAAGGTAAAGGACAGGGCGGCCACACCGAAGGGAGCAGTGTGCTGTAGCCCGAACAGGGATCAGCCTGGCCGTCCGGGGACGGGAAGCGGATGCACACAGCTTCTGTCATTTAATTCTGAGATTGTTAAGTTTGGGTGTTTTAGTTACATTTTAAACAAGGTGGTTGGTAGTTTAAGTATTTTTGTTTCAGAGTGTTTGTATTGAGTCGCGGTCGATAAAGTTTTGTGACCGTGTATTATTTTTCTGTGTATGTACCATATTTTCCAAGTGGTGCAGGGGTGTTGGACCCCCTCCGTGCTTGGTGATGAATGTTAATTCTTACCTGTGTCTGCATCTGAACACAACACCTAAAGGGGAATGAATGTTTCGGGTCTTAGATAGGTAAACTATAGGGGAAGGTTGGCTCTCGAGGAGCGAGAATTTTGCTCACCCAGCATGATACTCTAGAAAATAAAGTATCACAGTGGGGAGTGTAAGATTTTCAAAATTCACAGATCCCCCAAAAACTCAGAGGAGAACAAAACCCTAAAGATAAGGACTTTGGACTCTTTTCTAACCATTTCAGGGTGATGAAATATTGGGCCGACTCACACATGCGCCACACCAGGAAGCATCAACAGGGAAAAGTACTTTTTGAGGAATCCACGTCCTTTAAGGGACTCGCTTCCTCGTAGGGGCGACTGTAATAATTCTGGGAATTCACCTTTTCCCTGAGTATGGAAAACTGTGGCCATTGACTAAAATCCTAAGATGGAAAGATAGGTGAGAGGTCATCAGACGAATCAACAACACACACAATGGAATGTGGGAGAATTACTGCTGAAGACATGTCTCTGTTTTAATGCAAAACCTACAGCAGGTGGTCAGCACTCAGCACTAATTCGAAAGGCAGTAGGCCATTGAAAGAGGCAACTGCTCCAGACATGGTGGGGCCATGTCTTTGTTTTAAAGCAAAACCAATCAACACCTCGGACGTTGGATACAAAAGGAAGCCTTGTGTGACAAGCTCTAAAAATCGGAATTAACAATGACCCATCGGGAGAAGCAATTGCAACATGATGGGGGACCATCAAAAAGCCATCAAAGATTCTTAAGGACTTTGTAAGAACTGTTTAAACAAACATGAAGTGCTTTTTTTTAAGTGACGAAGACCATTGTAAGAGAGGGATATAGAAGTGGAAACTCAAAACCTCTCTCGCTCTCTCTGGCTCTTGTTGGCTCTTGTGTTCTGCTTCTCTTGTTCTGCCTGTCTCTGGAAGGAGAGCAGCTTCCAGTGAAACCAACGAACCCTACGTGAGAGAAACGCTCAGCCAGACCTTCCAGTGCAAAGGATTGTTCAGTTCAGTTCAGCCAGGAGTTCGACAGCTTGGGAGACGACAGTTCAACAAGGCGAGGGGCAACAGAGAGAAGGTCAGCAGCTGTAGAAGCAGACCGACACACAAGAAGAAACCAGAGCTACAGCCCCAGTGACCATCAGACACCTCGCGGCAACAAGAGCCTTACGAAACAACCAACCGAATATTATCATCAACCAACCGGGTAATATTGGGCCATCGCGACCAAAGAAAACCAACTCGGGAGAAAACCGAAGATCCGCAAAGTTTCCACTCTACAACCTAATCCTGACTTACCTCTGGGTGAGTTACTGTCAAGGATTTGTTTGGTGAGCATTATCTCTGGTCCTTTAGAGTCCAAATTAGCTAGTACAGTGGGATTGGGGGGGTGGGTTATTTTTCTACTGTAATTTCCCTCGCGTGCACTGAAGTGTTCCCCATTTTATTAGATTGTTAAGATTGTTGTGTTGTATTTTCTCTCTTGAATAAAGGTCAAAGTTTCTTGCAACAAAACCAGTTGTCTGCTGCACTTTGTCACAACCCCCAAATATGTCCAAGGTTGAGAACCCAGGGAGTGGGAGTGATTCGGACCACTCAGAAGTCAGAGGTGAAGCTGACACACACCACCACCCCCTACAAGGACCAAGTAAGGTCCATTCTTGGGGTCTGAGCAGAGGGAATGGTGCCCACCACCAGGGCCCTGTCTCTCCAAAAGAGGCTTCGTCAGTTCTTCAGCTGCTGCCCATGGATTACCACCACCCCTCTCCTGGCGACCACTGTGGTCAGCAGTGCTAGGTGGGTTGCAGGGGTCTATGCCTCTCTGCCATCATCTCGAACTGGCAGTGTGGTCAAGGGTCTGCTGGAGGCTTTCCCTGCTGGATGGGAGGCAGGGAGGGTGGGAATATCCAGGTCACTGGGAATGCTGCGGTCGGCCTCACGCTGGATTTTCCTTGATTTTCCTCATTGGGGTTTTCCACTGTCGCATTCCACTCCTCCCTCGAAAGGAAGTGATCAATTGGATTGTTTGGGCTCAGTACTTTTATATTCCCACATGATCACTGGGAAGAAATGGATTGGATATTTTGGATGAGTTATTTGACCAGATATTTGAGAAGTTCCATTTCCACTGTTCACCATGGCCTCTTGCACGATCCAACACAACAGGAAACAAAAACATGAAGTGGCCGAGGTTGCTCCTGAATTCCTGACATTGTGGAATGAGGCATACACACTAACTATAGAAAATAGAAATTAAGTACGAGCGGATGAAACTCATTATAGTGCAACTCACTGCAGGCATACTTTGGAAGTTGCTGTGTCAGAATAAATTTGAGAATTTGTTAAACTGTGACAGTGGAACACCCGAATACAGCAGATGTCTTTGAGCCTCTCTCCGTGCATTTCCTTCAACTCAGTGCCAAAGTAAACAACACAACTCTTTGACTGTGGAAAGTTTTCTGAGCAAACATTTTTTTTAAAAGCACAGCACAATAGACAGTCATCACTGACACATCATTTCAATCCATCAGTCTGAGTTTTTTCCTCCATACATCACTCAATGTACAGATCTGTCCAGATACTATCGCGGTTACAATCATTTTGTAGCAGGGGGCTTGAAAGCCCTTTGCTTTTCAGGACATCAATTTAGTAGCAACAAGTAGCCCACATAAAGTGTCAGAAGATCAAAATATCTGGTTGGACAAACGGATGTGCATTGCAACATTGCAATGGTATTGAAATGCAGAGGGGAGAGTCATCACTTTTAAAAATATCTCCATTTTCTATCATGGTTCTGTCATTAATCGCATATTTTTCTATTTACAGATTTCACCGTGCCTGACGTTACGATCTTCAATAAGAATTCTGTGGACCTCAGTTGCTCAGTCGATTCCCAGAGTGATTGTTTGTGCAGGTGTACTGAAGCATAAAGACATACGGCTACCTTGTCTTTAAGGAGGATACAGAGTGTATACATTAACTTTGTATTCATTTGTGAATATAGATAAACGTGAAAATTCTGAACTACAGTGTTCGTAACAAGATGGACTAACTGTCCATTAAATTCAACATTCTGAAATGTTCTTTCAAATAGGCCGATGACATTTTTATTTTATACAAGAGCAAAACAAATCATTTGTGAATCATTTATGCAAATTGGAATAAACAACTGCTGAAAGTATTCTGTCAGCAACTGAATATGACCCCGGATCTTTTTCTAGTTTCTCCCTTGTCTTCCCTCAAGCCCTCTCTGAGCCCATCTTGTCAACGAGACCCACCTCCTGCTCCATTGACCACATTCCCACTAAACTGCTGACCACCCAATTTTCCTTCATGGCCCCCATGCTAGCTCTCATTGTAATTGGTTCCCTCTCCTCAGCTATTGCCCCCACCCAACTCCCGATCAAAACCAACATCATCACCCCTCCTCTTCATAAACTCACCCTCAACCCCTCCATCCTCGATAACTACCACCCCATCTCCAACCCCTGTTTAATCTCCAAACTCCTTGAGCGTGTTGTTGCCTCTCAAATCTCAACTCACCTTTCACGCAACTGCATGTTTTAATCCCTCCAATCAGGTTTCCACTCCTGCCAGAGCACAGAATCTGCCCGAATCAAAGTCACAAATGCCACATAAATGCCGTGGCTACAAGAGCAGGTCAGACGGTGGCTACAATGGACGTGCTCTCCAAAATGGGGTTTGGGGAGGGAATCCGCAATTGAATCCGACTGCTCCACGCAGACATCTGTAGCGCAGTCCTAATCAACGGGTGAGAGTCGGAGAGCTTTCCCATCAGATCTGGAGTCAGGCAGGGCTGTCCTCTCTCCACGGTCTTGTTCGTATCAAGCGATTTGCCGTGTCCATCAGGAAGGACGCAGGAATCGGGGGTGACAATCCCGGGCAGTGGAGGCTCTCATGTTAACGCTTCCCTGTACATGGACGACGTCACTGTCTTTTGCTCCGATCAGTGGTCGGTCCACAGACTGATGGGCATCTGCAACCATTTCGAGCTGGCCTCAGGGGCCAGAGCGAGCCGAAGTAAGAGTGAGGTCTTGTTCTTTGGCAGGTGGAAGAATCGAACCTTTGTCCCCTTCACCGTCAGGCCCGACTACCTGAAGTTGCTGGCGGTCTGGCTCGGGGGGTCCCAGACCTGCACCATGAACTGGGAAGAGCGGATTGCCAAGGCCAAACAGAAGCCTGGTATGTGGGTGGGGCGATCCCTCTCCAGAACCGGCAAGAACCTGGTGATAATGTGTGAGGTACTCACGGTGTTGCTCTACGTGGCCAACGTCTGGCTCATTCCCCACCAATCCGCCGTCACTGTCGCCCGAGCTATCTTCCACTTTGTCTGGAGGTCCAAGGTACAACGCGTCTGCAGGGCCACCATGTACAAGCCCCCAGACAAAGGGGAGAAGAACGTACCCAATGCAGCTCTGATCCTGATGGCCATCTTTGTGTGTGGCTGCCTTAGGATGTGTGTAGAGCCCCAGTACGCAAACACCAAGCCTCACTGCGTGCTGAGTTTCTATGTGTCCACCACACTGAGAAGACTGGGTCTGGCAACGCTGGCCAAGCAGATGCAGGATGTCCCGTCCAGCTGGACCGTACCCCACCACCTTTTCCCAGGTGGAGAAGTTCCTGAGGAGGAACCCCTTCAACCGCAAAGCCATCAGACAGTGTTCGGCACGGAACATTCTGGGAGTCCTGCAGGGAAAGGAGAAGGTGGATTTGATTGGCCAGTTCCCCGACCAGATGGTAGATGTCATTTGGCAGAACGTCTCGTCGCTGGAACTGACCAATAGGCACCAGGATACAGCCTGGACGGTGGTGAGAGGGCCCTTGCAGTGCGGTCCTTCCAACATGCACGGAATCTCAGCGACACCACGAGCTGCCCTCGCGGCTGCGGCAGGGACGAGGCCATCGTCCACCTCCTGATGGACTGCCCCTTCACACAGAAGGTGTGGAGAGAGAGGCGTTGGGATCTGTCCGAATTCATCCCCAACAGTTCGGTAAAACAGGACGCTGTGCCATACGGGCTGTTCCCCGGGACACACACTGAGACAGATATCAACTGCTGCTGGAAAACCATCAACTCGGTGAAGGAGGCCTTTTGGTCCACCCGAAACCTGCTGGTCTTCCAACTGACAGAGCTGTTCATGACCGAGTGTTACCAAATGCACACTCCTAAGGACTAGGAGTATGTGCTGCGGGACGCACTGAGGCGAGGTGCGGCCCAAGCAAAGGCTCTATGGGGAAAGGCCACTGTGTAAGGCCATCCCACTTTGTATTGTACAGAATGTATTGAAGATATGTACTGTCCCACCAGCAGGACAGACCCACCAGAGGTGGCGGTACAGTGATATACAGTCAGGAGGGAGTGGCCCTGGGAATCCTCAACATTGACTCTGGACCCCATGAAATCTCATGGCATCATGTCAAACATGGGCAAGGAAACCTCCTGCTGATTACTACCGACCGTCCTCCCTCAGCTGATGAATCAGTCCCCCGACATGTTGAACACCACTTGGAGGAAGCATTGAGGGTAGCAAGGGCACAAAATGTTCTCTGGGTGGGGAACTTCAATGTCCATCACCAAGAGTGGCTCGGTAGCACCACTACTGACCGAGCTGGCTGAGTCCTGAAGGACATAGCTGCCAGACTGGGCCTGCGGCAGGTGGTGAGCGAACCAACACAAGGGAAAAATTTACTTGAACTCGTCCTCACCAATCTACCTGTCGCAAATGAATCTGTCCATGACAGTGTTGGTAGGAGTGACCGCCGCACAGTCCTCGTGGAGATGAAGTCCCGTCTACGCACTGAGGACACCATCCAACGTGTTGTGTGGCACTATCACCGTGCTAAATGGGATAGATTCAGAACAGATCTTGCAGCACAAAACTGGCGTTGTGGGCCATCAGCAGCAGCAGAATTGTATTCCAGCACAATCTGTAACCTCATGGCCCGGCATATTCCTCACTCTACCATTACCAACAAGCCAGGGAATCAACCCTGGTGCAATGAGGAGTGTAGAAGAGCATGCCAGGAGCAGCACCAGGCGTACCTAAAAATGAGGTGCCAACCTGGTGAAGCTACCACTCAGGACAACATGCATGCTGAACAGCGGAAGCGACATGCTGCAGACAGAGCTAAGCGATTCCACAACCAACGGATCAGATCAAAGCTCTGCAGTCCTGCCATATCCAGTCGTGAATGGTGGTGGACAATTAAACAACTAACGGGAGGAGGAGGCTCTGCAAACATCCTCTTCCTCAATGATGGCGGAGTCCAGCACGTGAGTGCAAAAGACAAGGCTGAAGCGTTTGCAACCATCTTCAGCCAGAAGTGCCGAGTGGATGATCCATCTCGGCCTCCTCCCGATATCCCCACCATCACAGAAGCCAGTCTTCGGCCAATTCAATTCACTCCACGTGATATCAAGAAACGGCTGAGTGCACTGGATACAGCAAAGGCTATGGGCCCCGACAACATCCCAGCTGTCGTGCTGAAGACTTGTGCTCCAGAACTAGCTGCGCCTCTAGCCAAGCTGTTCCAGTACAGCGACAAAACTGGCATCTACCCGACAATGTGGAAAATTGCCCAGGTATGTCCTGTCCACAAAAAGCAGGACAAATCCAATCCGGCCAATTACCGCCCCATCAGTCTACTCTCAATCATCAGCAAAGTGATGGAAGGTTTCGTCGACAGTGCCATCAAGCGGCACTTACTCACCAATAACCTGCTCACCGATGCTCAGTTTGGTTCCCGCCAGGACTACTCGGCTCCCGACCTCATTACAGCCTTGGTCCAAACATGGACAAAAAAGCTGAATTCCAGAGGTGAGGTGAGAGTGACTGCCCTTGACATCAAGGCAGCATTTGACCGAGTGTGGCACCAAGGAGCCCGAGGAAAATTGAAGTCAATCGGAATCAGGGGGAAAACTCTCCAGTGGCTGGAGTCATACCTAGCACAAAGGAAGATGGCAGTGGTTGTTGGAGGCCAATCATCTCAGCCCCAGGTCACTGCTGCAGGAGTTCCTCAAGGCAGTTTCTTAGGCCCAACCATCTTCAGCTGCTTCATCAATGACCTTCCCTCCATCATAAGGTGAGCAATGGGGATGTTCGCTGATGATTGCACAGTCTTCACTTCCATTCGCAACCCCTCAAATAATGAAGCAGTCCAAGCCTGCATGCAGCAAGACCTGGACAACATCCAGGCTTGGGCTCATAAGTGGCAAGTAACATTCGTGCCAGATAAGTGCCAGGCAATGACCATCTCCAACAAGAGAGAGTCTAACCACCTCCCCTTGACATTCAACGGCATTACCATCACCGAATCCCCCACCATCAACATCCTGGGGGTCACCATTGACCAGAAACTTAACTGGACCAGCCATATAAATACTGTGGCTACGAGAGCAGGTCAGAGGCTGGGTATTCTGCGGTGAGTGACTCACCTCATGACTCCCCAAAGCCTTTCCACCATCTATAAGGCATAAGTCAGGAGTGTGATGGAATACTCTCCACTTGCTTGGATGAGTGCAGCTCCAACAACACTCAAGAAGCTCGACACCATCCAAGATAAAACAGCCCGCTTGATTAGCACACCATCCACCACCCTAAACATTCACTCCCTTCACCACCGGCGCACTGTGGCTGCAGTGTGTACCATCCACAGGATGCACTGCAGCAACTCGGCAAGGCTTCTTCGACAGCACCCCCCAAACCCGCGACCTCTACCACCTAGAAGGACAAGAGCAGCAGGCACATGGGAACAACACCACCTGCACGTTCCCCTCCAAGTCACACACCATCCCGACTTGGAAATATATCGCCGTTCCTTCATCGGAGCTGGGTCAAAATCCTGGAACTCCCTGCCTACAGCACTGTGGGAGAACTGTCACCACACGGACTGCAGCGGTTCAAGAAGGCGGCTCACCACCACCTTCTCAAGGGCAATTAGGGATGGGCAATAAATGCCGGCATCGCCAGCGATGCCTACATCCCATGAACGAATATAAAAAACTGTGTTTTGTAATAATGGGATCATAGTGTGTACGATCTGCACTGTATTGGTTCGAACTGCAATGCTTGAAATTGTGTCTTTTTACATTGAACTGTGTGTATCTTTAAATTTGATAAAATAAAGTCTATTTTGAAATATGAAAAAAAAATTTCAAGTTCCTGACAGTCTGTTGTGTCAGTGTGAGTAGAGCACTGTTCTTTATTGGTTTGATGGTTGATGAGGTCATTAAGGGAGTGAAGAGGAGGGGGACGAGAGGAACTTACTCACGTGGCTCAAGGTCTTGAGCGGCCAATAATTCGAGCTCTTATCTGCTGCCGTCGCTGAAGTTTTTCACAAACATTTCATTCATTATGCTCGATACAAAATATACCCGTAAACTGTGGATTCAGTATCTGATGCCATTTTGCTAAAATGTGAACCACTTTCAGATGAATATCAACAAGGTATTACATAGAATTACATACATAGAATGTACAGCACCGAAACAGGCCATTCGGCCCATCTGGTCCATGCCCCTGTTTATGCTCCACAGGTGCCTTCTCCCACCCCTCCTCAACTAACCCTAACAGCATTTCCTTCTATTCCTTTCTCCCTCATGTGTTTATCCAGCTTCCCCTTAAATGCATCTATGGTATTCACCTCAACTACTCCTTGTGATAGCAAGATCCACAGTAGTAGTCGCATAACTCAGATGTCAGGCCAGCAATCTGACTCCCAACGGTACTTAAAGCAAGTAAAGTGAGACCCCCACCGGTCCCCTCTCCCTCAGTCCAGGGGTCCGTCCTGCACCAGCTTAAGTTCGTACCGGCTGCTCTACAATTTCAGCCTAACGCAAAACAGCTTTTTAAAACTCCGGAAAACTTTTCAAACTTTCTGTGGAATTTTTTTAATGTTAGGAAGAAACAGGAGCTCCCATTCACTCCCTCCCTATCATTACACATTAGCTGGCAGAAAGTGGAGCTCTGCACCAGCATCCATCCAGACATGCACAGGACTGCTTTACGGCTGACCTCAATATAACTTTGGGGTGCCGACTCTGTACCGCACTGGGCAGAGACTGGTAGCTGCAGCATATCTGCAGCCTTCGTAATGAGATGCAAAGTAAAAGGGATTAGCACTGGTATCAGGGAGTTCAAAGAGTGATCAACAGAGGCAATGGATTCCCAGATCCAGTAGCTGGGACAAAATCCTTGGATTCATTTGAGTAGCAACTGGATGCAATAATGGGGTCGGGATTTGAGGGTTTTCTGGATGGCCCGAGTGGCCTCTCTCATCTGCAATTCTCTTTTGTGTACATTAAATTTGATAACATTGTACGAATGCTTCATATTTGTAGCGAATTCTTCTGACCATCAGTCAACTGTGATATTCACCCACTTATTTTAAAAGGGGTTAGTGCCTGTGTTAAAATAGAGCTAAATGCCTTCAAGAAAGAACTTGCATTTCTATAGCACCTTTCATGCCCTTGGCACTTTGCAGCCAATGAATAACTTTTTGAAGTGGAGTCACTGTTGTTATGCAGGCAAAATGCAGCCACCAATTTTGCGCACAGCCGAGGTCCAACAAACAGCAAGTGAGATAAATAACCAGTTCTCAATGTGTCCTGGTCAACGTCGATCCCTCAACCAACAACTAAACATGATCCAGATTATCTGGTCATTTATTTCATTGCTGTTTGCGGGAGCTTGCTGTGCACAAATTGGCTTCTGCGTTTCCCATCTTTACAACAGCGACTGCACTACAAAAGTGATTCATTGTCTATGAATAACAACAACAACTTGCATTTATATAGTGCCTTTAATGTAGTAAAAAGTCCCAAAGTACTCACAGGAGCGATTATCAAACAAAATTTGACACTGAGCCACATAAGGAGATATTAGGACAGGTGATGAATAGCTTGGTCAAAGAGGTAGGTTTTAAGGAGCACCTTAAAGGAGGTGAGAGAGTTGGAGAGGCAGACAGGTCTAGGGAGGGAATTCCAGAGCTTAGAGCCTCGTAACTTAACCCTTGAAGTCCGCGTGTCATTCTAGTAAACCTACGCTGCACTCGCTCCAAGGCCAATATGTCCTTCCAAAGGTGCGGAGCCCAGAACTGCTCACAGTACTCCAGGTGCGGTCTAACCAGAGTTTTGTATAGCTGCAGCATAATTTCTGCCCCCTTGTACTCCAGTCCTCTCGATAAAAAGGCCAGCATTCCATTTGCCTTCTTGATTATTTTCTGCACCTGTTCATGACACTTTAATGATCAATGTACCTGAACCCCGAAGTCCCTTTGGACATCCACTGTTTTCAACTTTTTACCATTTAGAAAGTACCCTGTTCTATACTTTTTTGATCCAAAGTGGATGACCTCACATTTGTCTACATTGAATTCCATTTGCCACAGTCTTGCCCATTCACCGAATCTATCAATATCACTTTGTAATTTTATGTTTTCATCTACACTGCTAACAATGCCACCAATCTTTGTGTCATCGGCAAACTTAGATATGAGACTTTCTATGCCTTCATCTAAGTCGTTGATAAATATTGTGAATAATTGAGGCCCCAAGACAGATCACTGCGGGACTCCACTGGTCACATCCTGCCAATGTGAGTACCTTACCATTATCCCTACTCTCTGTCGCCTTTCGCTCAGCCAACTTCTGAACCAAGTCCGTACTTTTCCCTCGATTCCATTGTCTTCTATCTTCGCTAACAGTCTCTGATGTGGGACCTTATCAAATGCTTACTGTAAGCGCATATAAATAACATCCATTGACATTCCCCTGTCCACTACTTTAGTCACCTCTTCAATAAATTCAATCAGGTTTGTCAGGCACGACCTACCTTTCACAAATCCATGCTGGCTCTCTCTGATTAACTGAAAATTCTCGAGGTGTTCAGTCACCCTATCCTTAATTATAGACTCCAGCATTTTCCCCACAACAGATGTTAGGCTAACTGGTCTATAATTCCCTGGTTTCCCTCTCTCTCCTTTCTTAAAAATGAGAACCCAAGACAAAAAAATCATAAAAATGAACATTCAGGAATTAAAATGTGCATAAAACAGACAGCACACATGTGCATGTCAGATCTGCATAATTACCCAACGGGAAAGCTGAATTGTTCCCTGAATATTAAGTATTTAGTGGCAAGAAGTTTTAGCCTGCACTATCATTAAGCATTATGATAGTCAATACAGGTTTGGCGCACTTTGTTAGCAACTTAAGATGCCTGAAGCGACCAGATCTTGTGGTACAAATCACATTAGTACATTTGTTTCTCATTGAATTGGAAATCGTTAGCTAGATAAAATTTTAAATCTGTTCCCTCGATCTGCGTTATCTTTAATTTCTAATGTTGGAAGCTAGCTCACTTTTCGCTGAGTTTATTTGCAAAATGAAATGATTACATTATGTTAAGGTTAGATGGTTCAAGGTTGCCATTTTCCTCACAAAGGGCAAAGAGCATTCCACATGTCTTCAGTTTGCTTTACTATGAAATGATCATCACTGTAGTTCAGCATATTTCCATTCCACATGCCTATGCCACGAAGTCTCAATTTCTTCATGATCGCAGACTTAATTGAAATGCTCTGCGGATCGTCATACCAGACCAGATGATAAGTATTGTTAACCTGCCATAAGAAAACAAAAGAGAGTTACACAGATAGGAGCGAGGGGTTTGGGTCAATGCACAGTTTGAGACACAGTGCTGAAAATCTTCAGCAGCTCGATTTAAAATGCTTGCATGAAAAGACAAGCTCAGGTGGGCTGAGGAAAAGAAAGGTAAAGAGGTGGATTGTTCCAAACCTTAGTTGAAACGGATTGTGAAAAGCACTGTAACATTACATGAACTGTAAGTAATCTGTAAAGTGTCTGAGTACATTTACACATCACACCTGATTAGGAATCAAAATAGAAACTAATTTTAGAAAGAATCTGACCACTGAGCCTTCACTATGATAACAGAACATTGAATCTGAATAAATGTCAACTTTTTGAATTCTTTAAATTACTAAAATTGGAAAAATCAATGAAAATGTTGTTCTAAAAATGACAGCGTGGGATAGAGTACAAATGATTTAATAGGTTAATGTCATCATTAAAATATCGCGAGACTGTTCACTGATTGAATTAAGCGTTCATCCGTTAACATCCCACAGCTTAATTTCAAGTCAGTGATATAACGATGTTACTGCACTTCAAAGTAACTTATTGTGAGAAGCACTTTGGGACGATTCAGAGAGACAATCGATAAAGCACAATATAAATGCCATTCTTTAACTTTTACTGATACCGGCTTTTTATTTCCTACCTGTAGTGTAGAGATTTTGTTTTTAAAATTCCAACGTTTTGTCATTGTGGACTAACTCTCTGTTCAAACAACGAAGCTTTGAAAATGAGCCGAAGTTCCTCCATGGGCTTGACATTTAAATACAGGTGTCCTGACAGGAAAGCATCAAAAAGAGGATCTCCGTCTTAGATTCAAGCCAAATTGCCCAAACTGTCAGCTTAATTTTTAATATGAAATCCAACAGTCTATGTCGGAAACAATGCTTCACACTCAAGCACACATTTCTGATTACAGTGGATTAGCTTTGCTGAAGATGCAGAATCATAGTATCATAGAATGGTTACAACACGGAAGGAGGCCATACGGCCCGTCACATCCATGCCAGCTCCCTGCAAGAGCAATCCAGCTAGTCCCATTCCCCTGCCCTCGCCCCTTAGCTCTGGAAAGCTTTTCCTTTCAAGTACTTATCGAATTCCCTTTTGAAAGTTTTTTTTTATTCGTTCATGGGATGTAGGCATCGCTGGCAAGGCCAGCTTTATTGTCCATCCCTAATTACCCTTGAGAAGGTGGTGGTGAGCCGCCTTCTTGAAACGCTGCAGTCCGTGTGGTGAAGGTTCTCCCACAGTGCTGTAGGTAGGGAGTTCCAGGATTTTGACCCAGCGACGATGAAGGAACGGCGATATTATATCGAATTCACTTTTGAAAGCCACTATTGAATCTGCTCCACCACATCTTCAGGCAGTGCATTCCAGACCACGACCACTCGCTTTGTAAAAAAGTTTTTTCTCATATCACCTTTGGTTCTTTTGCCAATCACCTGAAATCTATGTCCTCATTCTTGACTCCTCCACCAATGGGAACAGTTTCTCTCTATCTACTCTCTCCAGACCCTTCATGATTTTGAACACCTCTATCAAATCTCCTCTCAACCTTCTCTGCTCGAAGGAGAACAACCCCAGCTTCTCCAGTCTATGCACGTAACTGAAGTCCCTCATCCCTCGAATCATTCACATAAATCTCTTCTGCACCCCCTCTAAGGCCTTCACATCCTTCCAAAAGTGCGGTGCCCAGAACTGGCACAATGCTCCAGTTGTGGCCGAACCAGCATTTTATAAGTATTCATCATAACCTCCATGCTTTTGTAATCTATGCCTCTATTTATAAAGCCCAGCATCCTGTATGCTTTCTCAACCTGCCCTGCCACCTTTAACGATTTGTGCTCATCAACCCCCAGATCTCTCCTTTCCTGCATCCCATAGTTTACATTGCCTCACCTTTCTTCCGACTGAAATGTGTGACTTCACACTTTTCTGCGTTGAATTTCAGCTGCCATGTGTCCACCCATTCCACCAGCCTGTCTATGTCCTCTTGAAGTCTATAACTAACCTCCTCACTGTTCATTACACTTCCAAGTTTTGGGCCATCTGCAAATTTTGAAATTGTGCCCCTGCAGCTCCAAGGAAATCCCAATCTATCATTTTTAACACTCAAATCAATTAACTCATCTGGATGCTGTGCAACATATGAACATAAGACACACATTTAAAGCGCAGATGGGACCTCAGTTTAGCGTGTCATCTGAAAGATGGCACCTCTGACAGTGCAGCACTCCCTCAGTACAGCAACTTAGAAAAATCCAATGCACAGCCCAGATGTCAATTCAGATGCAACAAGGCAAAAGATTATGGTGTTCGATTGGGGAAAAAAATGATTTGGGGGAAAATAGAAAGAGATAGATGACTTGCAAGTCAGAGTTAGCATTGGCCTCCAGAGAAAACAATTTAAAACAATAGGATAAACCAAGGTCTGATTTAACTCAATGTGGAACATTCTATCATCTCAAAATAATCTTTTCAAATTGCTCAAAGTAACAAAATATTGCAATCGAAAGGTGGAAAACATGATTTAAATGTTACTGCTGAAAGCTCAAGCATCACAGCCTTTGACTGCAGTGCGTCAAGTATCTCAGCAAGATTTGGCAAATGTCAATTAGACATGTGACTAGGTAGAATGCAGTAGGTCGAGAGTGTGTGGTATTTGCTACTGTGCAGTTTTCTTATGTACAGGGCACGCTACCGTCAATCTTTTGTGTTAAATTGATCATCAAATGGGAGACAGGGGCACACATTTCACGAACTAAACTATGATGATTTTCACAGGAGGGTCAATATGGGTTGTGTAAAGTGATCGATTTGAAAAGTCCACAGCTCGGAATTGGTTTGGTGCTTTGTATGTCAACTCCCATTTTCTTGGCTATTCTCCAACTACACACATTTTGTACTGTAGAAACTGTACATTCTGAACTTTGCTGAATCCTGTACACAGAGAATATTGAATCATGAAACACTGCAATGTTTGCATTCTGCAAAGAATGGACAATGCACAACTCTCCATTGTGTTTTGATTGATAGTCTTACCATGTAGATATAATATGGGGCTTTCTGCTCATCATCCCAATATCTGCCAGTAATTGATTTGTGCACGTGCTGTACGATCTCTTTGTATGGGACCTGACGTCCAGCTGCACCACTGCAAGGGGCACCTCGGGAAGCAATCTTTTCCAATACACACCTACCACCCTGAAAAGTACGAAAGGATGAAAAAATAACACTTGTGAATAGAGTTACTTTGGTCATTTCAAAAATGCAGTAACAGCATGACTGGTCTCTAAGTGTAAAGGCTATGAGGGACAATTAGAGAAACATAAGCTTTACAATATAGAGAGGAGGGTCTCTCACAGAAATATATAAATTAAATAGTACATTTATAGATAAGGACAAGGTTGTAACTTGAAATAGACAGCAACAAGACTGAATGTCGAAGATTAAGGGGTGATCTAATTGATGTGTTTGAATTGATCAAAGCAGTTGATAGGGTAGATAGAGAGAAACTATTTCCTCTGGTGGGAGAGTCCAGAACAAGGGGACATAACCTTAAAATTAGAGCTTGGCCATTCAGGGGTGTTGTCAGGAAGCACTTCTTCACACAAAGGGTGGTGGAAATCTGGAACTCTGGACCTCAAAAAGCTGTTGAGGCTCGGTCAATTGAAAATTTCAAAGCTGAGACTGAGAGATTTTTGTTCGGTAAGGGTATTAAGGGTTACAGAACCAAGGTGGGTAAATGGAGTTAAGATCCAGATTAGTCATGATCGATTGGTGGAACAGGCTCGAGGGGCAGAATGGACTACTCCTGTTCCTATATTCCAATGTCTCCCACTGGGTATGGTAGCATTGTTGTTATGTTACTGGACGAATGAACCAGATACCTGGACGAATAATCTGGAATCATGAGTTCAAATTCTGCTACAGCAGCTGGGAAATTTAATTTCAACTAAATAAAATCTGAAATTTAAAAAAACTATTTTCAGTAATGGTGGCCATGAGACTATGGGATTGTTGTATTTCATCTGTTCACGAATTCATCCACTCTGGCCGATATGTGACTCCAGACCCACAGCAATATAGTTGATTTTTAATCACCCTCTGAATTGGCCAAGCAAGCCATTCAGTTGTACAATCTTTGCTACGGACTGCAGCGGTTCAAGAAGGTGGCTTACCACCACCTTCTCAAGGGCAGTGAAGGATGGGCAAAAAATGCTGGCCTTACCAGTGATGCCCACATCCCATGAACAAATAAAAAAAATTGTAAAGGAATGAGTTTTGAGAAAAGATTAGCAGAAGCTTAAGATTTGTAGCTCAGAAGAATGCAATTAAGGGGAGGCCTCAGTGGAATAAAATGTTGAATAGCACGGGTAAGGTAAGCCCAGCCAATGGATGCATGTGGAAATTAGTGAAAAGTAAACATAGAACAGATATCAAAAATCTTCTTTATGTAAAGAGAAGTTTTTGAAATAGTCTGCAAGCAAGTGAACAGAGGCAAAAATACTGGACTGTTCCAAAATATAATTCGATGCCCTGTTCGGACAGATAATGTACCAGAGGGATGAGTTTCAGGTGAAATGACTTCACTCTCATTTCTTGTGCAATGCAAACAATTAATTTCCTCAGAAAAGGGAATCAATGGGATAGTTTGCACAGCAACAAGACAACGGTTTACTAAAGTTAATTCTCAATAATTAGGATATCTGAAAGCCAGATAATGACAACACCTTACCTCAAACAACTGCCTGCAAGTATAGTCATAACCATACCATGGAACTCCCAGCACGAGCTTTCTGGAATCAATACCCAGATTGATATAAGCGGAGTAACCTAAATGGGGAAAATAATAATGAGGGTCTTAGATTCACATTGATATCGGGCAGGTAGACCCTGAACCAGATGGTCTTATTGTACATACCTGATAAAGTCTGGTAATAGGGAGCATTTGGCTTTGAAAAGCAAATGTCCCACATTTGACTCTGCATATCATAGGACATCACAAATAAAAAGTCACAGGAATTTGCAATTCTCAAAAAGTCATAGCATCGGCCATCAATGCAGTCTGGAGACCAAGGCACGTTAAATGTGACCTAAGGGCCAAAGAGTAACAAGAAGAAGTTAGTTTCATCTCATACCTTATGTTGGATATCACTAGTTGTTATATGGTTTTTATATGCACTCGCACATGCTCCATGGGAGCTGTGAATTTAACAGGTTAGGAGTTCGACAGTGTTCATGACTGTATAAAAAGGAACAGGATAAAGTTGGGGCAAATTGTGAGTTAGAATTAATAGGATCCTCGGTTATCAAATATTAATCAGGTTCAATTCCCCACTGCTCACTCACCTTCTTCCTCCAATTTTCTGTCAGTTTTCTCTCCTCCTCTTCAAAAGGCATTAAGTTGTGACCAAACTGCAGTCCCAAAAGGGCCAGCCACACTCCAATACCTAGTCAAATTGGCCAAAGTTTGTTTACACGAGGCCAGACATTGAGTGCTGGCAGGCTATTTGAGTGTAGGGCTTAAGGTCAAGAATTAAATCACTGCAATCTGAGTTAACAAGGTCTAAGAACAGAAGAACATAAGAAACAGAAGCAGGAGTAGGCCACATTGCACCTTGAGCCTGCTCCGCCATTCAAACAGATTGTGGCTGATCTTTGACCTCAAATCCACTTTCCAGCCCAATCCCCATATCCCTTGATTCTGCCAAGAGTCCAAAAATCTATTTATCTCAGCCTTGAATATAATCAACAACTCAGCATCCACAGCCTTCTGGGGAAGAGAATTCCAAAGATTCACAACCCTCTGAATGAAAAAATTCCAACTCATCTCAGTCTGAAATGGCCGACCCCTTATCCTGCGACTATGCCCCTTGTTTGAGACTCTCCAGCCATGGGAAACAACCTCATAAGCCCCCTCATAATCTTATATGTTTCAATGAGATCATCTCTCACTCTTCTAAACTCCAGAGAGTATAATAGTGATCCAAGGTGGCGTACAGTGTGGGGAAATGTAAGGTTATTCACTTTGGTAGGAAGAATAGAAAAACAGAATATTTTTAAATGGTGAGAAACTATTAAATGTTGGTGTTCAGAGAGACTTGGGTGTCCTCGTACACAGTGAATTGTTATGATCTGGAATGCACTGCCTGAAAGGGCGGTGGAAGCAGATTCAATAGTAACTTTCAAAAGGGAATTGGATAAATAATTGAAGGGAAAAAATTGCAGGTCAATGGAGAAAGAGCAGGGGAGTGGGACGAATTAGATCGCTCTTTCAAAGAGCTGGCACAGGCATGATGGGCCGAATGGCCTCCTTCTGTGCTGTAACATTCTAAGAACCGATGTGAAAATTACAGTTCGAACAATGCTGGTCCGGGAAGCCGGGCCTCAAGTCACTTGTATCATTCTGGGCTACAAGTGGTGCAGCATCAAGTTTGCTGTATATCCATTTAAACTGATTCAATCTAAAATTTCTAACCTCAGCAATGGTCAAAGCAGCTTTGGAACAAGATGATGCACTGATAAACAGCAGCTAAAAATCAGGATTTCAATTCACTTATCCAGAAAAATATCAATGGTCTTTACAATTAAGTAGAAACTAAATTGCTTATCCCAATTTAATAAATAACGGCTCCTTTACCTGAGACCCAGGTATTAAAATGTGGAATTTCTTCGTGGTTTCGGCAACCAGGTCAGTTATCAACAATTTGATGGCAGAATTATTTTCAGCAGAAAACTTCAGGTCCAAATTGATTCCATCCATAAATTGTCTTTTTACAGAGTTGACTCTGTGATTGATCCATTTTCTTTGGTGATTTCTGTCCATAATGTCTTTGTATGTTGGAACTCCTGGTGAACAAACAATGTCCATTTATACAGAAATAAAAACAGAAAATGCTGAAAATACTCAGCAATCCGGGCAACATCTGTGGAGAGAGAAACAGAGTTAATGTTTCAGGTCGATGACCTTTCCTCAGAACTGGAAGAAGTTCGAGATTGAACAGTTTTTAAGCAAGTGCAGAGGCAGAGAAAGGGGGGGGGTGGGGAAGGAAGGGGAGGGGACAAAAGAACAAAAGGGAAGGTCTGTGATGGGTGGAGGGCAAGAGAGATTAAATGACAAAAGGGATGATGGTGCAAGTCAAGGAGGGTGGGAATGGGAAAGGTAAAGACACGATGGGCTGAAGGGCCTCCTCCTGTCCCTTATCATTCTATCAACTTCATTGGAACAGTGTAAGAGGCCGAGGACAGAGAGGTCAGAGTGGGAGTGGGACAGAGAATTAAAGAGGAAAGCGACCGGAAGGTCAGGGTCACGTTTGCGGACTGAGCGGAAGTGTTCAGCAAAGCGGTCACCCAACATGCGTTTGGTCTCCCCAGTGTAGAGGAGACTGCATTGTGAGCAGCAAATACAGTACACTATACAATCATGGAATCATAGAATGGTTACAGCACAGAAGGAGGCCATTCAGCCCATCGAGCCTCTGCCGGCTCATTGAAAGAGCAATCCAGTTCGTCCCATTTCCCTGCTTTTTTCTCGTAGCCCTGCAAAAGTTTCCGTTCAAGTATTTATCCAATTCCTTTTTGAAAGCCATGATTGAATCTGCTTCCACCATCCTTTCAGGCAGAGCGTTCCAGATCATAACTACTCGCTGCGTAAAAAAGCTTTTCTTCATGTCGCCTTCGGTTCTTTTGCCAATCATCTTAAATCTGTGTCCTCTGGTTCTTGACCCTTTTGCCAATGGCAACATTTTCTGCTTATTTACTTCATCTAAACTCTTCAGGATTTTGAACGAAGGGGAGTGGGTTTTGGGGATGATGGAAGAGGGGACCAGGGTGTCGCAGAGGGAATGGTCCCTTCAGAATGCTGAAACAGGGGGGAGTTGAAGATGCTTTTGTTGGTGGGATCGCGCTGGAGGTGGTGGAAATGGCAGAGGATGATACATTGAATGTGGAGGCTAGTAGGGGTGCAAGGTAAGGACAAGGGGGACCCTATCATGGTTCTGGGAGGGAGGGGAAAGGGTGAGGGCAGAAGTACGGGAAATGGGATGGACATGGTCGAGGGCCATTAACTACAGTGGAGGGGAATCCTCGGTTGAGGAAAAAGGAAGACTTATCGGAAGCACTGATGTGGAAGGTGGCATCGTCAGAACAGATGCAACAGAGACGGAGAAACCAGGAGAATGAATAGAGTTCTTACAGGAAGTGTGGTGAGAGGTAATCAAGGTAGCTGTGGGAGTCAGTGGGCTTATAATAGATGTTGGTTGACAGCCTATCCCCAGAAATGGAGATAGAGAAGTCGAGGAAGGGAAAGAGATGGACCATGTGAAGGCAGGAGGAGGTTGGAAATTGGAAGCAAAGTTGATCAAATATTCCAGTTCAGGGCGGGAGCAGGAAACAACACCGATACAGTCATCAATGTACTGCAAAAAGAGGTGAGGGAGGGGTCCTGAGTGGGACTGGAACAAAAGTATTCCACATATCCGACAAAAAGGCAGGCATAGCTCGCCCCCGTATGAGTTCCCATAGCAACACCTTTTATTTAGAGGAAGTGAGTGGAGTCAAAGGAGAAGTTGTTCAACATAAGAACAAGTTCAGCCAGGCTGAGGAGGGTGGTGGTGGATGGGGACTGATTGGGTCTCCGTTCAAGGAAGCAGGCCGTCGTGGTGAGGGATGGAGGTGTAGAGGGACTGGACGTCCAGGGTGAAAAGGAGATGGATAGGGCCGGGAAACTGGAAACTGTTAAAGTTACGGAGGGCATTGGAAGAGGAAGAAATAAATTCCATGGGGCAAGAACAGGCTGAAACAATTGGTCTACCGGGGCAGTCCAGTTTGTGGATCTTGGGGAGTAGGTAGAAGCGGGTTGTGTAGAGTTGGGGGACTATGAGGTTGGAGGCCATGGGGGGAAGATCCCCAGAGGAGATGAGGTTAGTCATAGTCTGGGAAAGTATGACTTGATGTTCAGCGGTGGGGTCATGGTCCAGGGGGAGATAGGAGGAGGTGTTGGAGAGTTGCCATTCAGCCTCTGCGAGGTAGAGGTCTGTTCACCAAACTACAATAGAGCCGCCCTTGTCAGCAGGTTTAATGACAATGTCAAAGTTGGAACTGAGAGAACGGAGTGCTGCAAGTTCAGATGGAGGTCGATTTACAGAGCATTTACAGAGCATCATTCACAGAACATTGTGTCCAAAGACACTTTACAGGACAGAACTGCCAACATCAAGTAGGAAGTAGTAGAGGAAGATTTAGCTAGAATTTGCATTCACATAGTGCCTTTCACATCCTCAGGATGTCCTTAAATGCTTCATAGCCAATAAATTATTTTGGAAGCGTAATCACTGTTGTCTTGTAAGCAGATGTGGTCGCTAATTTGTGCCCAGCAAGGTCCCACAAATAGGAAATTAGATAAATGGCCAAGCTGACACTTGAGGGAAGTGACCAAAGGCACAGTCAAACAGGTAGGTTTTGATGAGGCATTCGAAGATAGGAAGAGAAATAGCAAGACAAAGAAGTTGAAGAAGAAGAATCTGGAGTTCAAGGCAGTAACAGCTGAAGGTTCTGCCATTGATGGTGGAAGAGGAGAAATCTCAGTCGCCCAGAGTCGGAAGAATGGAGCGTGTGTGCTGGGCTCTGGACACAATTGGGTCGAGCTTTCATTAAACTGCATTCTTCATTCTAAATCCTGGCATCAGTGGCAGACTGCTGCTGTGCCAGGGAATAAAAGTTCCACCTATCTATTTATAGGTTATTAAAAACAGTGTGTCCTGTCATCTTTTTATTCAAAAGTTCTGTGTCAACAGTGTCTTTTGTTTTTCTATTTTAATTGTGTTCCCATCCAGTGACGCCCGTCCTGTCTCCTTTATAATAGGATTTTGCCCATAATGTGGCCTGTGGTGATGCAGTTCCACACTACGGCCACCAAGTGATGGTGTGGAACAGATTTCTCAACCTGCAGCTGAAACTGTTTTTCATGGACCATGTTTTTCCTCAGTAACTGCAATATTTAATTTATAAAATAAGAGTTTCTAAAATAAAATACAAATTCAAAAAATGACATTTCACAATAACATGTTTATATTTATTCACCTAATTTTCATTTGTGTCTTTTAGTGTCTTTGCTTGAAGTGAAGACATTAAAGACAAGTGAAGTTTTTATTTGAAGGCCTCAGCCTGTCTCCAAAGCCTGGACATATCCTTCTCCCTCATACACTTCTGCAGCTTCCCCTTAAATGCATCCATGCCATTTGCATCAGCCACTCCATGTGGTAGCAAGTTCCACATTCTCACCACTCACTGACGAAAGAAGTTTTTCCTGAATTCCCTATTGGATTTATTTGTGACTATCTTATAGTTTTGGATTACCTCTAGTTTTCGACTCGCCCACAAGCGGAAAATTACAAACATATGAACATACGAGAGCAGGAGTAGGCCATTCAGCCCCTCGAGCCTGCTCTGCTATTTGGTAAGGTCATGATTGATCTGATTGTGACCTCAACCCTACTTACCTGTCTCCCGACTACAACCTTTGACTCCCTTGTTAATCAGGAGTCTGTTTAACTCAGCCTTAGAAATATTCAATGACCCTGCCTCCACCGTTCTCTGGGAAGGGAGTTCCACAGACTCATGACCCTATGAGAGAAAAAATTCCTCCTCATCTCCGTCTTAAATGGGAGACCCGTTATTTTTAAACTGGTGGCCCCGAGTTCTAGTATCTCCCACAAAGGGAAACCTCCTCTCATCATCTACCCCTTCTCGTCCCCTCAGGATCTTGTATGTTTCAATAAGATAACCTCTCGTTCTTCGAAACTCCAGTGTATGCAGGCCCAACTTATCCAACCTTTCCTCAAAAGATAACCCCCTCATCTGAGGAATCAGTCGAGTGAACCTTCTCTGAACTGCCTCCAAAGCAATTATGTCCTTTCTTAAATAAGAAGACCACAACTGCATACAGTATTCTAGATGTGGTCTCACCAATGCCCTGTACAACTGTAGCAAAACATCTCTACTTTTATATTCCATTCCCCTTGCAATAAATGACAATATTCCATTTGCCTTCCTTATCACTTGCTGGACCTGCATACTAACTGTTTGTGATTCATGTACTAGGACACTGATTCCTGTGGCACTGGTTACATCTTGCCAATTTTTTTTTTTTTTATTCGTTCACGGGATGTGGGCGTCGCTGGCAAGGCCGGCATTTATTGCCCATCCCTAATTGCCCTCGAGAAGGTGGTGGTGAGCCGCGTTCTTGAACCGCTGCAGTCCGTGTGGTGACGGTTCTCCCACAGTGGTGTTAGGAAGGGAGTTCCAGGATTTTGACCCAGCGACAATGAAGGAACGGCGATATATTTGAAAGTCGGGATGGTGTGTGACTTGGAGGGGAACGTGCAGGTGGTGTTGTTCCCATGCGCCTGCTGCCCTTGTCCTTCTAGGTGGTAGAGGTCGCGGGTTTGGGAGGTGCTGTCGAAGAAGCCTTGGCGAGTTGCTGCAGTGCATCCTGTGGATGGTGCACACTGCAGCCACAGTGCGCTTGTGGTGAAGGGAGTGAATGTTTAGGGTGGTGGATGGGGTGCCAATCAAGCGGGCTGCTTTATCTTGGATGGTGTCGAGCTTCTTGAGTGTTGTTGGAGCTGCACTCATCCAGGCAAGTGGAGAGTATTCCATCACACTCCTGACTTGTGCCTTGTAGATGGTGGAAAGGCTTTGGGGAATCAGGAGGTGAGTCACTCGCCGCAGAATACCCAGCCTCTGACCTGCTCTCGTAGCCACAGTATTTAGATGGCTGGTCCAGTTAAGTTTCTGGTCAATGGTGACCCCCAGGATGTTGATGGTGGGGGATTCGGCGATGGTAATGCCGTTGAATGTCAAGGGGAGGTGGTTAGACTCTCTCTTGTTGGAGATGGTCATTGCCTGGCACTTATCTGGCGCGAATGTTACTTGCCACTTATGAGCCCAAGCCTGGATGTTGTCCAGGTCTTGCTGCATGCAGGCTCGGACTGCTTCATTATCTGAGGGGTTGCGAATGGAAGTGAACACTGTGCAGTCATCAGTGAACATCCCCATTTCTGACCTTATGATGGAGGGAAGGTCATTGATGAAGCAGCTGAAGATGGTTGGGCCGAGGACACTGCCCTGAGGAACTCCACGTGCCCGATCGAAACCATTCATAATTTTAAATACCTTTATCAGATCACCTCTCAGCCTTCTCTTTTCCAGAGAAAAGAGCCCCAGCCTGTTCAGTCTTTCCTGATAATCATGCTCTCTCAGTTCTGATATCATCCTTGTAAATCCTTTTTGCACTTTCTCCAATACTTCTGTATCTTTTTGTAGTATGGAGTCCAGAACTGTGCACAGTCCTCTCAGTGTTTTCTAACCAAGGACCTATACAAGATTAACATAACTTCTCTGCTGTGAATTATTTTCCTCTAGAAATGAACCCCAGTGATTTGTTTGCGCTTTTTAAGGCTTTCTTAACCAAGCATTTCTGCTCAAATGCTCAAGGCAAGTACAGAAGATCGGAATAGGGCGACGATGAGGGAAGCGGTGGTTCGGGCACCTAACTTGCAGGAACATGTGAGGGGTGAGGGACTGATGCTTCCAAAGATGTCAATAACAGTTTGGGTCACATTCCATTAGACCACCCTCCTCCCCAACAAGACATGTTAGACCCTCCATTCCCCGATCTCCCCAATACTGCCAGATCCCAGCAATCCCTGACCATCTCCTGAGTCCTTGCTGGATCCCACAATCTCCCTCCTCAGAATTCTTCCCCTCCCCTACTCCTAGATCAGAAGACTCCCGCTCAGTGCTCACGAACCCAGCAAGTTTGGGAGGTGAAAAGTAGAATAAAAATACATCACCAGTCAATGTCCCATGGCAATGGACAAAGAGAGTCCAGACTTGTGTAGTATTCAGACGAAGCAGGATTGGAGTGTGGGGGATAATTCCACCAGGGTGTTCAGATGTAACTCAGTCCCCATTGTGAAATCATAAATTTTGTCCTGATATTTAATATAATACTTTGATCAATTATAATTTTTATTTAAATGGCAATTTGAGCTGAAAGATGCAAAACAGAGGTGCTACAGTGCCACCACTGGTGGGGAGGATGTAATTACAGTGCATCAAGTTTACGGAGACAGTTCCCATTATAAATGTGGACAGAGGAATTTATAAATGGAAAAAGTTGCAACAAAAGTGTGAAAAACTTGACTACAGAAAGTAAGGTTTTGTAGACAGGAGGTGTGCGTGTGGATGTAAGATTTTAATATATTATAGATGGAATGTGGAATTATTAGCTCGAGTTGTGCAGGAGCTGTAGAGGAATTTCAGCACTGTAAGGTCGCAATTCAAGGCTGTGCACTGAATGTCCTTTTATGTGGTTCTCAATAATACAGCTTGCATTAGAAGACAGAAGGACATTTGTTTTTTCTGTGATAAAATTACTTACCTCTCAGGACAACTCGAACTTGATTCGCATGAGCATAACACAAAAGCTCAGGATCGTAAGGTCCAAAGGCTGCAATAGTCGTAACCTTAGACCAGTCATAATACTTCCAATCCTTTCCTCCAACATCAAAGACAAAGACCTAGTACAAAATAAAGCAGTCAATTGCAGTAATGAAGGGCAGAAAACTGCCATTTAAAAATATATATTTTCACAATCAATGGCCCAGATTTTGTTGACAAAATAACGGTGAGGCGAATGGGGCTCGTTTTATTTATGTGTAAATGGTACAGCAACTTCAGGCGAGGGGCAGATACGCAGTTAAACTCAAACATCCACAAGTTGCTGACCGAGTTGGGCTGCTCCGCTGTTAGCTTCACGAAAACAGCATCCAGCTATCTTGCTCAACCTTAAAATGCATTGAACGACGTAAAGTTCATGTATTTGCGCAGGAGATTCAAACTGAACTCGCCATGGAAAGTTACGTCTTTTCCACTCCAGTCTAAGTACCTTTTTAACGACGGTGAATGTGTTCATTATCGGCAATCAAGATCTCTGGCACTGAAAATTAACTATTACAAGAGTGGAGTCTCATTCCTTCAGGATTTAATTGTTGTTGGAGCTTTTAAAAATGGCAATTTTAAAATTAAAACTTTTTTTTCTTCCCCTTTCACTCGCTTTTTTTCCCCTCTTTTAATCCAATCTTTCTTTTCCTCTCTTTATTTCTCTTTCTGTACCTGATTTGACATTGAATTCGCCCACTCTAATTTACAGTTCCTTCTCAATCCTTGCGCTGTTAATTTCACTACCTTCAATCTCATTGGTTAAGGAGATACCCTGTTTCTTGCCCTGTTCACTCAGCTCCCAAATGCCCTGTTTCACTCACTGCCCCGTTATCAGTTCACACTTTCAGCAACTTGCCACTCAAAAACGTGCAAGGGCAGGTCCAAGTAACGGCAAGCACCGTTAGATGCCCTGTTAGAGCAAAATTTGGCCCATTATCATTTCCCCAGGTTGTCGGGTATGGAATGGCTGGTGAACTGATTCTCAGGTTACCACCATTGTCGATCTAAACGCAGCCACCAGAAAAAAAGAATATGCTAAAGAGGAACAACCTCTCAGAACTTCCATCTCGACAATAGTGCAGGTGAGAGGAACTGAACAACATGAGGAAAAGGAGCTCACATCCCAATACTCCATTCCAAGTGTTGGTGCTCAATACACTTCAAAAGGACAACTTAAACTCAATAAATTCATTTTACAAGGGACTTTGGAGTTACAGTTTAAAAAATTTTCCATTCAAGGTACCTGGTGTCAAATCAAGCATTTCTACCATGAGACCAGCAAGACTAGATCAGAATATAATTCCCGAGAAAGAGAAACAGCCCACACTGCACCAGTGTGACATTTTTCCATTTCCCACACCAACCATCCTGTGTTCTCAAATGAGACTGCCTATATAGTGCTGCAGTTTAGTTCATCACAGTTTTGTGATTTGGGCCCTTTGCTTTGGACTGAGACGATCAAACATGCATCATCTCAGCTGGCACTTTTGTGCAATAATGAGAGAGTGCTGCATTGTTGGAGGGGTTGTCTTTTGGATGAGATGTTAAAGTGGATCTAATAGACCGCTGGCAATATTGAAGAGCAGGGAGTTCTCTTGGTGTCCTGGCCAACACTTTTCTCTCAACCAACATCAGCAGAAACACATTAACTGTTCATTCATGCAACTTGCTGTTTGTGGGACATGGCTCTGCACATATCAACAGAATTGTATTCCAGCACAATCTGTAACCTCATAGCCCGGCATATTCCACTCTCTACCATTACCAACAAGCCAGGGGATCAACCCTGGTTCATTGAGGAGTGCAGAAGAGCTTGTCAGGAGCAGCACCAGGCGTACCTAATAATGAGGTGCCAACCGGGTGAAGCTACAACACAGGACTACATGTATGCTAAACAGCAGAAGCAACATGCTATACACAGAGCTAAGTGATTCCACAACAACCAACGGATCAGATCAAAGCTCTGCAGTCTTGCCACATCCAGTCGTGAATGGTGGTGGACAATTAAACAACTAACGGGAGGAGGAGGCTCTGTAAACATCCCCATCCTCAATAATGGCAGAGACCAGCACGTGAGTGCAAAAGACAAGACATGAAGCGTTTGCAACCATCTTCAGCCAGAAGTGCCGAGTAGATGATCCATCTCGGCCTCCTCCTGACATCCCCACCATCACAGAAGTCAGTCTTCAGCTAATTCGATTCACTCCAAGTGATATCAAGAAACAGCTGAGTGCATTGGATGCATCAAAGGTTATGGACCCCGACAACATCCAGCCAAACTGTTCCAGTACAGCTGCAACCCTGGCAACTATCCAACAATGTGGAAAATTGCTCAGGTATGTCCTGTCCATAAAAAGCAGGACAAATCCAATCCGGCCAATTACTGCCCCATCAGTCTGCTCTCAATCATTCGCAAAGTGATGGAAGGTGTCGTCGACAATGCTCTCAAATGACATTACTCATCAAAACTTGTTCACCGATGCTCAGTTTGGTTCCCGCCAGGACTACTCAGCTCCAGACCTCATTACAGCCTTGGTCCAAACATGGACAAAAGAGCTGAATTCCAGAGGTGAGGTGAGAGTGACTGCCCTTGACATCAAGGCAGCATTTGACCGAGTGTGGCACCAAGGATCCCGAGTAAATTTGAAGTCAATGGGAATCAGGGGGAAAACTATCCAGTGGCTGGAGTCACACCTAGCACAAAGGAAGGTTGCAGTGGTTGTTGGAGGCCAATCATCTCAGCCCCAAGACATTGCTGCAGGAGTTCCTCAGGGCAGTGTCCAAGGCCCAGCCATCTTCAGCTGCTTCATCAATGACCTTCCCTGCATCATAATGTCAGAAATGGGGATGTTCACTGATGATTGCACAGTGTTCAGTTCCATTCGCAACCCTTCAGATAATGAAGCAGTCCGTGCCCGCATGCAGCAAGACCTGGACAACATCCGGGTTTGGAATCATAAGTGGCAAGTAATATTTGTGCCAGGTAAGTGCCAGGCAATGACCATCTCCAACAAGAGAGTGTCTAACCACCTCCCCTTGATATTCAACTCCATTACCATCGCCGAATCCACCACCATCAACATCCTGGGGGTCACCATTGACCAGAAACTTAACTGGACCAGCGACATAATTTCTGTGGCTGCAAGAGCAAGTCAGAGGCTGGGTATTCTGTGGCAAGTGACTCACCTCCTGACTCCCCAAAGCCTTTCCACCATCTACCAGGCACGAGTCAGGAGTTTGATGGAATACTCTCCACTTGCCTGGATGAGTGCAGCTCCAACAACACTCAAGAACTCCACACCATCCAGGACAAAGCAGCCCGCTTCATTGGTACCCCATCCATCACCCTAAACATTCACTCCCTTCCCCACCGGCACACAGTGTGTCCCATCCACGGGATGCATTGTCGCAACTCTCCAAGGCTTCTTCGACAGCACTTCCCAAACCCACGACCTCTACCACCTGGAAGGACAAGGGCAGCAGTCACATGGGAACAACACCACATGCATGTTCCCCTCCATGTCACACACCATCCCAACTTGGAAATATATCGCCATTCCTTCATCATCGCTGGGTCAAAATCATGGAACTCCTTACCTTACAGCACTGTGGGAGAACCTTCACCACACGGACGGCAGCGGTTCAAGAAGGCAGCTCACCACCACCTTCTCAAGGGCAATTAGGGATGGGCAATAAATGCTGGCCTTGCCAGCGATGCCCACATCCCATGAACAAATTTTTAAAAATTGCCGCTGAGTTTGCCGACAACACTTCAAAAAGTAATTCATTTCATGTGAAGTTCTTTGGGACATCCTGAGGACATGAGGTGCGACATAAATTCATGTTTATTCATTCTTGGAACCAACAGACAGAGGAAACTTTTATCCCACCCATCTGTCAGAAGAATGTTTTGTGAGTGGGAAGGTGGGGGAAGTGGGATAAAAGCAGAATGAACACATCTAGCCTGCAGGTTATATTGGTGGTGCTCTTGTTGCTGCCACACTGCCCACTTAGTAACATTGCTCTGAAGTAAATACTGACCTCATCAATACAGTCAGCAGTTACAGAGTCATTTTGCAACCAATGTATTTTTTAAAGATCTGTTACGTTGTATTCAGTTTAATCGTGGCCAAGGTCCCAGTTTAACAATAAGTGAAAAAGTCAAATGTCATTTTTATGACATGGGATTCCAGGATTTTTAACTGGTGTTTTGGGGATCAATATTCTGTGAAAACCACAAACCGGTGACCTCAACCATGGTATTAGACAGACACACTGCAGGAGTTAGATCACACATCATTTCAGACTCTGGACATTGGAGAAATATTTTAAGAAACACATTTTATGGATGCTGCACTTGTTAAAATATCTTTGCACTGCTCAATACTACGGTTGGTCCTATTTTATACAAACTGTAACTGTATCAATATTAACACTTTAACATACGGATTATAATATGAGACACTTTGCATTTCAACAATAATCGGACATTCCTCCCCCTACTATCCCCATCCCAATAGCTCCACCTGTCCCTCACCCTGACCCACACCCTCAGACTGTTCCTGACATTTGGACCATATCAACGACCCCTCTGCAGCCCATCTCTCACCCATGCTCCAGGCTGGAGCTCTCTGTTCCACCGCCGGCCCCCAGCCCAGCCCGTGCCCCAATTCCAAGAAAGGCTGTGCCCCTCAACCCAACTCAGCCCAGCCCGTGTCCCCCAACCCAACTCAGCCCAATCCGTGACCTTTAAATTCACCTCACTCCCCAGGCACCTTTGGCTCCAATATTTCAACAAACACCCACCCACCGTGGTAAACAAGCCCATGAGCAGGGGGCCCCCACCCCCGGCCCCCGAACACCCACCCCCGGCCCCCGAACACCCACCCCCGGCCACCGAACACCCACCCCCGGCCCCCGAACACCCACCTGGAACTCATGCTCCACGGTCACGGGTTCGCACAGAGCCCGATCCGAACATGGACAGCCAGTCCCGGAGCCGCAGCAGACCCACAGCACGAGCACGACCAGGGCCTGCGCCAATTCCAAACTCCAGCGCATCCTCTCCGCCTGAGCTCCGACCGATATGAAGATCCACCAGACCCAGCAAGATCATTCATTTATATCCACCCGGATGTGACTGATGATGACACCTCCTGAGTCTCTCTCTCTCTCTCTCTCTGTGTTGGTGGATGTGGCAATAGTGAAATGTTGACACAATCTTCATACTCTGAAATGCAACTTTTAAAGGGACGTGCTCTTCTCCCCCTTCCTCCAAATCTTGGCTAACCTTCAGCCCAACACCGAACAGAGTAACTAAAAAAGGAAAAAGAAAGAACTTGCATTTGTATACCGCCTTTCATGACCTCAGAATGTCTCAAAGTGCTTCATCCCTCTCCATGACCACAGTTTGAGGCTGAACCAGACCGTTTGCAAACTTGGAGTCCTATTTGACACTGATATGAGCTTCTGACCACAAATCCTCTCCATCACCAAGACTGCCTACATCTACCTCCATAACATTGCCTTCTCCGACCCTGCCTCAGCTCATCTGCTGCTGAAATCCTCATCCATGCCTTTGATACCTCAAGACTTGACTATTCCAATGCTCCCCCACCGGCCTCTCATCTTCCACCCTCCAAAACCTTGAGCTCATCCAGAACTCTGCTGCCCGTATCCTAACTCACACCAAGTTCCATTCACCAATCACACCTGTGCTCGCTGACCTACATTGGCTCCCAGTCCACCAACACCTCGAATTTAAAATCTATCCCTCAACCAACAACGAAATGTAAACAGATTATTTGGTCATTTATTTTATTGCTGTTTGCGGGAGCTTACTGTGCGCAAATTGGCTGCCGCGTTTCCTACCTTTACAATCATCCTTGTTTCAAATCCCACCATGGCCTCTCCCCTCCCTATCTCTGTAACTGCCTCCAGCTGTACAACCCTCCGATAACTCTGAGTTCCTCCAATTCTGGACTCTTGCGCATCCCCGATTTTAATCGCTCCACCACTGGCGGCCATGCCTTCAGCTGCCTCGGCCTTAAGCTGTGGAATTCCTTCCCTCAGCCTTTTTGCCTCTCTACCTCTCTCTCCTCCTTGAAGACACTCCAGCGAGTGACTCACCTTCTGACTCCCCAAAGCCTTTCCACCATCTACAAGACACGAGTCAGGAGTGTGATGGAATAATCTCCACTTGCCTGGATGAGTGTAGCTCCAACAACACTCAAGAAGCTCGACACCATCCTGGACAAAGCAACCCGTTTGATTGCCACCCCATCCACCACCCTAAACATTCACTCCCTTCATCACTGTGGCTGCAGTGTGCACCATCTACTGGATGCACTGCAGCAACTCACCAAGGCTTCTTCGACAGCACCTCCCAAACCCCCGAACTCTACCATCTGGAAGGAAAAGGGCATCAGGCACATGGGAACAACACCACCTGCACGTTCCCCTTCAAGTCACACACCATCCCGACTTGGAAATATATCACCATGACTTCATCGTCGCTGGGTCAAAATCCAGGAACTCCCCACCTAACAGCACTGTGGGAGAACCTTCACCACACGGACTGCAGAGGTTCAAGAAGGCGGCTCACCACCACCTTCTCAAGGGCAATTAGGGATGGGCAATAAATGCTGACCTTGCCAGCGATGCCCACATCGAATGAACGAATAAAAAAAAACGACGTCTTTGACCGAGCTTTTAGTTACCTGTCCTAATATCTCCTTATGTGGCTCAATGTCAAATTTTGTTTGATAATCGCTCTTGTGAAGCATCCTGGGTCGTTTTACTACATTAAAGGCGCTATTTCAATGCAAGTTGTTATTGTTGTTCACAGCCAATGAAGTGCTCTTGAAGCGTAATCACTGTTGTAAAGGTAGGAAAAGCGACAGCCAATTTGCACACGGTCAGCTCGCGCAAACAGCAATAAAATAAATGACCAGATAATCTGGTTTTTGTTTCGGTGTTGGTTGAGGGATAGAATTTGACCAGGACTCATTTATAACTGGTTATTTATCTCATTTGCTGTTTGTTGGACCTCGGCGGTGAACAAAATAGGTGGCTGCATTTTGCCGACAAAAAGACAGTGACTCCACTTCAAAAAGTTATTCATTGGCTGCAAATTGACTTGAGATGTCCTGAGGGCATGAAAGGTGCTATATAAATGCAAGTTCTTTCTTGAAGGTATTTCGCTCTATTTTAACTCAGGCACAAAATAAGTGGGTTAATATCACAGTTGACTGATGCTCAGAGGAATTCAAGACAAATGTGAAGCAGTCGTACAATGTTATCAAATTTAATGTACACACAAAATAATTACAGATGAGGGAGGCCACTCGGCCCATCCAGAAAACTCCCAAATCCCCACCCCATTGTTGCATTCAGTTGCTATTTAAATGATTCCTCGGATTTTCGTCCCATCTTCCGGATCTGGGAATTTATTCCATCTGTTGATCACTCTTTGAACTCCCTGATATCAGTGGCAAATTTGCCTTTTACTTTACCTTTCATCACTAAGACTGCAGATATGCTGCAGCTACCAGTCTCTGCCGAGTGCGGTACAGAGTCGCCAGACCAAAGTTATACTGATATCAGCTGTAAAGGAGTACTGTGCATGTCTGGATGGATGCTGGTGCAGAGCTCCACTTTCTCCCAGTTAATTTTTAACGATAGGGAGGGAATGAATGGGAGTGTTTGCTTCCTCCTAAAATTAAAAAGATTCCACAGAAAGTTTAAAAAGATCTCGGATGTTTTAAAATGCTGTTTTGCATCAGGTGGAAATGATAGCAGCCGGTACAAACTCAAGCTGGTGCGGAACAGATTCCTGGACTGAGGGACAGGGGAACGGAGAGGGTCTCACTTTACTGGTACGAACTTAAGCTGGTGCAGGACAGACTCCTGGACAGAGGGAGAGGGGAACGGAGGGTCATTGCTTTGCTTGATTTTAGTACCGTTGGGAGTCAGATTGCTGCCCTGACATCTGTTACTTCTGTGGAATTTGCTCCTACAAGGAATAGTTGGGGCAAAGTAAGCTGTGAGGAGGGCACAAAAAGGGATAGAGAGAGGTTAAGTGAGTGGGCAAGAAGGTGGCAGATGGATTATAATGTGGAGAAATGTGAGGTTATTCACTTTGATCGGAAGAATAGAAAAACAGAATATTTTTGAAATGGAGAGAAACTATAAAATGTTGGTGTTCAGAGATAATTGGGTGTCCTGGTACACAAAACACAGGAAGTCAACATGCAGGTACAGAAAGCAATTAGGAAGGCAAATGGTCTGTTGGCCTTTATTGCAAGGGGGTTGGAGTCCAAGAGTAAGGAAGTCTTGCTACAATTGTAAGATTCTCAAAATTCACAGATCTCCCAAAACTCGGAGAAAAACCCTAAAGAAAAGGACTTTGGAATTTACCTTTTCCCTGAGTATGGAAAACTTTGACCAGTGACTGAAATCCTAAGATGGAAGGATAGGTGAGAGGTCACCAGACGAATCCACAATGCACACTGTGGAATGTGGGAGAATTACTGCTTCAGACATGTCTCTGTTTTAATGCAAAACCTACAGCAGGTGGTCAACACTCACTGCCATTGAAAGAGACAACTGCTCCAGACATGATGGGACCACATCTTTGTTTGAAAGCAAAACCGATCAACACCTTGGACGTTGGATACAAAAGGAAGCCTTGAGTGACAAGCTCGAAAAATTGGAATTAACAATGACCCATCGGGAGAAGCAATTGCAACATGATGAGGGACCATCAAAAAGCCATCAAAGATTCTTAAGGACTTTGTAAGAACTGTTTAAACAGGCATGAAGTGTTTTTTTTAAAGTGACGAAGACCGTTGTAAGAGAGGGATATAGAAGTGGAAACTCGAAACCTCTCTCGCTCTCTCTCTGGTTCTTGCTGGCGCTTGTGTGCTGCTTGTCTTGTTCTGGCTGTCTCTGGAAGGAAGAGCAGCTTCAGCGAACAACAAGGCGAGGGGGCAACAGGAAAGCAGTTCAACAGGGAAGGTCAGTAGCTCCAGAAGCAGGCTGACACACAAGAAGAAACCAGAGCAACAGCCCCAGTGACCATCAGACACCTTGCGGCAACAAGGGCCTTACGAAACAACCAACCGAATATTGCCACCAACCATTAACTCTGGCCCTTTAGAGTCCAACTTAGCTAATATAGTGGGATTAGGAGGGGTGAGGTATCATTCCACTGTAATTTCCCTCGTGTGTACCGAAGTGTTCCCCATTTTATTAGAGTGTTAAGATTGTTGTGTTGTATTTTCTCTCTTGAATAAAGGTCAAAGTTTCTTGCACCAAAACCAGTTGTCTGCTGCACTTTGTCACAACTAAGTCCAAGGTTGAGAACCCAGGGAGTGGGAGCGATTCAAACCACTCAGAAGTCAGAGGCGAAGCTGACACACACCACCACCCCCTACAAATTGTACAGGGGCTTATGGAGACCACACCTGGAATACTGTGTGCAGTTTTGGCCTCCTTACCTGAGGAAGGATATACTTGACCCCTGGGGACGGTGCAGCGAAGGTTCACTAGATTGATCCCTGGGATGAGAGGGTTGTCCAATGATGAGAGATTGAGTACAATGGGCCTATACTCTCTGGAGTTCAGAGGAATGAGAGATGATCTCATTGAAACATATAAGATGCAGAGAGGGCTTGACAAGGTAGATGCTAAGAGGCTGCTTCCCCTGGCTGACGAGTCAAGAGCTTGAGGGCACAATATCGGGATAAGGGGTCAGCCATTAAGGACCGAGATGAGGAGCAATTTCTTCGCTCCGAGGGTTGTGAATCTTTGGAATTCTCTACCCCAGAGGACTGTGGATGCTGAGTCGTTGAGTACATTCAAGGCTGAGATGGATAGATTTTTGAATCGAGGGGAATCAAGGGATATGGGGATCGGGCCGGAAAGTGCAGTTGAGGTCGAAGATCAGCCATGATCTTATTGAATGGTTGAGCAGGATCGAGGGGCTGTATGGCCTCGTCCTGCTCCTATTTCTTATGTTCTTATGTTCAAATAGCATAGATGCATTTAATGGGAAGCTGGATAAACGCATGGGGGAAAGCGCTAGAAGGATGTACTGATAGGGTTAGATGAAGAGGGGTGGGAGGAGGCATCGATCATTTGGGCCGAATGGCCTGTTTTGGTGCTGTCCATTCTATGTGTGTAATTCTATGTAAAACCTTGTTGATATGCAACTGAAAGTGGTTCACATTGTTACAAAATGGCAACAGATACTGAATCCACAGTTTACGGGGAAATTTTGTATCGAGCATAATGAATGAAATGTTTGTGAAAAACTCCAATGACGGCAGCAGAGAAGAGCTTCACTCCCTTAGTGACCTCATCAACCATCAAACCAATAAAGAACAGTGCTCTACTCACACTGACACAACAGACTTTAAGAAACTCGATATTTTTTTTTCTATTTCAAAATACACTTTATTTCATCATATTGAAAGATACACACAGTTCAACGTAAAAAGACACAATTTCAATCAATGTAGTTCGAACCAATACAATGCAGATCGTACAATAATTGAATTATTACAATTCAAAACACAGTACATATCATCGAATACATTTTGTACAATACAAAGTGGGATGGCCTTACTCGGTGGCCTTTCCCCATAGAGCCTTTGCTTGGGCTGCACTTGCTTCAGTGCATCCCGCAGCATCTACTCCTGGACCTTGGAATGTGCCTGTCAGAAACACTCGGTCGTGGACAGCTCCTTCAGCTGGAAGACCAACAGATTTCGGGCCAACCAAAGGGCCTCCTTCACCGAGTTGATAGTTTTCCAGCAGCAGTTGATATCTGTCTCGGTGTGTGTCCCTGGGAACAGGCCATAGAGCACAGCGTCCTGTATTACCCAGCTGTTGGGGATGAATCGGGACAGATACCAACGCATCTCTCTCCATACCTTCTGCGCGAAGGGGCAGTCCATCAGGAGGTTGACGACGGTCTTGTCCCCGCTGCATCCTCGAGGGCAGCTCGCGGTGGCACGGAGATTTCGTGCGTGTTGGAAGGACCGCACTCGGAGGCCCCTTCTCACCACCATCCAGGCTACATCTTGGTGCATGTTGGTCAGTTCTGGTGACAAGGGGTTCTGCCAAATGGTATCGACCATCTGGTCAGGGACTACCCGATCGGATCCACCCTCTCCTTTCCCTGCAGGACTCCCAGAAAGTTCCATGACAACCACCAATAAAGAACAGTGCTCTACTCACACTGACACAACAGACTGTAAGAAGCTCACCAATTATGGTACAGAGGCAGGACACAGGGATTCAACCTTTGTGGGATTCTACTTGTAGGAACACAGGAATGTACAGGAGAGAAAAAGCCGATTTTGGACCATCTGGTCATTTCTAGAGTTTAAAAAGTAGAATACACAGATCCCTCAATTGAATTACCCACCATCTGACCTGCTCTTGCAGCCACGGCATTTATGTGTTATTTGTGACTTTGATTAGAGCAGATTCTGTGCTGTGGCAGGAGTGGAAACCTGATTGAAGGGATTAAACCATGGAGTTGCGTGAAAGGTGAGTTGAGATTTGAGAGGCAACAACACGCTCAAGGAGTTTGGAGATCAAGCAGGGGTTGGAGATGGGGTGGTAGTTTGCAAGGACGGAGGGGTCAAGGGTGAGTTTTTGAGAAGGAGGAGTGATGATGTTGGTTTTGATAGGGAGCGGGGTGGGGGCAGTAACCTGAGGAGAGGGAACCATTTCCAATGTCAGCTAGCATGGGGGCCATGAAGTAAAATTGGGTGGTCAGCAGTTTAGGGGTAAATGGAGCAGGAGGTGGGTCTCGTTGACAAGATGGGCTCAGAAAGGGCTTGAGGGAAGACAAGGGAGAAACTAGAAAAAGATCCGGGATCATATTCAGTTGCTGACAGAATACTTTCAGTAATTGTTTATTCCTATCGACATAAATGATTCACAAACAATTTGTTGCTAAGAAATAAAAACTTATTGGCCTATTTGAAAGAACATTTCAGAATGTTGAATTTACTGGACAGTTAGTCCATCTTGTTATGAACACTGTAGTTCAGAATTTTCATATTATTCTAAATTCACAAATGAATATAAAGTTAATGTATACACTCTGCATCCTCCTTAAAGACAAGGTAGCCGTATGTCTTTATGCTTCAGTACACCTGCACAAACAGTCACTCTGGGAATCTACTGAGCGACTGAGGTCCACAAAATTCTTATTGAAGATCGTAACGTCAGGAACGGTGAAATCTGTAAATAGGAAAATATGGGATTAATGACAGAACCACGATGGAAAATGGAGATATTTTTAAAAGTGATGATTTTCCCCTCTGCATTTCAATACCATTGTTATGATTTTCACCTCGAAAGTATCTGGACAGATCTGTACATTGAGTGATGTATGGAGGAAAAAACTCAGACTCACAGATTGCAGTGATGTGTCAGCAGGTGATGACTGTCGATTCTGCTGTGCTTTTAAAAAAATGTTTGTTCAGAAAACTTTCCACAGTCAAAGTGGACAGTTGTTTACTTTGGCATTGACTTGTAAGAAATGCAAGGAGAGAGGCTCAAAGACATCTGCCATGGCTCTGACTGAATGCTTTGCGTCTGTCTTCACAAAAGAGGGGGACGATGCAGACATTGTAGTTAAGGAGGAGTGTGAAATATTGGACGGGATAAGCATAGTGAGAGAGGAAATATTAAGGGGTTTAGCATCCTTGAAAGTAGATAAATCACAAGGCCAGCATGAAATGTATCCCAGGCTGTTACGTGAAGCAAGGGAGGAAATAGCGGAGACTCTGACCATCATTTTCCAATCCTGTCTGGTTCCAGGCCTGGTGCTGGAGGATTGGAGGACTGCTAACGTTGTAACATTGTTTAAAATGGGAGAAAGGGATAGACCGAGTAATTACAGGCCAGTCAGCCTAACCTCATTGAGAAAGGCACGGATTAATCGAGGACAGTCAGCATGGATTTGTTCAGGGAAGGTCGTATCTGAAGAACTTGATTGAATTTTTTGAGGAGGTAACAAGGAGCGTCTATGAGGGTAACGTGTTTGATATCGTCTACATGGATTTTATTAAGGCTTTTGATAAGGTCTCACATGGCAAACTGGTCAGAAAAGTAAAAGCCCATGGGATCAATGAGACAGTGGCAAGTTGGATCCAGAATTGGCTTTTTTTAAATTCGTTCATCGGATGTGGGCATCGCTGGCAAAGCCAGCATTTATTGCCCATCCCTAATTGCCCTTGAGAAGGTGGTGGTGAGCCACCTTCTTTAACCGCTGCAGTCCGAGGGGTGAAGTTTCTCCCACAGTGGTGTTAGGTCGGGAGTTCCAGGATTTTGACCCAGCGACGATGATGGAACGGCGATATATTTCCAAGCCGAGATGGTGTGTGACTTGGAAGGGAACGTGCAGGTGGTGTTGTTCCCATGTGCCTGCTGCCCTTGTCCTTCTAGGCAGTAGAGATCGCGGGTTTGGGAGGTGTTGTCGAAGAAGCCTTGGTGAGTTGCTGCAGTGCATCGAAGCAAAGGGTAATGGTCGACGGGTGTTTTTATGACTGGAAGGCTGTTTCCAGTGGGGTTCCGTAGGACTCAGCACTAGGACCATTGCTTTTTCTGGTATATATCAATGATTTTGACTGAAATGTAGGGGGTATGATTGAGAAGTTTGCAGATGATACAAACGTTGGCCGTGTGGTTGATGGTGAGGAAGAAAGCTGTAGACTGCAGGAAGATATCAATGGACCAGTCAGGTGGACAAAAAAGTGTCAAATGGCATTCAATCCGGAGAAGTGTGAGGTAATGCATTTGTGGAGGGCAAACAAGGCAAGGGAGTACACAATAAATGGGAGGATACTGAGAAGTGTAGAGGAACAGAGGGGCCTTGGAGTGTATGTCTACAGATACCTGAAGGTAGGTCAGGTAGATAAGGTGGTTAGAATCAGAGAATCACAGCATCATAGAAAGGTTATAGCATGGAAGAGGCCATTCAGCCCATTGAGTCCGTGCCGGCTCTGCATAAGAACAATCCAGTTCGTCCCACTCCCACGCCTTATCCCCGTAGCCCTGCAAACATTTTCCTTTCAAGTACTTTTCCAATTCCCTTTCGAAGACCATAATTGAATCTGCCTCCACCACCCCCTCGGGCAGTGCATTCCCGATCCTAACCATTCGCTGTTTATAAAAAGCTATTCCTCATGTCACCTTTGGTTCTTTTCCAATCACCTTAAATATATGTCCTCTGGTTCTTGACCCTTCTGCCAACCCTATCTACTCTGTCGAGACCCTTCATGATTTTGAATACCTCTGTCAAATCTCCTCTCAACCTTCTTTGTTCCAAAGAGAACAACCCCAGCTTCTCCAGTCTATCCACGTAACTAAAGTCCCTCATCCCTGGAATCATTCCAGTAAATCTCTTCTGCTCCCTCTCGAAGGCTTTCACATCTTTCCAAAAGTGCGGTGCCCAGAACTGGACACAATACTCCAGCTGTGGCCGAACCAGGGTTTTATAAAGGTTCATCATGACTTCCTTGCTTTTGTACTCCATGCCTCTATTTATAAAGCCCAGGACTCCATATGGTTTTTAACCACTTTCTCAACCTGCCCTGCCACCTTCAAAGATTTGTGTGTATACACCCCCAGATCTCTCTGTTCATGCACCCCTTTTACAATTGTGTCCTTTAGTTTATATTGCCGCTCCTCGTTCTTCTTACCAAAATGTATCACCTTGCATTTTTCTGCATTAAATTTCATCTGCCACGTGTCCGCCCATTCCACCAGCCTGTCTATATCCTCTTGATGTCTATAACTATCCTCCTCACTGTTCACTACATTTCCAAGTTTTGTATCATCTGCAAATTTTTTAACTGTGCCCTCCATACCCAAGTCCAAGTCATTAATATAATCAAGAAAAGCAGTGGTCCTCGTACCAACCCCTGGGGAACACCACTGTACACCTCCCTCCCATCCGAAAAAATAAACGTTCACCACTATCCTCTGTTTCCTGTCACTTCGCCAATTCTGTATCCATGCTGCTACTGCCCCTTTTATTCCATGGGCTTCAATTTTGATGACGAGCCTATTATGTGGCACTTTATCAAACGCCTTTTGAAAGTCCATATACACCACATCAACTGCATTGCCCTCATCGACCCTCTCTATTACCTCATCAAAAAACTCCATCAAGTTAGTTAAACACGATTTGCCTTTAACAAAACTGTGCTGGCTTCCCCTCATCAATCCACACTTGTCCAAGTGACTGCTAATTCTGTCCCAGATTATCGTTTCTAAAAGTTTCCCCCCACCGAGGTTAAACTGACTGGCCTATAGTTGCTGGGTTTATCCTTCCACCCTTTTTTGAACAAGGGTGAACATTTACAATTCTCCAGTCCTCTGGCAACACCACCGTATCTAACGATGTTTGGAAGATTATGGCCAGTACCTCCACAATTTCCACCCTTACTTCCCTCAGCAACGTAGGGTGCATCCCATCCAGACCGCGTGACTTATTTACTTTAAGTATAACTCGCCTCTCTGGTACCTCTTCTTCATCAATTTTTAATCCATCTGATATCTCAACTATGTCTTCCATTACTGAGACCCTGGCAGCATCTTCTTCCTCGGTAAAGGCAGATGCAAAGTATTCATTTAGTACCTCAGCCATGCCCTCTACCTCCATGAGTTGTTCTCCTTTATGGTCCTTAATGGCCCCACCCCTCCTCTTACTACCCCTTTACTGTTCACATGCCTATAGAAGACTTTTGCATTCCCATTTATGTTGGCCGCCCATCTATTCTCATATTCTCTCTTTGCCCCTCTTATTTCCTTTTTCACTTTCCCTCTGAACTTTCGATATTCAGCCTGTTTCTCGCTAAGAAGGCAAATGGGATACTTTCCTTTATTGGCCGAGGCATAGAATTTAAGAGCAAGGTGGTTATGCTTGAACTGTATAAAACACTAGTTAGGCCACAGCTGGAGTATTGCATACATTTCTGGTCATCACATTGCAGGAAAGATGTAATTGCACTAGAGAGGGTACAGAGGAGATTTATGAGGATGTTGCCAGGACAGGAGAATTTTAGCAAAGAGGAAAAATTAGTTCGGCTGGGGTTGTTTTCTTTGGAACAGAGGAGGCTGAGGGGAGATTTAAATGAGGTGTATAAAATCATGATGGGCCGAGCGAGAGTGGATAGGAAGGACCTCGTTCCCTCAGCAGAGGGATCAATGACCAGGTGGCATAGATTGAAAGTAATTGGTAGAGGGGAGTTGAAGAAAAATGTTTTCATCCAGAGGGTGGTGAGGGTCTGGAACTCACTGCCTGAAAGGGTGGTAGAGGCAGAAACCCTCATTGCATTTAAAGGGTACTTGGATATGCACTTGAAATGCCGCAACCTACAGGGCTATGGACCAGGAACTGGAAAGTGGGATGAGGCGAGATGGCTCTTTATTGGTCGGCACAGACATGATGGGCCGAATGGCCTCCTTCTGTACCGTAAATTTCTATGATTCTATATTAGGGTATTCCACTGTCACATATTAACAAATTCTGAACTATATTTTGTTCCAACAACTTTCAAAGTATGCCTGCAGTGAGTTGCACTATAATGAATCAAGGAATATCTTGCGATGATGCCGACCGCAGCATTCCCAGCGACCTGGATATTCCCACCCTCTCCACCTCCCATCACATCAGGGAAGGCCTCCAGCAGATCCTTGGCCGCACTGCCACTGGTAATGCAACCCACCTCGCACTGCTGACCACAGAGGTCACCAGGAGATGGGTGGTGGTTATCCCTGGGCAGCAGCTGAAGACCTGATGAAGCCTCTTTTGGAGGGTCAGGGCCCCGGTAGTGGGCACCTCTCCCTCTGCCCAGACCCCAAGAATGTACCTTGCTTAGGCCTCAGCAACCTGCCCAACCCTCGTCGACAGAGGGAAATTCGGGAAACCGTGGTGTGATATCCTTTCCTCTTTCTCAGAAGTCGGATTTTCTTAGTATTCTCACATATATATATCGCGCTATTTTCTCAAATAAATACATTTGTAGAAAAGAAATGACTCTATTTGTGCAATTCACCACTCTAAAATGATACTAACATTTATCCTAAAGTAAGTAAAAGAAGAAATTCTGGATCTGAAGTCTTTATTGCTTGTTACCTGATAAGTAATGCAGAATAGGCAAGTTAACGGGTTTGCAGGAATGTGAAGAGGTTACTGAAATGTAAATCTGTCACCAATATCCCTTTAGGAGTGGAAAGGCCACTCATCACTTGGACTTGGAACTTGCTGGTTCAGAGGTCTTTCTACACCATTAACTAAGAGTCTTATTCCATTTTGGGTCGGAATTGCTTCAATGCTTTTGTTTTAAAGCAAACGTACAAATCCTATTGAAACAGCTGGAAATGCTCGAGAGCACAGGATAACGGAAACTAGAAGAAAGAAAAGAAAAAAGAGAACAGAAAAGAAAAAGAGAAAAGATCGAAAAAGAAAAAAGAGGAAAGGAAAGAAAGGAAAGAACTTGCCTTATCATTCTCAAGAAAAAAAGGGAAAAGAAAAAAAGAAAGTGTCCTTTTCTCACCCAGCCCATGATTAACTTGATAAGATGAAGTAATGTATCCAGCTCTTTCAGCTTTAATGATGCTCACGGGTCCTAATGAGCAGTGTGATCTCCCTGACAGCTCTCTGCATTGCCAATTCAGTGCCTGCTCTAAACTGGTTCCTGTGCCCATTGGTACAATTGCCAGCGGGCTCCAGTCTGCTAACATGGAAAGATTAGATCAGTGGACTGATTCGCCGTCCCCCATTCTGACAACTTTGCTTCCTGTTCGACGAAACGATCACTTTACCTCGAGAAATCAGTTAAAGATATTAAAGATCAAGTATGGTCTTACTTACGTATTATTTAATGACAGCACCAATTTTATTGCCTTCTTTGTCTTATCATTTTCATCGATGAGATGGTTAAACCATAATCTCACGCACAGAGTTCGTCAAACAATATTGTGAAAGAAGAAAACTGTGTCAGGAATAAAGACCAGGACAATTCTTGCTGGTAATATTACAAAGTAAATAAAGATAAAATGAGACACAGACCTCCCTCCCCCCAACACTGAGTTTCACATGTTGGCAACGGGGAGGGCAAGTGATTAACTAAGGACTACTAAATATATGTGCCAAGATTAGACTTGAGGGGAATTTTTTTAACCGTAACCACAATTGTTTTATATTTACACAATCCCAACTTTCCTGGAGCAACACAACTAAAACACTTACTTTGGAAACATCACATTTTATTTTGTGAAATACGTGTTCCCGTAAAAATTTAAATTGCTTTTCAAGAATAGACAATTGTAAAGCACTCAGGTGGAATAAAATTCAAATGGTTACATTGTCTTGTAATATTACAATTAAATAAAAATACTAGCAGTACACAGGATACTATTATCTGGTCCGTTCACCCCCCCTTAATGGAGGAAAGTTGAAAATTAAAGTTATCGAGGTTCAAAATGATAACCAAGCAAAATAAAATCATCAAAATCATTGTCAAGAATTAAGATGTGCATAAAACAGACAACACGCGTGTGCATATCAGAATTGGATTATTACCCAACGGGAAAGCTGACTTGTTTCCTGAATTGTAAATAATTAGCGGCGAGATGTTTTAACCTGCACTATCATTAAGCATTATGAAAGTCAATACAGATTTGATGCATTTTGTAAACAACTTGAGATGCCTGAAGTGACCAGATCTTGGAGTACAAATTGTATTCGTACATTTTCTTTTCATTGAATAGAAATTCGTTAGCTCGACAAAATGTTAAATCTGTTCCCTAGATCTGCGTTATCTTTAATTTCTAATGTTGGAAGCGAGCTCACTTTTTGCTGAGTTTACTTGCAAAATTAAATGATTACATTCTGTTAAGATGAGATGGTTCAACGTCGCCGTTTTCCTCACAAAGGGCAAAGAGCATTCCACATGTCTTCAGTTTGCTTTACTATGAAATGATCATCACTGTAGTTCAGCATATTTCCATTCCACATGCCTATGCCACGGAGTCTCAATTTCTTCATGATCGCTGACTTAATTGAAATGCTCTGTGGATCGTCATACCAGACCTCATGAAATGTATTATTAACCTGCCATAAAAAAATGAAGAGTTACACAGATAGGAGTGAGGGGTTTGGGTCAATGCTCAGTTCGAGACACTATGCTGAAAATCTTCATCAGCAGAAGACAGAATGGACTGAAATGTACGATGAGAAAATGCACAATGACAAATGAGCAAAACAAACTCAAAAATTAGGGACTTACGGCAACGGCCGGCAATTTCCTCAGGGCTTCTCCCACTCCGTCCCCTGACCGTCGGCAGAAACTCCATTTCCGTGCACAAACGCGGTTTTCCGCTGCACGTCCACACAAGTAACGGGAACGGAGCAGGAGCAGCTCCAAGTCTATCTTTTTTAACACCCAAACCAATTAACTCATCTGGATGCTGTGCAACATATGAACATAAGGCACACATTGAAAGCACAGGCGGGACCTCAGTTTAACGTGTCATCTGAAGGACGGCACCTCCGACAGTGCAGCACTCCCTCAGTACAGCAACTTAGAAAAATCCACTTGAACAGCCCAGATGTCAATTCGGATGCAACAAGTCAAAAGATTATGGTGTTTGATTGGGAAAAAAATGATTTGGGGGAAATAGAAAGAGATAGATGACTTGCAAGTCAGAGTTAGCATGGGCCTCCAGAGAAAATGATTTAAAAAAATAAATCGAATTATCCAAGGTCTGATTTAACTCAATGTGGAACATTCTATGATTTCAAAATAATCTTTTCAAATTGCTCAAAGTAACAAAATATTGCAATCGAAAGGTGGAAAACATGATTTCAATGTTACTGCTGAAAGCTCAAGCATCACAGCATTTGACTGCAGTGCATCAAGTATCTCAGCAAACTTGGCCAACGTCAATTAGACATGTGACTAGGTATTTTTTTATATTCGTTCATGGGATGTGGGCGTCGCTGGCGAGGCCGGCATTTATTGCCCATCCCTCATTGCCCTTGAGAAGGTGGTGGTGAGCCGCCTTCTTGAACTGCTGCAGTCCGTGTGGTGACGGTTCTCCCACAGTGTTGTTAGGAAGGGAGTTCCAGGATTTTGACCCAGCGACGATGAAGGAACGGCGATATATTTCCAAGTCGGGATGGTATGTGACTTGGAAGGGAACATACAGGTGGTGTTGTTTCCATGTGCCTGCTGCTCTTGTCCTTCTAGATGGTAGAGGTCGCGGGTATGGGAGGTGCTGTCGAAGAAGCCTTGGCGAGTGGCTGCAGTGCATCCTGTGGATAGTGCGCCGGTGGTGAAGGGAGTGAATGTTTAGGGTGGTGGAACCAATCAAGCGGCTGCTTTATCTTGGATGGTGTCGAGCTTCCTGAGTGTTGTTGGAGCTGCACTCATCCAAGCAAGTGGAGAGTATTCCATCACACTCCTGACTTGTGCCTTGTAGATGGTGGAAAGGCTTTGGAGAGTCAGGAGGTGAGTCACTCGCCACAGAATACCAAGCCTCTGACCTGCTCTCGTAGCCACAGTATTTATATGGTTGGTCCAGTTAAGTTTCTGGTCAATGGTGACCCCCAGGATGTTGATGGTGGGGGATTTGGTGATGGTAATGCCGTTGAATGTCAAGGGGAGGTGGTTGGACCCTCTCTTGTTGGAGATGGGCATTGCCTGTCACTTATCTGGCGCGAATGTTACTTGCCACTTATGAGCCCAAGCCTGGATGTTGTCCAGGTCTTGCTGCGTGCGGGATCAGACTGCTTCATTATTTGAGGAGTTGCGAATGGAACTGAACACTGTGCAATCATCAGCGAACATCCCCATTTCTGACCTTATGATGGAGGGAAGGTCATTGATGAAGACAGGACATACCCAGGGATGGTGATGGAAGAGTCTGGGAAGTTGGTTGAAAGATATGTGCGTATGGCTGTGTCAGGCTGTTGCTTGACTAGTCTGTGGGACAGCGCTCCCAATTTTGGCACAAGTCCCCAGATGTGAGTGAGGAGGACTTTGCAGGGTCGACTGGGCTTGGTTTGCCGTTGTCGTGTCCGGTGCCTAGTGGTCCGATGCCGGGTGGTCCATCCGGTTTTATTCTTATTATGACTTTTCGTATCTGGATTTTACAACTGAGTGGTTTGCGAGGCCATTTCAGAGGGCAATTAAGAATCAACCACATTGCTGTGGGTCTGGAGTCACATATAGGCCAGACCGGGTAAGGACGGCAGGTTTCCTTCCCTGAAGGACATTAGAACGCAGTAGGTCGAGAGTGTGTGGTATTTGCTACTGTGCAGTTTTCTTATGTACAGGGCACGCTACCGTCAATCTTTTGTGCTAAATTGATCATCAAATGGGAGACAGGGGCACACATTTCACAAACCAAACAATCGCTAATTTTCACAGGAGGGTCAATATGGGTTGTGCAAAGTGATCGATTTGAAAAGACCACAGCTCATCTCATTTTTTGCAACTGGTCATACACAATGTCTTAACAAACGGAACTGGGTTTGGTGCTTTGTCTGTCAACTCCCATTTTCTTGGCTATTCTCCAACTACACACATTTTCTACTGTATAAACTGTACATCCTGAACTGTGCTGAATCCTGTACACAGGGAATATTGAATCATGAAATACTGCAAGGTTTGCATTCTGCAAAGAATGGACAATGCACAACTCTCCATTGTGTTTTGATTGATAGTCTTACCATGTAGATATAAGACGGGACTTTCTGCTCATCATCCCAATATCTGCCAGTAATTGATTTGTGCACATGCTGTACGATCTCTTTGTATGGGACCTGACGTCCAGCTGCATTACTGCAAGGGGCACCTCGGAAAGGAATCTTTTCCAATACACACCTACCAGTCTGAAAATACAAAAGGATGAAAATATAGTTACTTTGGTAACTTCAAAAATGCAGTAACAACATGACTGATCTCAAAGTGTAAAGAGGAACAATTGGAGAAAAATAAGTTTTACAATTTAGACAGGAGGGTCTCTCACTGAAATATATAAAATTAAATAGTACATTTATAGACAAGGACAAGGTTGTAATTTCAAATAGACAGCAACAAGACTGAATATAGAAGATTACGGAGTGATGTAATTGATGTGTTTGAGATGATCAAAGCAGTTGAAAGGGTAGATAGAGAGAAAGTATTTCCTCTGGTGGGAGAGTCCAGAACAAGGGGACATCAGCTTAAAATTAGAGCAAGGCTGTTCAGGGGTGATGTCAGGAAGCACTTCTTCACGAAAAGGGCCGTGGAAATCTGGAATTCTCTCCCCCAAAAAGCTGTTGAGGCTCGGTCAATTGAAAACTTCAAAACTGAAATTGATAGATTTTTGTTAGGGAAGGGTATTAAGGGTTATGGAACCAAGGTGTGTAGATGGAATGAAGATACAGATCAGACATGATCTAATTGAATGATGGAACAGCTTGAGAGGCTGAATGGCCTCCTCCTGTTCCTATGTTCTTATGATCCCTTGTGTTAAAAGGATGAGCTTTGAGAAAAGATTAGAGAAGCTTAAGATTTACAGCCGAGAAGAATGCAGTTAAGGGAAGGCCTCAGTGGAATAAAATGTTAAATAGCACAGATAAGGTAAGCCCAGAGAGCAAGCACTGCAAACAAATAATTTATCCAGAACAGTGAATCAATGGGATATTTTGCACAGCAACAAGACAATCATAACATCATAGTATCATAGTAAGTACAGCAAGGGAGGAGGTCATTCAGCCCATCATGCCTGTGCTGGCTCGTCACAAGAACTATCCAATTAGTCCCATTCCTCTGCTCTTTCCCCATCGCCCTGTAAATTTTTCCCCTCAAGTATTTATCCAATTCCCTTTTGAAAGTGAATATTAAATCTGCTTCCACCACCCTTTCAGGCAGTGCATTCCAGATCATAACAACTCGCTGCATAAAAAAAATGTTTCCCCAGATCACCTCTGGCTCTTTTGTAATGGTTTACAATAGTCTATTCTAAATAATTTGGATTACTGAAAGCCAGATAATGACAAAACCTTACCTCAAAAAACTGTGTGCAAGGATAGTCATAACCATACCATGGAACTCCCAACACGAGCTTTCTGGAATCAATTCCCAGATTGATATAAGCGGAGTAACCTAAATGGGGAAAATAATAATGAGGGTCTTCGATTCACATTGATATCGGGCAGGTAGACCCTGAACCAGATGGTCTTATTGTACATACCTGATAAAGTCTGGTAATAGGGAGCATTTGCCTTTGCAAAGCAATTGTCCCACATTTGACTCTGCATATCATAGGACATCACAAATAAAAAGTCACAGCAATTTGCAATTCTCAAAAAGTCATAGCATCGGCCATCAATGCAGTCTGGAGACCAAGGCACGTTAAATGTGACCTAAGGGCCAAAGAGTAACAAGAAGAAGTTAGTTTCATCTCATACCTTATGTTGGATATCACTAGTAGTTATATGGTTTTTATATGCACTCGCACATGGTCCATGGGAACTGTGAATTTAACAGGTTAGGAGTTCGACAGTGTTCATGACTGTATAAAAAGGAACAGGATAAAGTTGGGGCAAATAGTGAGTTAGAATTAATAGGATCCTTGGTTATCAAATATTAATCAGGTTCAATTCCCCACTGCTCACTCACCTTCTTCCTCCAATTTTCCATCAATTTTCTCTCCTCCTCTCCAAAAGGCATTAAGTTGTAACCAAATTGTAGTCCCAAAAGGGCCAGCCACACTCCAATACCGAGTCAAAGTGGCCAAAGTTCTTTTACGCGAGGCCAGACATTGAGTGCTGGCAGGCTATTTTAACATGGGTGGGGGGACTAACCCAATTGGTGGCCATCTGCACGGTCACACTTCCAGTGGGAGGTTTCCAGATAATGATCAGATGGTTCATTTGACCTTCCCCGACCCAGTGGCACTCGGGGTAAATTGTGCCCTCCAACATCCCAGCTGAAATCAGATAACTCAGCACGAACCAGGATTTGCATGGCTCATGTAGTCACTGCCTGAACAAGAAGGCATTCGGGAGCCGAAGGTCAAGAATTAAATCACTGTAATCTGAGTTAGCAAAGTCCGTTATGTGCAAACTTCTCAGCAGTAAAAGTCTGCTTCAAACTTTACCCAATAAAAATGCAGCGAGTGATTTCCTTTTTTGCCTACTTAATGGTCCCTTTATTTCAAAGTAACTCATTAGATATAAACTGTGGGACATTTCTGAAGGATGTTATAGGGCTTGACATTAAGACAAACATTTCTTCCTTTGAAGAAGTGTTTTGACGGAGTAAATAAGGAGAAAATGTTCCCAGTGGCAGGAGGGTTGATAGCCAGAGGACACAGCTTTCAGGAGATTGGCAAAAGAATGAGAGGGGAGATGAGGAGAATTTTTTTTACACAGAGAGTTGTTATGATCTGGAATATAAAACCAGAAAGGGTGGTGGAAGCAGATTCAACAGTAACTTTCAAAAGGGAATTGGATAAATACTTGAAGGGGAAAAAATTCCAGGGCTATGGGGAAAGAACAGGGGAGTGGGATTAATTGGATAGCTCTTTCAAAGAGCCAACACAGGCACGCTGGGCCGAACGGCCTCCTACTGTGCTGGAACCTTCTGAGAACCTATGTGAAAATTACAGTTCGAACTATGCCATCCATGGAAGCTGGAACTCAAGTCACTTGTATCATTCTGGGCTACAAGTGATGCAGCATCAAGTTTGCTGTATATCCAGTTCAAACTGATTCAATCTAAAATTTCTAACCTCAGCAATGGTCAAAGCAGCTTTGTAACAAGATGATGCACTGATAAACAGCAGCGAAAAATCATGATTTCAATTCACTTATCCAGAAAAATATCAATCTTCCTTTATGATTCAGTAGAAAGTAAATTGCTTATCCCCATTTAATTAAAAAAATGGCTTCTTTACCTGAGACCCAGGTATTTCACGGTGGAACACATCCATGGTTTCGGAAACCAGTTGAGGGATCTTGAAATAACCTATAGATGGTTTTTTATCAGCAATGTTCACATCCAAATTGATTCCATCCATAAATTGCCTTTTTGCCAACTGCAATTGCTTATCGACCCACTTTTCTCGGCGTTGTTTGTATACAGTGTTCCATAGTGAAAAAACTCCTGGTGAAGGGTGAAGAAACAACTTCCAATTATAGAGCATCATTCGCACAACATTGTGTCCCAAGACACTTTGCAGGACAGAATTGCCAACATCAAGTAGGAAGTAGTAGAGGAAGATTTAGCTCGAATTTGTATTTACATAGTGCCTGACACATCCTCAGGATGTCCTTAAATGCTTCATCGCCAATTAATTATTTTTGAAGCATAATCACTGTTGCTTTGTAAGCAGATGTGGTCGCTAATTTGTACCCAGAGAGGCCCCACAAATAGGAAATTAGATAAATGGCCAGTTCATCTGATTTGGTGATGTAGGTTGAGGGATGAATGTTGTCCAGGACACCAGGAGAACTCCCTGTTCTTTGAATTGTGCCAATGGGATCTTTTACATCCAACAGAATAGGCAGGTGGAGCCCTTGTTTAAGGTCTCATCTGAATCACAGCACCTCTGAAACATTCACCTGAGGAAGGAGGAAGCCTCCGAAAGCTTGTGATTTTCAAATAAAATCGTTGGACTTGGTTCCAATTTTCACTTGGTGTTGTAAAATTGTTTACAACAGCACCTCTGGCAATGCAGCATTCCCTCAGTACTGCACTTATGTGTCAAGTCCTGGAGTAAACCCAAAACCTTCTGACCCAGGAGGAGAGACACAGTGCTAAAGCTGAGCCATGCTGACACGTGAGGGAAGAGACCAAAGGCGCAGTCAAACAGGTCGGTTTTGATGAGGCTTTCGAAGATAGGAAGAGAAATAGCAAGACAAAGAGGTTGAAGAAGAAGAATCTGGAGTTCAAGACAGTAACAGCTGAAGGTTCTGCCATTGATGGAGGAAGAGGAGAAATCTCAGCGGCCCAGAGTCGGAAGAATGGAGCGTGTGTGCTGGGCTCTGGACACAATTGGGTCGGGCTTTCATTAAACTGCATTCTTCATTCTAAATCCTGGCATCAGTGGCAGACTGCTGCTGTGCCAGGGAATAAAAGTTCCACCTATCTATTTATAGGTTATTAAAAACAGTATGTCCTGTCATCTTTCTGTTCAAAAATTCTTTGTCAACAGTATCTTTTGTTTTTCTATTTTAATTGTGTTCACATCTGGTGACGCCCGTCCTGTCACCTTTGTAATTGGATTTTGCCTATAATGTGGCCTGTGGTTATATAGTTCCACACGACGGCCATCAAGTGATGGTGTGAACAGTTTTTATTTGAAGGCCTCAGCCTGTCTCCAAAGCCTGGACATATCCTTCTCCCTCATATACTTCTACAGCTTCCCCTTAAATGCATCTATGTCATTTGCATCAGCCACTCCATGTGGTTGCAAGTTCCACATTCTTACCACTCACTGACGAAAGAAGTTTTTCCTGAATTCCCTATTGGATTTATTTGTGACTATCTTATAGTTTTGGATTACGTCTAGTTTTCGACTTGCCCACAAATGGAAAATTATGAACATATGAACATACGAGAGCTGGGGTAGGCCATTCGGCTCCTCGAGCCTGCTCTGCTATTTGGTAAGATCATGATTGATCTGATTGTGACCTCAACCCCACTTACCTGTCTACCGACTATAACCTTTGACTCCCTTGTTAATCAGGAGTCTATCTAACTCAGCCTTAGAAACATTCAATGACCCTGCCTCCACCGCTCCCTGGCAAGGGAGTTCGACAGACTCACGACCCTCTGAGAGAAAAAATTCCTCCACACCTCCGTCTTAAATGGGAGACCCATTATTTTTAAACTGGTGGCCCCTAGTTCTAGTATCTCCCACAAAGGGAAACCTCCTCTCATCATCTACCCTTCTAGTCCCCTCAGGATCTCATATGTTTCAATAAGATAACCTCTCGTTCTTCTAAATTCCAGTGTATGCAGGCCCAACTTATCCAACCTTTCCTCAAAAGATAACCCCCTCATCTGAGGAATCAGTCGAGTGAACCTTCTCTGAACTACCTCCAAGCAATTATTTCCTTTCTTAAATAAGAAGACCAAAACTGCACACAGTATTCGAGATGTGGTCTCACCAATGCCCTGTACAACTGTAGCAAAACATCTCTACTTTTATATTCCATTCCCCTTGCAATAAATGACAATATTCCATTTGCCTTCCTAATCACTTGCTGTACCTGCATACTAACTTTTTGTGATTCATGTACTAGGACACTGATTCCTGTGGCACTCGTTACATCTTGCCAATTCATAATTTTAAAGACCTCTATCAGATCACCACTCAGTCTTCCCTTTTCTAGAGAAAAGAGCCCCAGCCTGTTCAGTCTTTCCTGATCGTTATACTCTCTCAGTTCTGATATCATCCTTGTAAATCCTTTTTGCACTTTCTCCAGTACTTCTGTATCTTTTTGTAGTATGGAGACCAGAACTGTGCACAGTACTCTCAGTGTTTTCTAACCAAGGACCGACACATGATTAACATAACTTCTCTGCTGTGAATTATTTTCCTCCAGAAATGAATCCCAATGATTTGTTTGTGCTTTTTACGGCTTTCTTAACTAAGCATTTCTGCTTAAATGCTCCAGGCAAGTACAGAAGATCGGAATAGGGCGACGATGAGGGAAGCGGTGGTTCGGGCACCTAACTTGCAGGAACATGTGAGGGGTGAGGGACTGATGCTTCCAAAGATGTCAATAGCAGTTTGGGTCGCATTCCATTAGACCACCCTCCTCCCCAACAAGACATGTTAGACCCTCCATTCCCCGATCTCCCCAATACTGCCAGATCCCAGCAATCCCTGACCATCTCCTGAGTCCTTGCTGGATCCCACAATCTCCCTCCTCAGAATTCTTCCCCTCCCCTACTCCTAGATCAGAAGACTCCCACTCAGTGCTCACGAATCCAGCAAGTTTGGGAGGTGAAAAGTAGAATAAAAATACATCACCAGTCAATCTCCCATGGCAATGGACAAAGAGAGTCCTGACTTGTGTAGTATTCAGACGAAGCAGGATTGGAGTGTGGGGGATAATTCAACCAGGGTGTTCAGATGTAACTCAGTCCCCATTGTGAAATCATGAATTTTGTCCTGATATTTAATATAATACTTTGATCAATTGTAATTTTTATTTAAATGGCAATTTGAGCTGAAAGATGCAAAACAGAGGTGCTACAGTGCCACCACTGGTGGGGAGGATGTAATTACAGTGCATCAAGTTTACGGAGACAGTTCCCATTATAAATGTGGACAGAGGAATTTATAAATGGAAAAAGTTGCAACAAAAGTGTGAAAAACTTGAGAACAGAAAGTAAGGTTTTGTTGACAGGAGGTGTGTGTGGATATAAGATTTTTCATATGCTATAGATGGAATGTAGAATAATTTGCGAGAGCTGTACCGGAGCTGGAGGGGAATTTCAGCACTGTAATGTCAAAAATAGCAATTCAAGGCTGTGCACTGAATGTCCTTTTATGTGGTGCTCAATAATACAGCTTGCATTGGAAGACAGAAGGACATTTGTTTTTTCTGTGATAAAATTATTTACCTCTCAGGACAACTCGAACTTGATTCGCATGAGCATAACACAAAAGCTCAGGATCGTAAGGTCCAAAGGCTGCAATAGTCGTGACCTTAGACCAGTCATAATACTTCCAATCCTTTCCTCCAACATCAAAGACAAAGACCTGGTACAAAATAAAGCAGTCAATTGCAGTAATGAAGGGCAGAAAACTGCCATTTAAAAATATATATTTTCCCAATCAATGGCCCAGATTTTGTTGACAAAATAACGGTGAGGCGAATGGGGCTCGTTTTATTTATGTGTAAATGGTACAGCAACTTCAGGCGAGGGGCAGATACGCAGTGAAACTCAAACATCCACAAGTTGCTGACCGAGTTGGGCTGCTCCACTGTTAGCTTCACGAAAACAGCATCTCGCTATCTTGCTCACCCTTAAAATTCATTGAACGACGTGAAGTTCATGTATTTGCGCAGGAGATTCAAACTAAACTCGCCATGGAAAGTTACGTTTTTTCCATTCCAGTCTAAGTAACTTTTTAATGACGGTGAATGTGTTCATTATCGGCAATCAAGATCTCTGGCACTGATAATTAACTATTACAAGAGTGGAGTCTCATTCCTTCAGGATTTAATTGCTGTTGGAGATTTTAAAAATGTCAATTTTAAAATTCAAACTTTTTTTTACTTCCCCTTTCACTCACTTTTTTCTCTCTCTTTTAATCCAATCTTTCTTTTCCTCTCTTTATTTCTCTTTCTGTACCTGATTTGACATTGAATTCGCCCACTCTAATTTGCACTTCCTTCTCAATCCTTGCGCTGTTAATTTCATAATCCTTCATTCTCATTGGTTAAGGAGATACCCTGTTGCTTGTCCTGTTCACTCAGCTCCCAAATGCCCTGTTTCACTCACTGCCCCGTTATCAGTTCGCACTTTCAGCAACTTGCCACTCAAAAACATGCAAGGGCAGGTCCAAGTAACGGCAAGCACCGTTAGATGCCCTGTTAGAGCAAAATTTGGCCCATTATCATTTCCCCAGGTTACGGGGTAAGGAACGGCTGGTGAACTGATTCTCAGGTTACCACCAATGTCAATCGAAACGCAGCCACCAGAAAAAAAGAATATGCTAAAGAGGAACAACCTCTCAGAACTTCCATTTCCACAATAGTGCAGGTGAGAGGAACTGAACCACATGAGGAAAAGGAGCTCACATCCCAATACTCCATTCCAAGTGTTGGTGCTCAATACACTTCAAAAGGACAACTTAAAATAAACAAACTCTTTTTACAAGTGACTTTAGTGTTACAGTTTAAAAAATTTTGCATTCAAGGTACCTGGTGTCAAATCAAGCATTTCTACCATGAGACCAGCAAGACTAGATCAGAATATGATTCCCGAGAAAGAGAAACAGCCCATACTGCACCAGTGTGACATTTTTCCGTTTCTCACACCAACCATCCTGTGTTCTCAAATGAGACTGCCTGTTTAGTGCTGCAGTTTAGTTCATCACAGTTTTGTGATTTGGGCCCTTTGAGTTGGACTGAGACTATCAAACATGCATCATCTGAGCTGACACTTTTGTGCAGTAATGAGAGAGTGCTGCATTGTTGGAGGAGGTGTCTTTTGGATGAGATGTTTTAGTGGATCTAATAGACCGCTGGCAATATTGAAGAGCAGGGAGTTCTCTTGGTGTCCTGGCCAACAATTATCTCTCAACCAACATCAGCAGAAACACATTAACTGTTCATTCATGCAACTTGCTGTTTGTGGGACCTTGCTCTGCACATATCAGCAGAATTGTATTCCAGCACAATCTGTAACCTCATAGCCCGGCATATTCCACTCTCTACCATTACCAAAAAGCCAGGGGATCAACCCTGATTCATTGAGGAGTGCAGAAGAGCTTGTCAGGAGCAGCACCAGGCGTACATAAAAATGAGGTGCCAACTGGGTGCAGCTGCAACACAGGACTACATGCATGCTAAACAGCGGAAGCAACATGCTATACACATAGATAAGAGATTCCACAACAACCAACGGTTCAGATCAAAGCTCTGCAGTCTTGCCACACCCAGTCGTGAAATGTGGTGGACAATTGAACAACTAACGGGAGGAGGAGGCTCTGTAAACATGCCCATCTTCAATGATGGCGGAGTCCAACACGTGAGTGCAAAAGACAAGGCTGAAGAATTTGCAACCATCTTCAGCAAAAAGTGCCAACTAGATGATCCATCTCAACCTCCTCCTGACATCCCCACCATCACAGAAGACAGTCTTCAGCCAATTCGATTCACTCCACGTGATATCAAGAAACAGCTGAGTGCATTGCATACATCAAAGGTTATGGGCCCCGGCAACATCCCGACTGTAGTGCTGAAGACTCGTGCTCCAGGACTCGCGACGCCTCCAGCCAAACTGTTCCAGTGCAACTACAACACTGGCATCTATCCAACAATGTGGAAAATTGTCCAGGTATGTCCTGTCCACAAAAAGCAGGACAAATCCAATCCGGCCAATTACTGACCCATCAGTCTACTCTCAATCATTAGCAAAGTGATGGAAGGTGTCATCGACAATGCTATCAAACGACACTTACTCACCATTAACCTGCTCACCGATGCTCAGTTTGGTTCCCGCCTCCAGACCTCATTACAGCCTTGGTCCAAACATGGACAAAAGAGCTGAATTCCAGAGGTGAGGTGAGAGTGACAGCCCTTGAAATCAAGGCAGTATTTGACCGAGTGTGGCACCAAGGAGCCCGAGTAAAATTGAAGTCAATGGGAATCAGGGGGAAATCTCTCCAGTGGCTAGAGTCATACCTAGCACAAAGGAAGATGGTAGTGCTTGTTGGAGGACAATCATCTCAGCCCCAAGACATTGCTGCAGGAGTTCCTCAGGGCAGTGACCAAGGCCCAACCATCTTCAGCTGCTTCATCAATGATCTTCCCTCCATCATATGGTCAGAAATGGGGATGTTCACTGAATATTGCACAGTGTTCAGTTCCATTCTCAACCCCTCAGATAATGAAGCAGTCCGAGCCCCAATGCAGCAAGACCTGGACAACATCCAGGTTTGGGCTGAATAGTGGCAAGTAACATTCACGCCAGACAAGTGCCAGGCAATGACCACCTCCAACAAGAGAGAGTCTAACCACCTCCCCTTGACATTCAACGGCATTATCATCAACATCCTGGGGGTCACCATTGACCAGAAACTGAACTGGACCAGCCATATAAATTCGGTGGCTACAAGAGCAAGTCAGAGGTTGGGTATTCTGTGGTGATTGACTCACCTCCTGACTCCCAAAACCTTTCCACCATCTACAAGGCACGAGTCAGGAGTGTGATGGAATACTCTCCACTTGCCTGGATGAGTGCAGCTCCAACAACACTCAAGAACTCCACACCATCCAGGACAATGCAGCCCGCTTGATTGGTACCCCATCCACCACCCTAAACATTCACTCCCTTCACCAACGGCGCACAGTGGCTGCAGTGTGTACCATCCACGGGATGCATTGTCGCAACTCTCCAAGGCTTCTTCGACAGCACCTCCCAAACCCGCCACCTCTACCACCTAGAAGGACAAGGGCAGCAGTCACATGGGAACAACACCACATGCAAGTTCCCCTCCAAGTCACACACCATCCCAACTTGGAATTATATCGCCATTCCTTCATCGTCGCTGGATCAAAATCATGAACTCCCTACCTAACAGCACTGTGGGAGAACCTTCACCACACGGACTGCAGCGGTTCAAGAAGGCGGCTCACCACCACCTTCTCAAGGGCAATTCGGGATGGGCAATAAATGCTGGCATTGCCAGCGACGACCACATCCCATGAACAAATAAAAAAAAATTGCCGCTGAGTTTGCCGACAACACTTCAAAAAGTGATTCATTTCATGTGAAGTTCTTTGGGACATCCTGAGGACATGAGGTGCGACATAAATTCATGTTTATTCATTCTTGGAACCAACAGACAGAGGAGACTTTTATCCCACCCATCTGTCAGAAGAATGTTTTGTTGGTGGGAAGGTGGGGGAAGTGGGATAAAAGCAGAATGAACACATCGAGCCTGCAGGTTATATTGGTGGTGCTCTTGTTGCTGCCACACTGCCCACTTAGTAACATTGCTCTGAAGTAAATACTGACCTCATCAATACAGTCAGCAGTTACAGAGTCATTTTGCAACCAATGTATTTTTTAAAGATCTGTTATGTTGTATTCAGTTTAATCGTGGCCAAGGTCCCAGTTTTACAATGAGTGAAAAAGTCAAATGTCATTTTTATGACATGAGATTCCAGGATTTTCAATATTCTGTGAAAACCACAAACCGGTGACCTTAACCATGGTATTAGACAGACACACTGCAGGAGTTAGATCACACATCATTTAAGACTCTGCACATTGGAGAAATATATTTAAAAACACATTTTATGGAAGCTGCACTTGTTAAAATATCTTTGCACTGCTCAATACTACGGTTGGTCCTATTTTATACAAACTGTAACTATACCAACATTAACACTTTAACATACGGATTATAATATGAGACACTTTGCATTTCAACAATAATCGGACATTCCCCCCGCCCCACTACCCCCATCCCAATAGCTCCACCTGTCCCTCACCCTGACCCACACCCCTCAGACTGTTCCGAACACCCACCCACGACCCACGAACAACCACCCTCGGCCCACAAACACCATCCCCCAGCCCACGAACACCCACCCTCGGCCCCCGAACACCCACCCCCAGCCCCCAAACACCCACCCCAGCCCCCGAACACCCACCTCGAACTCATGCTCCACGGTCACGGGTTCGCACAGAATCCGATCCGAACATGGACAGCCGGACCCAGAGCCGCAGCAGACCCACAGCACGAGCACGACCAGGGCCTGCGCCAATTCCAAACTCCAGCGCATCCTCTCCGCCTGAGCTCTGCCCGATATGAAGATCCACCAGATGCAGCAAGATCATTTATTGAAATCCACCCGGATGTGACTGATGATGACACCTCCTGAGTCTCTCTCTCTCTCTCTCTCTGTGTTGGTGGATGTGGCAATCGTGAAATGTTGAAACAATCTTCATACTCTGAAATGCAACATTTAAAGGGACGTTCTCTTCTCCCCCTTCCTCCAAATCTTGGCCAACAGCAAACAGAGAAACTAATAAAGGAAAAAGAATGAACTTGCATTTTTTAGCGCCTTTCATGACCTCAGAATGTCTCAAAGTGCTTCATCCCTCTCCATGACCACTGTTTGAGGCTGAACCAGACCGTTTGCAAACTTGGAGTCCTATTTGACCCTGATATGAGCTTCTGACCACAAATCCTCTCCATCACCAAGACTGCCTGCATCCACCTCCATAACATTGTCTTCTCCAACCCTGCTTCAGCTCATCTGCTGCTGAAATCCTCATCCATGCCTTTGATACCTCAAGAATTGACTGTTCCAATGCTCCCCCACCGGCCTCTCATCTTCCACCCTCCAAAACCTTGAGCTCATCCAGAACTATGCTGCCCGTATCCTAACTCACACCAATTCCCATTCACCAATCACACCTGTGCTCGCTGACCTACATTGGTTCCCAGTCCACCAACACCTCGAATTTAAAATCTATCTCTCAACCAACAACGAAATGTAAACCAGATTATTTGGTCATTAATTTTATTGCTGTTTGCGGGAGCTTACTGTGCGCAAATTGGCTGCCGCGTTTCTAACCTTTACAATCATCCTTGTTTCAAATCCCACCATGGCCTCTCCCCTCCCTATCTCTGTAACTGCCTCCAGCTGTCCAACCCTCCGACAACTCTGCGTTCCTCCAATTCTGGACTCTTGCGCATCCCCGATTTTAATCGCTCCACCACTGGCGGCCATGCCTTCAGCTGCCTCGGCCTTAAGCTCTGGAATTCCCTCCCTCAGCCTTTTTGCCTCTCTCCCTCTCTCTCCTCCTTGAAGACACTCCAGCGAGTGACTCACCTTCTGACTCCCCAAAGCCTTTCCACCATCTACAAGACACGAGTCAGGAGTGTGATGGAATAATCTCCACTTGCCTGGATGAGTGTAGCTCCAACAACACTCAAGAAGCTCGACACCATCCAGGACACAGCAACCCGTTTGATTGCCACCCCATCCACCACCCTAAACATTCACTCCCTTCATCACTGTGGCTGCAGTATGTACCGTCTACAGGATGCACTGCAGCAACTCACCAAGGCTTCATCGACATCACCTCCCAAACCCGCGAACTCTACCACCTAGAAGGACAAGGGCATCAGGCACATGGGAACAACACCACCTGCAAGTCCCCTTCCAAGTCACACACCATCCCGACATGGAAATATATCACCGTGCCTTCATCGTCGCTGGGTCAAAATCCTGGAACTTCCCACCTGACAGCACTGTGGGAGAACCTTCACCACATGGACTGCAGCGGTTCAAGAAGGCGGCTCACCACCACCTTCTCAAGGGCAATTAGGGATGGGCAATAAATGCTGGCCTGGCCAGCGACGCCCACACCGAATGAACGAATAAAAAAAACTACCTCATTGACCGAGCTTTTAGTTACCTGTCCTAATATCTCCTTATGTGGCTCAATGTCAAATTTTGTTTGATAATCGCTCTTGTGAAACGTCCTGGGATGTTTTACAACATTAAAGGCGCTATATAAATGCAAGTTGTTATTGTTGTTCACAGCCAATGAAGTACTCTTGGAGCGTAATCAAATGTTCTAAAGGTCGGAAAAGCGACAGCCAATTTGCACACGGTCAGCTCGCGCAAACAGCAATAAAATAAATGACCAGATAATCTGGTTTTTGTTTCGGTGTTGGTTGAGGGATAGAATTTGACCAGGACACATTTATAACTGGTTATTTATCTCATTTTCTGTTTTTTGGACCTCAGCGGTGAACAAAATAGGTGGCCGAAATTTTGCCGACAAAAAGACAGTGACTCCACTTCAAAAAGTTATTCATTGTCTGCAAATTGCCTTGAGATGTCCTGAGGGCATGAAAGGTGCTATATAAATGCAAGTTCTTTCTTGAAGGTATTTCGCTCTAATTTAACTCAGGCACAAAATAAGTGGGTTAATATCACAGTTGACTGATGCTCAGAGGAATTCAAGACAAATGTGACGCAGTCGTACAATGTTATCAAATTTAATGTACACACAAGTTAATTACGAGGGAGGCCACTCGGCCCATCCAGAAAATTCCCAAATCCCCACCCCATTGTTGCATTCAGTTGCTATTTAAATGATTCCTCGGATTTTCGTCCCATCTTCCGGATCTGGGAATTTATTCCATCTGTTGATCACTCTTTGAAATCCCTGATATCAGTGGTAAATTTGCCTTTTACTTTACCTTTCATCACTAAGACTGCAGATATGCTGCAGCTGCCAGTCTCTGCCGAGTGCGGTACAGAGTCGCCAGACCAAAGTTATACTGATATCAGCTGTAAAGGAGTACTGTGCATGTCTGGATGGATGCTGGTGCAGAGCTCCACTTTCTCCCAGTTAATTTTTAACGATAGGGAGGGAGTGAATGGGAGTGTTTGCTTCCTCCTAAAATTAAAAAGATTCCACAGAATGTTTAAAAAGATCTCGGATGTTTCAAAATGCTGTTTTGCATCAGGTGGAAATGATAGCAGCCGGTACAAACTCAAGCTGGTGCGGAACAGATTCCTGGACTAAGGGAGAGAGGAACGGGCAGGGTCTCACTTTACCGGTACGAACTTAAGCTGGTGCAGGACAGACTCCTGGATAGAGGGAGAGGGGAACGGAGGGTCGTTGCTTTACTTGATTTTAGTACCGTTGGGAGTCAGATTGCTGCCCTGACATCTGTTACTTCTGTGGAATTTGCTCCCACAAGGAGTAGTTGGGGCAAAGTCAGCTGTGAGGAGGGCACAAAAAGGGATATAGAGAGGTTAAGTGAGTGGGCAAGAAGGTGGCAGATGGATTATAATGTGGAGAAATGTGAGGTTATTCACTTTGGTCGGAAGAATAGAAAAACAGAAAATTTTTAAATGGAGAGAAACTATTAAATGTTGATGTTCAGAGAGAATTGGGTGTCCTGGTATACAAAACACAGGAAGTTAACATGCCGGTACAACAAGCAATTAGGAAGACAAATGGTATGTTGGCCTTTATTGCAAAGGGGGTTGGAGTCCAAGAGTGAGGAAGTCTTGCTACAATTGTACAAGGGCTTATGGAGACCACACCTGGAATACTGTGTGCAGTTTTGGCCTCCTGACCTAAGGAAGGATATACTTGCCCTGGGGATGGTGCAGCGAAGGTTCACTAGATTGATTCCTGGGATGAGAGGGTTGTCCAATGATGAGAGATTGAGTACAATGGGCCGATACTCTCTGGAGTTTCGAGGAATGAGAGATGATCTCATTGAAACATATAAGATTCTGAAAGGGCTTGACAAGGTAAATGCCAAAAGGCTGCTTCCCCTGGCTGAAGAGTCCAGAGCTAGAGGACACAATATAGGAACATAGGAACAGGAGTAGGCCATTCAGCCCCTCATGCTTGCTCCACAATTTGATAAGATCATGGCTGATCTGTGATCCAGCTTCAGAGACCTGCCTTTGGACCATATCCCTTAATACCTTTGGTTGACAAAAAGCTATCCATCTCACATTTACATTTAGCAATTGAGCTAGTATCAATTGCCGTTTGTGGAAGAGAGTTCCAAACTTCTACGACCCTTTGTGTGTCGAAATGTTTTCCAATCTCACTCCTGAAAGGTCTGGCTCTGATATCGGGATAAAGGGTCAGCCATTTCGGACTGAGATGAGGAGCAATTTCTTCACTCTGAGGGTTGTGAATCTTTGGATTTCTCTACCCCAGCGGACTGTGGATGCTCAGTCGTTGAGTACATTCAAGGCTGATATGGATAGATTTTTGGAATCTAGGGGAATCAAGGGATATGGGGATCAGGCGGGAAAGTGGAGTTGAGGTCGAAGATCAGCCATGATCTTATTGAATGGCGGAGCAGGATCGAGGGGCCGTCTGGCCTAGTCCTGCTCCTATTTCTTATGTTCTTATGTTCAAATAGCATAGATGCATTTAAGGGGAAGCTGGATCAACGCATGGGGGAGAAAGCACGAGAAAGATATACTGATAGGGTTAGATGAAGAGGGGTGCGAGGAGGCAGAGATCATTTGGGCCGAATGGCCTGTTTCTGTGCTGTACATTCTCTGTTTGTCATTCTATGTAAAACCTTGTTAATATGCAACTGAAAGTGGTTCACGTTGTTACAAAATGGCAACAGATACTGAATCCACAGTTTACGGGTATATTTTGTATCGAGCATAATGAATGAAATGTTTGTGAAAAACTCCAATGACGGCAGCAGATAAGAGCTCGAATTATTGGCCGCTCAAGACCTTGAGCCACGTGAGTAAGTCCCTCTCGTCCCCCCTCCCCTTTCACTCCCTTAGTGACCTCATCAACCATCAAACCAATAAAGAACAGTGCTCAACTCACACTGACTCGAAGAAAGTTTCCAATCATTTTTTTAAATTACAAAATGTACTTTATTTCATCAAGTTTAAAGATACACACAGTTCAATGTGAAAATCACAATGCATAGAATCATCGAAAATTAAGGCATAGAATGAGGCCATTCGAACCATCGTGTCTGTGCAGTCTGAAAAAGAGCTATCCAGCCTAATCCCACTTTCCAGCTCTTGGTCTGTGGCCTTGTAGGTTACGGTACTTCAAGTGCATATCCAAGTACTTTTTAAATGCGATGAGGGTTTCTGCCTCTACCACCCTTTCAGGAAGTGAGTTCCAGACCCCCACCACCCTCTGGGTGAAAAGATTTCTCCTCATCTCCCCTCTAATTCTTCTACCAATTACTTTAAATCTATGTCTCCTGGTTATTGACCTCTCTGCTAAGGGAAACAGATCCTTCCTGTACACTCTATACTCTTCCCTGTACACAGGGAACCCCCAGCTTCTGTCGCGACACTGCAGACTTCCTACAAAAACTCAGTACCCACGGATCAGTTGAACCAGGAACACTTCTCACCACGATGGACGTCTCGGCACTCTACACCAGTATCCCCCACGATGACAGCATCGCTGCGACAGCATCAATACTCAACACCAACAACAGCCAATCTCCAAACGCCATCCTACAACTCATCCTCTTCATCCTGGATCACAATGTCTTCACCTTCGACAACCAGTTCTTTACCCAAACACACGGAACAGCCATGGGGACCAAATTTGCACCCCAATACGCCAACATTTTCATGCACAATTTCGAGCAGGACTTCTTCACTGCACAGGACCTCCAACCAACGCTATACACCAGATACATCGACGACATTTTCTTTCTATGGACCCACGGCGAAGAATCACTAAAGAGACTACACGATAACATCAACAAGTTCCATCCCACCATCAAGCTCACCATGGACTACTCCTCAGAATCAGTTTCTTTCTTGGACACACGAATCTCCATCAAAGACGGGCACCTCAGCACCTCAATCTACCGCAAGCCCACGGACAAGCTCACGATGCTCCACTTTTCCAGCTTCCACCCTAACCACGTCAAAGAGGCCATCCCCTATGGACAGGCCCTGCGAATACACAGGGTCTGCTCAGACGAGGAGGAACGGGATGGACACCTACAGACTCTGAAAGACGCCCTGGTAAGAACGGGATATGACGCTCGACTCATCGATCGACAGTTCCGACGGGCCACAGCGAAAAATCGCATAGACCTCCTCAGAAGACTAACACGGGATGCAACCAACGGAGTACCCTTCGTCGTCCAGTACTTCCCCGGAGCGGAGAAACGACGCCATGTTCTCTGCAGCCTTCAACATGTCATCAATGACGACGAACACCTCGCTCTGGCCATCCCCACACCTCCACGACACGCCTTTAAACAGCCACCCAACCTCAAACAGACTATCGTTCGCAGCAAATTACCCAGCCTTCAGGAGAACAGCGTCCACGACACCACACAACCCTGCCACGGTAACCTCTGCAAGACATGCCAGATCATCGACACAGATACCACCTTCACACGAGAGGACACCACCCACCAGGTGCATGGTTCATACTCCTGTGACTCAGCCAACGTTGTCTACCTCATACGCTGCAGGAAAGGATGCCCCGGAGCATGGTACATTGGCGAGACCATGCAGACACTGCGACAACGGATGAACAGACACCGCGCAACAATCGCCAGACAAGAGGGTTCCCTCCCAGTCGGAGAACACTTCAGCAGTCAGGGACATTCAGCCACCGATCTTCGGGTAAGCGTTCTCCAAGGCGGCCTTCGAGACACACGACAACGCAAAATCGTCGAGCAGAAATTGATAGCCAAGTTCCGCACCCATGAGGACGGCCTCAACCGGGATCTTGGGTTCATGTCACGCTACACATTACCCCACTAGCGAACAAAAGCTATCTGTTTTTAATATAATGGGTCATTTGCTGGCTTTCTCTGCCTTCCGGATGTTTCTGCCTCTCTCTCTCTGTTTTTTTTTCCTGTTTGTTTTTTTGTTGAATGTGTATTCGGGGGTTCTGTAGGTGACACCTCTCTGTCTGAACACGGTGATTGCCTTGGCAACGGGCAGTTGCAGGGGCAGTCTGTAAACACCATGTATTGTTCTGTGATGTATAAATGCGTAGGCTTCAAGGAGCTCCTGAACATTTACCTGAGGAAGGAGGAAACCTCCGAAAGCTTGTAGATTTCAAATAAAAATCGTTGGACTATAACTTGGTGTTGTAAAATTGTTTACAATTGTCACTCTATCTAGGCCACTCAAAATTTTATACACCTCAATTAAATCACCCCTCAGCCTTCTCTGTTCCAAAGAAAACAACCCCAGCCTATCCAATCTTTCCTCATGGCTAAAATTCTCCAGTCCTGGCAATATCCTCAAAATCTCCTCTGTACCCTCTCCAATGCAATCAGATCTTTCCTGTAATGTGGTGACCAGAACTGCATGCAGTACTCAAGTTGTGGACTAACCAATGTTTTATGGAGTTCGAGCAGAACCTCCCTGCTCCTATATTCTGTGCCTTGGCTAATAAAGGAAAGTATCTCTTATGCCTTTTTAACCACCTTATCTACCTGTCCTGCTATCATCAGGGATCTGTGGACATGCACTCCAAGGTCCCTCTGTTTCTCTACACTTCTTAGTATCCTACCATTTATTGTGTACTCCCTTGCCTTGCTTGTCCTCCCCAAATGCATTACCTCACACTTCTCTGGATTGAATTCCATTTGACACTTTTCTGCCCACCTGACCAGTCCATTGATATCTTCCTGCAGTCTATCACTTTCCTCCTTACCATCAACCACACGGCCAATTTTTGTATCATCTGCAAACTTCTTAATCACGTCCCCTACATTTAAGTCTAAATCATTGATATGTACCAGAAAAAGCAAGAGACCTCGTACTGAGACCTACTGACCAAGTACTGACCCCACTGGAAACAGCCTTCCAGTCACAAAAACACCCGTTGACCATTACCCTTTGCTTCCTGCCACTGAGCCAATTTTGGATCCAACTTGCCACTTTCCCTTGGATCCCATGGGCTTTTACTTTTCTGAGCAGTCTGCCATGTGCGAACTTGTCAAAAGCCTTGCTAAAATCCATGTAGACGACATCAAATGCGTTACCCTCATCAAACTCCTTGTTGCCTTCTCAAAAATTTCAATCAAGTTAGTCAGACACGACTTTCCCTTCACAAATCCATGCTGACTGTCCTTGATTAATCCGTGCCTTTCTAAATGACGATTAAAGCTGTCCTTCAGAATTGTTTCCAGTAATTTGCCCACCACCGAGGTCAGACTGACTGGCTTGTAATGACTCGGTCTATCCTTTTCTCCCTTGTTAAACAACCGTACAACATTAAAAGTCCGCCAATCCTCCGGCACCACACTTGTAGCTTCCTGACATCACCGCTGAATGGCCCAGCTCTAATTTTAAGGTTATGCCCCCTTGTTCTGGACTCTCCCACCAGAGGAATTACTTTCTCTCCATCCACCCTATCAATTCCATGAATCATTTTAAACACATCAATTAGATCACCCCTTAATCTTTTATATTCAGTCTTGTTGCTGTCTGTTTGAAGTTACAACCTTGTCCTTATCTGTAAATGTACTATTTAATTTATATATTTCAGTGAGAGACCCTCCTCTCTAAATTGTAAAGCTTATGTTTCTTCAGCCTTGACTCTTCGAGATCAGTCATGCTGTGACTGCAATTTTGAAGTTGCCAATGTAACTATATTCACAAGTACGATATTTTCATCCTTTTGTATTTTTCAGGCTGGTCGATGTGCATTGCCAAAGATTCCTTTCAGAGGTGCCCCTTGCAGTGATGCAGCTGGACATCAGGTCCCAGACAAAGAGATCATACAGCAAGTGCACAAATCAATTACTGGCAGATCTTGGGATGATGATCAGAAAGCCCCGTATTATATCTACATGGTAAGACTATCAATCAAAACACAATGGAGAGCTGTGCATTGTCCATTCTTTGTAGAATGCAAACATTGCAGTGTTTCATGATTCAATATTCTCTGTGTACAGGATTCAGCAAAGTTCAGAACATAGAAACATCGAAAATAAGAGCAGGAGTAGGCCATTCGGCCCTTCGAGCCTGCTCCAACATTCAATATGATCATGGCTGATCCTCTATCTCAATAGCATATTCCCGCTCTCTCCCCATACCCCTTGATGCCTTTTGTGTCTAGAAATCTATCTCGCTCCATCTTAAATATATTCAGTGACTTGGCCTCCACAGCCTTCTGTGGTAGAGAATTCCACAGGTTCATCACCCTCTGAGTGAAGAAATTTCTCCTCATCTCAGTCCTAAATATCCTACCCCGTACCCTGAGACTGTGACCCCTCGTTCTCGACCCCCCAGCCAAGGGAAACATCCTCCCTGCATCCAGTCTGTCTAGCCCTGTCAGAATTTTATATGTTTCAATGAGATCCCCTCTTATTCTTCTAAACTCGAGTGAATTCAGGCCGAGTCGACCCAATCTCTCCTCATACGACAGTCCTGCCATCCCAGGAATCAATCTGGTGAACCTTCACTGCACTCCCTCTATGGCAAGCATATCCTTTCGAAGGTAAGGAGACCAAAACTGAACACAATACTCCAGGTGTGGTCTCACCAAGGCGCCGTATAACTGCAGTCGGTTTGTCCGGTTTGGATGGTAGAAAATGTGTGGAGTTGGAGAATTGCCAAAAAATGGGAGCTGACACACAAAGCACCAAACCCAGTTCCGTTTGTTAAAACATTGTGCATGAACATTTGCAGAAAAATGAGATGAGCTGTGAACTTTTCAAATCGGTCACTTTACACAAACCATATTGACCCTCCTGTGAACCATAAGAGATAGGAGCAGGAGTAGGCCATTCGGCCCCTCGTACCTGCTCCGCCATTTTATGAGATCATGGCTGATCTGATTTTTACCTCAACTCACTTTCCCACCCTTTGCCCATATCCTTGAGGGGTAACATCCTCTCAGCATCTACCCGATCGAGTCCCCTCAGAATCTTGTATGTTTCAATAAGATCTCCTCTCATTCTTCTAAACTCCAATGAGTATAGACCCAACCTGTTCAAGCTTTCCTCATAAGACAATCCTTTCATGCCCTGAATCAACCTAGTTAACCTTCTCTGAACTGCCTCCAACGCAAGTATGTCTTTCCTTAATTAAGGGCACCAGAACTGTACTCAGTACTCCAGGTGTGGTCTCACCAGCACCCTGTACAGTTGAAGCATGACTTCCCTGCTTTTATACTCCATCCCCCTAGAAAGAAAGGCCAATATTCCGTTTGCTTTCCGGATTACCTGCTGCACCTGTATGTTGACTTTTTGTGTTTCATGTACGAGGACACCCAGATCCCTCTGTACCGCAGCATTTTGTAGTATTTCACCATTCAAATAATATTTTGCTTTTTTATTTTTCCTCCCAAAGTGGATGACTTCACATTTTCCCACATTATATTCCATCTGCCAAATTTTTGCTCATTCACTTAACCTGTCAATATCCCTTTGCAGACACTTTGTGTCCTCATCGCAACTTGCTTTTCCACCTATCTTTGTATCGTCAGCAAATTTGGCCACAAGACACTCTGTTCCTTCATCCCACACCATGAGCTCTTATCTTGTGCAGTAATCTTTTATGTGGCACCTTCTCGAATGCCTTTTGGAAATCCAAATATACTGCATCCATTGGTTCCCCTTTATCCACCCTGCCCATTACTTCCTCAAAGAACTCGAATAAATTTGTCAGACATGATTTCCCCTTCATAAAACCATGTTGACTCTCCTTGATTGTATTCTGAGTCTCCAAATGTCCTGCTAGTACTTCCTTAATAATGGATTCGAGCATTTTCCCAATGACAGATGTTAGACTAACTTGTCGATAGTTACCTACGTTCTGTCTCACTCCCTTCTTGAATTGGGGTGTTACATTTGCGAATGTTTAGATCATGGAATCATAGAATGGTTAGAACACAGAAGGAGGCCATTCGGCCCATCGAGCCCGCGCTGACTCTTTGTAAGAGCAATCCAGTTAGTCCCATTCTTCCACTCTTTCCCCGGAGCCCTGCAAATTTTTTCTCTTCTGGTATTCATCCAATTCCTTTGTGAAAGCCACAATTGAATCTGCTTCTCCCACCCTTTCAGGCAGCGCATTCCAGATCATATCTGTTCGCTGCATCAAAAAGTTTTTCCTCATGTTGCCGTTGGTTCTTTTGCCAATCACCTTAAATCTGTGTTCTCTTGTTCTCGACCCTTCTACCAATTGGAACAGTTTCTCTTTATTTACTTAACCGAAACCCTTCATGATTTGAACACTTCTATCAAATCTCCTCTCAACCTTCTCTGCTCTAAAGAGAACAATACCAGCTTCTCCAGTCTATCCACGTAACCGAAGTCCCTCATCCCTGGAACCATTCTAATAAATCTTTTCTGCACCCTCTCTGTGGTCTTCACATCCTTCCTTAAGTGCGGTGCCCAGAATTGGACACAACACTCCTGTTGTAGCCGAACCATAGTTTGATAATGGTTCACCATAACTTCCTTGCTTTTGTACTCTATGCCTCTATTTATAAAGCCCAGAATCCCATATGCTTTTTCAACCGTTTTCTCAACCTGTCCTGCCACCTTCAAAGATTTGTGCACATATACCACCAGGTCACTCGGTTCCTACACCTCCTTTCGAATCGAACCATTTAGCATATCCTCTCCTCGTTCTTCCTGCCAAAATGTATCACTTCACACTTCTCTGCGTTAAATTTCATCTGCCACGTATCAGCCCATTCCTCCAGCCTGTCTATATCCTCTTGAAGTCTATCACGATCCTCCTCACTGTTCACTGCACTTCCAAGTTTTGTGTCATCTGCAAATTTTGAAATTGTGCCCTGTATGCGTCTGTCTTCACAAAGGAGGGGGACGATGCAGAGATTGTAGTTAAGGAGGAGAAATGTGAAATATTGGATCGGATAATCTCGCTCCTGATCTGTCTTGGGGCCTCAATTATTCTCAATATTTATGAACGACTTAGATGAAGGCATAGAAAGTCTCATATCTAAGTTTGCCAATGACACAAAGATTGGTGGCATTGTAAGCAGTGTAGATGGAAACATAAAATTACAAAGTGATCTTGACAGATTAGGTGAATGGGCAAAACTGTGGCAAATGGAATTCAATGTAGACAAATATGAGGTCATCCACTTTGGATCAAAAAAGGATAGAACAGGGTACTTTCTGAATCGTAAAAAGTTAAAAACAGTGGATGTCCAAAGGGACCGAAGGGTTCAGGTACATAGATCATTGAAGTGTCATGAACAGGTGCCGAAAATAATCAATAAGGCAAATGGAATGCTGGCCTTTATATCTAGAGGACTGGAGTAAAGGGGGCAGAAGTTATGCTGCAGCGATACAAAACCCTGGTTAGACCGCACCTGGAGTACTGTGAGCAGTTCTGGGCTCTGCCCCTTCGGAAGGACATATTGGCCTTGGAGGGAGTGCAGCGTAGGTTTACTAGAATGATACCTGGACTTCAAGGGTTAAGTTACGAGAAGAGATTGCACAAATTGGGGTTGTATTCTCTGGAGTTTCGAAGGTTAAGGGGTGATCTGATCGAAGTTTATATGATATTAAGGAGAACAGATAGGGTGGATAGAGAGAAACTATTTCCGCTGGTTGGGGATTCTAGGAGTAGGGGGCACAGTCTAAAATTTAGAGCCAGACCTTTCAGGAGTGAGATTAGAAAACATTTCTACACACAAAGGATGGTAGAAGTTTGGAACTCTCTTCCGCAAACGGCAATTGATACTAGCTCAATTGCTAAATTTAAATCTGAGATAGATAGCTTTTTGGCAACCAAAGGTATTAAGGGATATGGGCCAAAGGCAGGTTTATGGAGATAGATCACAGATCAGCCATGATCTTATCAAATGGCGGAGCAGGCACAAGGGGCTGAATGGCCTACTCCTGTTCCGAAGTTCCTATGTTCCTATGTTAGGGACAGACTCCTGGACTGAGGGAGAGGGGAACGGAGGGGGTCTCACTTTACTTGATTTTAGTCCTGTTGGGAGTCAGATTGCTGGCCTGGCATCTGAGTTATCATCATAGAATCATAGAAGTTACAACATGGAAACAGGCCCTTCGGCCCAACATGTCCATGTCGCCCAGTTGATACCACGAAGCTCGTCTCAATTGCCTGCACTTGGCCCATATCCCTCAATACCCATCTTACCCATGTAACTGTCCAAATGCTTTTTAAAAGACAAAATTGTACCCGCCTCTACTACTGCCTCTGGCAGCTCGTTTCAGACACTCACCACCCTTTGAGTGAAAAAATTGCCCCTCTGGACCCTTTTGTATCTCTCCCCTCTCACCTTAAATCTATGCCCCCTCGTTATAGACTCCCCTACCTTTGGGAAAAAATTTTGACTATCGACCTTATCTATGCCCCTCATTATTTTATAGACTTCTATAAGATCACCCCTTAACCTCCTACTCTCCAGGGAAAAAAGTCCCAGTCTGTCCAACCTCTCCCTATAAGTCAAACCATCAAGTCACGGTAGCATCCTAGTAAATCTTTTCTGCACTCTTTCTAGTTTAATAATATCCTTTCTATAATAGGGTGACCAGAACTGTACACAGTATTCCAAGTGTGGCCTCACCAATGCCCTGTGCAACTTCAACAAGACATCCCAACTTCTGCATTCAATGTTCTGACCAATGAAACCAAGCATGCCGAATGCCTTCTTCACCACCCTATCCACCTGTGACTCCACTTTCAAGGAGCTATGAACCTGTACTCCTAGATCTCTTTGTTCTATAACTCTCCCCAACGCCCTACCATTAATGGAGTAGGTCCTGGCCCGATTCGATCTACCAAAATGCATCACCTCACATTTATCTAAATTAAACTCCATCTGCCATTCATCAGCCCACTGGCCCAATTTATCAAGAACCCGTTGCAATCCTAGATAACCTTCTTCACTGTCCACAATGCCACCAATCTTGGTGTCATCTGCAAACTTACTAACTATGCCTCCTAAATTCTCATCCAAATCATTAATATAAATAACAAATAACAGCGGACCCAGCACCGATCCCTGAGGCACACCGCTGGACACAGGCATCCAGTTTGAAAAACAACCCTCTACAACCACCCTCTGTCTTCTGTCGTCAAGCCAATTTTGTATCCAATTGGCTACCTCACCTTGGATCCCATGAGATTTAACCTTATGTAACAACCTACCATGCGGTACCTTGTCAAAGGCTTTGCTGAAGTCCATGTAGACCACGTCTACTGCACAGCCCTCATCTATCTTCTTGGTTACCCCTTCAAAAAACTCAATCAAATTCGTGAGACATGATTTTCCTCTCACAAAACCATGCTGACTGTTCCTAATCAGTCCCTGCCTCTCCAAATGCCTGCAGATCCTGTCCCTCAGAATACCCTCCAACAACTTACCCACTACAGATGTCAGGCTCACCAGTCTGTAGTTCCCAGGCTTTTCCCTGCCGCCCTTCTTCAACAAAGGCACAACATTTGCTACCTTCCAATCTTCAGGCACCTCACCTGTAGCGGTGGATGATTCAAATATCTCTGCTAGGGGATCGGCAATTTTCTCGCTAACCTCCCATAACGTCCTGGGATACATTTCATCAGGTCCCGGAGATTTATCTACCTTGATGCGCGTTAAGACTTCCAGCACCTCCCTCTCTGTGATATGTGCACTCCTCAAGCCATCACTATTTATTTCCCCAAGTTCCCTAACATCCATGCCTTTCTCAACCGTAAATACCGATGTGAAATATTCATTCAGGATCTCACCCATCTCTTGTGGTTCCGCACATAGATGACCTTGTTGATCCTTAAGAGGCCCTACTCTCTCCCTAGTTACTCTTTTGCCCTTTCTGTATTTGTATTATGCGGCTACTACTGTGGAACTCGCTATCACATGGAGTCGTTGAGGTGAATATTATCGAAGCATTTAAGGGGAAGCTGGATAAACACATGAGGGAGAAAGGAATAGAAGGAAATGCTGATTGGATTGGATGAAGAGGGTTGGGAGGAGGTTCGTGTGGAGCAGAAACACCGGCACGGACCAGATGGGCCGAATGGCCTGGTCCGGTGCTGTACATTCTATGCATGTAATTCTATGTAATACCTTGTTGATATTCACCAGAAAGTGGTTCACTTTGTTACAAAATGGCATCAGATACTGAATCCATAGTTTACGGGTATATTTTGTATCTAGCACAATGAATGAAACGTTTGTGAAAAACTCCAATGACGGCAGCAGATAAGAGCTCGAATTATTGGCCGCTCAAGACCTTGAGCCACGTGAGTAAGTTCCTCTCGTCCCCCCTCCCCTTCACTCCCTTAGTGACCTCATCAACCATCAAACCAATAAAGAACAGTGCTCTACTCACACTGACACAACAGGCTGGAAGAAACTTACCAATTATGGTACAGAGACAGGACACAGGGATACAACCTTTGTGGGACTCAACTCGTAGAAACACAGGAATGTACAGGAGAGAAAAAGCCCATGTTGATCCTTCTGGCCATTTCTAGAGTTTAAAAAGTAGAATACGCAGATCCCTCAATTGGATTTCTCACCATCTGCCTCTCCAACCTCCTCTTAAAATTGATCATGTTACCAGTCTTGGGCAGTCCATTCCAAACATTTATCACTCTATGTATGAAATTGTTCAATCCAAACTATCCATGTATTTCCTCTTTTGAGCTCCATCCCGTAAGAAAGAAAGAACAAATGAACATTAACATCGTGCCTTTCACATCCTCAGGACTTCCCAGAGCACTTCACAGCCAGAGAATTACTCTTGAAATGCACTCACTAATGTTATGGAGACAAATACAGCAGCCAATGTCGTCACAGCAAAGTCCTACAAACTGCAGTGAGATAAATTATCAGCGAATGGCCCTGGAAATTGCACATGAAATAACGGCGAGGGTAACAGGTCTCACCGTAATTTCAGGCCAAGTAGAAGAGCAAGTTCCGGCGAGCGTACATGCGCAGTTAACCGCGGAAATCTGGAAATTGCTCTCCCGTTTGCCCTGTTCGCTTGAAAGCTGCGCGGGAGGGACAGCTCGTCGGCTGAATAAATGGACCAGCGTGAACTTGCTGCACTGCCCAACTGGAAACAAACTGATCTCTCCATAAAAAAGGTACGCTGTGTTTTTTTAGGCCTAAACTAACTTTTAGCAGTGTGGTAAGTCTTAATGTCTGCCAACAAATCTCTCTGGCACTGAAAATTAATGTTTAAAAATGAGGAGTTTCATTACTTCCGATTTTAATTGTTGTTGGACATTTATAATGTTTGAAACTTTTTCTATCTGTCTCTTTTATCTCTGGCTTTTAATTCGATATATCTTACCCTCTCTTTATCTCGCTCTCTCTAACTGATTTTAAAATTAATTCACTGTTGGAGCTTTCACTCTCTGGTTCTGACTGCGCAGCTTGTCAAGGACGCTTCAAACTGATAGGTTGGTGGAAAAATAGATCCTTTCCCCACTCTCACACCTCAAAGAAGCCTGGGAAAGCCCACTGCACTTTTTGCAGCTCACCGTTAAAGCAAGTGGGCGAATTTATAACTAACGAGCAGTGGGCGAGGTTCACTCTCCACTCATTGCAATTTCTGGGCCAGTTTCTTTTGGTGGTTGAAGGGTTCTCAAAATTCCCACATTTTTCATATCATCAACAAGGATATGACTTTTGGACTTTCATGGCAGAGGACCCAACTGCTGGGTTAAATGTGGAACCCTGCAGACAGGAGGTTAGGCCCATGAGGGCCTGGGACTTGACATGCCCGGGCTTGTTGGGTGCAGTGTGGATTGTTGCCTGAAACCAGACAACGAGAGGAGACAGAATATGCATTCTTCCCTTTAAAACAATCAACCCAGAGAAAGACTTCATCTTACACGAAACTAAAGCCCATCAAAACCTTGCATAAATAATCACTAAGGCAGGAAGGCAACAATGGAGCAATTATGCAAGCCCATCAAGACTTCACATATACAATGGCTTTCAGTTCAAGACTAGTTCCGGGGGCAGGAAGGCAACGATAAACATTATGAGAGCCCATTAAAAACGAGACAACTGCCCCAAAATCAGTTAAGGTGAAAAAATATAATCACCTCAAGAAGCCCACCTAAATCAGACAAAGAACGAACCTTGATTTGGCGCTCAGATAAGAAATTTTTAAAAAACAGAATAAATGGGCCACCAGTTACGAAGGGGGCAGGTTTTAAGCAGGTTTTAAGCAGTTTTAAGCAGAGTTTAAGCAGGGAGCGATAGCTGAGCTGAGCGGAGGAAGGAGATCCAGAGGTTCGCAGGCCCGCAGGCAACATCACGGCGAGGGGCACGGTGTGGCAGGCTCAACCAAAGACAACAAGGCCGCAACCGCAGCCCTCCACGAAGATCGACCACCCACAACCGCGCCTTACCGCATCAGCGAACTCCACCCAACTGAAGAACCTTCGCAGATTCCACAGACCAGGACCACGTGGGGACGGCAGGCCCCAAAGGACACAAAGAGCGTATCCCAAAACTGCAACCGGCTTACCTGGCTGGATTTCGAACTGTCAAGGAACCCTGGTTGGTGAGCATGATCCCTGACCTCTCCTAGTTCAATTTAGTTAGGTTTTGGGGGTGGGACAAGGGTAAGGGGATTAGTAGCGTGATTTTCCCTCATTATGCCGTGTGTTCCCCATTCTTAACTAAGTGTACTTTTGGAGTTCTGTATAATCTCAGTGTAAACCGAATGTTACAAGTTTGTGACTTCAATAAACCCAGTTTTTCGTGCACCAAAACCAGTTGTCTGCTGCACTTTGTTGCAACCACCAAATAAGTCCAAGGTCTAGAACCCAGGGAGTGGGAGCGATTCGGACCACTCAGAAGTCAGAGGTGAAGCCGACACACTGTAATGGAAGAGAGGATTTCAGATGATGTGTTCAGTAAGGTGAATATGGAAAAAAAATGGGTCACTGATCTGTTAAAGGCTGGGCGCCCGGTAGATGCTGCAGCAAAATGGACAGAAGGGAAGGATCATAAAAAATCCATAGAAAAGGCAGTCTGGCTGATGTGCTTCAAGAAACAGATCCAGCTTTTGGACAGGCTCGTTGAAGCACAGGCAGCTGAGATTCGGGAGTCAGCCCTGGAAGTCCAAACAAAGGCCCGAGCAGGGGAGAAGTTACTGTTCGCATTGCAGGCTCTGAACCAGGAAAGGGTGCAGTTAGTGGGAGAGCATAAGACCCGGCAGGAATATTTACAGTGTCAGGTCACCGAGGCCAAGAACAATGAGCTGAGGTTGCGGGAAAAGAATGCCCGCCTAGCAAGACAAGTAAGAGAGCAGGAGGAGAAAGTAAAAGGCTCACAGGCAGCCTATAAGATAGTGAGCGCACAGGGGTTTGAGGATGCAGACCATGGCCCCTGCCAGAAGCAGATAGAGAGTCTGAACCTTGCTCGAAGGATGGGAAAAGGCATGGTGTGCTTCATAAGCCCGAAGGCAGCCCAGGTCAACTTCACAGGGAACCTGGGGAGAACGGTTCAGACACCACAGGTAGTGCCAAAGGGACGATCCGGTTGAGGAGCAGGAAGGCCCACGACCACCACCCGTAGTGCCAAGCTTTAGCGAAATCTGGCAGGAGTGGGGGGTGGAATTAGGGGCAGAAGCTGAGGAGGAAAACCCCCAGCAAGAGAGGCTGGGACCGGGGCCGATGTGCCCGGCCCGGCAGCAAAGGTTCGGCCCGCCCGCTGATAACGGGGATGAGGGAGCCCTCCAAAACCAGTTCTTAGTTCCCCACGGCACCCAACAGTTTAGGGCCATGGTAAGCCATTTAACTAAACTTGCGGAAATGGGGACCCCCTCGGTCCACTTCAGGGAAGTGGAACAAGCAGCAAGCATCAACGAGTGTAATGATGCTGAACAGGCCAAAATGCTGCTATTCTCCCTGGAGAGTAAGCTCTTCCAGTCCCTCTCTGACCAATGTAAGATGGGACAATGTAAGTTGTTTAAATCCGAGAAAAGGGAACAGACAGTTGGGGGAAGGTCTGAGATTAAAAATCCTCAGCCTGCAGCAGGAGCAAACTCACAGACTGCACAAGCAGGTGCAGTGGCTTGTTTTAAGGGAAGGGCCATCCCACCCACCGTTTGGGACACTCCCCCGCTCATCTGGGACTCAGACAAGGTGGGACTTGAGGGCAGAGAGTTACCTGCCTCTGACACAGGTTTAGAAGAGGTACAGCCTGAGGATAGAAATCCCCAGCCAGCAGCAGTGGAGATTCCACAGACAGCACAAGAGGGGACAGTGGCTCGGGTTGAAGACCCAGCAGCCAGAAAACCCCCACCAGCCAGAGTCCCTAAAAGGTCCCCACGAATGCCACGGCCAAAGAAACCGTGGTCACCGTCTCCCCAGTTTAACAGGGCAGCCCCTCAAGTCAGGGATCGATCTGAGGACAGAGGTCCCCAGCCAGCAGCCGCAGGCTGCGAGGGTCAAAAGGTAAAGGACAGGGCGGCCACACCGAAGGGAGTAGTGTGCTGTAGCCCGAACAGGGATTAGCCTGACCGCCCGAGGACGGGAGGCGGATGCACATAGCTTCTGTCATTTAATTTTCAGATTGTTAAGTTTGGGTGTTTTAGTTACATTTTAAACAAGGTGGTTGGTAGTTTCAGTATTATTGTTGAAGAGTGTTTGTATTGAGTCGAGGTCGATAAAGTTTTGTGACCGTGTATTATTTTTCTATGTGTGTACCATATTTTCCAAGTGGTGCAGGGGTGTTGGACCCCCTCCGTGCTTGGTGGTGAATGTTAATTCTTACCTGTGCCTGCATCTGAACACAACACCTAAAGGGGAATGAATGTTTCGGGTCTTAGATAGGTAAACTACAGGGGAAGGTTGACTCTCGAGGATCGAGAATTTTGCTCACCCAGTATGATTCTCTAGCAAGTAAAGTATCACAGTGGGGAGTGTAAGATTCTCAAAATTCACAGATCCCCCAAAAACTCGGAGGAAAAAAGAAACCCTAAAGAAAAGGACTTTGGACTCTTTTCTAACCATTTCAGGGTGATGAAATATTGGGACGACTCACACACGCGCCACACCAGGAAGCATCAACAGGGAAAAGTACTTTTTGAGGAATCCACGTCCTTTAAGGGACTCGCTTCCTCGTAGGGGCGACTGTAAGATTTCTGGGAATTCACCTTTTCCCTGAGTATGGAAAACTTTGGCCATTGACTAAAATCCTAAGATGGAAGGATAGGTGAGACGTCACCAGAGGAATCAACAACACATACTGTGGAATGTGGGAGAATTACTACTTCAGACATGTCTCTGTTTTAATGCAAAACCTACAGCAGGTGGTCAACACTCAGCACTAATTCGAAAGGCAGTAGGCCATTGAAAGAGGCAACTGCTCCAGACATGATGGGGCCATGCCTTTGTTTTGAAGCAAAACCGATCAACACCTAGTACGTTGGATACAAATTGAAGCCTGTATACTATGTGATCAGAAAATCGGAATTAAAACAATGACCCATCGGGAGAAGCAATTGCAACATGATGATGGACCATCAAAAGCCATCAAAGGTTGTTAAGGAATTTGTAAGAACTGTTTAAACAGACATGAAGTGCTTTCTTTTTAAGTGACGAGGACCATTGTAAGAGAGGGATATAGAAGTGGAAACTCGAAACCTCTCTCGCTCTCTCTGGCTCTTGCTGGCTCTTGTGTTCTGCTATTCTTGTTCTGCCTGTCTCTGGAAGGAGAGCAGCTTCCAGTGAAACCAACGAACCCTACGTGAGAGAAACGCTCAGCCAGACCTTCCAGTGCAAAGGATTGTTCAGTTCAGTTCAGCCAGGAGTTCGACAGCTCGGGCGGCGACAGTTCAACTAGGCGAGGGGCAACAGAGAGAAGGTCAGCAGCTCTAGAAGCAGGCCGATACACAAGAAGAAACCAGAGTAACAGCCCCAGTGACCATCAGACACCTCGCGGCAACAAGGGCCTTACGAAACAACCAACCGAATATTGCCACCAATCAACCGGGTAATATTGGGCCACCGCGACCAAGACAACCAACTCGGGAGATAATCGAAGATCCGCAAAGTTTCCACACTACGATCTATTCCTGACTTACATCTGGGTGAATTACTGCCAAGGATTCATTTGGTGAGCATTATCTCTGGTCCTTTAGAAGTCCAACTTAGCTAGTAAAGTGGGATTGGGAGGGGTGAGGTATCATTCTACTGTAATTTCCCTCGTGTGTACCGAAGTGTTCCCCATTTTATTAGAGTGTTAAGATTGTTGTGTTGTATTTTCTCTCTTGAATAAAGGTCAAAGTTTCTTGCACCAAAACCAGTTGTCTGCTGCACTTTGTCACAACCCCCAGCTAAGTCCAAGGTCTCGAACCCAGGGAGTGGGAGCGATTCGAACCGCTCAGAAGTCAGAGGTGAAGCTGACAAACACCATCTCCTCTTTCAGGTGTCACTTGCAAGGTCAGCATTTATTGCCCATCCCGAATTGCCCTTGAGAAGATGATGGTGAGCCGCCTTCTTGAACCGCTGCAGTCCGTGTGGTGAAGATTCTCCGACAGTGTTGTTAGGTGGGGAGTTCCAGGATTTTGACCAAGCGACGATGAAGGCACGGTGATATATTTCCAAGTCGAGATGGTGCGTGACTTGGAGGGGAACATGCAGGTGGTGTTGTTCCCATCTGCCTGCAGTCCTTGTCCTTCTCGGTGGTAGAGGTCGCGGGTTCAGGAGCTGCTGTCGAAGAAGCCTTGGCGAGTTGCTGCAGTGCATCCTGTAGATGGTGCACACTGCAGCCAAGGTGCACCGGTGATGAAGGGAGTGAATGTTTAGGGTGGTGGATGGGGTGCCAATCAAACGGGCTGATTTGTCCTGGATGGTGTCGAGTTTCTTGAGTGTTATTGGAGCTGCACTCATCCAGGCAAGTGGAGAGTATTCCATCACACTCCTGATTCTTGCCTTGTAGATGGTGGAAAGGCTTTGGGGAATCAGGAGGTGAGTCACTCGCCGGAGTGTCTTAAAGGAGGAGAGAGACTTAGAGCGTCAAAATGACTTAGGGAGGGAATTCCAGAGCTTAAGGCCGAGGCAGCTGAAGGCACGGCCTCCAGTGGTGGAGCGATTAAAATCGGGGATGCGCAAGAGTCCAGTATTGGAGGAATGCAGAGTTGTCGGAGGGTTGTACAGCTGGAGGAAGTTACAGAGATAGCCGGGGGGCGAGGCCATGGAGGGATTTGAAACAAGGATGATTGTAAAGGTAGGAAACGCGGCAGCCAATTTGCGCACAGTAAGCTCCCGCAACCAGCAATAAAATAAATGACCAGATAATCTGGTTTACATTTAGTTGTTGGTTGAGGGATAGATTTTAAATTCGAGGTGTTGGTGGACTGGGAGCCAATGTAGGTCAGCGAGCACAGGTGTGATTGGTGAATGGGACTTGGTGTGAGTTAGGATACGGGCAGCAGAGTTCTGGATGAGCTCAAGGTTTTGGAGGGTGGAAGATGAGAGGCCGGTGGGGGAGCATTGGAATAGTCAAGTCTTGAGGTATCAAAGGCATGGATGAGGATTTCAGCAGCAGATGAGCTGAGGCAGGGTCGGAGAAGGCAACGTTATGGAGGTGGATGTCGGCAGTCTTGGTGATGGAGAGGATTTGTGGTCAGAAGCTCATATCAGGGTCAAATAGGACTCCAAGTTTGCAAACGGTCTGGTTCAGCCTCAAACTGTGGTCATGGAGAGGGATGAAGCACTTTGAGACATTCTGAGGTCATGAAAGGCGGTATACAAAAGCAAGTTCTTTCTTTTTCCTTTATTAGTTACTCTGTTCGGTGTTGGGCTGAAGGTTGGCCAAGATTTGGAGGAAGGGGGAGAAGAGAACGTCCCTTTAAAAATTGCATTTCAGAGTATGAAGATTGTTTCAAAATGTCACTGTTGCCACATCCACCAACACAGAGAGAGAGAGAGAGAGAGACTCAGGAGGTGTCATCATCAGTCACATCCGGGTGGATATAAATAAATGATCTTGCTGCATCTGGTGGATCTTCATATCGGGCAGAGCTCAGGCGGAGAGGATGCGCTGGAGTTTGGAATTGGCGCAGACCCTGGTCGTGCTCGTGCTGTGGATCTGCTCCGGCTCCGGGACCGGCTGTCCATGTTCGGATCGGGCTCTGTGCAAACCCGTGACCGTGGAGCATGAGTTCGAGGTGGGTGTTCGGGGGCCGGGGGTGGGTGTTCGGGGGCCGGGGGTGGGTGTTCGGGGGCCGGGGGTGGGGGCCCCCTGCTCATGGGCTTGTTTACCACGGTGGGTGGTGTTTGTTAAAATATTGGAGCCAAAGGCGTCTGGGGAGTGAGGTGAATTTAAAGGTCACGGGCTGGGCTGAGTTGGGTTGGGGGACACGGGCTGGGCTGAGTTGGGTTGAGGGGCACAGCCTTTCTTGGAATTGGGCCACGGGCTGGGCTGGGGGCCGGCGGTGGAACAGAGAGCTCCAGCCTGGAGCATGGGTGAGAGATGGACTGCAGAGGGGTCGTTGATATGGTCCAACTGTCAGGAACAGTCTGAGGGGTGTGGGTCGGGGTGAGGGACAGGTGGAGCTATTGGGATGGGGGTAGTGGGGGGAGGAATGTCCGATTATTGTTGAAATGCCAAGTGTATCATATTATAATCCGTATGTTAAAGTGTTAATGTTGGTATCGTTACAGTTTGTATAAAATAAGACCAACAGTAGTATTGAGCAGTGCAAAGATATTTTAACAAGTGCAGCATCCATAAAATGTGTTTCTTAAAATATTTCTCCAATGTGCAGAGTCTTAAATGATGTGTGATCTAACTCCTGCAGTGTGTCTGTCTAATACCATGGTTGAGGTCACCGGTTTGTGGTTTTCACAGAATATTGATCCCCAAAACACCAGTTAAAAATCCTGGAATCTCATGCAATAAAAATGACATTTGACTTTTTCACTCATTGTAAAACTGGGACCTTGGCCACGGTTAAACTGAATACAACGTAACAGATCTTTAAAAAATACATTGGTTGCAAAATGACTCTGTAACTGCTGACTGTATTGATGAGGTCAGTATTTACTTCAGAGCAATGTTACTAAGTGGGCAGTGTGGCAGCAACAAGAGCACCACCAATATAACCTGCAGGCTCGATGTGTTCATTCTGCTTTTATCCCACTTCCCCCACCTTCCCACTAACAAAACATTCTTCTGACAGATGGGTGGGATAAAAGTCTCCTCTGTCTGTTGGTTCCAAGAATGAATAAACTTGAATTTATGGAGCACCTCATGTCCTCAGGATGTCCCAAAGAACTTCACATGAAATGAATTACTTTTTGAAGTGTTGTCGGCAAACTCAGCGGCAATTTTTAAAAATTTGTTCATGGGATGTGGGCATCGCTGGCAAGGCCAGCATTTATTGCCCATCCCTAATTGCCCTTGAGAAGGTGGTGGTGAGCCGCCTTCTTGAACCGCTGCCGTCAGTGTGGTGAAGGTTCTCCCACAGTGCTGTTAGGTCAGGAGTTCCATGATTTTGACCCAGCGACGATGAAGGAATGGCGATATATTTCCAAGTTGGGATGGTGTTTGACTTGGAGGGGAACGTGCATGTGGTGTTGTTCCCATGTGACTGCTGCCCTTGTCCTTCCAGATGGTAGAGGTCGTGGGTTTGTGAGGTGCTGTCGAAGAAGACTTGGTGAGTTGCGACAATGCATCCCATGGATGGGTCACACTGTGCGCCGGTGGTGAAGGGAGTGAATGTTTAGGGTGATGGATGGGGTACCAATGAAGCGGGCTGCTTTGTCCTGGATGGTGTGGAGTTATTTAGTGTTGTTGGAGCTGCACTCATCCAGGCAAGTGGAGAGTATTCCATCAAACTCCTGACTCGTGCCTGGTAGATGGTGGAATGGCTTTGGGGAGTCAGGAGGTGAGTCACTTGCCACAGAATACCCAGCCTCTGACTTGCTCTTGCAGCCACAGAAATTATGTCGCTGGTCCAGTTAAGTTTCTGGTCAATGGTGACCCCCAGGATGTTGATAGTGGTGGATTCGGCGATGGTAATGCAGTTGAATATCAAGGGGAGGTGGTTAGACACTCTCTTGTTGGAGATGGTCATTGCCTGGCACTTACCTGGCACAAATATTACTTGCCACTTATGATTCCAAACCCGGATGTTGTCCAGGTCTTGCTGCATGCGGGCACGGACTGCTTCATTATCTGAAGGGTTGCGAATGGAACTGAACACTGTGCAATCCCCATTTCTGACCTTATGATGCAGGGAAGGTCATTGATGAAGCAGCTGAAGATGGCTGGGCCTTGGACACTGCCCTGAGGAACTCCTGCAGCAATGTCTTGGGGCTGAGATGATTGGCCTCCAACAACCACTGCAACCTTCCTTTGTGCTAGGTATGACTCCAGCCACTGGATAGTTTTCCCCCTGATTCCCATTGACTTCAAATTTACTCGGGATCCTTGGTGCCACACTCGGTCAAATGCTGCCTTGATGTCAAGGGCTGTCACTCTCACCTCACCTCTGGAATTCAGCTCTTTTGTCCATGTTTGGACCAAGGCTGTAATGAGGTCTGGAGCTGAGTAGTCCTGGCGGGAACCAAACTGAGCATCGGTGAGCAAGTTTTGATGAGTAATGTCGTTTGAGAGCATTGTCGACGACACCTTCCATCACTTTGCTAATGATTGAGAGCAGACTGATGGGGCAGTAATTAGCCGGATTGGATTTGTCCTGCTTTTTATGGACAGGACATACCTGAGCAATTTTCCACATTGTTGGATAGTTGCCAGGGTTGCAGCTGTACTGGAACAGTTTGGCTGGATGTTGTCGGGGTCCATAACCTTTGATGTATCCAATGCACTCAGCTGTTTCTTGATATCACTTGGAGTGAATCGAATTAGCTGAAGATTGGCTTCTGTGATTGTGGGGATGTCAGGAGGAGGCCGAGATGGATCATCTACTCGGCACTTCTGGCTGAAGATGGTTGCAAACGCTTCATGCCTTGTCTTTTGCACTCACGTGCTGGTCTCTGCCATTATTGAGGATGGGGATGTTTACAGAGCCTCCTCCTCCCGTTAGTTGTTTAATTGTCCACCACCATTCACGACTGGATGTGGCAAGACTGCAGAGCTTTGATCTGGTCCGTTGGTTGTTGTGGAATCACTTAGCTCTGTGTATAGCATGTTGCTTCTGCTGTTTAGCATACATGTAGTCCTGTGTTGTAGCTTCACCCGGTTGGCACCTCATTATTAGGTACGCCTGGTGCTGCTCCTGACAAGCTCTTCTGCACTCCTCAATGAACCAGGGTTGATCCCCTGGCTTGTTGGTAATTGTAGAGAGTGGAATATGCCGGGCTATGAGGTTAGAGATTGTGCTGGAATACAATTCTGTTGATATGTGCAGAGCAAGGTCCCACAAACAGCAAGTTGCATGAATGAACAGTTAATGTGTTTCTGCTGATGTTGGTTGAGAGAAAAGTGTTGGCCAGGACACCAAGAGAACTCCCTGCTCTTCAATATTGCCAGCGGTCTATTAGATCCACTTTAACATCTCATCCAAAAGTCAACCCCTCCAACAATGCAGCACTCTCTCATTACTGCACAAAAGTGCCAGCTTGGATGATGCATGTTTGATCGTCTCAGTCCAAAGGAAAGGGCCCAAATCACAAAACTGTGATGAACTAAACTGCAGCACTAAACAGGCAGTCTCATTTGAGAACACAGGATGGTTGGTGTGAGAAATGGAAAAATGTCACACTGGTGCAGTATGGGCTGTTTCTCTTTCTCGGGAACTATATTCTGATCTAGTCTTGCTGGTCTCATGGGAGAAATGCTTGATTTGACACCAGGTACCTTGAATGGAAAATTTTTTAAACTATAACTCCAAAGTCCCTTGTAAAATGAATTTATTGAGTTTAAGTTGTCCTTTTGCAGTGTATTGAGCACCAACACTTGGAATGGAGTATTGGGATGTGAGCTCCTTTTCCTCATGTTGTTCAGTTCCTCTCACCTGCACTATTGTGGAGATGGAAGTTCTGAGAGGTTGTTCCTCTTTAGCATATTCTTTTTTTCTGGTGGCTGCATTTAGATCGACATTGGTGGCAACCTGAGAATCAGTTCACCAGCCATTCCATACCCTACAACCTGGGGAAATGATAATGGGCCAAATTTTGCTCTAACAGGGCATCTAACGGTGCTTGCCGTTACTTGGACCTGCCCTTGCACGTTTTTGAGTGGCAAGTTGCTGAAAGTGCGAACTGATAACGGGGCAGTGAGTGAAACAGGGCATTTGGGAGCTGAGTGAACAGGGCAAGAAACAGGGTATCTCCTTAACCAATGAGATTGAAGGATTGTGAAATTAACAGCGCAAGGATTGAGAAGGAAGTCTAAATTAGAGTGGGCGAATTCAATGTCAAATCAGGTACAGAAAGAGAAATAAAGAGAGGAAAAGAAAGATTGGATTAAAAGAGGGGAAAAAAAGCGAGTGAAAGGGGAAGAAAAAAAAGTTTTAATTTTAAAATTGCCATTTTTAAAAGCTCCAACAACAATTAAATCCTGAAGGAATGAGACTCCACTCTTGTAATAGTTAATTTTCAGTGCCAGAGATCTTGATTGCCGATAATGAACACATTCACCGTCGTTAAAAAGGTACTTAGACTGGAATGGAAAAGACGTAACTTTCCATGGCGAGTTTAGTTTGAATCTCCTGCGCAAATACATGAACTTTACGTCGTTCAATGCATTTTTAGGTTGAGCAAGATAGCTGGATGCTGTTTTCGTGAAGCGAACAGCGGAGCAGCCCAACTCGGTCAGCAACTTGTGGATGTTTGAGTTTAACTGCGTATCTGCCCCTCGCCTGAAGTTGCTGTACCATTTACACATAAATAAAACGAGCCCCATTCGCCTCACCGTTATTTTGTCAACAAAATCTGGGCCATTGATTGTGAAAATATATATTTTTAAATGGCAGTTTTCTGCCCTTCATTACTGCAATTGACTGCTTTATTTCGTACTAGGTCTTTGTCTTTGATGTTGGAGGAAAGGATTGGAAGTATTATGACTGGTTTAAGGTTACGACTATAGCAGCCTTTGGACCTTACGATCCTGAGCTTTTGTGTTATGCTCATGCGAATCAAGTTCGAGTTGTCCTGAGAGGTAAGTAATTTTATCACAGAAAAAACAAATGTCCTTCTGTCTTCTAATGCAAGCTGTATTATCGAGAACCACATAAAAGGACATTCAGTGCACAGCCTTGAATTGCGACCTTACAGTGCTGAAATTCCTCTGCAGCTCCTGCACAACTCGAGCTAATAATTCCACATTCCATCTATAATATATTAAAATCTTACATCCACACACACACCTCCTGTCTACAAAACCTTACTTTCTGTAGTCAAGTTTTTCACACTTTTGTTGCAACTTTTTCCATTTATAAATTCCTCTGTCCACATTTATAATGGGAACTGTCTCCGTAAACTTGATGCACTGTAATTACATCCTCCCCACCAGTGGTGGCACTGTAGCACCTCTGTTTTGCATCTTTCAGCTCAAATTGCTATTAAAATAAAAATTACAATTGATCAAAGTATTATATTAAAAATTAGGACAAAATTTATGATTTCACAATGGGGACTGAGTTACATCTGAACACCCTGGTGGAATTATCCCCCACACTCCAATCCTGCTTCGCCTGAATACTACACAAGTCTGGACTCTCTTTGTCCATTGCCATGGGAGATTGACTGGTGATGTATTTTTATTCTACTTTTCACCTCCCAAACTTGCTGGATTCGTGAGCACTGAGCGGGAGTCTTCTGATCTAGGAGTAGGGGAGGGGGAGAATTCTGAGGAGGGAGATTGTGGGATCCAGCAAGGACTCAGGAGATGGTCAGGGATTGCTGGGATCTGGCAGTATTGGGGAGATCGGGGAATGGAGGGTCTAACATGTCTTGTTGGGGAGGAGGGTGGTCTAATGGAATGCGACCCAAACTGCTATTGACATCTTTGGAAGCATCAGTCCCTCACCCCTCACATGTTCCTGCAAGTTAGGTGCCCGAACCACCGCTTCCCTCATCGTCGCCCTATTCCGATCTTCTGTACTTACCTTGAGCATTTGAGCTGAAATGCTTGGTTAAGAAAGCCTTAAAAAGCGCAAACAAAGCATTGGGGTTCATTTCTAGAGGGAAATAATTCACAGCAGAGAAGTTATGTTAATCTTGTATAGGTCCTTGGTTAGAAAACACTGAGAGGACTGTGCACAGTTCTGGACTCCATACTACAAAAAGATACAGAAGTATTGGAGAAAGTGCAAAAAGGATTTACAAGGATGATATCAGAACTGAGAGAGCATGATTATCAGGAAAGACTGAACAGGCTGGGGCTCTTTTCTCTAGATAAGAGAAGGCTGAGAGGTGATCTGATAAAGGTATTTAAAATTATGAATGGTTTCGATCGGGCACGTGGAGTTCCTCAGGCAGTGTCCTAGGCCCAACCATCTTCAGCTGCTTCATCAATGACCTTCCCTCCATCATAAGGTCAGAAATGGGGATGTTCGCTGATGACTGCACAGTGTTCAGTTCCATTCGCAACCCCTCAGATAATGATGCAGTCCGAGCCTGCATGCAGCAAGACCTGGACAACATCCAGGCTTGGGCTCATAAGTGGCAAGTAACATTCGCGCCAGATAAGTGCCAGGCAATGACCATCTCCAACAAGAGAGAGTCTAACCACCTCCCCTTGACATTCAACGGCATTACCATCACCGAATCCCCCACCATCAACATCCAGGGGGTCACCATTGACCAGAAACTTAACTGGACCAGCCATCTAAATACTGTGGCTACGAGAGCAGGTCAGAGGCTGGGTATTCTGCGGCGAGTGACTCACCTCCTGATTCCCCAAAGCCTTTCCACCATCTACAAGGCACAAGTCAGGAGTGTGATGGAATACTCTCCACTTGCCTGGATGAGTGCAGCTCCAACAACACTCAAGAAGCTCGACACCATCCAAGATAAAGCAGCCCGCTTGATTGGCAACCCATCCACCACCCTAAACATTCACTCCCTTCACCACCGGCGCACTGTGGCTGCAGTGTGCACCATCCACAGGATGCACTGCAGCAACTCGCCAAGGCTTCTTCGACAGCACCTCCCAAACCCGCGACCTCTACCACCTAGAAGGACAAGGGCAGCAGGCGCATGGGAACAACACCACCTGCACGTTCCCCTCCAAGTCACACACCATCCCGACTTTCAAATATATCGCCGTTCCTTCATTGTCGCTGGGTCAAAATCCTGGAACTCTCTTCCTAACAGCACTGTGGGAGAACCGTCACCACACGGACTGCAGCGGTTCAAGAACGCGGCTCACCACCACCTTCTCGAGGGCAATGAGGGATGGGCAATAAATGCCGGCCTTGCCAGCGACGCCCACATCCCGTGAACGAATAAAAAAAAAAAAATTGGCAAGATGTAACGAGTGCCACAGGAATCAGTGTCCTAGTACATGAATCACAAAGAGTTAGTGTGCAGGTACAGCAAGTGATAAGGAAGGCAAATGGAATATTGTCATTTATTGCAAGGGGAATGGAATATAAAAGTAGAGATGTTTTGCTACAGTTGTACAGGGCATTGGTGAGACCACATCTAGAATACTGTATGCAGTTGTGGTCTTCTTATTTAAGAAAGGACATAATTGCTTTGGAGGTAGTTCAGAGAAGGTTCACTCGACTGATTCCTCAGATGAGGGGGTTATCTTTTGAGGAAAGGTTGGATAAGTTGGGCCTGCATACACTGGAATTTAGAAGAACGAGAGGTTATCTTATTGAAACATACAAGATCCTGAAGGGACGAGAAGGGGTCGATGATGAGAGGAGGTTTCCCTTTGTGGGAGATACCAGAACTCGGGGCCACCAGTTTAAAAATAACGTGTCTCCCATTTAAGACGGAGATGAGGAGGAATTTTTTCTCTCATAGGGTCATGAGTCTGTGGAACTCCCTTCCCAGAGAACGGTGGAGGCAGGGTCATTGAATATTTCTAAGGCTGAGTTAGACAGACTCCTGATTAACAAGGGAGTCAAAGGTTGTAGTCGGGACACAGGTAAGTAGGGTTGAGGTCACAATCAGATCAATCATGACCTTACCAAATAGCAGAGCAGGCTCGAGGGGCTGAATGGCCTACTCCTGCTCTCGTATGTTCATATGTTTGTAATTTTCCGCTTGTGGGCGAGTCGAAAACTAGAGGTAATCCAAAACTATAAGATAGTCACAAATAAATCCAATAGGGAATTCAGGAAAAACTTCTTTCGTCAGTGAGTGGTGAGAATGTGGAACTTGCAACCACATGGAGTGGCTGATGCAAATATAATGGATGCATTTAAGGGGAAGCTGCAGAAGTGTATGAGGGAGAAGGATATGTCCAGGCTTTGGAGACAGGCTGAGGCCTTCAAATAAAAACTTCACTTGTCTTCAATGTCTTCACTTCAAGCAAAGACACTAAAAGACACAAATGAAAATTCGGTGAATAAATATAAACATGTTATTGTGAAATGTCATTTTTTGAATTTGTATTTTATTTTAGGAACTCTTATTTTATAAATTAAATATTGCAGTTACTGAGGAAAAACATGGTCCATGAAAAACAGTTTCAGCTGCAGGTTGAGAAATCTGTTCCACACCATCACTTGGTGGCCGTAGTGTGGAACTGCATCACCACAGGCCACATTATGGGCAAAATCCTATTATAAAGGAGACAGGACAGGCGTCACTGGATGGGAACACAATTAAAATAGAAAAACAAAAGATAGTGTTGACACAGAACTTTTGAATAAAAAGATGACAGGACATAGTGTTTTTAATAACCTATAAATAGATAGGTGGAACTTTTATTCCCTGGCACAGCAGCAGTCTGCCACTGATGCCAGGATTTAGAATGAAGAATGCAGTTTAATGAAAGCTCGACCCAATTGTGTCCAGAGCCCAGCACACACGCTCCATTCTTCCGACTCTGGGCGACTGAGATTTCTCCTCTTCCTCCATCAATGGCAGAACCTTCAGCTGTTACTGCCTTGAACTCCAGATTCTTCTTCTTCAACTTCTTTGTCTTGCTATTTCTCTTCCTATCTTCGAATGCCTCATCAAAACCTACCTGTTTGACTGTGCCTTTGGTCACTTCCCTCAAGTGTCAGCTTGGCTCAGTGGCAGCACTGTGTCTCTCCTCCTGGGTCAGAAGATTTTGGGTTTACTCCAGGACGTGACACATAAGTGCAGTACTGAGGGAATGCTGCATTGCCAGAGGTGCTGTGTTTCAGATGAGACCTTAAACAAAGGCTCCACCTGCCTGTTCAGGTGGATGTAAAAGACCCCATTGGCACAATTCAAAGAACAGGGAGTTCTCCTGGTGTCCTGGACAACATTCATCCCTCAACCTACATTACCAAAACAGATTAACTGGCCATTTATCTAATTTCCTATTTGTCGGACCTTGCTGGGCACAAATTAGCGACCACATCTGCTTACAAGACAACAGTGATTACGCTTCCAAAATAATTTATTGGCTATGAAGCATTTAAGGACATCCTGAGGATGTGAAAGGCACGATGTGAATGCAAATTCTAGCTAAATCTTCCTCTACTACTTCCTACTTGATGTTGGCAGTTCTGTCCTGTAAAGTGTCTTTGGACACAATGTTCTGTGAATGATGCTCTGTAAATGCTCTGTAAATCGACCTCCATCTGAACTTGCAGCACTCCGTTCTCTCAGTTCCACCTTTGACATTGTCATTAAACCTGCTGACAAGGGCGGCTCTATTGTAGTTTGGTGAACAGACCTCTACCTCGCAGAGGCTGAATGGCAACTCTCCAACACCTCCTCCTATCTCCCCCTGGACCATGACCCCACCGCTGAACATCAAGTCATACTTTCCCAGACTATGACTAACCTCATCTCCTCTGGGGATCTTCCCCCCATGGCCTCCAACCTCATAGTCCCCCAACTCTACACAACCCGCTTCTACCTACTCCCCAAGATCCACAAACTGGACTGCCCCGGTCGACCAATTGTTTCAGCCTGTTCTTGCCCCATGGAATTTATTTCTTCCTCTTCCAATGTCCTCCGTAACTTTAACAGTTTCCAGTTTCCCGGCCCTATCCATCTCCTTTTCACCCTGGACGTCCAGTCCCTCTGCACCTCCATCCCTCACCACGACGGCCTGCGGGCCCTCCGCTGCTTCCTTGAACGGAGACCCAATCAGTCCCCATCCACCACCACCCTCCTCAGCCTGGCTGAACTTGTTCTTATGTTGAACAACTTCTCCTTTGATTCCACTCACTTCCTCTAAATAAAAGGTGTTGCTATGGGAACTCATACGGGGGCGAGCTATGCCTGCCTTTTTGTCGGATATGTGGAATACTTTTGTTCCAGTCCCACTCAGGACCCCTCCCTCACCTCTTTTTCCGGTACATTGATGACTGTATCGGTGTTGTTTCCTGCTCCCGCCCTGAACTGGAATATTTGATCAACTTTGCTTCCAATTTCCAACCTCCTCCTGCCTTCACATGGTCCATCTCTTTCCCTTCCTCGACTTCTCTATCTCCATTTCTGGGGATAGGCTGTCAACCAACATCTATTATAAGCCCACTGACTCCCACAGCTACCTTGATTACCTCTCACCACACTTCCTGTAAGAACTCTATTCATTCTCCTGGTTTCTCCGTCTCTGTTGCATCTGTTCTGACGATGCCACCTTCCACATCAGTGCTTCCGATAAGTCTTCCTTTTTCCTCAACCGAGGATTCCCCTCCACTCTAGTTAATGGCCCTCGACCATGTCCATCCCATTTCCCGTACTTCTGCCCTCACCCTTTCCCCTCCCTCCCAGAACCATGATAGGGTCCCCCTTGTCCTTACCTTGCACCCCTACGAGCCTCCACATTCAATGTATCATCCTCTGCCATTTCCACCACCTCCAGCGCGATCCCACCACCAAAAGCATCTTCAACTCCCCCCTGTTTCAGCATTCTGAAGGGACCATTCCCTCTGCGACACCCTGGTCCCCTCTTCCATCATCCCCAAAACCCACTCCCCTTCGTTCAAAATCCTGAAGAGTTTAGATGAAGTAAATAAGCAGAAAATGTTGCCATTGGCAAAAGGGTCAAGAACCAGAGGACACAGATTTAAGATGATTGGCAAAAGAACCGAAGGCGACATGAGGAAAAGCTTTTTTACGCAGCGAGTAGTTATGATCTGGAACGCTCTGCCTGAAAGGATGGTGGAAGCAGATTCAATCATGGCTTTCAAAAAGGAATTGGATAAATACTTGAACGGAAACTTTTGCAGGGCTACGAGAAAAAAGCAGGGAAATGGGACGAACTGGATTGCTCTTTCAATGAGCCGGCAGAGGCTCGATGGGCTGAATGGCCTTCTTCTGTGCTGTAACCATTCTATGATTCCATGATTGTATAGTATACTGTATTTGCTGCTCACAATGCAGTCTCCTCTACACTGGGGAGACCAAACGCATGTTGGGTGACCGCTTTGCTGAACACTTCCGCTCAGTCCGCAAACGTAACCCTGACCTTCCGGTCGCTTTCCTCTTTAATTCTCTGTCCCACTCCCACTCTGACCTCTCTGTCCTCGGCCTCTTACACTGTTCCAATGAAGTTGATAGAATGATAAGGGACAGGAGGAGGCCCTTCAGCCCATCGTGTCTTTACCTTTCCCATTCCCACCCTCCTTGACTTGCACCATCATCCCTTTTGTCATTTAATCTCTCTTGCCCTCCACCCATCACAGACCTTCCCTTTTGTTCTTTTGTCCCCTCCCCTTCCTTCCCCACCCCCCCTTTCTCTGCCTCTGCACTTGCTTAAAAACTGTTCAATCTCGAACTTCTTCCAGTTCTGAGGAAAGGTCATCGACCTGAAACATTAACTCTGTTTCTCTCTCCACAGATGTTGCCCGGATTGCTGAGTATTTTCAGCATTTTCTGTTTTTATTTCTGTATAAATGGACATTGTTTGTTCACCAGGAGTTCCAACATACAAAGACATTATGGACAGAAATCACCAAAGAAAATGGATCAATCACAGAGTCAACTCTGTAAAAAGACAATTTATGGATGGAATCAATTTGGACCTGAAGTTTTCTGCTGAAAATAATTCTGCTATCAAATTGTTGATAACTGACCTGGTTGCCGAAACCACGAAGAAATTCCACATTTTAATACCTGGGTCTCAGGTAAAGGAGCCGTTATTTATTAAATGGGGATAAGCAATTTAGTTTCTACTTAATTGTAAAGACCATTGATATTTTTCTGGATAAGTGAATTGAAATCATGATTTTTAGCTGCTGTTTATCAGTGCATCATCTTGTTCCAAAGCTGCTTTAACCATTGCTGAGGTTAGAAATTTTAGATTGAATCAGTTTAAATGGATATACAGCAAACTTGATGCTGCACCACTTGTAGCCCAGAATGATACAAGTGACTTGAGGCCCGGCTTCCCGGACCAGCATTGTTCGAACTGTAATTTTCACATCGGTTCTTAGAATGTTACAGCACAGGAGGAGGCCATTCGGCCCATCATGCCTGTGCCAGCTCTTTGAAAGAGCGATCTAATTAGACCCACTCCCCTGCTCTTTCTCCATTGCCCTGCAATTTTTTCCCTTCAATTATTTATCCAATTCCCTTTTGAAAGTTACTATTGAATCTGCTTCCACCGCCCTTTCAGGCAGTGCATTCCAGATCATAACAATTCACTGTGTACGAGGACACCCAAGTCTCTCTGAACACCAACATTTAATAGTTTCTCACCATTTAAAAATATTCTGTTTTTCTATTCTTCCTACCAAAGTGAATAACCTTACATTTCCCCACACTGTACGCCACCTTGGATCACTATTATACTCTCTGGAGTTTAGAAGAGTGAGATGATCTCATTGAAACATATCAGATTATGAGCGGGCTTATGAGGTTGTTTCCCATGGCTGGAGAGTCTCGAACAAGGGGCATAGTCGCAGGATAAGGGGTCGGCCATTTAAGACTGAGATGAGTTGGAATTTTTTCATTCAGAGGGTTGTGAATCTTTGGAATTCTCTTCCCCAGAAGGCTGTGGATGCTGAGTTGTTGATTATATTCAAGGCTGAGATAAATAGATTTTTGGACTCTTGGCAGAATCAAGGGATATGGGGATTGGGCAGGAAAGTGGATTTGAGGTCAAAGATCAGCCACAATCTGTTTGAATGGCGGAGCAGGCTCAAGGTGCAATGTGGCCTACTCCTGCTTCTGTTTCTTATGTTCTTCTGTTCTTAGACCTTGTTAACTCAGATTGCAGTGATTTAATTCTTGACCTTAGGCCCTACGGTCAAATAGCCTGCCAGCACTCAATGTCTGGCCTCGTGTAAACAAACTTTGGGCACTTTGACTAGGTATTGGAGTGGGGCTGGCCCTTTTAGGACTGCAGTTTGGTCACAACTTAATGCCTTTTGAAGAGGAGGAGAGAAAACTGACAGAAAATTGGAGGAAGAAGGTGGGTGAGCAGTGGGGAATTGAACCTGATTAATATTTGATAACCGAGGATCCTATTAATTCTAACTCACTATTTGCCCCAACTTTATCCTGTTCCTTTTTATACAGTCATGAACACTGTCGAACTCCTAACCTGTTAAATTCACAGCTCCCTTGGACCATGTGCGAGTGCATATAAAAACCATATAACTACTAGTGATATCCAACATCAGGTATGAGATGAAACTAACTTTTTCTTGTTACTCTTTGGCCCTTAGGTCACATTTAACGTGCCTTGGTCTCCAGACTGCATTGATGGCCGATGCTATGACTTTTTGAGAATTGCAAATTCCTGTGACTTTTTATTTGTGATGTCCTATGATATGCAGAGTCAAATGTGGGACATTTGCTTTTCAAAGCCAAATGCTCCCTATTACCAGACTTTATCAGGTATGTACAATAAGACCATCTGGTTCAGGGTCTACCTGCCCGATATCAATGTGAATCTAGGACCCTCATTATTATTTTCCCCATTTAGGTTACTCCGCTTATATCAATCTGGGTATTGATTCCAGAAAGCTCGTGCTGGGAGTTCCATGGTATGGTTATGACTATACTTGCAGGCAGTTGTTTGAGGTAAGGTGTTGTCATTATCTGGCTTTCAGATATCCTAATTATTGAGAATTAACTTTAGTAAACCGTTGTCTTGTTGCTGTGCAAACTATCCCATTGATTCCCTTTTCTGAGGAAATTAATTGTTTGCATTGCACAAGAAATGAGAGTGAAGTCAGTTCACCTGAAACTCATCCCTCTGGTACATTATCTGTCCGAACAGGGCATCGAATTATATTTTGGAACAGTCCAGTATTTTTGCCTCTGTTCACTTGCTTGTAGACTATTTCAAAAACTTCTCTTTACATAAAGAAGATTTTTGATATCTGTTCTATGTTTACTTTTCACTAATTTCCACATGCATCCATTGGCTGGGCTTACCTTACCCATGCTATTCAACATTTTATTCCACTGAGGCCTCCCCTTAATTGCATTCTTCTGAGCTGCAAATCTTAAGCTTCTGCTGATCTTTTCTCAAAACTCATTCCTTTACAATTTTTTTTATTTGTTCATGGGATGTGGTCATCACTGGTAAGGCCAGCATTTTTTGCCCATCCCTAATTGCCCTTGAGAAGGTGGTGGTGAGCCACCTTCTTGAACCGCTGCAGTCCGTAGCAAAGATTGTACAACTGAGTGGCTTGCTCGGCCAATTCAGAGGGTGATTAAGAATCAACTATATTGCTGTGGGTCTGGAGTCACATATCGGCCAGAATGGATGAATTCGTGAACAGATGAAATACAACAATCCCATAGTCTCATGGCCACCATTACTGAAAATAGTTTTTTTAAATTTCAGATTTTATTTAGTTGAAATTAAATTTCCCAGCTGCTGTAGCAGAATTTGAACTCATGATTCCAGATTATTCGTCCAGGTATCTGGTTCATTCGTCCAGTAACATAACCACAATGCTACCATACCCAGTGGGAGACATTGGAATATAGGAACAGGAGTAGTCCATTCTGCCCCTCGAGCCTGTTCCACCAATCGATCATGGCTAATCTGGATCTTAACTCCATTTACCCACCTTGGTTCTGTAACCCTTAATACCCTTACCTAACAAAAATCTATCAGTCTCAGCTTTGAAATTTTCAATTGACCGAGCCTCAACAGCTTTTTGAGGTCCAGAGTTCCAGATTTCCACCACCCTTTGTGTGAAGAAGTGCTTCCTGACAACACCCCTGAATGGCCAAGCTCTAATTTTAAGGTTATGTCCCCTTGTTCTGGACTCTCCCACCAGAGGAAATAGTTTCTCTCTATCTACCCTATCAACTGCTTTGATCAATTCAAACACATCAATTAGATCACCCCTTAATCTTCGACATTCAGTCTTGTTGCTGTCTATTTCAAGTTACAACCTTGTCCTTATCTATAAATGTACTATTTAATTTATATATTTCTGTGAGAGACCCTCCTCTCTATATTGTAAAGCTTATGTTTCTCTAATTGTCCCTCATAGCCTTTACACTTAGAGATCAGTCATGCTGTTATTGCATTTTTGAAATTACCAAAGTAACTCTATTCACAAGTGTTATTTTTTCATCCTTTCGTACTTTTCAGGGTGGTAGGTGTGTATTGGAAAAGATTGCTTCCCGAGGTGCCCCTTGCAGTGGTGCAGCTGGACGTCAGGTCCCATACAAAGAGATCGTACAGCACGTGCACAAATCAATTACTGGCAGATATTGGGATGATGAGCAGAAAGCCCCATATTATATCTACATGGTAAGACTATCAATCAAAACACAATGGAGAGTTGTGCATTGTCCATTCTTTGCAGAATGCAAACATTGCAGTGTTTCATGATTCAATATTCTCTGTGTGCAGGATTCAGCAAAGTTCAGAATGTACAGTTTCTGCAGTAGAAAATGTGTGTAGTTGGAGAATAGCCAAGAAAATGGGAGTTGACAGACAAAGCACCAAACCAATTCCGAGCTGTGGACTTTTCAAATAGATCACTTCACACAACCCATATTGACCCTCCTGTGAAAATCATCATAGTTCAGTTCGTGAAATGTGTGCCCCTGTCTCCCATTTGATGATCAATTTAACACAAAAGATTGACGGTAGCGTGCCCTGTACATAAGAAAACTGCACAGTAGCAAATACCACACACTCTCAACCAACTGCATTCTACCTAGTCACATGTCTAATTGACATTGGCCAAATCTTGCTGAGATACTTGATGCACTGCAGTCAAAGGCTGTGATGCTTGAGCTTTCAGCAGTAACATTGAAATCATGTTTTCCACCTTTCGATTGCAATATTTTGTTACTTTGAGCAATTTGAACAGATTATTTTGAGATGATAGAATGTTCCACATTGAGTTAAATCAGACCTTGGTTTATCCTATTGTTTTAAATTGTTTTCTCTGGAGGCCAATGCTAACTCTGACTTGCAAGTCATCTATCTCTTTCTATTTTCCCCCAAATCATTTTTTTCCCCAATCGAACACCATAATCTTTTGCCTTGTTGCATCTGAATTGACATCTGGGCTGTCCATTGGATTTTTCTCAGTTGCTGTCCTGAGGGAGTGCTGCACTGTCAGAGGTGCCATCTTTCAGATGACACGCTAAACTGAGGTCCCATCTGCGCTTTAAATGTGTGTCTTATGTTCATATGTTGCACAGCATCCAGATGAGTTAATTGATTTGAGTGTTAAAAATGATAGATTGGGATTTCCTTGGAGCTGCAGGGGCACAATTTCAAAATTTGCAGATGGCCCAAAACTTGGAAGTGTAATGAACAGTGAGGAGGTTAGTGATAGACTTCAAGAGGACATAGACAGGCTGGTGGAATGGGTGGACACATGGCAGCTGAAATTCAACGCAGAAAAGTGTGAAGTCACACATTTCAGTCGGAAGAAAGGTGAGGCAATGTAAACTATGGGATGCAGGAAAGGAGAGATCTGGGGGTTGATGAGCACAAATCGTTAAAGGTGGCAGGGCAGGTTGAGAAAGCATACAGGATGCTGGGCTTTATAAATAGAGGCATAGATTACAAAAGCATGGAGGTTATGATGAATACTTATAAAATGCTGGTTCGGCCACAACTGGAGCATTGTGCCAGTTCTGGGCACCGCACTTTTGGAAGGATGTGAAGGCCTTAGAGGGGGTGCAGAAGAGATTTATGTGAATGATTCGAGGGATGAGGGACTTCAGTTACGTGCATAGACTGGAGAAGCTGGGGTTGTTCTCCTTCGAGCAGAGAAGGTTGAGAGGAGATTTGATAGAGGTGTTCAAAGTCATGAAGGGTCTGGACAGAGTAGATAGAGAGAAACTGTTCCCATTGGTGGAGAAGTCAAGAATGAGGACATAGATTTCAGGTGATTGGCAAAAGAACCAAAGGTGATATGAGAAAAAACTTTTTTACACAGCGAGTGGTCGTGGTCTGGAATGCACTGCCTGAAGATGTGGTGGAGCAGATTCAATAGTGGCTTTCAAAAGTGAATTCGATATAATATCGCCGTTCCTTCATCGTCGCTGGGTCAAAATCCTGGAACTCCCGACCTACAGCACTGTGGCAGAACCTTCACCACACGGACTGCAGCGTTTCAAGAAGGCGGCTCACCACCACCTTCTCAAGGGTAATTAGGGATAGACAATAAAGCTGGCCTTGCCAGCGATGCCTACATCCCATGAACAAATAAAAAAAAACTTTCAAAAGGGAATTCGGTAAGTGCTTGAAAGGAAAAGCTTTCCAGAGCTAAGGGGCGAGGGCGGGGGAATGGGACTAGCTGGATTGCTCTTGCAGGGAGCTGGCATGGATGTGACGGGCCGTATGGCCTCCTTCCGTGTTGTAACCATTCTATGATACTATGATTCTGCATCTTCAGCAAAGCTCATCCACAATATTCAGAAATGTGTGCTTGAGTGTGAAGCATTGTTTCCGACATAGACTGTTGGATTTCATATTAAAAATTAAGCTGACAGTTTGGGCAATTTGGCTTGAATCTAAGACGGAGATCCTCTTTTTGAGGGTTTCTCATCAGGACACCTGAATTTAAATGTCAAGCCCATGGAGGAACTTCGGCTCATTTTCAAAGCTTCGTTGTTTGAACAGAGAGTTAGTCCACAATGACAAAACGTTGGAATTTTAAAAACAAAATCTCTACACTACAGGTAGGAAATAAAAAGCCGGTATCAGTAAAAGTTAAAGAATGGCATTTATATTGTGCTTTATCGATTGTCTCTCTGAATCGTCCCAAAGTGCTTCTCACAATAAGTTACTTTGAAGTGCAGTAACATCGTTATATCACTGACTTGAAATTAAGCTGTGGGATGTTAACGGATGAACGCTTAATTCAATCAGTGAACAGTCTCGCGATATTTTAATGATGACATTAACCTATTAAATCATTTGTACTCTATCCCACGCTGTCATTTTTAGAACAACATTTAATTTTAGTAATTTAAAGAATTCAAAAAGTTGACATTTATTCAGATTCGATGTTCTGTTATCATAGTGAAGGCTCAGTGGTCAGATTCTTTCTAAAATTAGTTTCTATTTTGATTCCTAATCAGGTGTGATGTGTAAATGTACTCAGACACTTTACAGATTACTTACAGTTCATGTAATGTTACAGTGCTTTTCACAATCCGTTTCAACTAAGGTTTGGAACAATCCACCTCTTTACCTTTCTTTTCCTCAGCCCACCTAAGCTTGTCTTTTAATGCAAGCATTTTAAATAGTGCTGCTGAAGATTTTCAGCACTGTGTCTCGAACTGTGCATTGACCCAAACCCCTCGCTCCTATCTGTGTAACTCTCTTTTGTTTTCTTATGGCAGGTTAACAATACTTATCATCTGGTCTGGTATGACGATCCGCAGAGCATTTCAATTAAGTCAACGATCATGAAGAAATTGAAACTCCGTGGCATAGGCATGTGGAATGGAAATATGCTGAACTACAGTGATGATCATTTCATAGTAAAGCAAACTGAAGACATGTGGAATGCTCTTTGCCCTTTGTGAGGAAAATGGCAACCTTGAACCATCTAACCTTAACATAATGTAATCATTTCATTTTGCAAGTAAACTCAGCAAAAAGTGAGCTAGCTTCCAACATTAGAAATTAAAGATAACGCAGATCTAGGAAACAGATTTAACATTTTATCTAGCTAACGATTTCCAATTCAATGAGAAACAAATGTACGAACGTGATTTGTACCACAAGATCTGGTCGCTTCAGGCATCTTAAGTTGCTTACAAAGTGCGCCAAACCTGTATTGACTATCATAATGCTTAATGATAGTGCAGGCTAAAACTTCTTGCCACTAAATACTTAATATTCAGGGAACAATTCAGCTTTCCCATTGAGTAATTATGCAGTTCTGACATGCACATGTGTGCTGTCTGTTTGATGCACATTTTAATTCCTGACTGTTCATTTTTATGATTTTTTTTGTCTTGGGTTATCATTTTTAAGAAAGGCGAGAGAGGGAAACCAGGGAATTATAGACCAGTTAGCCTATCATCTGATCTGGGGAAAATGCTGGAGTCTATAATTAAGGATAGGGTGACTGAACAACTCGAGAATTTTCAGTTAATCAGAGAGAGCCAGCATGGATTTGTGAAAAGTAGGTCATGCCTGACAAACCTGATTGTATTTTTTGAAGAGTCAAGTAAAGTAGTGATCAGGGGAATGTCAATGGATGTTATTTATATGGACTTCCAGAAGCCACGTGAGTCAGTTCCTCTCTTCCCCCATCCCCTTCACTCCCTTAGTGACCTCATCAACCATCAAACCAATAAAGAACAGTGCTCTACTCACACTGACACAACAAACTGTCAGGAACTTGACAATTTTTTTTAATATTTCAAAATAGACTTTATTTTATCAAATTTAAAGATACACACAGTTCAATGTAAAAAGACACAATTTCAAGCATTGCAGTTCGAACCAATACAGTGCAGATCGTACACACTATGATCCCATTATTACAAAACACAGTTTTTTTTTCATTCGTTCATGGGATGTGGGCGTCGCTGGCGAGGCCGGCATTTATTGCCCATCCCTAATTGCCCTCGAGAAGGTGGTGGTGAGCCGCCTTCTTGAACCGCTGCAGTCCGTGTGGTGACGGTTCTCCCACAGTGCTGTTAGGAAGAGAGTTCCAGGATTTTGACCCAGCAACGATGAAGGAACGGCGATATATTTCCAAGTCGGGATGGTGTGTGACTTGGAGGGGAACGTGCAGGTGGTGTTGTTCCCATGTGCCTGCTGCCCTTGTCATTCTAGCTGGTAGAGGTCGCGGGTTTGGGAGGTGATGTCGAAGAAGCCTTGGCGAGTTGCTGCAGTGCATCCTGTGGATGGTACACACTGTCGTCACTGTGTGCCGGTGGTGAAGGGAGTGAATGCTTAGGGTGGTGGATGGGGTGCCAATCAAGTGGGCTGCTTTATCTTGAATGGGGTCGAGCTTCGTGAGTGTTGTTGGAGCTGCACTCATCCAAGCAAGTGGAGAGTATTCCATCACACTCCTGAGTTGTGCCTTGTAGATGGTGGAAAGGCTTTGGGGAGTCAGGAGGTGAGTCACTCGCCAATGAATACCCAGCCTCTGACCTGCTCTCGTAGCCACAGTATTTATATGGCTGGTTCAGTTAAGTTTCTGGTCAATGGTGACCCCCAGGATGTTGATGGTGGGGGATTCGGTGATGGTAATGCCGTTGAATGTCAAGGGGAGGTGGTTAGACTCTCCCTTTTTGGAGATGGTCATTGCCTGGCACTTTTCTGGCACGAATGTTACTTGCCACTTATGAGCCCAAGCCTGGATGTTGTCCAGGTCTTGCTGCATGCAGGGTCGGACTGCTTTGAGGGGTTGCGAATGGAACTGAACACTGTGCAATCATCAGCGAACATCCCCATTTCTGACCTTATGATGGAGGGAAGGTCATTGATGAAGCAGCTGAAGATGGTTGGGCCTCGGACACTGCCCTGAGGAACTCCTGCAGCAATGTCCTGGGGCTGAGATGATTGGCCTCCAACAACCACTACCATCTTCCTTTGAGCTAGGTATGAATCCAGCCACTGGAGAGTTTTCCCCCTGATTCCTATTGACTTCAATTTTACTCGGGCTCCTTGGTGCCACACTCGGTCAAATGCTGCCTTGATGTCAAGGGCAGTCACTCTCACCTCACCTCTGGAATTCAGCTTTTTTGTCCATGTTTGGACCAAGGCTGTAATGAGGTCGGGAGCCGAGTAGTCCTGGCGGGAACCAAACTGAGCATCGGTGAGCAGGTTATTGGTGAGTAAGTGCTGCTTGATAGCACTGTCGACGACACCTTCCATCACTTTGCTGATAATTAAGAGTAGACTGATGGGGCGGTAATTGGCCGGATTGGATTTGTCCTGCTTTTTGTGGACAGGACATACCTGGGCAATTTTCCACATTGTCGGGTCGATGCCAGTTTTGTCGCTGTACTGGAACAGCTTGGCTAGAGGCGCAGCTCGTTCTGGAGCACAAATCTTCAGCACTACAGCTGGGATGTTGTCAGGGCCCATAGCCTTTGCTGTATCCAGTGCACTCAGCCGTTTCTTGATATCACGTGGAGTGAATTGAATTGGCCGAAGACTGGCTTCTGTGATGGTGGGGATATCGGGAGGAGGCCGAGATGGATCATCCACTCGGCACTTCTGGCTGAAGATGGTTGCAAACGCTTCAGCCTTGTCTTTTTCACTCATGTGCTGGACTCTGCCATCATTGAGGAAGGGGATGTTTGCAGAGCCTCCTCCTCCCGTTAGTTGTTTAATTGTCCACCACCATTCACGACTGGATGTGGCAGGACTGCAGAGCTTTGATCTGATCCGTTGGTTGTGGAATCGCTTCGCTCTGTCTGCAGCATGTCGCTTCCGCTGTTCAGCATGCATGTTGTCCTGAGTGGTAGCTTCACCAGGTTGGCACCTCATTTTTAGGTACGCCTGGTGCTGCTCCTGGCATGCTCTTCTACACTCCTCATTGAACCAGGGTTGATCCCCTGGCTTGTTGGTAATGGTAGAGTGAGGAATATGCCGGGCCATGAGGTTACAGATTGTGCTGGAATACAATTCTGCTGCTGCTGATGGCCCACAATGCCTCATGGATGCCCAGTTTTGTGCTGCAAGATCTGTTCTGAATCTATCCCATTTAGCATGGTGGTAGTGCCACACAACACGTTGGATGGTCTCCTCAGTGCGTAGACGGGACTTCATCTCCACGAGGACTGTGCGGCGGTCACTCCTACCAACACTGTCATGGACAGATTCATTTGCGACAGGTAGATTGGTGAGGACGAGTTCAAGTAAATTTTTCCCTTGTGTTGGTTCGCTCACCACCTGCCGCAGGCCCAGTCTGGCAGCTATGTCCTTCAGGACTCAGCCAGCTCGGTCAGTAGTGGTGCTACCGAGCCACTCTTGGTGATGGACATTGAAGTTCCCCACCCAGAGAACATTTTGTGCCCTTGCTACCCTCAATGCTTCCTCCAAGTGGTGTTCAACATGTCGGGGGACTGATTCATCAGCTGAGGGAGGACGGTCGGTCGTAATCAGCAGGAGGTTTCCTTGCCCATGTTTGACATGATGCCATGAGATTTCATGGGGTCCAGAGTCAATGTTGAGGATTCCCAGGGCCACTCCCTCCTGACTGTATATCACTGTACCGCCACCTCTGGTGGGTCTGTCCTGCTGGTGGGACAGTACATATCTTCAATACATTCTGTACAATACAAAGTGGGATGGCCTTACACAGTGGCCTTTCCCCAGAGAGTCTTTGCTTGGGCCGCACCTCGCCTCAGTGCGTCCCGCAGCACATACTCCTGGACCTTAGGAGTGTGCATTTGGTAACACTCGGTCATGAACAGCCCTGTCAGTTGGAAGACCAGCAGGTTTCGGGTGGACCAAAAGGCCTCCTTCACCGAGTTGATGGTTTTCCAGCAGCAGTTGATATCTGTCTCAGTGTGTGTCCCGGGGAACAGCCCGTATGGCACAGCGTCCTGTTTTACCGAACTGTTGGGGATGAATTCGGACAGATCCCAACGCCTCTCTCTCCACACCTTCTGTGTGAAGGGGCAGTCCATCAGGAGGTGGACGATGGCCTCGTCTCTGCCGCAGCCTCGAGGGCAGCTCGTGGTGGCACTGAGATTCCGTGCATGTTGGAAGGACCGCACTGCAAGGGCCCTCTCACCACCGTCCAGGCTGTATCCTGGTCCCTATTGGTCAGTTCCAGCGACGAGACGTTCTGCCAAATGACATCTACCATCTGGTCGGGCAACTGGCCAATCAAATCCACCTTCTCCTTTCCCTGCAGGACTCCCAGAATGTTCCGTGCCGAACACTGTCTGATGGCTTTGCGGTTGAAGGGGTTCCTCCTCAGGAACTTCTCCACCTGGGAAAAGGTGGTGGGGTACGGTCCAGCTGGACGGGACATCCTGCATCTGCTTGGCCAGCGTTGCCAGACCCAGTCTTCTCAGTGTGGTGGACATGTAGAAACTCAGCACGCAGTGAGGCTTGGTGTTTGCGTACTGGGGCTCTACACACATCCTAAGGCAGCCACACACAAAGATGGCCATCAGGATCAGAGCTGCATTGGGTACGTTCTTCTCCCCTTTGTCGGGGGGCTTGTACATGGTGGCCCTGCAGACGCGTTGTACCTTGGACCTCCAGACAAAGTGGAAGATAGCTCGGGCGACAGTGATGGCGGATTGGCGGGGAATGAGCCAGACGTTGGCCACGGAGAGCAACACCGTGAGTACCTCACACATTATCACCAGGTTCTTGCCGGTTCTGGAGAGGGATCGCCCCACCCACATACCAGGCTTCTGTTTGGCCTTGGCAATCCGCTCTTCCCAGTTCATGGTGCAGGTCTGGGACCCCCCGAGCCAGACCGCCAGCAACTTCAGGTAGTCGGGCCTGACGGTGAAGGGGACAAAAGTTCGATTCTTCCACCTGCCAAAGAACAAGACTTCACTCTTACTTCGGTTCGCTCTGGCCCCTGAGGCCAGCTCGAAATGGTTGCAGATGCCCATCAGTCTGTGGACCGACCACTGATCGGAGCAAAAGACAGTGACATCGTCCATGTACAGGGAAGCGTTAACATGAGAGCCTCCACTGCCCGGGATTGTCACCCCCGATACCTGCGTCCTTCCTGATGGACACGGCAAATCGCTTGATACGAACAAGACCGTGGAGAGAGGACAGCCCTGCCTGACTCCAGATCTGATGGGAAAGCTCTCCGACTCTCACCCGTTGATTAGGACTGCGCTACAGATGTCTGCGTGGAGCAGTCGGATTCAATTGCGGATTCCCTCCCCAAACCCCATTTTGGAGAGCACGTCCATTGTAGCCACCGTCTGACCTGCTCTTGTAGCCACGGCATTTATGTGGCATTTGTGACTTTGATTCGGGCAGATTCTGTGCTCTGGCAGGAGTGGAAACCTGATTGGAGGAATTAAAACATGGAGTTGCGTGAAAGGTGAGTTGAGATTTGAGAGGCAACAACACGCTCAAGGAGTTTGGAGATTAAACAGGGGTTGGAGATGGGGTGGTAGTTATCGAGGATGGAGGGGTTGAGGGTGAGTTTATGAAGAGGAGGGGTGATGATGTTGGTTTTGATCGGGAGTTGGGTGGGGGCAATAGCTGAGGAGAGGGAACCAATTACAATGAGAGCTAGCATGGGGGCCATGAAGGAAAATTGGGTGGTCAGCAGTTTAGTGGGAATGTGGTCAATGGAGCAGGAGGTGGGTCTCGTTGACAAGATGGGCTCAGAGAGGGCTTGAGGGAAGACAAGGGAGAAACTAGAAAAAGATCCGGGGTCATATTCAGTTGCTGACAGAATACTTTCAGCAATTGTTTATTCCAATTTGCATAAATGATTCACAAATGATTTGTTTTGCTCTTGTATAAAATAAAAATGTCATCGGCCTATTTGAAAGAACATTTCAGAATGTTGAATTTACTGGACAGTTAGTCCATCTTGTTACGAACACTGTAGTTCAGAATTTTCACGTTTATCTATATTCACAAATGAATATAAAGTTAATGTATACACTCTGTATCCTCCTTAAAGACAAGGTAGCCGTATGTCTTTATGCTTCAGTACACCTGCACAAACAATCACTCTGGGAATCGACTGAGCAACTGAGGTCCACAGAATTCTTATTGAAGATCGTAACGTCAGGCACGGTGAAATCCGTAAATAGAAAAATATGCGATTAATGACAGAACCACGATAGAAAATGGAGATATTTTTAAAAGTGATGACTCTCCCCTCTGCATTTCAATACCATTGCAATGTTGCAATGCACATCCGTTTGTCCAACCAGATATTTTGATCTTCTGACACTTTATGTGGGCTACTTGTTGCTACTAAATTGATGTCCTGAAAAGCAAAGGGCTTTCAAGCCCCCTGCTACAAAATGATTGTAACCTCGATAGTATCTGGACAGATCTGTACATTGAGTGATGTATGGAGGAAAAAACTCAGACTGATGGATTGAAATGATGTGTCAGCAGGTGATGACTGTCTATTGTGCTGTGCTTTTAAAAAAAATGTTTGCTCAGAAAACTTTCCACAGTCAAAGAGTTGTGTTGTTTACTTTGGCACTGAGTTGAAGGAAATGCACGGAGAGAGGCTCAAAGACATCTGCTGTATTCGGGTGTTCCACTGTCACAGTTTAACAAATTCTCAAATTTATTCTGACACAGCAACTTTCAAAGTATGCCTGCAGTGAGTTGCACTATAATGAGTTTCATCCGCTCGTACTTAATTTCTATTTTCTATAGTTAGTGTGTATGCCTCATTCCACAATGTCAGGAATTCAGGAGCAACCTCGGCCACTTCATGTTTTTGTTTCCTGTTGTATTGGATCGTGCAAGAGGCCATGGTGAACAGTGGAAATAGAACTTCTCAAATATCTGGTCAAATAACTCATCCAAAATATCCAATCCATTTCTTCCCAGTGATCATGTGGGAATATAAAAGTACTGAGCCCAAACAATCCAATTGATCACTTCCTTTCGAGGGAGGAGTGGAATGCGACAGTGGAAAACCCCAATGAGGAAAATCAAGGAAAATCCAGCGTGAGGCCGACCGCAGCATTCCCAGTGACCTGGATATTCCCACCCTCCCTGCCTCCCATCCCAGCAGGGAAGGCCTCCAGCAGACCCTTGACCACACTGCCAGTTCGAGATGATGGCAGAGAGGCATAGACCCCTGCAACCCACCTAGCACTGCTGACCACAGTGGTCGCCAGGAGAGGGGTGGTGGTAATCCATGGGCAGCAGCTGAAGAACTGACGAAGCCTCTTTTGGAGAGACAGGGCCCTGGTGGTGGGCACCATTCCCTCTGCTCAGACCCCAAGAATGGACCTTACTTGGTCCTTGTAGGGGGTGGTGGTGTGTGTCAGCTTCACCTCTGACTTCTGAGTGGTCCGAATCGCTCCCACTCCCTGGGTTCTCAACCTTGGACATATTTGGGGGTTGTGACAAAGTGCAGCAGACAACTGGTTTTGTTGCAAGAAACTTTGACCTTTATTCAAGAGAGAAAATACAACACAACAATCTTAACAATCTAATAAAATGGGGAACACTTCAGTGCACGCGATGGAAATTACAGTAGAAAAATAACCCACCCCCCCAATCCCACTGTACTAGCTAATTTGGACTCTAAAGGACCAGAGATAATGCTCACCAAACAAATCCTTGACAGTAACTCACCCAGAGGTAAGTCAGGATTAGGTTGTAGAGTGGAAACTTTGCGGATCTTCGGTTTTCTCCCGAGTTGGTTTTCTTTGGTCGCGATGGCCCAATATTACCCGGTTGGTTGATGATAATATTCGGTTGGTTGTTTCGTAAGGCTCTTGTTGGCGCGAGGTGTCTGATGGTCACTGGGGCTGTAGCTCTGGTTTCTTCTTGTGTGTCGGTCTGCTTCTACAGCTGCTGACCTTCTCTCTGTTGCCCCTCGCCTTGTTGAACTGTCGTCTCCCAAGCTGTCGAACTCCTGGCTGAACTGAACTGAACAATCCTTTGCACTGGAAGGTCTGGCTGAGCGTTTCTCTCACGTAGGGTTCGTTGGTTTCACTGGAAGCTGCTCTCCTTCCAGAGACAGGCAGAACAAGAGAAGCAGAACACAAGAGCCAACAAGAGCCAGAGAGAGCGAGAGAGGTTTTGAGTTTCCACTTCTATATCCCTCTCTTACAATGGTCTTTGTCACTTAAAAAAAAGCACTTCATGTTCGTTTAAACAGTTCTTACAAAGTCCTTAAGAATCTTTGATGGCTTTTTGATGGTCCCTCATCATGTTGCAATTGCTTCTCCCGATGGGTCATTGTTAATTCCGATTTTTAGAGCTTGTCACACAAGGCTTCCTTTTGTATCCAACGTCCTAGGTGTTGATTGGTTTTACTTTAAAACAAAGACATGGCCCCACCATGTCTGGAGCAGTTGCCTCTTTCAATGGCCTACTGCCTTTCGAATTAGTGCTGAGTGTTGACCACCTGCTGTAGGTTTTGCATTAAAACAGAGACATGTCTTCAGCAGTAATTCTCCCACATTCCATTGTGTGTGTTGTTGATTCGTCTGATGACCTCTCACCTATCTTTCCATCTTAGGATTTTAGTCAATGGCCACAGTTTTCCATACTCAGGGAAAAGGTGAATTCCCAGAATTATTACAATCGCCCCTACGAGGAAGCGAGTCCCTTAAAGGACGTGGATTCCTCGAAAAGTACTTTTCCCTGTTGATGCTTCCTGGTGTGGCGCATGTGTGAGTCGGCCCAATATTTCATCACCCTGAAATGGTTAGAAAAGAGTCCAAAGTCCTTATCTTTAGGGTTTTTTTCTCCTCCGAGTTTTTGGGGGATCTGTGAATTTTGAAAATCTTACACTCCCCACTGTGATACTTTATTTTCTAGAGTATCATGCTGGGTGAGCAAAATTCTCGATCCTCGCGAGCCAACCTTCCCCTATAGTTTACCTATCTAAGACCTGAAACATATATTCCCCTTTAGGTGTAGTGTTCAGATGCAGACACAGGTAAGAATTAACATTCACCACCAAGCACGGAGGGGGTCCAACACCCCTGCACCACTTGGAAAATATGGTACATACACAGAAAAATAATACACGGTCACAAAACTTTATCGACCGCGACTCAATACAAACACTCTGAAACAATAATACTTAAACTACCAACCACCTTGTTTAAAATGTAACTAAAACACCCAAACTTAACAATCTCAAAATTAAATGACAGAAGCTATGTACATCCGCCTCCCGTCCCCGGACGGCCAGGCTGATCCCTGTTCGGGCTACAGCACACTGCTCCCTTCGGTGTGGCCGCCCTGTCCTTTACCTTTGGACCCTCGCAGCCAGCAGCTGCTGGCTGGGGACCTCTGTCCTCAGATCGATCCCTGACTTGAGGGGCTGCCCTGTTAAACTGGGGAGCCGGTGACCACGGTTTCTTTGGCCGTGGCGTTCGTGGGGACCTTCTAGGGACTCTGGCTGGTGGGGGTTTTCTGGCTGGTGGGTCTTCAACCCGAGCCACTGTCCCCTCTTGTGCGGTCTGTGGAATCTCCACTGCTGATGGCTGGGGATTTCTATCCTCAGGCTGTACCTCTTCTAAACCTGTGTCAGAGGCAGGTAACTCTCTGCCCTCAAGTCCCACCTCGTCTGAGTCCCAGATGAGCGGGGGAGTGTCCCAAACTGTGGGTGGGATGGCCCTTCCCTTAAAACAAGCCACTGCACCTGCTTGTGCAGTCTGTGAGTTTGCCCCTGCTGCAGGCTGAGGATTTTTAATCTCAGACCTTCCCCCAACTGTCTGTTCCCTTTTCTCGGATTTAAACAACTTACATTGTCCCATCTTACATTGGTCAGAGAGGGACTGGAAGAGCTTACTCTCCAGGGAGAATAGCAGCATTTTGGCCTGTTCAGCATCATTACACTCGTTGATGCTTGCTGCTTGTTCCACTTCCCTGAAGTGGACCGAGGGGGTCCCCATTTCCGCAAGTTTAGTTAAATGGCTTACCATGGCCCTAAACTGTTGGGTGCCGTGGGGAACTAAGAACTGGTTTTGGAGGGCTCCCTCATCCCCGTTATCAGCGGGCGGGCCGAACCTTTGCTGCCGGGCCGGGCACATCGGCCCCGGTCCCAGCATCTCTTGCTGGGGGTTTTCCTCCTCAGCTTCTGCCCCTAATTCCACCCCCCACTCCTGCCAGATTTCGCTAAAGCTTGGCGCTACGGGTGGTGGTCGTGGGCCTTCCTGCTCCTCAACTGGGTCGTCCGTTTGGCACTACCTGTGGTGTCTGAACCATTCTCCCCAGGTTCCCTGTGAAGTTGACCTGGGCTGCCTTCGGGCTTATGAGGCACACCATGCCTTTTGCCGTCCTTTGAGCAAGGTTCAGACTCTCTATCTGTAAGATGAAGTCTTTCTCTGGGTTGATTGTTTTCAAGGGAAGAATGCGTATTCTGTCTCCTCTCGTTGCCTGGTTTCAGGCAACAATCCACACTGCACCCAACAAGCCCGGGCATGTCAAGTCCCAGGCCCTCATGGGCCTAACCTCCTGTCTGCAGGGTTCCACATTTAACCCAGCAGTTGAGTCCTCTGCCATTAAAGTCCAAAAGTCATATCCTTGTTGATGATGTGAAAAATGTGTGAATTTTGAGAACCCTTCACCATGTCCGGTATTTTGGAGGCAACGGGCACAGATCGAGGCACAATTGGTCATGACGAGCAGCACTCACACAGAAATGTGTCGGGGGATGGGCAGTGGGCCCAGGTAACTTTAAACTTGCAGCTTGAGCTTGTAGTTCGGGCTAAAATACACCCACTATTAGAGCCAGGGGAAGAGAGGAGACTGGGGGGAGAAAAGGGAAAAGATGGCCAGGGATAGAGTTCACAGCAAAAGAGTTCCCTGGGGAGCTGCCAGAAAAAAAGTGACATAATTTGCTTTTAACTATGCTAAAGAGAAAGCAATACAATAATTGAGATATTTATCAAGAACATTTAAACCAAGATACTGGCTGTTCCTCAGGATATTTTCATTCGATGCTGTCTTTGTGTTTCAGGATTGCGGCAACACAATAAACCGGCACCACAATTGTTTTATATTTACACAATCCCCACTTTCCTGGAGCAACACAACTAAAACACTTACTTTGAAAACAGTATTTTATTTTGCGAAATACATATTCACTTAAAAATTAATTTATCCTTTCAGGAAGAGACAATTGTAAAGCACTCAGGAGGATTAAAAAGTCAAATAGTTACAATGTCTTGTAATGTTAACATTTTTTCAAAAAACAGTAGCAATACACAGGACACAATTTGCTGGTCCGTTCTGACCCCCTTAATGGAGGAAAGAGAAAATTAAAGTTATCTATGTTCAAAATGATAACCCAAGACAAAAAAAATCATAAAAATGAACATTCAGGAATTAAGATGTGCATAAAACAGACAGCACACATGTGCATGTCAGAACTGCATAATTACTCAACGGAAAAGCTGAATTGTTCCCTGAATATTAAGTATTTAGTGGCAAGAAGTTTTAGCCTGCACTATCATTAAGTATTATGATAGTTAATACAGGTTTGGCGCACTTTGTGAGCAACTTAAGATGCCTGAAGCGACCAGATCTTGTGGTACAAATCACATTAGCACATTTGTTTCTCATTGAATTGGAAATCGTTAGCTAGATAAAATGTTAAATCTGTTCCCTCGATCTGCGTTATCTTTAATTTCTAATGTTGGAAGCTAGCTCACTTTTTGCCGAGTTTATTTGCAAAATGAAATTATGACATTATGTTAAGATTAGATGGTTCAAGGTCGCTATTTTCCTCACAAAGGGCAAAGAGCATTCCACATGTCTTCAGTTTGCTTTACTATGAAATGATCATCACTGTAGTTCAGCATATTTCCATTCCACATGCCTATGCCACGGAGTCTCAATTTCTTCATGATCGCAGACTTAATTGAAATGCTCTGCGGATCGTCATACCAGACCAGATGATAAGTATTATTAACCTGCCATAAGAAAACAAAAGAGAGTTACACAGATAGGAGCTAGGGGTTTGGGTCAATGCACAGTTCGAGACACAGTGCTGAAAATCTTCAGCAGCACTATTTAAAATGCTTGCATGAAAAGACAAGCTCAGGTGGGCTGAGGAAAAGAAAGGTAAAGAGGTGGATTGTTCCAAACCTTAGTTGAAACGGATTGTGAAAAGCACTGTAACATTACATGAACTGTAAGTAATCTGTAAAGTGTCTGAGTACATTTACACATCACACCTGATTAGGAATCAAAATAGAAACTAATTTTAGAAAGAGTCTGACCACTGAGCCTTCACTATGATAACAGAACATCGAATCTGATTAAATGTCAACTTTTTGAATTCCTTAAATTACTAAAATTGGCAAAATCAATGAAAATGTTGTTCTTAAAATGACAGCGTGGGATAGAGTACAAATGATTTAATAGATTAATGTCATCATTAAAATATCGCGAGACTGTTCACTGATTGAATTAAGCGTTCATCCGTTAACATCCCACAGCTTCACATTCAAGCACACATTTCTGATTATAGTGGATTAGCTTCGCTGAAACTGCAGAATCATAGAATGGTTACAACACGGAAGGAGGCCATACGGCCCATCAAGTCCGTGCCAGCTCCCTGCAAGAGCAATCCAGCTAGTCCCACTCCCCCGCGCTAGCCCCTTAGCTCTGGAAATTCTTTCCTTTCAAGTACTTATCGAATTCCCTTTTGAAAGTTTTTTTTTATTCGTTCATGGCATGTAGGCATCACTGGCAAGGCCAGCATTTATTGTCCATCCCTAATTGCCCTTGAGAAGGTGGTGGTGAGCCGCCTTCTTGAACTGCTGCAGTCCGTGTGGTGAAGGTTCTCCCACAGTGCTGCAGGCAGGGAGTTCCAGGATTTTGACACAGCGACGATGAAGGAACGGCGATATTATATCAAATTCACTTTTGAAAGCCACTATTGAATCACGTATGGCCTCCTTCCGTGTTGTAACCATTCTCTGATTCTATGATTCTGCAGCCTCAGCATTGCGAATCCACTATAATCATAAATGTGTGCTTGAGTGTGAAGCATTGTTTCCAACATAGACTGTTGGATTTCATATTAAAAATTAGGCCGACAGTTTGGGCAATTTGGCTTGAATCTAAGACGGAGATCCTATTTTTGAGGGTTTCCTGTCACATCTTCAGGCAGTGCATTCCAGACCACGAGCACTCGCTGTATAAAAAAGTTTTTTCTCTCATCACCTTTGGTTCTTTTGCCAATCACCTGAAATCTATGTCCTCATTCTTGACTCCTCCACCAATGGGAACAGTTTCTCTCTATCTACTCTGTCCAGACCCTTCATGATTTTGAACTCCTCTATCAAATCTCCTCTCAACCTTCTCTGCTCGAAGGAGAACAACCCCAGCTTCTCCAGTCTATGCACATAACTGAAGTCCCTCATCCCTCGAATCATTCAGATAAATCTCTTCTGCACCCTCTCTGAGGCCTTCACATCCTTCCGAAAGTGCAGTGCCCAGAACTGGCACAATGCTCCAGTTGTGGCCGAACCTGCCCTGCCACCTTAAATGATTTGTGCTCATCAACCCCCAGATCTCTCCCTTCCTGCATCCCATACTTTATATTGCCTCACCTTGTTCTTCCGACTGAAATGTGTGACTTCACACTTTTCTGCGTTGAATTTCAGCTGCCACGTGTCCGCCCATTCCACCAGCCTGTCTCTGTCCTCTTGAAGTCTATAACTAACCTCCTCACTGTTCACTACACTTCCAAGTTTTGGGCCATCTGCAAATTTTGAAATTGTGCCCCTGCAGCTCCAAGAACATCCCAGTCCATCTTCATACCTAGCACAAAGGAAGATGGTAGTGGTTGTTGGAGGCTAATCATCTCAGCCCCAGGGCATTGCTGCAGGAGTTTCTCAGGGCAGTGTCCTAGGCCCAACCATCTTCAGCTGCTTCATCAATGACCTTCCCTCCATCATAAGGTCAGAAATGGGGATGTTCGCTGATGACTGCACAGTGTTCAGTTCCATTCGCAACCCCTCAGATAATGAAGCAGTCCGAGCCCGCATGCAGCAAGACCTGGACAACATCCAGGCTTGGGCTCATAAGTGGCAAGTAACATTCGCGCCAGATAAGTGCCAGGCATTGACCACTTCCAACAAGAGAAAGTCTAACCACCTCCCCTTGACATTCAACGGCATTACCATCGCCGAATCCCCCACCATCAACATCCTGGGGGTCACCATTGACCAGAAACTGAACTGGACCAGCCATATAAATACTGTGGCTACGAGAGCAGGTCAGAGGCTGGGTGTTCTGCGGCGAGTGACTCACCTCCTGACTCCCCAAAGCCTTTCCACCATCTACAAGGCACAAGTCAGGAGTGTGATGGAATACTCTCCACTTGCCTGGATGAGTGCAGCTCCAACAACACTCAAGAAGCTCGACACCATCCAAGATAAAGCAGCCCGCTTGATTGGCACCCCATCCATCACCCTAAACATTCACTCCCTTCACCACCGGCGCACTGTGGCTGCAGTGTGTACCATCCACAGGATGCACTGCAGCAACTCGCCAAGGCTTCTTCGACAGCACCTCCCAAACCCGCGACCTCTACCACCTAGAAGGACAAGGGCAGCAGGCACATGGGAACAACACCACCTGCACATTCCCCTCCAAGTCACACACCATCCCGACTTGGAAATATATCGCCGTTCCTTCATTGTCGCTGGGTCAAAATCCTGGAACTCCCTTCCGAACAGCACTGTGGGAGAACCGTCACCACACGGACTGCAGCGGTTCAAGAAGGCGGCTCACCACCACCTTCTCGAGGGCAATTAGGGATGGGCAATAAATGCTGGCCTCGCCAGCGACGCCCACATCCCGTGAACGAATAAAAAAAAAAAAAAAAAAATTCTGAACTTTGCTGAATCCTGCACACAGAGAATATTGAATCATGAAACACTGCAATGTTTGCATTCTACAAAGAATGGACAATGCAAAACTTTCCATTGTGTTTTGATTGATAGTCTTACCATGTAGATATAATACGGGGCTTTCTGCTCATCATCCCAATATCTGCCAGTAATTGATTTGTGCACGTGCTGTACGATCTCTTTGTATGGGACCTGACGTCCAGCTGCACCACTGCAAGGGGCACCTCGGGAAGCAATCTTTTCCAATACACACCTACCACCCTGAAAAGTATGAAAGGATGAAAAAATAACACTTGTGAATAGAGTTACTTTGGTAATTTCAAAAATGCAGTAACAGCATGACTGATCTCGAAGTGTAAAGGCTATGAGGGACAATTAGAGAAACATAAGCTTTACAATATAGAGAGGAGGGTCTCTCACAGAAATATATAAACTAATTAGTACATTTATAGATAAGGACAATGTTGCAACTCGAAATAGACAGCAACAAGACTGAATGTAGAAGATTAAGGGGTGATCTAATTGATGTCTTCAAGATGATCAAAGCAGTCGATAGGGTAGATAGAGAGAAACTATTTCCTCTGGTGGGAGAGTCCAGAACAAGGGGGCATAACCTTAAAATTAGAGCTTGGCCATTCAGGGGTGTTGTCAGGAAGCACTTCTTCACACAAAGGGTGGTGGAAATCTGGAACTCTGCATCTCAAAAAGCTGTTGAGGCTCGGTCAATTGAAAATTTCAAAGCTGAGACTGATAGATTTTTGTTCGGTAAGGGTATTAAGGGTTACAGAACCAAGGTAGGTAAATGGAGTTAAGATACAGATTAGCCATGATCGATTGATGGAACAGGCTCGAGGGGCTGAATGGCCTACTCCTGTTCATATATTCATACGACTCCCACTGTGTATGGTAGCATTGTGGTTATGTTACTTGGACTAATAAACCAAATACCTAGACTAATATTGTAGAATCATGAGTTCAAATCCTATCACAGCAGCTAGGAAGTTTAATTTCAATGAAATAAAATCTGGAATTAAAAAAAAACTAATATCAGTAATGTTGGACATAAGACAACTGGATTGTTGTACCTCATCTGTTCATTAATTCACCCACTCTGGCCGATATGTGAATCCAGACCCACAGCAATATGGTTGATTCTGAACCACCCTCTGAATTGGCTGAGCAAGCCACTCAGTTGTACAATCTTTGCTACGGACTGCAGCGGTCCAAGAAGGTGGCTCACCACCACCTTCTCAAGGGCAATTGGGGATGGGCAATAAATGCTGGCCTTACCAGTGATGCCCACATCCCATGAACAAATAAAAAAAATTGTAAAGGAATGAGTTTTGAGAAAAGATTAGCAGAAGCTTAAGATTTGCAGCTCAGAAGAATGCAGTTAAGGGGAGGCCTCAGTGGAATAAAATGTTGAATAGCACGGGTAAGGTAAGCCCAGCCAATGGATGCATGTGGAAATTAGTGAAAAGTAAACATAGAACAGATATCAAAAATCTTCTTTGTGTAAAGAGAAGTTTTTGAAATAGTCTACAAGCAAGTGAACAGAGGCAAAATACTGGGCTGTTCCAAAATATAATTCGATGCCCTGTTCGGACAGATAATGTACCAGAGGGATGAGTTTCAGGTGAACTGACTTCACTCTCATTTCTTGTGCAATGCAAACAATTAATTTCCTCAGAAAAGGGAATCAATGGGATAGTTTGCACAGCAACAAGACAACGGTTTACTAAAGTTAATTCTCAATAATTAGGATATCTGAAAGCCAGATAATGACAACACCTTACCTCAAACAACTGCCTGCAAGTATAGTCATAACCATACCATGGAACTCCCAGCACGAGCTTTCTGGAATCAATACCCAGATTGATATAAGCGGAGTAACCTAAATGGGGAAAATAATAATGAGGGTCTTAGATTCACATTGATATCGGGCAGGTAGACCCTGAACCAGATGGTCTTATTGTACATACCTGATAAAGTCTGGTAATAGGGAGCATTTGGCTTTGAAAAGCAAATGTCCCAAATTTGACTCTGCATATCATAGGACATCACAAATAAAAAGTCACAGGAATTTGCAATTCTCAAAAAGTCATAGCATCGGCCATCAATGCAGTCTGGAGACCAAGGCACGTTAAATGTGACCTAAGGGCCAAAGAGTAACAAGAAGAAGTTAGTTTCATCTCATACTTTATGTTGGATATTACTTGTAGTGATATGGTTTTTATATGCACTCGCACATGCTCCATGGGAGCTGTGAATTTAACAGGTTAGGAGTTCGACAGTGTTCATGACTGTATAAAAAGGAACAGGATAAAGTTGGGGCAAATAGTGAGTTAGAATTAATAGGATCCTCGGTTATCAAATATTAATCAGGTTCAATTCCCCACTGCTCACCCACCTTCTTCCTCCAATTTTCTGTCAGTTTTCTCTCCTCCTCTTCAAAAGGCATTAAGTTGTGACCAAACTGCAGTCCTAAAAGGGCCAGCCCCACTCCAATACCTAGTCAAAGTGCCCAAAGTTTGTTTACACGAGGCCAGACATTGAGTGCTGGCAGGCTATTTGACCGTAGGGCCGAAGGTCAAGAATTAAATCACTGCAATCTGAGTTAACAAGGTCTAAGAACAGAAGAACATAAGAAACAGAAGCAGGAGTAGGCCACATTGCACCTTGAGCCTGCTCCGCCATTCAAACAGATCATGGCTGATCTTTGACCTCAAATCCACTTTCCTGCCCAATCCCCATATTCCTTGATTCCCCCTGGAGTCCAAAAATCTATCTATCTCAGCCTTGAATATATTCAACAACTCAGCATCCACAGCCTTCTGGGGAAGAGAATTCCAAAGATTCACAACCCTCTGAATGAAAAAATTCCTCCTCATCTCAGTCTTAAACGGCCGACCCCTTATCCTGCGACTATGCCCCTAGTTCTAGACGCTCCAGCCATGGGAAACAACCTCATGAGCCCCCTCATAATCTGAGATGTTTCAATGACATCATCTCTCACTCTTCTAAACTCCAGAGAGTATAATAATGATCCAAGATGGCGTATGATGTGGGGAAATGTGAGGTTATTCACTTTTGTAGGAAGAATAGAAAAACAGAATATTTTTAAATGGTGAGAAACTAATAAATGTTGGTGTTCAGAGAGACTTGGGTGTCCCCGTACAAGAAACGCAAAAAGTTGCACGCAGGTACTGCAAGCAATTCGGAAGTCAAATGGAATGTTTGCCTTTATTGCAAGGGTGTTGGAGTCCAAAAGTAAGGAAGTCTTACTACGCTTGTACAGGGCTCTGGTGAGACCTCACTTGGAGTACTGCGTACAGTTTTGGTCTCTTTATCGAAGGAAAGATGCACTTGTCTTAGAGGCGGTGCAGCAAAGGTTTACTGGATTAATTCCTGGGATGAGAGGGTTGTCCTATTGGACATTCAAATTCTTGTTTGACAGATGGGGATAAAAGGTGAGTTCTTTCACACAAACCTTTGGCTGAGAGATCTTTGTGTTTTCACTGAAAATTCTTACTTTCCACTCACAGTTCTCCTGTTCACACATATTGAACAACTATTCGGACCGCCTCAAACTCACACCATCAGGATGGGGAGTGCCATGGCTCCATTCACCACTACATCCGAGGACGAGTCACATCATCAGCCTCACCACTCTTCCCTGCACAAAACAGTCCTGCAACTACACATACACCCACTGTAAAGTGACCCAATGGGCGGCAAGTGTCGCCATTCATGGTGAATCTCATGAAAGGGCCCGATCACAAAAGCCAGTCAAGAATGGGCAAGACGTGGCAGTAGTGCTGATAATCATGACATTTAATGTGACTTTAACAAAAGGGAAATATAAATGAAAAACATGACCATCTGTCAAACAAACTTGTGCATCCCCTTCGTGCTCACAAAACATTCGCCTTTCTATTACGACTACTTCTACGTTGTGCATCCCCTGTGGCTGCTGGAGAGGACGTGGCAGGTTGCTCATGTTCATGCCTTGACTACTGAGATGCTTTGGGCCGAAGCCCTCTGGGTTTTGGGCCCCTCCAAAGACTGCTCTACTTGCACATGTGCACGGGCAGATTTGGAAACCTGGAGAGGAGGCAGCATTACGGGTACTGGTTGAGAGGAGGGGGCAACGGGTGAGACGTGGGAGTGCTTTCAGTGGCGTCCCCAATTCCATGTCCCCTTTCGCTATCATCCCTCCGCTGGGCCAGGCCCACTCAACTCCTACCACACTGCTGGACAACAGTTTGGAGGACATGTGTGATGCCTTATAAGGCCCGTGCTAGTGAATCTGCCTGCCTGTCTGAGGCGGCAGAATGTTGTTCACCCTCATTCCGAACGGCCATTGTCAGGGCCTGAATGGACTCCTTTGTGAGCGGTGCTTGAGGTTCAATGGAGGCTAGCCTTCCCTCCATCGCAGACATTCCCGCATTTACCTATGGCACTATCTCACACAGTTGCTCATGTCCTTGCGACACCATCTCAGAGAGTTGCTCACATCCCTGTGACAGTATCTCAGAGATTCCCTCCCGTACCTGTACCACCATTCCACTCATGCAGGAGTTGGACTCCTCCATCCTCTGCGCTATTGTGGAGAGTGAGCCTGGCACCTGTTCCAGTACTGCTGTCCCTTGATCATTGTCTTTCTAAAGGATGGGCCCCGGGGTTCAGCATCTGCATCCAGCTGAGCAGAGCCTGGCGAGGAGTGCTCTCACCGACGCGGACTCTTCACAGCTGCTCCTGCCACCAGCGTCTGCTTGTTCTCACTTGTGTGTGGTGAATCACCAGCTGCCAACCCAACTAACTGAGGACCAGGACCCACCGAGGTGTGAGTATCTGCGCTGGTGGATGGCTTGCTCAGATGTGACGGTGCACCCTCAGAGACCGGCAGGTCCTCTGAGGAATCGCCCTCTGCCGTCACTGCGGTCGCTGAAGGCCCTGGAAGAGAACAGAAGGCAATATTACGCATCATCACAGATGTGTCATGTTGCGATGAGCATACTGAGGTGCTGAAGATGGCAAGCATTCTTAACATCATTTCATATTGTGTGTGATCAATGTTAAAGTTATGTCACCAGACATTTGTCGGGTGCCAGTCTCGGAGTCCCCGACAGACAGGCACTCGAGGGTTCGGCTGAGCTCCAGCGCCTCCTGCTCCACGTCTGTGAGGACCACTATTTGCTGTGGCCTCCTCCAGTCCTCGCCCTCTTGTGTGCATTTTGCGTTCTCTCCTCCTGGAAGGGGAGAAAGAACAGACGTTTGAGTGTGTGATGGTAAAGTAGCCAACTGATGAATGCATTGGTTTGGGGGAGGCTGACCGTGAAAGAGATGCATCTCTGGGTGAGTATGAGACAGAGTCATCACATTGGATGAGGATTGGGGTGTGTGGTAGTGATGGGGTACTAATGGGGAGGTGAGGTAGTGCTGAGGAAGTGCAGGTAAGTTGAGGATGAGCCTTAAGTGGGTGATACAGTCGTCTTGGCAGTGCAGAATGAGGTTTTTTTCATTCGTTCATGGGATGTGTGCATCACTGGTGAGGCCAGCATTTATTGCCCATCCCTAATTGCCCTTGAGAAGGTGGTGGTGAGCCGCCGCCTTGAACCGCTGCAGTCTGTGTGGTGAAGGTTCTCCCACAGTGCTGTTCAGAAGGGAGTTCCAGGATTTTGACCCAGCGACAATGAAGGAACGGCGATATATTTCCAAGTTGGGATGGTGTGTGACTTGGAGGGGAAAGTGCAGGTAGTGTTGTTCCCATGTGCCTGCTGCTCTTGTCCTTCTAGGTGGTAGAGGTCGCGGGTTTGGGAGGTGCTGTCGAAGAAGCCTTGGCGAGTTGCTGCAGTACATCCTCTGGATGGTACACACTGCAGCCACAATGCGTCGGTGGTGAAGAGAGTCGATGTTTAGGGTGGTGGATGGGGTGCCAATCAAGCGGGCTGCTTTGTCCTGGATGGTGTTGAGCTTCTTGAGTGTTGTTGGAGCTGCACTCATCCAGGCAAGTGGAGAGCATTCCATCAAATTCCTGACTTGTGCCTTGTAGATGGTGGAAAGGCTTTGGGGAGTCAGGAGGTGAGTCACTCGCCGCAGAATACCCAGCCTCTGACCTGCTCTCGTAGCCACAGTATTTATATGGCTGGTCCAGTTAACTTTCTGGTCAATGGTGACCCCCAGGATGTTGATGGTGGGGGATTCGGCGATGGTAATGCCGTTGAATGTCAAGGGGAGGTGGTTAGACTCTCTCTTGTTGGAGATGGTCATTGCCTGGCACTTATCTGGCGCGAATGTTATTTGCCACTTATGAGGCCAATCCTGGATGTTGTCCAGGTCTTGCTGCATGCGGGCTCGGACTGCTTCATTATCTGAGGGGTTGCGAATGGAACTGAACACTGTGCAGTCATCAGCGAACATCCCCATTTCTGACCTTATGATGGAGGGAAGGTCATTGATGAAGCAGCTGAAGATGGTTGGGCCTTGGACACTGCCCTGAGGAACTCCATGTGCCCGATCGAACCCATTCATAACTTTAAAGACCTCTATCAGATCACCTCTCAGCCTTCTCTTTTCTAGAGAAAAGAGCCCCAGCCTGTTCAGTCTTTCCTGGGAGTTATACTCTCTCAGTTCTGATATCATCCTTGTAAATCCTTTTTGCACTTTCTCCAGTACTTCTGTATCTTTTTGTCGTGTGGAGACCAGAACTGTGCACAGTACTCTCAGTGTTTTCTAACCACGGACCTATACATGATTAACATAACTTCTCTGCTGTGAATTATTTCCCTCTAGAAATGAACCCCAATGCTTTGTTTGCGCTTTTTAAGGCTTTCTTAACCAAGCATTTCTGCTTAAATGCTCAAGGCAAGTACAGAAGATCGGAATAGGGCGACGATGAGGGAAGCGGTGGTTCGGGCACCTAACTTGCAGGAACATGTGAGGGGTGAGGGACTGATGCTTCCAAAGATGTCAATAACAATTTGGGTCGCATTCCATTAGATCACCCTCCTCCCCAACAAGACATGTTAGACCCTCCATTCCCTCATCTCCCCAATACTGCCAGATCCCAGCAATCCCTGACCATCTCCTGAGTCCTTGCTGGATCCCACAATCTCCCTCCTCAGAATTCTCCCCCTCCCCTACTCCTAGATCAGAAGACTCCCGCTCAGTGCTCACGAATCCAGCAAGTTTGGGAGGTGAAAAGTAGAATAAAAATACATCACCAGTCAATCTCCCATGGCAATGGACAAAGAGAGTCCAGACTTGTGTAGTATTCAGACGAAGCAGGATAAGAGTGTGGGGGATAATTCAACCAGGGTGTTCAGATGTAACTCAGTCCCCATTGTGAAATCATGAATTTTGTCCTGATATTTAATATAATACTTTGATCAATTATAATTTTTATTTAAATGGCAATTTGAGCTGAAAGATGCAAAACAGAGGTGCTACAGTGCCACCACTGGTGGGGAGGATGTAATTACAGTGCATCAAGTTTACGGAGACAGTTCCCATTATAAATGTGGACAGACGAATTTATAAATGGAAAAAGTTGCCACAAAAGTGTGAAAAACTTGACGACAGAAAGTAAGGTTTTGTAGACAGGAGGTGTGTGTGGATGTAAGATTTTAATATATTATAGATGGAATGTAGAATAATTTGCTCGAGTTGCACAGGAGCTGTAGAGGAATTTCAGCACTGTAAGGTCGCAATTCAAGGCTGTTCACTGAATGTCCTTTTATGTGGTTCTCAATAATACAGCTTGCATTGGAAGACAGAAGGACATTTGTTTTTTCTGTGATAAAATTACTTACCTCTCAGGACAACTCGAACTTGATTCGCATGAGCATAACACAAAAGCTCAGGATCGTAAGGTCCAAAGGCTGCAATAGTCGTAACCTTAGACCAGTCATAATACTTCCAATCCTTTCCTCCAACATCAAAGACAAAGACCTAGTACAAAATAAAGCAGTCAATTGCAGTAATGAAGGGCAGAAAACTGCCATTTAAAAATATATATTTTCACAATCAATGACCCAGATTTTGTTGACAAAATAACGGTGAGGCGAATGGGGCTCGTTTTATTTATGTGTAAATGGTACAGCAACTTCAGGCGAGGGGCAGATACGCAGTTAAACTCAAACATCCACAAGTTGCTGACCGAGTTGGGCTGCTCCGCTGTCAGCTTCACGAAAACAGCATCCAGCTATCTTGCTCAACCTTAAAATGCATTGAACGACGTAAAGTTCATGTCTTTGCGCAGGAGATTCAAACTAAACTCGCCATGGAAAGTTACGTCTTTTCCATTCCAGTCTAAGTACCTTTTTAACGATGGTGAATGTGTTCATTATCGGCAATCAAGATCTCTGGCACTGAAAATTAACTATTACAAGAGTGGAGTCTCATTCCTTCAGGATTTAATTGTTGTTGGAGCTTTTAAAAATGGCAATTTTAAAATTAAAACTTTTTTTTCTTCCCCTTTCACTCGCTTTTTTCCCCCTCTTTTAATCCAATCTTTCTTTTCCTCTCTTTATTTCTCTTTCTGTACCTGATTTGACATTGAATTCGCCCACTCTAATTTACACTTCCTTCTCAATCCTTGCGCTGTTAATTTCCCAATCCTTCAATCTCATTGGTTAAGGAGATACCCTGTTGCTTGTCCTGTTCACTCGGCTCCCAAATGCCCTGTTTCACTCACTGCCCCGTTATCAGTTCACACTTTCAGCAACTTGCCACTCAAAAACGTGCAAGGGCAGGTCCAAGTAACGGCAAGCACCGTTAGATGCCCTGTTAGAGCAAAATTTGGCCCATTATCATTTCCCCAGGTTTCGGGGTAAGGAACGGCTGGTGAACTGCTTCTCATGTTACCACCAATGTCGATCTAAATGCAGCCACCAGAAAAAAAGAATATGCTAAAGAGGAACAACCTCTCAGAACTTCCATCTCCACAATAGTGCAGGTGAGAGGAACTGAACCACATGAGGAAAAGGAGCTCACATCCCAATACTCCATTCCAAGTGTTGGTGCTCAATACACTTCAAAAGGACAACTTAAACTAAATAAACTCATATTACAAGGGACTTTGGAGTTACAGTTTAAAACATTTTCCATTCAAGGTACCTGGTGTCAAATCAAGCATTTCTACCATGAGACCAGCAAGACTAGATCAGAATATAGTTCCCGAGAAAGAGAAACAGCCCATACTGCACCAGTGTGACATTTTTCCATTTCTCACACCAACCATCCTGTGTTCTCAAATGAGACTGCCTGTTTAGTGCTGCAGTTTAGTTCATCACAGTTTTGTGATTTGGGCCCTTTGATTTGGACTGAGACTATCAAACATGCATCATCCAAGCTGGCACTTTTGTGCAGTAATGAGAGAGTGCTGCATTGTTGGAGGGGTTGACTTTTGGATGAGATGTTACAGTGGATCTAATAGACCGCTGGCAATATTGAAGAGCAGGGAGTTCTCTTGGTGTCCTGGCCAACACTTTTCTCTCAACCAACATCAGCAGAAACACATTAACTGTTCATTCATGCAACTTGCTGTTTGTGGGACCTTGCTCTGCACATATCAGCAGAATTGTATTCCAGCACAATCTGTAACCTCATAGCCCGGCATATTCCACTCTCTACCATTACCAACAAACAAGGGGATCAACCCTGGTTTATTGAGGAGTGCAGAAGAGCTTGTCAGGAGCAGCACCAGGCATACCTAATAATGAGGTGCCAACTGGGTGAAGCTACAACACAGGACTACATGTATGCTAAACAGCAGAAGCAACATGCTATACACAGAGCTAAGTGATTCCACAAGAACCAACGGATCAGATCAAAGCTCTGCAGTCTTGCCACATCCAGTCGTGAATGGTGGTGGACAATTAAACAACTAACGGGAGGAGGAGGCTCTGTAAACATCCCCATCCTCAATAATGGCAGAGACCAGCACGTGAGTGCAAAAGACAAGACATGAAGCGTTTGCAACCATCTTCAGCCAGAAGTGCCGAGTAGATGATCCATCTCGGCCTCCTCCTGATATCCCCACCATCACAGAAGCCAGTCTTCAGCTAATTCGATTCACTCCAAGTGATATCAAGAAACAGCTGAGTGGATTGGATACATCAAAGGTTATGGACCCCGACAACATCCAGCCAAACTGTTCCAGTACAGCTGCAACCCTGGCAACTATCCAACAATGTGGAAAATTGGTCAGGTATGTCCTGTCCATAAAAAGCAGGACAAATCCAATCCGGCCAATTACTGCCCCATCAGTCTGCTCTCAATCATGAGCAAAGTGATGGAAGGTGTCGTCGACAATGCTCTCAAATGACATTACTCATCAAAACTTGCTCACCGATGCTCAGTTTGGTTCCCGCCAGGACTACTCAGCTCCAGACCTCATTACAGCCTTGGTCCAAACATGGACAAAAGAGCTGAATTCCAGAGGTGAGGTGAGAGTGACAGCCCTTGACATCAAGGCAGCATTTGACCGAGTGTGGCACCAAGGATCGAGAGTAAATTTGAAGTCAATGGGAATCAGGGGGAAAACTATCCAGTGGCTGGAGTCATACCTTGCATAAAGGAAGGTTGCAGTGGTTGTTGGAGGCCAATCATCTCAGCCCCAAGACATTGCTGCAGGAGTTCATCAGGGCAGTGTCCAAGGCCCAGCCATCTTCAGCTTCTTCATCAATGACCTTCCCTGCATCATAAGGTCAGAAATGGGGATGTTCACTGATGATTGCACAGTGTTCAGTTCCATTCGCAACCCTTCAGATAATGAAGCAGTCCGTGCCCGCATGCAGCAAGACCTGGACAACATCCGGGTTTGGAATCATAAGTGGCAAGTAATATTTGTGCCAGGTAAGTGCCAGGCAATGACCATCTCCAACAAGAGAGTGTCTAACCACCTCCCCTTGATATTCAACTCCATTACCATCGCCGAATCCACCACCATCAACATCCTGGGGGTCACCATTGACCAGAAACTTAACTGGACCAGCGACATAATTTCTGTGGCTGCAAGAGCAAGTCAGAGGCTGGGTATTCTGTGGCAAGTGACTCACCTCCTGACTCCCCAAAGCCTTTCCACCATCTACCAGGCACGAGTCAGGAGTGTGATGGAATACTCTCCACTTGCCTGGATGAGTGCAGCTCCAACAACACGAAAGAACTCCACACCATCCAGGACAAAGCAGCCCGCTTCATTGGTACCCCATCCATCACCCTAAACATTCACTCCCTTCACCACCGGCGCACAGTGTGACCCATCCATGGGATGCATGGTCGCAACTCACCAAGTCTTCTTCGACAGCACCTCACAAACCCACGACCTCTACCACCTGGAAGGATAAGGGCAGCAGTCACATGGGAACAACACCACCTGCATGTTCCCCTCCAAGTCACACACCATCCCAACTTGGAAATATATCGCCATTCCTTCATCGTCGCTGGGTCAAAATCATGGAACTCCTTACCTTACAGCACTGTGGGAGAACCTTCACCACACGGACGGCAGCGGTTCAAGAAGGCGGCTCACCACCACCTTCTCAAGGGCAATTAGGGATGGGCAATAAATGCTGGCCTTGCCAGCGATGCCCACATCCCATGAACAAATTTTTAAAAATTGCCGCTGAGTTTGCCGACAACACTTCAAAAAGTAATTCATTTCATGTGAAGTTCTTTGGGACATCCTGAGGACATGAGGTGCGACATAAATTCAAGTTTATTCATTCTTGGAACCAACAGACAGAGGAAACTTTTATCCCACCCATCTGTCAGAAGAATGTTTTGTTGGTGGGAAGGTGGGGGAAGTGGGATAAAAGCAGAATGAACACATCGAGCCTGCAGGTTATATTGGTGGTGCTCTTGTTGCTGCCACACTGCCCACTTTGTCACATTGCTCTGAAGTAAATACTGACCTCATCAATACAGTCAGCAGTTACAGAGTCATTTTGCAACCAATGTATTTTTTAAAGATCTGTTACGTTGTATTCAGTTTAACCGTGGCCAAGGTCCCAGTTTTACAATGAGTGAAAAAGTCAAATGTCATTTTTATGACATGAGATTCCAGGATTTTTAACTGGTGTTTTGGGGATCAATATTCTGTGAAAACCGCAAACCGGTGACCTCAACCATGGTATTAGACAGACACACTGCAGGAGTTAGATCACACATCATTTAAGACTCTGCACATTGGAGAAATATTTGAAGAAACACATTTTATGGATGCTGCACTTGTTAAAATATCTTTGCACTGCTCAATACTACGGTTGGTCCTATTTTATACAAACTGGAACTATATCAATATTAACACTTTAACATACGGATTATAATATGATACACTTTGCATTTCAACAATAATCGGACATTCCTCCCCCTACTACCCCCATCCCAATAGCTCCACCTGTCCCTCACCCTGACCCACACCCTCAGACTGTTCCTGACATTTGGACCATATCAACGACCCCTCTGCAGCCCATCTCTCACCCATGCTCCAGGCTGGAGCTCTCTGTTCCACCGCCGGCCCCCAGCCCAGCCCGTGCCCCAATTCCAAAAAAGGCTGTGCCCCTCAACCCAACTCAGCCCAGCCCGTGTCCCCAACCCAAATCAGCCCAGCCCGTGACCTTTAAATTCACCTCACTCCCCAGGCGCCTTTGGCTCCAATATTTTAACAAACACCACCCACCGTGGTAAACAAGCCCATGAGCAGGGGGCCCCCACCCCCGGCCCCCGAACACCCACCCCCGGACCCGAACACCCACCCCCGGCCCCCGAACACCCACCCCCGGCCCCCGAACACCCAACCCCAGCCCCCGAACACCCACCCCCAGCCCCCGAACACCCACCTCGAACTCATGCTCCACGGTCACGGGTTCGCACAGAGCCCGATCCGAACACGGGCAGCCAGTCCCGGAGCCGCAGCAGACCCACAGCACGAGCACGACCAGGGCCTGCGCCAATTCCAAACTCCAGCGCATCCTCTCCGCCTGAGCTCTGCCCGATATGAAGATCCACCAGATGCAGCAAGATCATTTATTGAAATCCACCTGGATGTGACTGATGATGACACCTCCTGAGTCTCTCTCTCTCTCTCTCTCTCTGTGTTGGTGGATGTGGCAATCGTGAAATGTTGACACAATCTTCATACTCTGAAATGCAACATTTCAAGGGAAGTTCTCTTCTCCCCCTTCCTCCAAGTCTTGGCCAACAGCAAACAGAGTAACTAATAAAGGAAAAAGAATGAACTTGCATTTTTTAGTGCCTTTCATGACCTCAGAATGTCTCAAAGTGCTTCATCCCTCTCCATGACCACAGTTTGAGGCTGAACCAGACCGTTTGCAAACTTGGAGTCCTATTTGACCCTGATATGAGCTTCTGACCACAAATCCTCTCCATCACCAAGACTGCCTACATCCACCTCCATAACATTGTCTTCTCCGACCCTGCCTCAGCTCATCTGCTGCTGAAATCCTCATCCATGCCTTTGATACCTCAAGACTTGACTATTCCAATGCTCCCCCACCGGCCTCTCATCTTCCACCTTCCAAAACCTTGAGCTCATCCAGAACTCTGCTGCCCGTATCCTAACTCACACCAAGTCACATTCACCAATCACACCTGTGCTCGTTGACCTACATTGGCTCCCAGTCCACCGAAACCTCAAAGTTAAAATCTATCCCTCAACCTACAACTAAATGTAAACCAGATTATTTGGTCATTTATTTTCTTGCTGTTTGCGGGAGCTTACTGTGCGCAAATTGGCTGCCGCGTTTCCTACCTTTACAATCATCCTTGTTTCAAATCCCACCATGGCCTCTCCCCTCCCTATCTCTGTAACTGCCTCCAGCTGTACAACCCTTCGATAACTCTGAGTTCCTCCAATTCTGGACTCTTGCGCATCCCCGATTTTAATCGCTCCACCACTGGCGGCCATGCCTTCAGCTGCCTCGGCCTTAAGCTCTGGAATTCCCTCCCTCAGCCTTTTTGCCTCTCTCCCTCTCTCTCCTCCTTGAAGACACTCCAGCGAGTGACTCACCTTCTGACTCCCCAAAGCCTTTCCACCATCGACAAGACACGAGGCAGGAGTGTGATGGAATAATCTCCACTTGCCTGGATGAGTGTAGCTCCAACAACACTCAAGAAGCTCGACACCATCCAGGACAAAGTAACCCGTTTGACTGCCACCCCATCCACCACCCTAAACATTCACTCCCTTCATCACTGTGGCTGCAGTATGTACCATCTACAGGATGCACAGCAGCAACTCACCAAGGCTTCTTCGACAGCACCTCCCAAACCCCCGAACTCTACCACCGAGAAGGAAAAGGGCATCAGGCACATGGGAACAACACCACCTGCACGTTCCCCTTCAAGTCACACAACATCCCGACTTGGAAATATATCACCGTGCCGTCATCGTCGCTGGGTCAAAATCCTGGAACTCCCCACCTAACAGCACTGTGGGAGAACCTTCACCACACGGACTGCAGCGGTTCAAGAAGGCAGCTCACCACCACCTTCTCAAGGTCAATAAGGGATGGGCAATAAATGCTGACCTTGCCAGTGATGCCCACATCGAATGACCGAATATAAAAAACCGACGTCTTTGACCGAGCTTTTAGTTACCTGTCCTAATATCTCCTTATGTGGCTCAATGTCAAATTTTGTTTGATAATCGCTCTTGTGAAGCGTCCTGGGACGTTTTACTACATTAAAGGCGCTATATAAATGCAAGTTGTTATTGTTGTTCACAGCCAATGAAGTACTCATGAAGCGTAATCACTGTTGTAAAGGTAGGAAAAGCGACAGCCAATTTGCACACGGTCAGCTCGCGCAAACAGCAATAAAATAAATGACCAGATAATCTGGTTTTTGTTTCGGTGTTGGTTGAGGGATCGAATTTGACCAGGACACATTTATAACTGGTTATTTATCTCATTTGCTGTTTGTTGGACCTCGGCGGTGAACAAAATAGGTGGCTGCATTTTGCCGACAAAAAGACAGTGGGCTCGATTTTACCAGCGGGTTCCGGGTGCGTTCCCGGCGGGGGAGCGTCGAAAATCGCGATATCCAGGTGCGTCACCGGATCGCGCCTCGATCCCGGCCACTTCCGGGTTCCACGCTGACGTGCGGGGCTGCGTGCGCAGGCCCCGCTGGTGGGAATCCCGCAGGCAATTAAAGCCAGCGGGATGCCACTTGAGTGTATTTACCTTGCTTGTTGAGGTCATTAAATGACCTGATTCAGCTGTCTTAATCGGAAGTGTGGGATTTTACCTTCAACGCAGACTGTTTCACACACTGGGGGAAACAGTCTCACTTCAACCGGACGTGTTGCAGCCAGCAGCCTGTGGCAGCTGCCAAGGTGCACTCCACAGGGGGGGGGTGGGGGAGACCCCTCACCCATGCAGGAGGCCACTCCGTCACATAGGGCAACGCCTGCCCTCCACCACCCCGCTCCGAGCCAGAGGAAACCCCGACGTGGAACCACAGCCCCAGTGCGAGGAAACACCGACCGACGTGCACAACCCCTCAAACCAACACCTGCCAGATTGATGCCGCTTCGACATCCTCGGAGGACGAACAGCATCACCAGCCCCAGCAGCCTCGCAGTCCACGCCGTCCGCCTCATCGACGTGGAGCCCACCAACACGTTGCTGCGGCACACCCACCTGCACAGCAGGAGGGAGGGCAACCGCAGAGAGAGATGCGTCGCAGGAGGCACTACCCTCCGCACAGGGTCTACAGACCGAGGCTCAGCTTCATGGACCTCTCTGAGCAGCAGTGCATACGGAGGCTCAGAGTCACTCGCCAGGTCGTCGCCGACATCCGCAGCCTCCTTAATGACGAGCTGTTCCCGGGTGCACCAAGCAGCATCTTCTTACCCGTTGCCGTCAAAGTCACCACTGCCCTCAACTTCTTCGCCTCCGGATCCTTCCAGGGTGCCACGGGGGACATCACCGGGGTCTCTCAGTCGTCTGCACACAAGTGCATAAGGCAGGTCACCGATGGGCTGTACCGTAGGGCCTCGACCTACATCAACTTCGCCATGGATGAGCGCAGCCAGATGGAGAGGGCGGTGGGATTCCATGATGTGGCTGGCTTCCCACGGGTGCAGGGTGTAATCGATTGCACCCACATAGCAATACGGGCACCTCCACATGAGCCAGGGCTGTTCATCAACAGGAAAGGGTATCACTCCATGAACGCCCAGCGCATTTGTGACCACCGCCAGAGATTCCTACACGTGTGCGCCAGATACCCTGGCAGCTGCCACGATGCCTTCGTCCTCAGGGAGTCCACCGTCCCGCCCCTCTTCCACGCACCCAACGCCGGCAACGGCTGGCTCCTCGGCGACAAGGGATATCCCCTGCACACGTGGCTTCTGACACCTCTGAGGAACCCCATTACCGAGCCGCATCGTCGATATAATGACAGCCACATTGCTACCAGGTCTACAATTGAGCAGGCCACAGGGCTGCTCAAGATCCGCTTCAGGTGCCTTGATCGTTCCGAGGGAGCGCTCCAATACACGCCACTCAGAGTGGGACGAATTATAGTTGTCTGCTGTGCCCTGCACAACATGGCACTACAGAGAGGGGTGCCGCTGGAGGAGGCCCCATGCACACCCGCCACCCACATTGAGGACGACAATGAGGAGGAGGAGGAGGAGGGGGAGGAGGAAGAGGAGGAGTACGAGCGAGAGGAGGAGGAACGACCCATGGCCCGAACACTGGCTGACCTGCGTGCTCGTCAGGCCAGGGAGGCACTCATATGCCAACGGTTCCCCTAACATCACACTGTGTGAGGCGTTCACATGTCATAACGTGCACAGACGAGGGTCCATACAGGCTCCCTCCACAGAAGAGTGGTGCCTGTACACCTGCACCCACTGTATTATGCCCAATGGGTGGGACGGGGTGGTCGTCGTGATGATGAGGCGCACGGAAGGGACATATTGCACAAGCCGCAGAATTATGGACAAGAGGTGGCAGCATTGGTGAGAAAAAGTGACTTTATTTCGTGTTGCCATTCAAAGACTGGAAATAAAAAGATAACAAATAGACAAACACCCTGGTGCAATCCCTGTGTGCTCACGGAACTTTGGGTTCTCGTTTCCTGGTACCCCTACGTGGTGCTACCCCTGTGGCTCCAGCAGAGGTGGTGGCAGGTTGCTTCTGTTCATGCCCTGACCTGGTAGATGCTTTGGGCCGACGCCCCCTGTGTTTCGGTGCCCGTGAGGGCACCTCCACAGCCTTCCAGGCTGCAACCGGGGACATCCCCGGTGTCTCTCAGTCGTCTGCGCGGATGAGCCCTGCAAATACATCCACATCCACTCTGCAGTGACACACTGGGTGGCATCAGTGGTGGGTCCTCATAGGGATACCCAGGAGCGGGCATTATTGCACAAACCGGACAGGATTCGCGAAGACATGGCACTAGTGGAGCCAATATAATGTGTGATGTGAGTTGTTATTTAATTCAATAGAAGTACGAACCATGACAGACCCTCAAACACCCTTGTGCATCCCCTTCATGCTCACGGCACGTTTGCCTTACGCTGCCTACTGCACATATGTGATGCATGCCCTGTGGCTGCAGCACAGGTGGTGGCAGGTTGAGTGAGGCTGGCCGTGAGAGAGATGCACGAGAGGGTGAGTATGGGATAGAGCCATGACATTGTATGAGGATTGGGTTGCGTGGTAGTGGCGGGGTGAGTACTCGCGAGGTGAGTAGGTGCAGGTAAGATGAGGATGATGTTTGAGTGGGTATGAAGGGTGATGTGACAGAGTAGTGTTGGCAGTGCCGAAGGATATGTGGGGTGGGGGCAGTGATGTGGCAGGCGGAGTGTAGGGGAAAGACTACGTGTTCTCACTGTGGCTGACCTACTGAGGTCATTGGTGCGCCACCTGCACTGTATGCAGGTGGGCGATATGTTGGTGGCGCAGCTCACCCCCTCTGCCACCTCGGGCCAGGCCTTCTTGGTGGCAGAGGCAGGCCGCTTCCTCCCGGCCGCTGGGGGGAAGATCTCTGTCCTCCCCCTCCTCCTCACCCCATCTAATGATACCTGGGGTGAGGCGTCATTAAACTGGGAGCAGCCTTCCCCCTGGGCTGCTCCATGCTGTAATTTTTACTTTTTGTGGCAGCATCTGTCAGTGGAGGACTGCCCCTTTAAATAGAGCGCCTCCAGCTGACAGATCGCACTGCGCATGCGCAGCCCACCCGACGCGCAGATCAGCAGCGCGGAACCCGGAGGAGCAGGTAAGTGGATCCAATTAGTGAATTGCCTGCTGCGATCACGCGGGAAAACCCACTGATTTCACCGGGCGCGTTTGGTACGTGCCCGCAGGCCGACCCGCAGGGAACCCCCACCCCTGGTAAAATCGGGCCCAGTGACTCCACTTCAAAAATTTATTCATTGTCTGCAAAGTGCCTTGAGATGTCCTGAGGGCATGAAAGGTGCTATATAAATGCAAGTTCTTTCTTGAAGGTATTTCGCTCTATTTTAACTCAGGCACTAACTCCCCTTGAAATAAATGGGTTAATATCACAGTTGACTGATGCTCAGAGGAATTCAAGACAAATGTGAAGCAGTCGTACAATGTTATCAAATTTAATGTACACACAAGATAATTACAGATGAGGGAGGCCACTCGGCCCATCCAGAAATCTCCCAAATCCCCACCCCATTGTTGCATCCAGTTGCTATTTAAATGATTCCTAGGATTTTCGTCCCATCTACCGGATCTGGGAATTTATTCCATCTGTTGATCACTCTTTGAACTCCCTGATATCAGTGGTAAATTTGCCTTTTACTTTACCTTTCATCACTCAGGCTGCAGATATGCTGCAGCTGCCAGTCTCTGCCGAGTGCGGTACAGAGTCGCCAGACCAAAGTTATACTGATATCAGCTGTAAAGGAGTACTGTGCATGTCTGGATGGATGCTGGTGCAGAGCTCCACTTTCTCCCAGTTAATTTTTAATGATAGGGAGGGAATGAATGGGAGTGTTTGCTTCCTCCTCAAATTAAAAAGATTCCACAGAAAGTTTAAAAAGATCTCGGATGTTTTAAAATGCTGTTTTGCATCAGGTGGAAATGATAGCAGCCGGTACAAACTCAAGCTGGTGCGGAACAGATTCCTGGACTGAGGGAGAGGGGAACGGAGAGGGTCTCACTTTGCCGGTACGAACTTAAGCTGGTGCAGGACAGACTCCTGGATAGAGGGAGAGGGGAATGGAGGGTCATTGCTTTGCTTGATTTTAGTACCGTTGGGAGTCAGATTGCTGCCCTGACATCTGTTACTTCTGTGGAATTTGCTCCTTCAAGGAGTAGTTGGGGCAAAGTCAGCTGTGAGGAGGGCACAAAAAGGGATATAGAGAGGTTAAGTGAGTGGGCAAGAAGGTGGCAGATGGATTATAATGTGGAGAAATGTGAGGTTATTCACTTTGATCGGAAGAATAGAAAAACAGAATATTTTTGAAATGGAGAGAAACTATTAAATGTTGGTGTTCAGAGGGAATTGGGTGTCCTGGTACACAAAACACAGGAAGTTAACATGCAGGTACAACAAGCAATTAGGAAGTCAAATGGTATGTTGGCCTTTATTGCAAGGGGTTTGGAGTCCAAGAGTAAGGAAGTCTTGCTACAATTGTACGATTCTCAAAATTCACAGATCTCCCAAAACTCGGAGAAAAACCCGAAAGAAAAGGACTTTGGAATTTATCTTTTCCATGAGTATGGAAAACTTTGACCATTGACTAAAATCCTAAGATGGAAGGATAGGTGAGAGGTCACCAGACGAATCCACAACAAACACTGTGGAATGTGGGAGAATTACTGCTTCAGACATCCTCTGTTTTAATGCAAAACCTACAGCAGGTGGTCAACACTCACTGCCATTGAAAGAGGCAACAGCTCCAGACTGAGGTTGGACCGCGTCTTTGTTTTAAAGCAAAACCGATCAATACCTAGGACGTTGGATACAAAAGGAAGCCTTGAGTGACAAGCTCGAAAAATTGGAATTAACAATGACCCATCGGGAGAAGCAATTGCAACATGATGAGGGACCATCAAAAAGCCATCAGAGATTCTTAAGGACTTTGCAAGAACTGTTTAAACAGGCATGAAGTGTTTTTTTTTAAAGTGACGAAGACCATTGTAAGAGAGGGATATAGAAGTGGAATCTCAAAACCTCCCTCTCTCTCTCTGGTTCTTGCTGGCGCTTGTGTGCTGCTTGTCTTGTTCTGGCTGTCTCTGGAAGGAAGAGCAGCTTCAGCGAACAACAAGGCGAGGGGGCAACAGGAAAGCAGTTCAACAGGGAAGGTCAGTAGCTCCAGAAGCAGGCTGACACACAAGAAGAAACCAGAGCAACAGTCCCAGTGACCATCAGACACCTCGTGGCAATAAGGGCCTTACGAAACAACCAACCGAATATTGCCACCAACCATTAACTCTGGCCCTTTAGAGTCCAACTTAGCAAGTATAGTGGGATTTGGAGGGGTGAGGTATCATTCTACTGTAATTTCCCTCATGTGTACCGAAGTGTTCCCCATTTTATTAGAGTGTTAAGATTGTTGTGTTGTATTTTCTCTCTTGAATAAAGGTCAATGTTTCTTGCACCAAAACCAGTTGTCTGCTGCACTTTGTCACAACCCCCAAATAAGTCCAAGGTCGAGAACCCAGGGAGTGGGAGTGATTCGAACTGCTCAGAAGTCAGAGGTGAAGCTGACACACACCACCACCCCCTACAAATTGTACAGGGGCTTATGGAGACCACACCTGGAATACTGTGTGCAGTTTTGGACTCCTTACCTGAGGAAGGATATACTTGACCCCTGGGGACGGTGCAGCGAAGGTTCACTAGATTGATTCCTGGGATGAGAGGGTTGTGCTATGATGAGAGATTGAGTACAATGGGCCTATACTCTCTGGAGTTTAGAGGAATGAGAGATGATCTCATTGAAACATATAAGATGCAGAGAGGGCTTGACAAGGTCGATGCAAAGAGGCTGCTTCCCCTGGCTGACGATTCAAGAGCTCGAGGGCACAATATCGGGATAAGGGGTCAGCCATTAAGGACTGAGATGAGGAGCAATTTCTTCGCTCCGAGGGTTGTGAATCTTTGGAATTCTCTACCCCAGAGGACTGTGGATGCTCAGTCGTTGAGTGCATTCAAGGCTGAGATGGATAGATTTTTGAATCGAGGGGAATCAAGGGATTTGGGGATCGCGCCGGAAAGTGGAGTTGAGGTCGAAGATCAGCCATGATCTTATTGAATGGCGGAGCAGGATCGAGGGGCTGCATGGCCTCGTCCTGCTCCTATTTCTTATGTTCTTATGTTCAAATAGCATAGATGCATTTAATGGGAAGCTAGATAAAAGCATGGGGGAAAGCGCTAGAAGGATATACTGATAGGGTTAGATGAAGAGGGGTGGGAGGAGGCATCGATCATTTGGGCCGAATGGCCTGTTTTGGTGCTGTCCATTCTATGTGTGTAATTCTATGTAAAACCTTGTTGATATGCAACTGAAAGTGGTTCACGTTGTTACAAAATGGCAACAGATACTGAATCCACAGTTTACGGGGAAATTTTGTATCGAGCATAATGAATGAAATGTTTGTGAAAAACTCCAGACGGCAGCAGAGAAGAGCTTCACTCCCTTAGTGACCTCATCAACCATCAAACCAATAAAGAACAGTGCTCTACTCACACTGACACAACAGACTTTAAGAAACTTGATAATTTTTTTTCTATTTCAAAATACACTTTATTTCATCATATTTAAAGATACACACAGTTCAACGTAAAAAGACACAATTTCAATCAATATAGTTCGAACCAATACAATGCTGATCGTACACACTATGATCTCATTATTACAATTCAAAACACAGTACATATCATCGAATACATTTTGTACAATACAAAGTGGGATGGCCTTACTCGGTGGCCTTTCCCCATAGAGCCTTTGCTTGGGCTGCACTTGCTTCAGTGCATCCCGCAGCATCTACTCCTGGACCTTGGAATGTGCCTGTCAGAAACACTCGGTCGTGGACAGCTCCTTCAGCTGGAAGACCAACAGATTTTGGGCCAACCAAAGGGCCTCCTTCACCGAGTTGCTCGTTTTCCAGCAGCAGTTGATATCTGTCTCGGTGTGTGTCCCTGGGAACAGGCCATAGAGCACAGCGTCCTGCATTACCCAGCTGTTGGGGATGAACCGGGACAGATACCAACGCATCTCTCTCCATACCTTCTGCGCGAAGGGGCAGTCCATCAGGAGGTTGACGACGGTCTTGTCCCCGCTGCATCCTCGAGGGCAGCTCGCGGTGGCACGGAGATTTCGTGCGTGTTGGAAGGACCGCACTCGGAGGCCCCTTCTCACCACCATCCAGGCTACATCTTGGTGCATGTTCGTCAGTTCTGGTGACAAGGGGTTCTGCCAAATGGTATCGACCATCTGGTCAGGGACTACCCGATCGGATCCACCCTCTCCTTTCCCTGCAGGACTCCCAGAAAGTTCCATGACAACCACCAATAAAGAACAGTGCTCTACTCACACTGACACAACAGACTGTAAGAAGCTCACCAATTATGGTACAGAGGCAGGACACAGGGATTCAACCTTTGTGGGATTCTACTTGTAGGAACACAGGAATGTACAGGAGAGAAAAAGCCGATTTTGGACCATCTGGTCATTTCTAGAGTTTAAAAAGTAGAATACACAGATCCCTCAATTGAATTACCCACCATCTGACCTGCTCTTGTAGCCACGGCATTTATGTGTTATTTGTGACTTTGATTAGAGCAGATTCTGTGCTGTGGCAAGAGTGGAAACCTGATTGAAGGGATTAAACCATGGAGCTGCGTGAAAGGTGAGTTGAGATTTGAGAGGCAACAACACGCTCAAGGAGTTTGGAGATCAAACAGGGGTTGGAGATGGGGTGGTAGTTTGCAAGGACGGAGGGGTCGAGGGTGAGTTTTTGAGAAGGAGGAGTGATGATGTTGGTTTTGATAGGGAGGGGGGTGGGGGCAGTAACCTGAGGAGAGGGAACCAATTACAATGTCAGCTAGCATGGGGGCCATGAAGGAAAATTGGGTGGTCAGCTGTTTAGGGATAAATGGAGCCGGAGGTGGGTCTCGTTGACAAGATTTTTTTTTATTATTCGTTCATGGGATGTGGGCGTCGCTGGCGAGGCCGGCATTTATTGCCCATCCCTAATTGCCCTTGAGAAGGTGGTGGTGAGCCGCCTTCTTGAACCGCTGCAGTCCGTGTGGTGACGGTTCTCCCACACTGCTGTTAGGAAGGGAGTTCCAGGATTCTGACCCAGCGATGATGAAGAGACGGCGATATATTTCCAAGTCGGGATGGTGTGTGACTTGGAGGGGAACGTGCAGGTGGTGTTGTTCCCATGCACCTGCTGCCCTTGTCCTTCTAGGTGGTAGAGGTCACGGGTTTGGGAGGTGCTGTCGAAGAAGCCTTGGCGAGTTGCTTCAGTGCATCCTGTGGATGGTACACACTGCAGCCACTGTGCGCCGGTGGTGAAGGGAGTGAATGTTTAGGGTGGTGGATGGGGTGCCAATCAAGTGGGCTGCTTTATCTTGGATGGTATCGAGCTTCTTGAGTGTTGTTGGAGCTGCACTCATCCAAGCAAGTGGAGAGTATTCCATCACACTCCTGACTTGTGCCTTGTAGATGGTGGAAAGGCTTTGGGGAGTCAGGAGGTGAGTCACTCGCCACAGAATACCCAGCCTCTGACCTGCTCTCGTAGCCACAGTATTTATATGGCTGGTCCAGTTGATGGTGACCCGCAGGATGTTGATGGTGGGGGATTCGGCGATGATAATGCCGTTGAATGTCAAGGGGAGGTGGTTGGACCCTCTCTTGTTGGAGATGGTCATTGTCTGTCACTTATCTGGCGCGAATGTTACTTGCCACTTATGAGCCCAAGCCTGGATGTTGTCCAGGTCTTGCTGCATGCGGGCTCGGACTGCTTCATTATTTGAGGGGTTGCGAATGGAACTGAACACTGTGCAATCATCAGCGAACATCCCCATTTCTGACCTTATGATGGAGGGAAGGTCATTGATGAAGCAGCTGAAGATGGTTGGGCCGAGGACACTGCCAAGATGGGCTCAGAAAGGGCTTGAGGGAAGACAAGGGAGAAACTAGAAAAAGATCCGGGGTCATATTCAGTTGCTGACAGAATACTTTCAGTAATTGTTTAGTCCTATCGACATAAATGATTCACAAACAATTTGTTGTTAAGAAATAAAAACTTATTGGCCGATTTGAAAGAACATTTCAGAATGTTGAATTTACTGGACAGTTAGTCCATCTTGTTATGAACACTGTAGTTCAGAATTTTCACATTATTCTAAATTCACAAATGAATATAAAGTTAATGTATACACTCTGCATCCTCCTTTAAGACAAGGTAGCCGTGTGTCATTATGCTTCAGTACACCTGCACAAACAATCACTCTGGGAATCTACTGAGCGACTGAGGTCCACAGAATTCTTATTGAAGATCGTAACGTCAGGCACGGTGAAATCTGTAAATAGAAAAATATGGGATTAATGACAGAACTACCATAGAAAATGGAGATATTTTTAAAAGTGATGATTTTCCCCTCTGCATTTCAATACCATTGTTATGATTGTAACCTCGAAAGTATCTGGACAGATCTGTACATTGAGTGATGTATGGAGGAAAAAACTCAGACTCACGGATTGCAGTGATGTGTCAGCAGGTGATGACTGTCTATTATGCTGTGCTTTTAAAAAATGTTTGCTCAGAAAACTTTCCACAATCAAAGTGGACAGTTGTTTACTTTGGCATTGACTTGAAAGAAATGCAAGGAGAGAGGCTCAAAGACATCTGCCATGGCTCTGACTGAATGCTTTGCGTCTGTCTTCACAAAAGAGGGGGACGATGCAGACATTGTAGTTAAGGAGGAGTGTGAAATATTGGACGGGATAAGCAAAGTGAGAGAGGAAATATTAAGGGGTTTAGCATCCTTGAAAGTAGATAAATCACAAGGCCAGCATGAAATGTTTCCCAGGCTGTTACTTGAAGCAAGGGAGGAAATAGCGGAGACTCTGACCATCATTTTCCAATCCTGTCTGGTTACAGGCCTGGTGCTGGAGGATTGGAGGACTGCTAACATTGCAACATTGTTTAAAAAGGGAGAAAGGGATCGACCGAGTAATTACAGGCCAGTCAGCCGAACCTCATTGAGAAAGGCACGGATTAATCGAGGACAGTCAGCATGGATTTGTTCAGGGAAGGTGGTGTCTGACGAACTTGATCGAATTTTTTGAGGAGGTAACAAAGAGGGTCTATGACGGTAGCATGTTTGATATAGTCTACATGGATTTTATCAAGGCTTTTGACAAGATCTCACTTGGCAAACTGGTCAGAAAAGTAAAAGCCCATGGGATCCAAGGGACAGTGGCAAGTTGGATCCAGAATTGGCTTTTTTTTTATTCGTTCATGGGATGTGGGCATCGCTGGCAAGGCCAGCATTTATTGCCCATCCCTAATTGCCCTTGAGAAGGTGGTGGTGAGCCGCCTTCTTTAACCGCTGCAGTCCGTGTGGTGACGGTTCTCCCACAGTGCTGTTAGGAAGGGAGTTCCAGGATTTTGACCCAGCGACGATGAAGGAACAGCGATATATTTCCAAGTCGGGATGGTGTGTGACTTGGAAGGAAACGTGCAGGTGGTGTTGTTCCCATGTACCTGCTGCCCTTGTCCATCCAAGTAGGAGAGATCGCGGGTTTGGGAGGTGCTGTCGAAGAAGCCTTGGTGAGTTGCTGCAGTGCATCGAAGCACAAGGTAATGGTCGACGGGTGTTTTTGTGACAGGAAGGCTGTTTCCAGTGGGGTTCCGTAGGACCCAATACGAGGACCATTGCTTTTTGTGGTATATATCAATGATTTTGACTGAAATGTAGGGGGTATGATTGAGAAGTTTGCAGATGATACAAACGTTGGCCGTGTGGTTGATGGTGAGGAAGAAAGCTGTAGACTGCAGGAAGATATCAATGGACCAGTCAGGTGGACGAAAAAGTGTCAAATCGCATTCAATCCGGAGAAGTGTGAGGAAATGCATTTGTGGAGGGCAAACAAGGCAAGGGAATACACAATAAATGGGAGGATACTGAGAACTGTAAAGGAACAGAGGGGCCTTGGAGTGCATGTCCACAGATCCCTGAAGGTAGGTCAGGTAGATAAGGTGGTTAGAATCAGAGAATCACAGCATCATAGAATGGTTATAGAATGGAAGAGGCCATTCGGCTCATTGAGTCTGTGCCAGCTCGACACAAGAACAATCCAGTTAGTCCCAATCCCACGCCTTATCCCCGTAGCCCTGCAAACATTTTCCTTTCAAGTACTTTTCCAATTCCCTTTCGAAGACCATAATTGAATCTGCCTCCACCACCCCCTCGGGCAGTGCATTCCCGATCCTAACCATTCGCTGTGTGAAAAAGCTTTTCCTCATGTCACCTTTGGTTCTTTTCCAATCACCTTAAATATATGTCCTCTGGTTCGTGACCCTTCTGCCAACCCTATCTACTCTGTCGAGACCCTTCATGATTTTGAATACCTCTATCAAATCACCTCTCAACCTTTTTTGTTCCAAAGAGAACAACCACAGCTTCTCCAGTCTATCCACGTAACTAAAGTCTCTCATCCCTGGAATCATTCCATTAAATCTCTTCTGCACCCTCTCTGAGGCTTTCACATCTTTCCTAAAGTGCAGTGCCCAGAACTGGACACAATACTCCAGCTGTGGCCGAACACAGGTTTTATAAAGGTTCATCATGACTTCCTTGCTTTTGTACTCCATGCCTCTATTTATAAATGTGATGTGGAGAGCATGGTACATTGGCGAGACCATGCAGACGCTGCGACAACGGATGAACGGACACCGCGCAACAATCGCCAAACAGGAGGGTTCCCTCCCAGTCGGGGAACACTTCAGCAGTCATGGACATTCATCCACCGACCTTCGGGTAAGCGTACTCCAAGGCGGCCTTAGAGACACACGACAACGCAAAATCGTCGAGCAGAAATTGATAGCCAAGTTCCGCACCCATGAGGACGGCCTCAACTGGGATCTTGGGTTCATGTCACGCTACACGTTACCCCACCAGCGAACAAATGTTATCTGTTTTTAATATAATGGGTCATTTGCTGGCTTTCTCTGCCTTCCGGATGTTTCTGCCTCTCTCTGTTTTTTTTTCCTGTTTGTTTTTTTGTTGAATGTGTATTCGGGGGTTCTGCAGGTGACACCTCTCTGTCTGAACACGGTGATTGCCTTGGCAACGGGCAGTTGCAGGGGCAGTCTGTAAACACCATGTATTGTTCTGTGATGTATAAATGCGTAGGCTTCAAGGAGCTCCTGAACATTTACCTGACGAAGGAGGAAGCCTCCGAAAGCTTGTGAATTTAAAATAAAATTGCTGGACTATAACTTGGTGTTGTAAAATTGTTTACAATTCTATTTATAAAGCCCAGGATTCCATATAGTTTTTAACCACTTTCTCAACCTGCCCTGCCACCTTCAACGATTTGTGTGCATACTCCCCCAGATCTCTCTGTTCATGCACCCCTTTTACAATTGTGTCCTTTAGTTTATATTGCTGCTCCTCGTTCTTCTTACCAAAATGTATCACCTTGCATTTTTCTGCATTAAATTTCATCTGCCACGTGTCCACCCATTCCACCAGCCTGTCTATATCCTCTTGATGTCTATAACTATCCTCCTCACTGTTCACTACATTTCCAAGTTTTGTGTCATCTGCAATTTTTTTAACTGTGCCCTCTATACCCAAGTCCAAGTCATTAATATAATCAAGAAAAGCAGTGGTCCTCATACCAACCCCTGGGGAACGCCACTGTATACCTCCCTCCCATCCGAAAAAATAAACGTTCACCACTATCCTCTGTTCCCTGTTACTTCACCAATTCTGTATCCATGCTGCTACTGCCCCTTTTATTCCATGGGCTTCAATTTTGATGACGAGCCTATTATGTGGCACTTTATCAAACGCCTTTTGAAAGTCCATATACACCACATCAACTGCATTGCCCTCATCTACCCTCTCTATTACCTCATCAAAAAACTCTATCAAGTTAGTTAAACACGATTTGCCTTTAACAAATCTGTGCTGGCTTCCCCTCATCAATCCACACTTGTCCAAGTGACTGCTAATTCTGTCCCAGATTATCGTTTCTAAAAGTTTCCCCCCACCGAGGTTAAACTGACTGGCCTATAGTTGCTGGGTTTATCCTTCCACCCTTTTTTGAACAAGGGTGAACATTTACAATTCTCCAGTCCTCTGGCAACACCACCGTATCTAACGATGTTTGGAAGATTATGGCCAGTACCTCCGCAATTTCCACCCTTACTTCCCTCAGCAACGTAGGGTGCATCCCATCCAGACCGGGTGACTTATTTACTTTAAGTATAACTCGCCTCTCTGGTACCTCTCCTTTATCAATTTTTAATCCATCTGATATCTCAACCATGTCTTCCATTACTGAGACCCTGGCAGCATCTTCTTCCTCGGTAAAGGCAGATGCAAAGTATTCATTTAGTACCTCAGCCATGCCCTCTACCTCCATGAGTTGTTCTCCTTTATGGTCCCTAACGGCCCCACCCCTCCTCTTACTACCCCTTTACTGTTCACATTCCTATGGAAGACTTTTGCATTCCCATTTATGTTGGCCGCCCATCTATTCTCATATTCTCACTTTGCCCCTCTTATTTCCTTTCTCACTTTCCCTCTGAACTTTCGATATTCAGCCTGTTTCTCGCTAAGAAGGCAAATGGGATACTTTCCTTTATTGGCCGAGGCATAGAATTTAAGAGCAAGGTGGTTATGCTTGAACTGTATAAAACACTAGTTAGGCCACAGCTGGAGTATTGCATACATTTCTGGTCATCACATTACAGGAAAGATGTAATTGCACTCGAGAGGGTACAGAGGAGATTTATGAGGATGTTGCCAGGACAGGAGAATTTTAGCTAAGAGGAAAAATTAGTTCGGCTGGGGTTGTTTTCTTTGGAACAGAGGAGGCTGAGGGGAGATTTAAATGAGGTGTATAAAATCATGAGGGGCCGAGCGAGAGTGGATAGGAAGGACCTCGTTCCCTCAGCAGAGGGGTCAATGACCAGGTGGCATAGATTTAAAGTAATTGGTAGAGGGGATAAAAACAGCGCGGAGAGAGCGAGAGTCCAGTCGGTGAGCAGCGGGAGAGAGCGAGACTAGAGCGGGGATATAAACAGAGCGGAGAGAGCGAGACCAGAGCTTACTCTGAGAGCGAGAGTTCAGTCGGTGAGCAGCGGGAGAGAGCGAGACCAGAGCGGGGATATAAACAGCACGGAGAGAGCGAGACCAGAGCGGGGATATAAACAGCGCGGAGAGAGCGAGAGTTCAGTCGGTGAGCGGCGGGAGAGAGTGAGACCAGAGCGGGGATATATACAGCGCGGAGAGAGCGAGAGTTCAGTCGGTGAGCGGCGGGAGAGAGCGAGACCAGAGCGGGGATATAAACAGCGCGGAGAGAGCGAGAGTCCAGTCGGTGAGCGGCGGTAAAGAGCGAGACCAGAGCGGGGATAAAAACAGCGCGGAGAGAGCGAGAGTTCAGTCGGTGAGCGGCGGGAGAGAGCGAGACCGGAGCGGGGATATAAACAGCGCGGAGAGAGCGAGAATTCAGTCGGTGAGCGGCGGGAGAGAGCGAGACCAGAGCGGGGATATAAACAGCGCGGAGAGAGCGAGAGTTCAGTCGGTGGGCGGCGGTAAAGAGCGAGACCAGAGCTGGGATAAAAACAGTGCGGAGAGAGCGAGACCAGAGCGGGGATATAAACAGCGCGGAGAGAGCGAGAGTTCAGTCGGTGAGCGGCGGGAGAGAGCGAGACCAGAGCGGGGATATAAACAGCGCGGAGAGAGCGAGACCAGAGCTTACTCTGAGAGCGAGACTCTGAGACCAGCGGCAGTTCGGGGTGACGTCACCGGTCAGAAAGTGACGCGGCACAGGGGAGGCAGCTGATTGGTGAGTAGGTTCAGGTGACTATTTCTACCATATTACTGTAAGTAAAGTAATAAGAAAGGGAAGATCTGCAGGTTTTATAGCAGATAGTGTTTTTTTTTTAGTGAACCTAGGTCCCTAGTATAGTTAACATTTTCTAATTTCAACATAATTTAAAAGGGGTAACTCAGCTAAGGCAAGTCATGGCAGCAGACCTCGCACCCGTGATATGCTCCTCCTGCAAGATGTGGGAAGTCATGGACACTACCAGTGTCCCTGCCGACCATGTGTGCGGGAAGTGTGTCCACCTGCAGCTACTGACCGATCGTATCTCGGAGCTGGAGCTGTGGGTGGACTCACTGTGGAGCATCCGCGATGCAGAGAAACACGTGGATAGCACGTTTAGCGAGTTGGTCACACCGCAGGTAAAGGGTATACAGGCAGGAAGTGAATGGGTGACCACCAGGAAGAGTAAGAGGTGCAGGCAGGTAGTGCAGGGGTCCCCTGTGGCCATCCCCCTCTCAAACAGATATGCCACTTTGGATGCTGTTGTGGGGGATGACTTATCAGGGGAAGGCAGCAGCAGCCAACTTCCTGGCACCACGGGTAGCTCTGCTGCACAGGCAGGGAGGAAAAAGAGTGAAAGAGCTATAGTGATAGGGGACTCAATTGTAAGGGGAATAGACAGGCGTTTCTGCGGCCGCAACCGAGACTCCAGGATGGTGTGTTGCCTCCCTGGTGCAAGGATCAAGGACGTCTCGGAGCGGCTACAGAACATTTTGGAGGGGGAGGGCGAACAGCCAGCTGTCGTGGTGCACATAGGCACCAACGATATAGGTAAAAAAGGGGATGAGGTCCTAAAAGCAGAATATAGGGAGTTAGGAGGTAAATTAAAAAATAGGACCTCAAAGGTAGTAATCTCAGGATTGCTGCCAGTGCCACGTGCTAGTCAGAGTAGAAATAGGAGGATATTTCAAATGAATACGTGGCTAGAGGAATGGTGCAAGGGGGAGGGATTCAAATTCCTGGGACACTGGAAACGGTTCTGGGGGAGGTGGGACCAGTACAAACCGGACGGTCTGCACCTGGGCAGGGCCGGGACCGCTGTCCTAGGAGGAGTGTTTGCTAGTGCTGTTGGGGAGGGTTTAAACTAAAGTGGCAGGGGGTTGGGAACCTGAGCAGGGAGAGAGAGGAAAGCGTAACAGGAAGGGACAGAAGGTATGGAGTAATAGGTAAAGTGTTAAAAAAGGAAAAAGCAGGAACTAAGCGTCACAAAACAGATTTGAAAGTTCTTTATCTGAATGCACGTAGCATTCGTAACAAAATGGACGAGTTAACGGCACAAATAACTACGTATGGGTATGATCTTGTGGCCATTACAGAAACATGGCTGCAGGGTGACGACGACTGGGAATTAAATATGCCAGGGTATTTAACAATCAGGAAGGACAGGCAGGAAGGAAGGGGAGGTGGGGTGGCTATGTTAATAAAGGAAGGAATCACTGTCATACAGATAAATGATATTGGGACAAAGCATCAAGATAATGAAACAGTTTGGGTGGAGATAAGGAATAATAAGGGGAAAAAAACATTAGTGGGCGTAGTATATAGGCCTCCTAATTGTTGCAACTCTGCTGGAAGAAGTATTAATCAGGAAATAGTCGGGGCATGTAATAAGGGAACAGCTATAATTATGGGGGATTTTAATTATCATATTAACTGGACAAATCAAATTGGGCAGAGCAGCCTTGAGGACGAGTTCATTGAGTGCATCAGGGATGGATTTCTTGAGCAGTATGTAACTGATCCTACTAGGGGGCAGGCAACCTTGGACCTGGTCCTGTGTAATGAGTCAGGATTAATTAATAATGTCCTAGTTAAGGATCCCCTTGGAACGAGCGACCACAACATGGTTGAATTCCATATCCAATTAGAGGGTGAGAAGGTTGATTCTCAAACAAGCGTACTGAGCTTGAATAAAGGAGACTATGATGGTATGAGAGCGGAATTGATTAAAGTGGACTGGGAAAATAGATTAAAGGGTAAGACGGTACATGAGCAGTGGTGTTCATTTAGGGAGTTATTTTACAACTTTCAAAATAAATATATTCCACTGAGGAAAAAAGGGTGTAAAAGAAATGACAGCCATCCGTGGCGAAGTAAAGAAATCAAGGATAGTATCCGACTAAAAACAAGGACATATAAGGTAGCCAAACTTAGTGGGAGGATAGAAGATTGGGAATTCTTCAAAAGACAGCAAAAAGTAACTAAAGGATTGATTAAGAAAGGGAAGTTAGATTATGAAAAGAAATTAGCAAAAAATATAAAAACAGATAGCAAGAGTTTCTACAGTTATATAAAAAGAAAAAGGGTGGCTAAGGCAAACGTAGGTCCCTTAGAGGATGAGACCGGGAAATTAATGGTGGGAAACATGGAGATGGCAAAAATGCTGAACAAATATTTTGTTTCAGTCTTTACAGTAGAGGACACTAAGAATATCCCAACACTGGACAAACAGGGGACTCTACGGGGGGAGGAGCTAAATACGATTAAAATCACTCAGGAGATGGTACTCAGTAAATTAATGGGACTCAAAGCGGATAAATCCCCTGGACCTGATGGCTTCCATCCTAGGGTCTTGAGGGAAGTGGCAGTAGGGATTGTGGATGCTTTGGTGATAGTTTTCAAAAATTCCCTGGACTCAGTAGAGGTCCCGGCAGATTGGAAAACTGCTAATGTAACACAGTTATTTAAAAAGGGGAGTAGGCAGAAGGATTGAAATTATAGGCCAGTTAGCTTAACATCTGTGGTGGGTAAAATTTTGGAGTCTATTATTAAGGAGACAGTAACGGAACATTTAGATAAGCATAATTTAATAGGACAAAGTCAGCATGGCTTTATGAAGGGGAAGTCATGTCTGACAAATTTGCTTGAGTTCTTTGAGGACATAACGTACAGGGTGGATTAAGGGGAACCAGTGGACATAGTGTATTTAGACTTCCAGAAGGCATTCGACAAGGTGCCACATAAAAGATTATTACTTAAGATAAAAAATCACGGGATTGGGGGTAACATTCTGGCATGGGTGGAGGATTGGTTATCGAACAGGAAGCAGAGAGTTGGGATAAATGGTTCATTTTCGGACTGGCAACCAGTAACCAGTGGTGTTCCACAGGGGTCGGTGCTGGGTCCCCAACTCTTTACAATCTATATTAACGATTTGGAGGAGGGGACCGAGTGCAACATATCAAAATTTGCAGATGATACAAAGATGGGAGGGAAAGTAGAGAGTGAGGAGGACATAAAAAACCTGCAGGGGGATATAGACAAGCTGGGTGAGTGGGCGGAGATTTGGCGATGCAATATAATATTGGAAAATGTGAGGTTATGCACTTTGGCAGGAAAAATCAGAGAGCAAGTTATTTTCTTAATGGCGAGAGACTGGAAAGTACTGCAGTACAAAGGGATCTGGGGGTCCTAGTGCAAGAAAATCAAAAAGTTGGTATGCAGGTGCAGCAGGTGATCAAGAAAGCCAACGGAATGTTGGCTTTTATTGCTAGGGGGATAGAATATAAAAACAGGGAGGTATTGCTGCAGTTATATAAGGTATTGGTGAGACCGCACCTGGAATACTGCATACAGTTTTGGTCTCCATACTTAAGAAAAGACATACTTGCTCTCGAGGCAGTACAAAGAAGGTTCACTCGGTTAATCCCGGGGATGAGGGGGCGGACATATGAGGAGAGGTTGAGTAGATTGGGGCTCTACTCATTGGAGTTCAGAAGAATGAGAGGCGATCTTATTGAAACATATAAGATTGTGAAGGGGCTTGATCGGGTGGATGCAGTAAGGATGTTCCCAAAGATGGGTGAAACTAGAACTAGGGGGCATAATCTTAGAATAAGGGGCTGCTCTTTCAAAACTGAGATGAGGAGAAACTTCTTCACTCAGAGGGTGGTAGGTCTGTGGAATTTGCTGCCCCAGGAAGCTGTGGAAGCGACATCATTAGATAAATTTAAAACAGAAATAGACAGTTTTCTAGAAGTAAAGGGAATCAGGGGTTATGGGGAGCCGGCAGGAAATTGGACATGAAGCCCTGTGGGTGGCGGAGAGGGCCCAGGGGCTGTGTGGCCGGGTCCTGCTCCTACTTCTTGTGTTCTTTAGATTTGTGGTTGGGATCAGATCAGCCATGATCTTATTGAATGGCGGAGCAGGCTCGAGGGGCCGATTGGCCTACTCCTGCTCCAATTTCTTATGTTCTTATGTTCTTATGTTTTCATCCAGAGGGTGGTGAGGGTCTGGAACTCACTGCCTGAAAGGGTGGTAGAGGCAGAAACCCTCATTGCATTTAAAGGGTACTTGGATATGCACTTGAAATGCCGCAACCTACAGGGCTATGGACCAGGAACTGGAAAGTGGGATGAGGCGAGATGGCTCTTTATTGGTCGGCACAGACATGATGGGCCGAATGGCCACCTTCTCTACCGTAAATTTCTATGATTCTATATTAGGGTATTCCACTGTCACATATAAACAAATTCTGAACGATATTTTGTTACAACAACTTTCAAAGTCTGCCTGCAGTGAGTTGCACTATAATGAATCAAGGAATATCTTGCGATGATGCCGACCGCAGCATTCCCAGCGACCTGGATATTCCCACCCTCCCCACCTCCCATCACATCAGGGAAGGCCTCCAGCAGATGCTTGGCCGCACTGCCACTGGTAAATGCAACCCACCTCGCACTGCTGACCACAGAGGTCACCAGGAGAGGGGTGGTGGTTATCCCTGGGCAGCAGCTGAAGACCTGATGAAGCCTCTTTTGGAGGGTCAGGGCCCCGGTAGTGGGCAACTCTCCCTCTGCCCAGACCCCAAGAATGTACCTTGCTTAGGCCTCAGCAACCTGCCCAACCCTCGTCGACAGAGGGAAATTCGGGAAACCGTGGTGTGATATCCTTTCCTCTTTCTCAGAAGTCGGATTTTCTCAGTATTCTCACATATATATATCGCGCTATTTTCTCAAATAAATACATTTGTAGAAAAGAAATGACTCTATTTGTGCAATTCACCACTCTAAAATGATACGAACATTTATCCTAAAGTAAGTAAAAGAAAAAATTCAGGATCTAAAGTCTTTATTGCTTGTTACCTGATAAT